>NW_003852396.1:14171500-14244538 GCF_000181295.1 Otolemur garnettii
CATGGCCTACAGATATATGAAAAAATGCTCACCATCCTTAATCATCAGAGAAATGCAAATCAAAACTACTTTCAGGTACCACCTAACCCCAGTAAGATTAGCCCATATAACAAAATCCCAAAACCAGAGATGTCAGCATGGTTGTGGAGAAAAGGGAACACTTCTACACTGCTGGTGGGAATGCAAATTAATTCATTCCTTTTTGAAACACATCTGGAGAACACTGAGGAAACTAAAAATAGACCTGCCATTTGATCCTATAATTCCTCTATTAGGTATATATCCAGAAGACCAAAAATCAAATTACAACAAAGATATTTGTATCAGAATGTTTATTGCAGCCCAATTCATAATTGCTAGGTCATGGAAGAAGCCTAAATGCCCATCGACCCACGAATGGATCAATAAATTGTGGTATATTTACACCGTGGAATACTATGCAGCCCTAAAGAAAGATGGAGACTTTACCTCCTTCATGTTTATATGGATGGAATTAGAAAATGTTCTTAGCAAAGTATCTCAAAAATGGAAGAAAAAGTATCCAATGTACACAGTCCTATTTTGAAACTAATTCATCAGTTTTCTAGGTATGTCATAACCCAATTATAGCCTTAGAATATGAGAAGTGGCTGAGAGAAGGTAGGTACAGGGGGTGGATGGGGGGAGGGAGGGTGATGAGTGGGGTCACCTCTATCGTTAATCTTACAAGGGTACAAGTGAATCTTTCTAAAAACAGAGTATGAATGTCTTGACTCAATAACTAAGAAAATGACATGAAAGTTATGTTAACCAGGTGATGAGAATATTTCAAAATGTATATGAAAACAGCACACTGTACCCCATGACTGTATTAATGTACATAGTTATGCTATAAGAAATAAAAAAAAAAGAAAGAAATCCTGCTAGGGCTTTTTTTTGGTCTTTTTTTTTTTGCAGTTTTTTGGCCTTAGCTGGGTTTGAACCCACCACTCTCGTTTTGTGGGGCTGGCACCCTACTCCTTGAGCCACAGGAGCCACCAGGGCTTATTTTTTGGGTAGATCTTATTTTCAAGGAAACACAGTAGTTTTTATTTCCATGGTACAAGATAGCTCAACAGTGCAATGGTACTCTATTCAGAAAGAAAATCAAGGGCAAGGGAAGTTAATGAATTTTTATTTTAAAAACCAAAGTGTGAATGTTGCACACATCATTTCTGTTCACATTCAATTATCAAACTAACAAAAAATGTCAATATATAGCTATATGGTTAGTTAGGGAGACTAAAGCATGTAAACTTAATTTTACCCCCAATACTGGGTTTTATTACTATTAGAGAGAATGGCATATCAGATCTTGAGGAATGACCTACAATATGCTATATATGTCCTATAATTTAATGTAAATTTGCATCTGTTTTTCAGTCGCCCGTTCTTTAAAATTATTGTGATTTCTTTTTGTTTTCTAATGTGTCAGTTCATCTGTTTCTTTTAAGACTACATTTATGTAGCCTCCTTTAAGACATTTTTATTAAACTAATTATTTTCTCTATTTAACATAATTATTTTGTCCTTTGCTGTACATTATTTTTTTTTTCTAGATTCTTAAATCAGACTGTAAGATACTCTAGGAGTAAGAGAGTATCTCTTTCTCGTTTTGATATTCTATGTGTATAGGAAATATTTGCTATAAAGAAAGAATTTAATAACGGTAATGAATGAATGCATTTTAAGTAAATAGTTGAATAGTTGAGACAATGAGAATAGATAAATGGATTGGGAGTGACTAAATGAATAAATGAATGAATGTGTAAAAAAATCAATAAATGGATTCCAATATAGATGAGTTAATGAAAAAACGAATGAGTAGAGAATAGTTGGATGGGTGAGGAGATTAGTGAATAAATGGATTGTTTAGTGTATGCATGAATGGTTAGCTGAATGTATAAAAGTGAGTGATGGAATGGACAACAGGGTAAGCCAGGTAAGAACTGAACTGGATACATGGATAGATGAATGGATGAGTGTCTAGATAAAAGGGAGCAATTGAAGGGAAAGTTGGCAGAGGGATGGATCATTAAATGATGAATGGAATGGATACACAAAGTGTATTGGTGAGTGCATGGGGAGCGAGTCCTAACACACACATGTGAATACCTGAAGTATTTGAATACACTTCTGCCATGTTGCGTTGATTTGGAAGTTAAAGAAACCTAATATTTTATCACACCTCTGCTGTTGACTTTCTGATTTTATAAACTACTTAAACTTTATTCATCTCCTTTTCCTCATTCTTCAATTCTTGTTATAATTGCCTTGCAAGTTTTTATGGGGATAAAATAAGACATTATATAATGTCACTGGCATAAAGCACATGATCCATAAATGGTCGTTGCTATTAAAGTCTTCATTATCATCATCAAATACTCAGCCAACTCTAATTTCCTGCACAGCATTTTACTGATCCCTAGGTAATTCACTAAAACATGTATGTAATCTTGGTTCTGCCTTCTAGGATCTTCCAGTTGCTCTGGGTAGATAGGTCATATGTGTGAAAGAATTGTCGCCATTAAGATGAAGGACATGTTCAGTGCCAGATGATAAATTTATGATGAACTGAAAAAGGGAAAGATTATGAATAGTCATACAAGTCTTGGAATGTTATGTTGGAGTTTGGGAAGTAAAAAGAGGGAGAATTAAATTAACAGAGAGGAGGTGATAATATCTTGCTCATACTTCTCTTTAAATTGCTAATTATCTGAAGGATCTGAAAGGGAAAGAGAGGAAGTTGCAAGAGTTCCATTTATCTATGAGAAAAACGAGGTCTCAAAACAGCTGAATGAATGGCCCAAGGACAGACAGTTACTTTGACCCTGGCACATTTGCAAATGGCAATCTCAATTCTTGGCTGCTGTATCTCTTTGGATTTGCCAGTGTTTTTAAAACAAGCAAAAAAAGAAAAAACTCCATAACATTTTTCTGAGGACAACTTTGCTGAGTTATTTTGACAAAAAGCAAATCAGTGGGAACAGCTGCACTGTGTTTACATTGTACGGATTTGTTTACCCACCTGTCTAGATGCTAAGGACAATATCCTGAAACAATGAATTCATATATGCTGCCTGGCTTCAGTGCTCTCCTTTTAACTCACCAGGCTCTTGTCAAGCCTCCTAGACTAATTTGATATGATTTATGCATTTAGACTACTTCTGAAGTATTTCTTACCCAGAGTCCAAAACCCCCTTCCTCCCCAGCAACTGTAAATCAAAGGGCCAGTGTACGATCTAGCAGTTATTTTAAGCCGCAAAGTCTAACACAACTTCAGTCACATACGTACTGTCCCAGTTACTAGTTATGTATTCTGCAGATGTGTCTCTTTCTGAGCATATTTCCTTATTGATATCAATTGATATCATGTGAATCCTGATATTTGTTGACTCACCTTGCATCAGCTAATGTATGTGTATAAATATATGTGTGTGTGTATAGATAGTTTAAGGATATGTATAGACATTTTAGAAAAGGAAAATCCATATACAAATTGTAGTACTCAAGTCCCATTTGACTCTGCAATTATAAGAGGTGCTCAAATGTGTCTTTGTTATTGGTGTATATTGAGTATTACAACATATATGTATTCATGAAGCAATGGAATCAGAAATAACCAATAACCATACCTGAATTCACTTTCAGCTTACTGTTTATACTAACTACAATTCCATCAGGTCATTTCTTTTTTATAGACCTGTGATGTTATTCCACAAAATCCTATACTTCCATTTCTGTCAACTGCTATAAAATGCAACTGACTCTCTTAGGTCACCAGCTGTGATGGAGAATCCAGTAAAAATCAGCCCAAATATGTTCATCTGTTACATTTTCTTGTGTTTCCACAAATTTCTGGGCATTGCACCTATCCCAAATTGTCTTTTATCTTCCATACATTAAAAAATTAAATAGATTTAGGAAATACCAGCAATATTTTGTTATGTGGCTGAATTGCATAGTGAAGTCTAGGCTTTTAATACACCTGTCACCTGAATAGTGTGCATTGTACCCTATCAAAACATTTTCATCCACCCACTCCTCCCACTCTGAGTCTCCAATGTCCATTTAGCTACTCTGTATAGCCATGCAAGCCATTGCTCAGCTCCCACCGATAGTTAGAACATGCAGTGTTTGTTCCTTTGTTCCTGCGTCCGCTCATACTAGCCCTGCTGCTGTCTATTCTCAATACTACATTCAACATGACCCTTTTCAGTTGGACATTAGGTCTTATGCAGCAATCAACTTTAGTTAGCAGTGGATATTCCTTCCTAGAAAACATTTATCTTTGTCTAAAAGTAGTTTGGAAAGTCAATGTGAACAGTTCTATAAATAGCCTTTCTAACGTTCAGAAATATCCTTAATGGGACTTCTGCATAGTACCTTTCTGAGAGTTAGAAAGCTTATATAAAGTATTCTGAAGAGTGACTGATACCTACTAAATGTACGAGTGCCAGTTACTGTACAGTGTCTCTGCTCTGTCTACTACCTTCTGGTAGTCCCCAAACTCATTCACTTTAAGTGAAAGCTGTCATGCACAATCAGATTCTTACCTCATCTCTGCATGACCTTGCCTTCCCAAGTTTGCCTATTTTTCTCCGAGCAAACGGTCCCTATGCTCTTCCCTCAAACACTCCAAGCCCAGGTCTGCCTCAGGTCCTTGCAAGGGCAGTTCCTTCCTACAAGAACATGCTTTTTCCAAGAGGTTATTAAGGCCTATTTTTTCCCCTCATCCAGAGGTCTACTCAAATGTCATCTTTCCAGTGAAGACTTTGCAGAGCGCTATATGCACGTATGGTAAAATGAGTTGAAAATGTCCTCTGGAAAACAATGGAAAAAAAATTTCCAGATTATGGGTGGTGCCTGCGGCTCAAAAGTGTAGAGTGCCAGCCCCATATGCCAGAGGTGGCAGGTTCAAACCCAGCCCCAGGCAAAAACTTAAAAATTTTTTTTTTTCCAGATTCTAGCTGCATATATGTTTTTCTGTCAGGGAGACTTTGTTTGCCTTCAAGATTCATTCCACCTCATCACATCTGAACACAGTAGATAGTGGTAGTGCGATTAATAGCAATACACTGATCTCTTACCACATTTCCCTATTCTTGGCTAAGCAGCTCTAACCTAGAGCTTTGTGTCACTTGCTGAAACAATATCAGTATCTTAAAATTCTCCCAAATAAGAGGTGAAACTGTGTGGGGATGTGGGGGGATGTGGGGATGTAGTAATAGTCTCTTGATTTGTTATTGAAATAAAGTATTTAAAAACTGCCTTTAAAAACCTATATTTCTCAGATGAGTAGCCTATGTTTATCAATTAATACTTATAGCACTATGCTTAGTTCAGAACTTTATATTTAAAAACTAAAAATGTATATAAAACTGGAGCTATTTATAAAATAGTATTTATTCATATACATTAAAGATAATTATACATTTATATTTTGGCTTGGCATAGTGGCTCACATCTATAATCCTAGCACTTTGAGAGGTTAAGGCAAGAGGATCACTTGAGGCCAGGAGTTCAAGACCAGCCTGAGCAACATAGAAAGATTGCATCTCTAAAAAGATAGTGGAAAGGTGAAGCAGGTGGATCCTTTGAGCTCAGGAGTTGGAGGTTGCTCTGAGCTATGACAACACCATTGCACTCTAGCCTGAGTAACAAAGTGAGAGCCTGTCTCAAAAAAAAAAAAAATTATATAAGCTAAATCATTATTATTGATGAAAATTTACATTATTTTATCAACTTTTAGATATATTTGCCTCTGATGATTTAACTGGTATTTTTCTGAATATATTTACATATTTAAATATCATGCCACTTCACATTTTTCTATCAATTGCTTTGCTCATCCTAAAATTTGCATTCTTTGTTACTAAAATTTAAATTCTTTACACCTTCAGTTTTTGTTTCCCGTAAGAATGACAATTACCAAAACAGGCCACAAACATTGCTTGGTGATTCTAAAGTCTTTCATAGGTTCTATGACGTCCAAACCATTTTTATATAATACTAAAATGTCATTTACCCTTTTATTTCAAATGCATGGCAGAATTTTCCATAACCTTCCCGATGTGAGATACCACAACAGATTGGATGCAGAAGTAGATATGAGAATCCAATTATCTTCTATTAAGTAAGATACTTTACAAAAATTTTTAATGTAAAATAATAATGCCACCCTTCTCACTAAAACATTTTTCCATGAAAATATACAAATTTTAATAAAAATATTTGTTAACATTTAATGATTTATTTAAAATAAATACATATTTATGTTTCATTTTTATTTTTCATGTAATGAATATCAATAGATATCATCCACTTAAACAAAAGATCACTGGGTGTACTCAATAACTTTTAGGAGTGCAAAGATATTAGACATTTAGAAATTTTCAGAATTCCTGTTGCACACTATACTGCTTTTTTTGAAAGTATGTTCACTGCAAATTTTTACTGCATAAAATGTATCTAGTAGGAACCAGAACAAATTTTGCTAAATTAAGGATGCATTTAGTATATTTTATATTGAAATATGTGAATATTTAAGCCCAAGAAACCTTTGAAAAACTCTTTCCTTCTTCAGAATATTTCCTGTGGCAAACTCATTGAACATTTTTTTTCCTATGATTTTATTTTAATAATTTAGATGCTGAAGAATTCTACTATATATGAGTCTCCAAATCATGTCCTTTTGATTCAGCCAAACTCTCTCCATTAATAAACAGTCCCTAAATAAGTACTTAACAGGAGATTGTAGAGTATTACAGGATTAGTTCACGCTTTAAAATAATTTTGTCCCATGGGAACAATGTTATTTATTTTACTTTGAGTAATCTTCATTAATATTTCATTCCTTTTAATATTTGGGAATAGATCTTATTTTATTATATAAAAAATGCAGCAATATATACAGGAATCTAGGCAGGATAACACTCAATTTATTGGATTAAATTCTTTTCACTGTTTTTGATGTGATCCAATTAGTTTTCAAGCACTCTACAAAATTTAATATCAGTACCATATAATATTAGAGTTTAATATCCATACTATAAACTATTATATTTTATGCCCATTTTTATCATAGCAAGTGTGTCAAAATAGCTCATTTGAGGAACATACTTTCTTCCACCATCATATTATAGTGATATGCAGTCCCTGTTACTAATCAGTACATCATTTTAATCCTTCCTCCTTCTCTCATCTTCATTCCTGTTGTCTATAATTAAGCTCAAGATCTTGTCATTGTGTCATGCAATAGTTGAAGTAAGTTCCCAGCTTTTGTATCTCAGTTTTCTAAAGTGTATTTCATTAAATGTAGCCATACTGATCATTGTAAAATAGAAATCCACTTACAGTACTCCTCTTCTGAATTATTCCCTTTCCTGTGTTCTATAGTCCCTTCTTCACATGCTTTCTGCTCTAGCCATTGTGTGTTACTAGTAGATCTCTTAAATATATTCTTCTGACAATGTTTCCTTAATCTGAAACATACATCTGTCCCTTTCCCAATGATGTCACCTGAAAAATTCCTTTTCATTTTTCAAGCCTTACTTTCAACGATTCTCCCTCTGAAAAGGCAGGCTTTTCCAACTTACTTTGACAGAATGAGGTCCTTTCCTTTCACATTTTACATAGTGTATTCTGTATTCCTTGGTCATAGTACTTTTCACCTTGAACTGCAATTATTATTAGCAGTGATTACTGAGCACTTATAAGATTTCAAACATTTAACTAAATATTTTATATTATTTACATACATTAGTTTATTTAATTCTCACAATAACTCAATTGGGTGTGTACTTTCAGTGTCTCCATTCTACAGATAAACAAATAGGCTCAGGAGATGCAAAGGAAATTACCCAAAGTCAAATGATGAGTTGGTCTAGCTTGGAAGGAAATGAAGGTCAACATATTCAAAGTCTTTGTTTTTCATTATTATGTAGTTCTGCCTCCCCATAAGTTCTCAAGAATGAGGACAATGAGCATTTTTTCATATGTTTACTAGCCATTCGTCTGTCTTCTTTAGAGAAGGTTCTATTCATCTCTCTTGCCAAATGATCTAAGGGATTGTTGGCTCTTTTTATTAAAATTAATAATTTTATTAATTTGAGTTCTCTGTAGATCCTAGTTATCAAACTTTTGTCTGAATCACAATATGCAAATATCCTTTTCCAATGTGTAGGATGTCTGTTTGCTTTGCTTGTTGTCGCCTTAGCTGTACAGAAGATTTTCAGTTTTATAAATTCCCATTTTTAAATTTTTGTTGTTGCAATTCCTGTAGAATTCTTCCTCTTAAGGTCCTTCCCCAGGCCAATAGTGTCCAATGTTTTCCCCATGCTTTCTTTGAGGATTTTAATTGTCTCATGCCTTAATTAAAGTCTTTTATCCATCTTAAATCAATTTTTGTGAGTGGAAAAAGGAGCAGGTCCAGTTTCAGTTTTGTACATATGGATATCCAGTTCTCTCAGCACCATTTATTGAATAGAGATTCTTTCTCCCAGTGTATATTCCTGTTTGGTTTATTAAAGATTAGGTGGTTGTAAGATGTTTGTTTCATCTCTTGATTTTCTATTCAGTTCCAAATGTCTATGTCTCTATTTTTGTGCCAATACCATACTGTTTTGATCATTATGGCCTTGTAGTGCAGCCAAAAGTCTGGCAGGCTGATGCCCTCAGCTTTGTTTTTATTACTAAGAATTGTCTTAGCTACATGGATTTTTTTCTGTTTCCATACAAAACAAGGAATTATTTTGTCCAGGTCTTGAAAGTATGATGTTGGTATTTTAATAGGGATGGCATTGAATGTGTAGATTGCTTTGGGAAGTATAGACATTTTAACAATGTTGATTCTTTCCAGCCATGAGCATGGTATGTTAATCCATTTGTTGATATCATCTACTATTTCTTTTCTTAGGAGTTCATAGTTTTCTTTACAAAGTTCTTTCCCCTCTTTTGTGAGGTGTATTCCTAGGTGTTTCCTTTGCTTTGGAGCTACTGAGAAGGGTATTGTGTCCTTGATTTCCTTCTCATCTTTGCTGTTATCGGCATATACAAAGGCTACTGATTTGTGGACATTGATTTTATATCCTGAGACTTTACTGTATTTTCTGATGACTTCCATTAGTCTGGTGGTTGAGTCTTTGAGGTTCTCTAAGTATAAGATTATATCATCAGCACAGAGGGAGAGTTTCACTTCCTCTGTCCCCACTTGGAGGCCTTTAATTTCCCTCTCTTGCCTGATTGTATTGGCTAGAACTTCCAGCACTATATTGAATAGTAGTGGTGATAGAGGACACCTTGTTTTGTTCCAGTCCTGAGTTGAAAAGTTTTCAGTTTTACTCCATTCAGTCTAATATTATGTGTGGGTAATAAATGACTTCTATCAGTTTAAGAAATGTGCAGCCAACTGATAAATGACTCTATTAGTTTAAGGAATGTGCAGCCAATGCCTATATTCTTCAGTGTTCTAATTAGGAAAGGATGTTAAATTTTATCAATGCTTTTTCTGCAACAATTGAGAGGATCATGTGGTCTTTGTTTTTGTTCCTGCTGATATTGTGAATTATGATTATAGATTTGCGTATGTTAAACCGATTTGCATATGTTAAACCAGGCTTGCATCCCTAGGGTGAATCCTACTTGATTGGGATGTATGACATTTTTAATGATAAGCTGTAATCTATTGGCTAGGATTTTATTGAGAATTTCTGCATCTATAGTCATTAGTGAAATTGGCCTAAAGTTCTCTTTTTTGGTTTGCCTTTTCCTGGTTTTGGTATCAGGGTGATATTTGCTTCATAGAACTTGTTGGGGAAGATTCCTTCCACCTCAATTTTTTGGAATAATTTCTGCAGTATGGGTATCAGCTTTTCCTTGAAGGTTTGTAGAGAAAATTCTCATCATCCCTAATTATTAGAGAAATGCAAATCAAAACCACCCTGAGATATCATCTAACCCTTGGGAGAATAACCCACATCACAAAACCTCAAAACTGCAGATGCTGGCATGGATGTGGAGAGAAGGGAACTCTGGTACATGTCTGGTGGGACTACAAACTAATGTAACTTTTTCAAACAAAGTATGGAGAACCCTCAAAAAACTCAAGCTAGACCTCCCATTTGATCCTGCAATCCCATTGCTGGGCATCTACCCAGAAAGAAAGTAATCCTTTTTCCATGAGGACACTTATATTAGACTGTTTAATGCAGCTCAATTTACAATCACCAAAACATGGAAACAGCCTAAATGCCCATCAACCCAGGAATGGATTAACAAGCTATGGTGTATGTATGCCATGGAATACTATTCAGCTGCTAAAAAAGATGGAGACTTTACATCCTTTGTATTAACCTGGATGGATGTGGAACACATTATTCTTGGCAAAGCATCACAAAATGGAGAAATAAGAATCCTATGTACTCAATTCTAAAATGAGGACAATTATGTTCCTAGTACACAGTGGGGGTGAGGGATGGGGGAGCTGAGGAAGGGAAAGAGGGAGAGGGTGGGGTGGGTCAAGGGGTGTGGTACACCTTTTTGGGGTGGACACAAATATAAGAGGCTCCAGATCTAACAAAAGCAATCAATGTAACCTGGTTCTGGGTACCTTCAATGAATCCCCAAAAATAAAAAAAAAAGAATGAGGACAATGCAATATTTATTATATTCAATCTCTACTCTAGCAGACTGCCTAGAATATGATGTGTGTCTAATTAATATTTTTTGAACAAATAAATAAAATACTTAAAAAATCATGTAAAATATGAGTTTTAGAATAATTACTCTGGCCAACAACGTAACACACTTAATTAGAACGAGTATCCATGACAAATGTTACCTACCACTAAGACTTTAATTTTATTCTCTGATTGCTTTTGTTAGGAATTTTGTCAAGGGAGTTCCATCCTGCACTTTAGTTTAACTCACAAAGATCGTGAAAGGAAAGTGTTAGGTGATTATTTATTCTGACAAAATTTCAAGCTGAGAAGATTCAGTGCCAACCTGTTACTCTAAGCTTTGCACTTTTGTGATCTCACTTGTGAGTAGTAGCAGGAATTCTTGAGTAGAGTTTTGATTTTCTAATGCTGTTTTGTGAAACTGATAATTCAGCATTTGCAAGACAAGGTCAACTGAAACACAAATGCTATTTTGCAGTTGGTTTGTTTTAAATTCCTTGTTAACAAACTTTATTAAAGAACTTATATATTGGGTAGCACCTGTGGCTCAGTGAGTAGGGCACCGGCACCATATACTGAGGGTGGTGGGTTCAGTCCTGGCCTCAGCCAAACTGCAACAAAAAAATAGCCAGGCGTTGTGGCGGGTGCCTGTAGTCCCAGCTACTTGGGAGGCTGAGGGAAGAGAATCACCTAAGCCCAGGAGTTGGAGGTTGCTGTGAGCTGTGACACGACAGCACTCTCCCAAGGGCAATAAAGTGAGACTCTGTCTCAAAAGAACTCCCAAAACAACAACAATAACAGCAATAAAGAACTTATAAAAGTTTTTTAAAAGATGGACAAACATTTTGGAGAGATTCAAATGGTCTTCACCTCACACTCTTTCAGACTGCTTATTAGTAACAAGTGTTTTCAGACAAATATCTATCTTCTTTTCAAAACATGATACCAAGGTCAGAACTGCTAAGAAAATACTGAAGAGGGAGTGATGAATTCTGATGAAATAAAAGACTTTCTGTAGTAGGAGGCATCTGATCTGGGTACTGAGAAAAGTATGATTTAGTAGGTGGACAGGTGGGAATCGCACTCGAACCTAAGAGAAAACTCCACACACAATGATGGAGAAGCAAGAAAGTTCAGGATAAATTTGTGACATGAAAGAATGAGGTGTGATTAGTGTGTAGGTGAAATGTGAGGAAATTTGTTATAAAAAAATACAGCCAT
Source organism: Otolemur garnettii (assembly GCF_000181295.1). Classification (NCBI taxonomy): domain Eukaryota; kingdom Metazoa; phylum Chordata; class Mammalia; order Primates; family Galagidae; genus Otolemur; species Otolemur garnettii. The sequence continues at coordinate 14,183,419 of NW_003852396.1, forward strand.
TAAGCTAATGAAGGAAAGGAGGGTGGAGAAAGAAATGAAGTAAATTATTTTAATATGTCGTGGAAATACAGATTTTGTTAATTTTATAATTATATATGTTTTATGATATTTTTATTTTATCAAGAGCTAACACACATGATTTACAATTTTAACTTATTTTCAAGATATTTAAAGTAAAACATAGATCTAATCATTCTTTGTTATTATTAACACTGAGTATTCTGTATAAATTTTTTGTGTTATTTATTCACAGTTATGACCAAGGCACAATTTTAAAACATAATTCACAGTGTTCAACATATTTTTGTAGCAGATTGGAAAAAATTTTCTCCATCCTTTTTATGCTTCATAAATGATAACATCGTATTTCTTCTGGTTTATTACTGAAAAAGTTACCTTGTCTTTACTTTTGTTTTTATTTGTATAAAAACTATAAAAATAACTTGCTCATTGGCTTTTTTAAACTTGGTATGAATATAAAATGAGTTAACATAAGTAAAAGCATTAGAAAGGCCATAATTCTCATAAAAAATGTCCATATCATTTTTTCAGAAACTTAGTAAATGGGAAAGTATCCTCATGTTTTTCTTACTTTAGAAAATAAAATAGATTGAAAAGTTTTTTTGGTATATCAGTCTGTAAAATTTTGATCTTCAGCCTTTGCCATTGCAACCTTCCTCTGACACCCATTCTCAGCACCTGCTCCACCAAACACCCACCCACATCCCCAGTCTTCAAGGTTAGAAGAATCCTATGGCAAACAGACTGAGTTTCCCAACAATGGTCACAAAAGCGGCCAAGTAATTATAGGAAAGAGTAAGTGGGGAGTGACAAGACCTGTGCTGCCCAGCACAGTAGCTACTAGCCACATATGCTACTCAAATTAAATTGAATTAATTAAAAATTCCTTCCATTAGTTTACTAGCCCCATTTTATGTACTTAGTAGCCACAGGTGACAGGCAGCCTAGATTTTTAGAACATTTCCATAATGACAGAAAGTTCTCTTGGATTGTTAGTTGCTGGATTCAAAGGTTAGACCTGGTTTTATTACTAAGTGTTAAATAATCTTTTACCAACTATACAATGTAATACTCTCTATGTGTTGATCTCCTCAGAAGTGTACAAAGAAATGTCAATTAAAAATATTTTGTTAACATTGTGTTAAAGAACACCATAAAGTGTCAGGTTTCACCATGTCATTTTAGGGAGCTTGTGAGGTTGATGGCAAGTTTCTAAACCCAGAACTAATTGCCTTTAAGATCTGCATCATTACTATATCAAATGGAGCATTTGGGGACTGTTAGCATACAAGGCACCAACATGATTGATACTGTGCTTTCTTCACTGTTCAACTGGGAAGGGACAGCATTTTTAACTAAACTATGGATTTAAACTTAACATTGAATAAAACTATGGGGAAATGACCAGAATATGAATCTGATTCCAACAAAAGGCAAACGGCATATTGATAGCCATTCTTTCAATGGTAACTTTGTTTGTACCATTCATGGTGCAAAAGACTGGAATAAAATGTAATGTGTTAACATAAAACATAATATGATCTTTCAGTAATGTTTACAGAAGCTTATGCTCTTTGATATGGTCAGAGGATATGCAAATTTAGGTGAAATACTTCTCTTGAAACCTTGTAAGGCAAGATGCTACATTACAAAAGTTATATGCCAATGATGGCTGAAATGTCTTTAGTGGCATGAAGCATTCAGTCAGATCCTTTCTGCCTAGCTATATATGCTTACCGTTTTCTTACGCCATAAAATGATATTTTGAATTTTTTTCTATAAGTTATGTGATTGAATAGCAGAAAAATCAGGATTAAATATGCAATGTAGACAGTGCTGGTATAGTGGATACTGAGAAGGTGTGCTTCTTTACTTATGGGCCAGAATGTCCTACAGAGCAGTGAGACATGCCCTTGGCGAGGGTGTGGATGGCAAATGAGGGTTCAGGGTCATGAGGTGTGGGGTTTATAAGGAGCCAAGATTTGTGACATTTCAAGTAATAAAAATGCAAATGTTTATCTTAGATTTCTGAAACTGCCCTTATAGACTGATGCAGGCATACAAAACGAGAACTAGAATAAGGGCCCCAAATCTCTGGGAAGGAAAAGACTTAACTAAAATTATGATGATAATCAGCCACTGTCTCCTGACTTGCTTGGTAATAGTTATCACTGTCCCCTGTTTGCTTCCCTGTACTTGCTACTCTAGAGAGCACAGCTGGTAGCTGTAAAGATTCTTAATTCTTATCTGTAAATAACAACTCCTATTCAGAATCGAGGGGTAGCTTCTAAGATACCTTCCTGCATCCTTAGATGCAGGCATCCAAGATACCTAAGATACTAGGTCCTGCATCCCAGTGGACTGGTTGACCCAGCCAGCCGGAAGAACTCAAGTGGTCTTGTACACTCCACTCATGGTCCTGCATTCCAGGAACTGACCTACCCAGGAGCCATACCAGAGGACTGATGGTTTTGCCCTGAAACCAGCCAATTAGCAGCCCTGATTGCCTAATTCTATGCCTACAGTAGCATCTTTAAAATCCAGTCTCTTCAGTTCTCAGAAAGGCAGGTTTCCTCCTATCTCTCTGCTTAGCGCTATGGGATAATCTCTTTCTCTATTGTAAACCCTGCTGTCTCTGGGTATTGGCTTCCTCCTGAGCAGCAGGTGATGAACTGGACTGGGTGGCAACAGTTCTACCTAACAGACTTTCTGCTGCTTATTTGAAAATACTTTTTTGTTTGTTTTTTTGAGACAGAGTCTCACTATGTTGTCCCTTGGTAAAGTGCAGTAGCATCATAGCTCACAGCAACCTCAAACTCTTGGTCATAAGTGATTTTCTTGCCTCAGTCTCCCAAGTAGCTGGGACTACAGGTGCCTGCCACAACACCCGGCTATTTTTTTGTTGCAGTTGTTTAGTTGGCCTGGGCTGGGCTTGAACCTGCCACCCTTGGTGTATGTGGCCGGCACCATAACCACTCTGCTACAGACGCCAAGCCAAGAAAATACTGCCTTAATAAAGAAAAATATGACAAGGCAGGTTTTTATGATTAATAAAAACAGGTTAGTCATTCTCAAAGTCTGCCCAATTCTGTTATGAGCTTGTAATCTACTGGCAGAGATATGTGTGTATAGACATGTGTAAGTTATAGTGAATATACACAAATTCATTTTAAAAAATAAAATATTAATATTTGTGTCCTAATCCCTCCTCTTTTTTCATAACCTTCAATCAATAAATACTAAACGCATGTCTCTTTCAAACTTCCAGGTTCTGTACCAGGCTGCAGTGAATTTTATCTACCATATCAAGGTTTTTATTTTGTGATCTTTGTAGAAGGATAAACGAAAGTGCTTCAGGAACTGGATTACTTTCCCCACTTGGGACTCATTTTTATTTAAAATTATAATGGCAATTTAACATTATAGAATGTTTGGGAAACAGGGAAAAATCATCCAGTCATCCCTCATCCAAATGTTCAAATGCAGTGACTATTACGTTTATATTTTCCTCCATTTTCTCCCTATTCATGCTGGAGGATACTTTGCAGATGAAAACAATTGTGGGGTAATGGATGGAAACAGGCATCTGTTCCATGTGCTCTTTTTCCCCCCTCATATATGAAATGAAAATGATTACTCAGGGCTGAAAATAAATTGTTCTGATATTTCTTAAGTATACTCATAGTATGATCTCCTTTAGACATAGATATTGATAGAAAAGTAGGAATTATGGCAGAATCTGAACCCCCTGTGACTATCCTTCCACATTAGGACTGTAGTTGATAAAAGAGCTCTGTTTCCCCATGGTCTTTTCTACTTACTCTGGCATTTAGAGGAGGTAATTGACTGAGAAGTTGATGACAGAAATTTTGTTTCATGTTTTAGGACACAAATTTTGCATTAGAACATTGAACTATCCAACCGGTATTCATCAGGTGCAGACCACGTACCAGTTACATGTAATGAAATGGCAAGATGGGGAGAAAACTCTTGACCCCGTCAGCCTCCAGCTAGTGCATAAGACACACAAGTTAACAGGCAGTTACAGTCCAGGGCAACCAGTGGTACTGCTGTTGGCAGCAGGGAGTCCAGAGAGCTGCCTGGGCATGTTAAGGAGTTGGAAAAGGTTTCCGTGAAGAAACATGAAAGATGTACAGATTTTTAGGGGTGTATCAGAGACCGGTGTTTCAGGAAGAGGGAAGAAAGTATAAGTTAGCTAAAACTAAAAGCAGAAAGCGTGGTGCGCTGTGCTGGTGTAAGTGTGTGTGCATGTGTGTGCATGAGTGAGGTGCAGGGGAGGGAGATTCTGCTGAGAGCTAACACTTAAGAAGTTGGTGGGGGAATAATTACACATGCAACTGAGGCCACCTTATGAAAGAGTCATCCAGAGGAAGATAAGAAAATGTAATGGGTGTAAGTAGAACGGCAGGAACAGAATTGCACTTTAGAAACATCACTCGGCTGAAAGTGTCTTCTGTGTTTCATAAACTAAATGGTGACAGAAACAGTCAATATGAAGAAGTCAAAATATAATAGATTGAATGAACCTCACATCTAAGAACTGAGGCAGTTCGTAGTTGGTTTAGTGTCGTATAAATATATATACTGCACTAATGCATACACCTGCAGGCATAGAATAAGCCAGACTGGATGATCAGTAAGCATAACGACACTTACTAACTGGGTGTGTAATATATGCCAATGATTATTCATAACATTTCTTTTGCTTCACAACATCCTTGCACTGTAGAGATTATTGTTTACAATTCATAAAGAAGAAAACGGAGCCTCAGAGGGCATAAGCAAGTTCCCAGGGTCTATTTTCTATTAAACAAGACTCTTTTTAATAAAAACCCACACTGTGTCAACCATACAATGCTCCTCTCTATTTAGCTGTCGAGAACCAACATGGCTATTGTTGGGGTTTGATAGATTGGAAAAGCAAACATACTATTAGGCAGCTCTTACCTTCCAACACGGAGAATGAGCAGAGAGATCCACAAGCAGAGACATGCGATTTAATCTGTTCACGGTAGGGAGGCCTGGAGTCCCCAGAAGGTAAAAGTTCTTTAACTTCTCATACCTCTAAAAAGCTAATTTTTTAATATACTCATTAGCCCAAAGATAATTTTCTTATACTCTAACCTTAGCTGTCACGTCATAGTTCTTCAATATAACATTGTAAAAGCCAAAGCTGTTCTGGAAATGGAGTTTATTCTGGAATATTAACCAAATGGAATCTTTCTGTTTGAATTCAGAACGCTTTATTTATGCTGCAGAAATGAAATACATGAATCTCTATTCATTTCTTTAAACAACAAAGGAAATACTCTTTCCTTCTCTCTCTCTCTCTCACATACAAAGTGCCATTTGATAAGAGGAAATTGTGAGTTGGAAATCCCTAGACTGATTTTCTCTAGTATACAATGTCGTGTCTTGGTTTTAGCCTTGCCTTTCTGCATCACGGATGGTATCCCGTAACTGCCATATGGGTCCATTCGTACATTTACACATTCCCAGTGTCTTTCAGAAGCAGCATCTCCCTTGACCCCAACAATAAACCTGTGAATTAGAATCACACTTCAATTTGGGTTAGACTTTGAGGTGGAAATCCTGTTTGATGATCACAATGAAACTGGCTTTTCTACAAAATAGTTTTTTAGATATTACTCTCGTAGCAAATAACGACAGAAGTTGAGTTTTCTTATACCAAGGAGAGCATGATATTGTGGACTGTCTGGGTGGAAGTCTCGTTGGCTCATCTTGGTATCTTTCTAAATAGAAATCTTGCACTGCTATTTGCGATTTAGCAATGGATTTTCCCATGTCAAGGGATCTCACTTTGTAAATACGTCTATTATTTTGAATAGTTAGCAACATATTTTCTAGTTCTGTACTTTTCTTTGATATTTTCATTGTAGAAAATATAGAAGGGGTTGTTGAGTAAAAATAAAATAAAATTTCCCCAGAGGGTATCACTGATGTTGTCTCTCTCTTTGCACACATATGTGTATATACATACACATACACATGTGTATCTCACACACGTTTATCTTAATAGACTCCTTTTCCCCAATTTTTTAATTAACAAATACTCATTGTACATATTCATGGGGTATAGAGTGGTATTTTGGTACATATATTGTCTAGTGATTAGATGAGAGTAATCAGCATATGCATCATCTCAAACATTTTTCATTTCTTTGTGTTGAGAATAACCAATATTTTCCTGTTAGCTATTTGAATCCATGTACTGTGTGATTGATAACTATAGTCATCCTATAGTAGCACAAAATACTAGAGCTTACTCCTCTTATCCAGCTATAATTCGGTAATGCTTAACAAAACTCTGTACATCTTTCCCTTCCTTCTACCCTTCCCAGCTTCTAGTATCTTCTATTCTACTTTCTACGTCTATGAGATCAACTATTTTTAGCTTTCACATATGAGTGAGAACATGCCGCATCTAACTTTCTGTTCCTGGTGTATTTCATTTAGCACAATGTCCCCCAGTTCCATGCATGTTGACAGGAATGAGAGCATCTCAGTCTTTATTATGGCTGCATAGTATCCTATTCTGTAATGCACACATTTTCTTTATCCATCATCTGTTGTTGGATGATTCCATATATCAGTTGGTTCACATCTGGGCTACCATGAATAGAGCTACAATAAACACAGAGAGGTGCAGATGTCCCTTCAATATAACTATTTTCTTCCTTTGGATAAATGGCCAGTAGTGGGATTGCTAACTTATGTGTTAGTTCTGTTTGCAGGCTTTTCAGGAAATTCAATACTGTTCTATATAGAGGCTTTGGTAGTTTACAATCTCTGCAACAGTGGATAACAGTTCCTATTTCTCTGCATCCTTGCCAGCATTTATTAGTTCTTGTCTTTTTGATAATAGCTGTCCGAAGTAGGCAAGATGATACCCCAAGGTGACTTTGATTTGCATTTCCTGCTAATTAGTGATGCTGAACTTTTAAAAACATATTTATTGGCTATTTGTATGTCTTTTGAGAAATGTCTCTTTTTTATGGGATTGTTATTTTGCCAATTTTTTTATTAGATTGTTTGTTATTTCGCTATTGAGATGTCCAAATTCCTTGTATATTCTCTATAGTAACCTCTGCTGGATAAGATGTTTTATCCCATTCTATAGGTTATCTTATTACCTGCTTATCATTTCTTTTGCTGTATGGAAGCTTTTAAACTTTTTATAATCCTATTTGTTTATTTGTTGCCCTCCTTTTTGAGGTCATATTCATCAAATATTTTTGCAAATCAGTTTTCTGAAGCATTTCCCCTATGATTGCTTCATATAGTTTTGTTGCCTTAGGTTTTATATTCATGACTGTTATCCATTTTGAGTGGATTTTTGTATTGGGTGAGAGCGGGGGTCTAGTTTAATTCTTCTACGTGTGGATATCCAGTTTCCCCAAATAGGCTTCTTTTTGAAATATTATCAGTTCTATAATTTTTCTAATCAAAAATATAGCATATTTTTAATGAGTTACCACTATGTGCCAGGAATTTTGCAAAACTTAGGTATAGACCTGTAAATGAGAAGAGTATTCCCCTCTAAGGTAATCGCATCGATAACCAGCAGACTGGATATTAACCAACATCATTTTAGGCTCCCAAACTACTATTTCTGATGATTATGTACTTACTGTATTGGTATATGTATTGGACAAGTTTTGCTATTTTAAAAGTGTTAGAATAAATTTTGGGGGGTTTTATTTAATTTTATTTATTCTTTTTTATATTTAATCTTAACCACACACATTAATGCATTTATGGGATACAATGTGGTGATTTTATATATAATTTGGAGTGCTTACATCAAACTGGTTAACATAGCCTTCACCTCACTAAATTATTTGTTGCATTAAGACATTTATACTCTACTCTTAATAGATTTGACATGTACCCTTGCATTATACACAGTAAGTGAGGTTCCCACCAATTATCCTCCCTCCACCCGGCCTGCCCCACCCCTCACTTCACCCTCATCTTCCCTCCTTTATTCTGGGCTACAGTTGTGTTTTATCATTCATATGAAAGTGTGGGTGATTATATATTGGTTTCATAATAGTACTGAGTGCTTTTTCTTCCGTTCTTGAGATACTTTCTAGGAAGAATATGAATGAATATTCTTATAGATAACTATTTTCACTCATCCATAACATTAAAAATATATTTCAAAACTTTCTTTTAGTTTGGTCTTAGCTTTCATTAAAAGTCTGTGCATTATTGTTTTTATATTTTAAATACCTCTTAAAAATAACTCTTACTTCATAAATTGTCCATGTTACATTGCCTCCAGCTTCACCATTAATCTGGTCAATTACATGAAGTATGTCTTCAGCTAGGGTAATATTTCATGATTGTATGTCCTCTGGTAAAATTCGTTTATTTAACAAATATTTAATTAGAGTCCCTACTATATCTGCAATGTAAAGGGAAGAAAGGAGCACAAAACACGCCTTCATGAGAGTTTACAATAATGGAAAGCCGTGTGATGACAGAAGCACAGAGCTGCGGGGGCACAAAGGTAGCAAAGGCACAACACTGAAGAACGACAGGAGCGTGTGAGCTCGGGGGTGAAATACAGTGGGTACAATGGAGGACAAGGTGGAGACTTAAATTGGGGTTCGCTGTTAGCCACGTATTTTTAATGGTTGGAGACTGCTTATACATCCAAGAAGTGGCTTCAGGGTACAGTCAGAAAATCAGTATCTGCTTATCAGCCGCAAACCCAGGCTAAGGAGGAAGCAAAGCAAGCTCCTGCTGGCCTTTTGGTGGACACACAGTAGTATCATTCCAGGTGTGGGACGGGGAAGTGGCCGTTTCTTATTTCTCATCTGTTGCCTCATTTGAACACATTCTCTCTCTCTTTCTCCCTCCCCCACCGTCTCTCTCTTTCTGCTTTCTTATCACTTTATTTTTCTTCTTCCTTCTTTGTGTTATATTACATAGTTCCACTTCTTATGTCTCTTTTATCCTCCACTTTGAATGATTTTCATGATTATCTCTTTGGAATATGATATTTGTATTTAATAGGAGTGCAAGGAGTTTTTAAATACATTGTTTCCTTGGGGGGGGATTATCCTATTTGTAAAAGTGATAATTAAAAAAGGTGTATGCATGTGAGTTGGACAGGGTACAGAAAGCCAGGAAAAAAATTTTTTTTTTTAAACATTGCTGAAAAAATGTTTAATACATATATGAAACACTCATAAAACTTCTAGGAATTTTCTGGTATCATCTAGACTTGAAAGCTTGCATCCGTCCGGGTTATACCTTAGTTAAACATAATGCTTTCCACTCTGTCAGATGAACTTTATGAATGTGTAAAAGAAGGACAGAATTACTAAGGTTCCACTTTTTAAGTGTCATTGGTAAAAATTTGTTTCTAGTTATAGGAGAACTGTGGAACCTGAAAGCAGCATGCCATTCTTAACCAAAGCACTAACATCGTAGCCATCTGTCTTTTGTGAACCACACTGGGAGCTTAATTAAAGAAACCGCACCTGACTCAAACTGCTCTGAATATCAATTTTCAATTCATTCATAAGGAATAAAGTTCCTACTACTTTGAACTACTAATATGAGGAGTCAGAATGGCTATTGAGTAGTTTTCAGAATTTTAAAAAGGTAGTTTTCTTGCATTTTTCTCACTTTAGAAGGGGATTCTCATATAGAAGGCCCACGTGTAAAACAAATGAAAGTGGAACTGCTCTGGCTGAGATGGATTTAGATTGTCTAAAGCCTCCCCCTTTCTCCTCCCCTGTCCTTTTGGCCCGCGTCCTCCTTCCACCCTCCCAGTCACCTCGGAGGCATTTCCATGGACTCTCTGTTTCTGCTCATCACATTTGAAAGCCAAGGGCTGCACTATCTGGTTTGCCAGTTCTGGCTCCTGAACTTAGCAATAAATACTATGGCTTTCTCCAAGGGACGCCTTCATATTTGTGCAGATTATTGATGTTATTAGTAGCAGTAGTCAGAATATCAGGCCAGGAACGGGTTGTTTTATACATAGTAATACAGTATTTATTTACTGGTTTCCTCTTAGCTCTGAGTAAGCTTTCTCAGGAGGGCGAAGCCCTAGTGCTTCTCCCCTCACCACGTAGTAAAAGCAAATCTTTTCCTGCATTACTGAATGGAAGACATTAATTTATTAATCAATTAAAATTATACCAACAGCTAGGTAGGTAGTCAGCAAGTACTTAAAACCAGAGATGGACTTTGAATAATGAGTTCACCAGGTGAAGGATATAGAAGAGATCACGGGGAAAGGGCTTAACAATTGCAAGAGCAGAAAAGTGAAGAGAACACATCATTGTGCCAAACCTCCACAGTGAGCATTATTAAGTGTAGCGTTTGAGTCAGCAGGAAGCATGTGAGTGACTTTGTCGTCCTAATGAGGAGGTTACATTTATCTTTATGTGGGAGGCATTGGCATGTGAGTAAGGATGCTATTTGGAAAGCTGTTTAAAGTAGCCAGAGTTAACTCAAAAAACATTGCAACAGAAAGAACAAACTCAAAATAGAAATTTCTATAAACATTAACATGCAAAAACTGTAAAATATTAATGTAGGATGGGATATAAAATGGGGAAATGAAATTATATGTGAGGCTTCATAAGTGATACAGTAAAAAGGAACTTTATTTTCCAATGTTCTAATTTTCATTCGCTCCTTTAGTCATCCTATTAAAAGTTGCTTATCATATGTTTCCTATTTCTTCGTTTAAAAAATTCGATATGATTAATCCATTCTTTTAAAGCCCAAGTGCTATCTACTGATAGCGTTGTTAGATTCTTCAGAGAGTCAGCCTGTGCAAGACTTTCCCTGTAGGTAAACAACTTCACTCCGATTAAAGCACGAAGAATAATAAAGCAGCTGGATTAAGGATGCTCCAGGGGATGTTTCCTTGACTGGCATTCCCTCAGTAATATGAATGCTGTCCTGTTCTCCTTTATTTCCCCCACCCTGTGGGGAGGCCAGATTGAATAACTAACCAAAAATAGAAAAGAAAAAGAAAAACAACCAAACAAACAACACACCCAATTTTTGAAAAGGTCAAAAACACATAATGTAATTTGGTCCCTAAAATAATGGATTACTTTGCCTACACGGACAGATGGAGAATAGATGGTGATGTAGAAAATTGAAGAAAACTATTGTACATAAATCTGGTCTTCATATTTAATTAACTGATAATGCACCATAGTGAATTGTAGTCTGTTTTAAGCCATTGGTAAACTAGTGTGTTTTCTATTCAGAATTGAGTCAAACTGGGTAACAAAAATTGTAAGAATAAAAAATTAACTACAACCCACATACAGCTATTTCCCTCAGAACAATAATGGAACTAGGGACCTAGTATACAGCGTGAAGACCATCATTAATAATATTATATTGTAAAGTGGAAATTTGCTAAAGAATAGATTTTAGGGAGTTTTACCACATATACAAAAGAGATAACTATATGAGATGATAGGTATGTTAATTTTTTTGACTGTAGTAAACATCTATGTAAATTTGTATCAAAACATCAAGTTAGATACCTTAAATACATACAGTAAAATTTTAGAAAGAAAAAGGAATTATTAAACACACTGTTTTATTTTCCCCTATGTACACGCACACCTATACATGTAAATATGTTTCTCTCCTCCTTATAAACCTGCGCTGGTTGCTTCTTCTGCATCCAGAATCCTTAATTTCACATATATAATCATTTATATTCTAGCTGTCAACCCATCTATCATTCCAGCTTCAACCCAGCCCCAGCCCAAAACTGCCAAAAATAAATAAATAAATAAACTTTTCACTCCCCTTTTCACAAGACTGACTTGTAAGGGTGGATAACACTCTCCTAACAAATATCTTTCATAAGGTCATTGCAGTAACCAACTCAGAGATGCAGCTCAGAAGCCTGGAGCAGTAGCTCAGTGAGCAAGGTGGAAGGATTGCTTGAGCTCAGGAGTTGGAGACCAGCCTGAGCAAGAGAGAGACCCCACCTCTACTAAAAAAGAGAAAGAAAGAAAGAAAGAAAGAAAGAAAGAAAGAAAGAAAGAATAACTATGCATTGTGGTGGGCACCCAGCTACTCAGGAAGTTGAGAAAGGAAGATGACTGGTTTGACCCATGACTTTGAGGTTGCCTGTGAGCTATGATGATGCCAGGGACGCTAACCTGGGCAACACAATGAGATTCTGTCTTGTAAAAGAGGGGGAGAAATACATCTCAAATGTATCTTGATTTAGGCCACACAACTCTAGATCATCTATTTTCTTCCAAACAACATTAAAATACAAAGAGTATTTATTATTTACAACAACTTCTACAGGTAGAAGGTTAGAAAAAAAAATAACAAAAACAAAAAGACCTGAGGGCCGAATACAAGAATATTTGTTAAGTTGAAGACTTAGTCAGGTATGAATTTATAGCTACTAATGCCAAAGCCTCTATCCATTGGACCCCTACATTGCATATTAGTTTATTAGAACAGAGAGAGAGAGAGAACCATACTGAAACCTATTTGTTGAGGTAAAAGCAAACTCAACATTATTAAAATTAACATCTATTGCTATTTCTGCCTCACTGCGCTCTTTTCCTGGTGAGAGAGGATGAGGGAGAAGCCCTGTGGAGCACCAAAGTCTCTCTCTTGGAAAACTTCTCTTGGAAGGTTTGGAATAGCACTAACTGATGGGAAGATCACACAAGAAAAACGATTTTCACAGGAAAAAAAAATAGGCTTTGTTTTTGTTTTGGACTGTTATCAGGAGCATACTTAGATGGATGTGTACAATAGATAATTAGCCATATAAAGTCGGACCTAGAGTTTCAAAGTCCGAGCTACAAGCACTCATATGGTAGAAGAAACGGTGGAACTGGATGAGATTATCTAATTGCCACTAATGATGGAGCCAATATATGGAAGAGAGACTTAGATACATTTTCTGACCATTTCTAGTCAGCGAAAGGTTCAGGAAACATATTCCTAACAAATGAAAATTAGGTTTTATTAAATGACTGCTATAAATTAAAAAAAAACTGCACAGACATTAAAAGGTATTACCTAATACATGAGAGAAAAGGCAGTATTATTGTCTCTTCAGAGTTCAGGAGTACTTTACTAACAACACCTGTGAGAAGCCCTTGTAGAGTGTATCAGTTAATGTCTCTAAATCTCAGAGTGATAATGGTTATTAATAAAGGCAATAATGTGCTCTGGAGGGGCCACTTGCCCTGGGATTCCAAGGGGCTTGTAAGGATTCAAGAAATAGTGTCATATTAATAGAGCAATTGGAGTTTCTTGCTTGATAGATGTTTTACTCTTAATTTTTTGGCTTAGGTATTTATTTTGCATCCTGTAGCTTATTATTAAAATAGAACAAAAATGATAGATCTGGGGTAACAAAGATATAGAACTATTTGTTGAGGTTCTACAAAAGCAAATGAAATAATATTAAAATTAATTAAACTCAAAACTTCAAAGTAATTTCAAAGTTTCATAGTGTCACAGTATGTTTCTGAATTTCAACACTGTAATTTTAAAGAAAAAATGAGAAATCTAGGTCAACATATTATCAAATGGAAGATTTCATATGCTGTACTAAGCTTAAAAGCCTTCCTATAAGGCAACAAAATCCCTGAGAATGTGACTGAGTGACCTGCTCAGATGGAATTTATAACTCTGGAGAATTTTTGAGGGCTTGAGAAACTAGTGGTAGGAGGGAAGGAATAGCCAGTCCTTACTGTAATTTTCATTTCTGGAAGAAGAAAATAGTGATGGATGTACTCATTAGGGATTTAGAATTGACTGACACTGTTTAAATAATGGCTCCTGCTTATTTGTTTTTATTTTGAAAAACATCATACTAAAAACAGTTGAAAGGGTGGTACAATTAGAACTCCCATTTGATCCTGCAATCCCATTACTGGGCATTTATCCAGAATAAAAAAATCCTTTTACCATAAGGACATTTGCACTAGACTTTTGATCGCAGCTCAATTTACAATCACCAATAAGTGGAAACAATCTAAATGCCCACCAACCCAGGAATGGATTAACAAGCTGTGGTGTATGTATACCATGGAATACTATTCAGCAATAAAAATATGGAGACTTTAAATGTTTCGTATTAACTTGAAACACATTCTTCTTAGTAAAGCATCCAATGTACTCAATTCTAATGTGAAGGCAGTAGATGATCTAGTACAAGGTGGAGGGTGGGGAGTGATGAATCCAGGAAAGGGGAGTAGGAAGGGGGATGGGGAGTCCTTGTGTATGGCACACTTCTTGGGAGTGGGACACAATTACAAGAGGAACTTTACCTGACAAATGTAATCAATGTAACCTAATTCTTTGTACCCTCAATGAATCCCAAACAATTAAAAAAAAAAGGTGGTATAATATGTATTCAGATATTCCTCACCAAACCGACCACCTGTTAACATCTTAACACACATTTTCCTCTTTCCAAACCATTTGAAAGCAGGCTATGGATGTCATGATCTTTCATACATAAATACTTCACCAGGCATATTTTAAGAATGGGCAGCCTGAGCACTCTTATAGCACTTAAGAAAGTAAACATTAATTCAACAACATTGTCAATACACATCCCCTACAAAATTTCTTCAATTCCCCAGTTATCTAAAAAAAAAAAAAAAAAATCCTTCATGGTCATATTTTATTTATTTTATCTTTGTATTTTGTGGTTTTGTAATTTCTAAAATTAAGTCAAGATTTACATATTTTTATTATTTCTTCTTAATTTCTCTTGATGAAGTAACAATCTTCTCCTCTTGCAGTGTTTTCTGTAACACAATTATTTTAAGCATCCAGGTCAGTTTTTTTGCCAAATACCTCATGGTCTGCCAATGTCTATCTCCTCATGAGTAAAGATACACAAAACATTTCAAGCAAAAACACTGTTTTGTGTGTGCCGAGAGGCTCTAGCCATGTCACATCAGGAGTCATATGATGTATCATTATTTGCCAAGAGTTGAGACCATCAGATATCTCCACTGCAAAAGAGCTTTCACATTTTGTAATATTGAAATTCATGTGATCCTGTCTAAATCAATCATTACAGTGGTTCTACACATATACCACACAGTTGGCATTTTTAGTTAAGGACCTTCTCCCCTCACCCTCCTTCTTCTCTTCCCTCCTTTCTCCCTCCCTCCCTGACCTGTCCTTTCTCATTATTACATATCATTTTTTTTCATTTGAATGTGTTATGTCCTCTTTCCTCATTTTTCTTTCCAATGTTCCAGCTTTATTAATGGAATCTCATTTAAACTGTCTTCAGTGTCCTCTCTCATGGCCCCATTGGACTTGGAGCTTTTTCTTATTTTCTGGAACAATAAGATGCTGCAGGCTCACTTGGTACTTTTTCTGCCCCAGAATAATATCAGCCATTTCTTTAAGAAGCTTTGGTAGAAAATGCTGTTTAGAAACAAAGGTATAAGTGTTGTTTATCGCTTCTTGTTTATCTTTGCTTTTTCCAGTTTCAGGGAATAGAGTTCGGGGAAAAATATATATGTGTGCACTTGCACACAGGTACACGTAAGAAGGTGTTCACACTGAGAACCTCAAACTGAAATTCCACACTACAGGGTTTTTCCTCATATTCTTTCATTTCTTTTGTCAATAGTGATTTTCTTATTTCTCATAATATCCATGTTCACTCATTTTTTCAATCCATATAGTCAAAACAGTTTCAGAATTGCACCACCAAGACCATTACACAAAAATCAATTATCTAAAGTTCAAACTGTTTCAGTTCTTTTCATTTTTAGTCTACATTTCCCATAGGTTTTATAGTCAAATGCTGTGTGCAGAAGATACTTAAATTAATTTTTCCTGTGTGAATATTTTATCAATTTTGCATGGAATTAGGATTATTTATATCTATTTTTATTAATGTTAGGGTTTAATTTTTTATTTTTAGTATATTTCTGGGTTTTTTGTTTTGTTTTGTTTTGTTTGAGACAGGGTCTCACTATGTCACCCTCAGTAGAGTGCTGTGGTGTCACAGCTCACAGCAACCTCAAACTCTTGGGCTTAAGCAATTGTTTTGTCTCAGCCTCCCAAGTAGCTGGGACTGCAGGCACCCACCACAACGCCAAGCTATTTTTTGGTTGTAGCTGTCATTGTTGTTTAGAGGCCTTGGGCTGGGATTGAACCCACCAGCCCCAGTGTATGTGGCTGGCACCCTAGCTACTGAGCTATGGATGCCAAGCCAATTTTTAGCATATTTTTGAATAATTAAGCCATATTTATTTTTTTAATTTAAAACCATATAAAACGGTAAATGCAGGCTTCTCTTTCTCCCATACTTATTCCTATCAAAAAGTTACTTTTTTTCCAAGCAAATGAGGTTAAAAAAAAATTCTTTATTGCCCCTGAAGAATGAAATGCTTTTAAAAGGCTTTCCAAAAATAAAAATAAAAAAATAAAAGAAGAAGAAGGAGAAGAAGAAAGAAAACAAACACAAACCTAGGATGCTATCAGAGTATGTAGAGTGATTTCAGATCAGAGGTAAAAAAAGGCCACTTACATCATGTTTCAATTTGAAGCCGGTGCATAAAGAAAAAAATGTATAACTGGAAATTTTAGAGAGCTGTGGAGTATGTCAGCTGAGGCCTGGGCCACTAACAGGACCAATTTGCTGCACTCAGACAGGCTTATTTAATTTTGTGTTATGAAGCCCCACATTTAAAGCCAGGCCACCAAGGTGTGAGATAGATTACTGAGCCTCATTGAATGGTATTTGGCCAACACAACACATAAAGACGGTCTAGGGGCTACCTCCTTCTGTTACTGCACCGTCCACTCTTCTCGTCTCTTTGCTTTGTTCTTTCATACTCTGGTTTTTCCTCAGGGAGTATAAGTCTTTAGCCGTTTACACTGTTCCTTCAGCTCCAGCCACCCACCCTGTGCACTGTTGTTTGCACACATTCTACTGGTCCTCATTTCTGTACTTTTATCCAATGTTTGTAATGCCCTCTGACTCATTTTCAACTAGAAAGCTACTACTTAATATGAATATATCTTTAGCCATCGGATACTTCTTTTCCTTTCTTATTTCTCACTATTTGTTTACCCATTGTCTACTAAATATCAGGTATGCTCATATTATTTCACTAAACACGCACACATACACACTTACATGCAATTATTCTGATCTAGTTTGGTGTTTTTGTATTTGTTTTAAACTGTGAGCTGCTTGAAGGTGGGCCCCAATGGCTTAGCATAATGCCTAATTCATGAAGATGTCCAATAAATATTTGTTAAAAATCAAGTGTGAATTATTAGGGAAGAGTGATCATATTTCTTCCTTTATAACCTGATTATTGAGATAAAATATACAAACATATTATAACTTTCTTACCTTCAATTGTTCTTTTATCATTTGGGCCTCTTCCCCCACCACCAAGAGCTGTGATAGAATAATTGGCACATCTTGTTTGTCTGAAACTCATGGAAATACGATTAATGTGGGCAACCTTGGCCTCTTGACTTAAAAATTATTTTGCACAGTAAAAATATTATTTTAAAGTAAATACACATGGTATTTCTAATGGTTAAAAACAAAACAAAATCCAGTAAACAATTCAAGACTTCAGTGGTGACACTTGGAGAAGGAAATTTTAATCCATACTGTAGAGATCTCAAGAGAAGAAAAATTATTTCAGATGTGCCAGAATAAAACAGAATTCTTGAGTCATCCACAGATGCATTAGTCATAAACTAAAAATATAGTATATGCAAGAAAAATTATTGCAGAAGATAAAAAATAGAGCAATGGTGAATTTAAAATACACTGCAATCAAGTGCTTTTTAGGCAGATATTGGTAAGGCAAACACAGTTTGAATTCGCAGTTATGGAAATAAAAGAAAATATGGATTAGAATCCATCCTAGAACATGTTAATGAAGATGGTTTGCTTTCAAAATGCAAACCTAATGTGTAACTTAAAAAATTGAAAATGAATTTAAACTTTATATATTTGATACCAACACATAGGTGTGAAACATAGCCAAATTTTAGTGTTGTTACTGAAATATATTCAGATGATGTACCTGCCTTTACTTGAACTCTGTGACGGTGTAGGTGGGGTAAAAGACCATGAATGCAAACAGAGTGTTTTGTACATTGATACTGGGAGATCAGAAACTTTTCAAATATGTCACGTTAGAAAATTCACTTGCCTCTCTGTGGCATAGATGCTTTTTATAAGAAAAATAGAATAACACTTAACTCACACGACTATTTTATGAAGTAAATTGGAAAATTTGTGAAAAGTATTAATTCAATGTTTGACACATAAAATGTACCCTGTCACAACCCGTCGGGCTCCTATGGCCCTGGTCTCGGTTAGCGCAGGAAGGAACCAGGGGAGAGGCGGATTAGAAGTACAAGCTTGTGGAAGGCGGGCTAGCCCTTACTTTCCGGGTAGTCCCGAGCAACCTCCGCACCAGCCTTGTAGTGAAAGGGAATGATACAGGTGAGGGGAGTAATTAACAATGACCCTGCTGAGGGCACGGGCTCCTTCTCCATAAGGAACTCCTGTGGACAAGTCACCCGATAGTCCACCCCTCAGCTGTAAGTCATCTTGCTTAGAGGGCGTCTGTCTCTTGGCGTCCTCTACAGTACCCAATAATTACCTTTATTTCTTTTTCCTGTTGAAGATCAGGCTTTGTCTTTCAAGTATTTTTCTAAATTATAAATATTCAGTCTTTCAAATATCAAATATATAAAAATATTTCTTAACCATGTAAAGTTACAACAAATTTTCAAACGTAAAACACACAAATTCCCCCAAACTGCATACTTTATTCTCTTCTTGAAATGAGTAAAATGTGAAATGGCTGACATCTTCTTACCTGTGAGCGCCTCCCTATAAATATGCATTTTCTCCTACAACTTTTATTGAGGTATATAATTGACAAATAAATTGTATATTTTATAGTGCACAATGTGATGCTTTGATGTACGTATGACATGTATGTTGTTAAATGCTTAAATCAAGCCATTGACATATCCATCACCTCACATACTTAATCTTTTTTTTTTCCTTTCTTTTGGTGATAAGAACAGTTAAGATCTATTCTGTTAGCAATTTTTAAGTATTCATATTATTTTTTACAGGAGTCACTGTGTTCCTTCTGAATATTTGTACTCATATTTAGTTTTAATTCACCAGTGCTGCCTAAGGTTATTGAATCGCTACAAGGCTTTGCCTCTTCAGTAAGTGATGCTGCTTTGAGATGGACAGTTTATTCATTGCTTCCTTTTTTTGCCTGTGTGTTCACTGTCTTTGCTCATGGATACCAGTGTGCGATTTCATCAGCAACCTCTTCCAATTTTCTGCTTCTATTCTGCAGTAAGCTTGAAAACCAGTTGGCAAGATGTGCTTTAAAAATCTGTTAAATAATGAGAACCTATATTCTAGGTTCCTAGGGGGCTCTTTTGAAAGATATTGGAAAGTTTAAGAAGTTTCTGAAAAAAAAATTTAGAAACATATTTTTCTTCCAGTTAGTATATTTTGCATAAGTACACAGACACGTGAATTCTGGATGAGAGAAACATTACTATAATTGTTTTCAACCAGTTCATGTATTGCACAACTACTGATAAATCTGTACAAATTCCTATCAGGCAGAAGGCTATGTTATTGTTTGTTTTGAAAATGAGAAATCTATCAGACTTCAAAATCATAAATGAGGAAAGAAGAGAACTATTAAGAAAAGCAAAGGTAAATACCGTGTTGCTTTATCAGCTTCTCAAATTGCTTTCATTTTTCTCTGTTCTACTTAGAAAATATCACTAATAAAGCCATTTACAATTTCATTTTAAATGCCATGGAGGCAAACATATAGGGTCACATGTTTGGTGTAAGAAATCGTGAGACTATGTTAACACGTTAAGGCTAAGGCTTAAATGAGCTCAAATGACGCTCAGTACTAACCTTACTCAGAGATTCCCAACCTAAAGGAACATTCTTTTTTCTTTAGATCACCATAAGTATGGGTGAGTTTTTTCTTTTACCACTTTCACCAATGTTGTGTATTTATCAATGTTCGGTTTCAATTTTAATAGTCCAATTGGGTCAAATAAAGCTTGTCAAGTGATTGGGCTCTTTCATAAGCCCAATCTTTCATAAAAATTTAAAAGAAAATAACATATGAAAGAAAAATACAAAAATTATATTTTCATTAAACATTCATTACCATGGTTTAAAGTTATCAGTTTAAAAATATTGGCTCGGTGCCTGTGGCTCAAGTGGCTAAGGCGCCAGCCATATACACCTAAGGTGGCAGGTTCGAATCTAGCCCGGGTCTGCCAAACAACAATGATGGCTGCAACCAACAAAAATAGCTGGGCATTGTGGCGGGCGCCTGTGGTCCCAGCTACTTGGGAGGCTGAGGCAGGAGACTCGCTTGAGCCCAGGAGTTGGAGGTTGCTGTGAGCTGTGATACCATGGCACTCTATCCAGGGGGATAGCTTGAGGCTCTGTCAAATAAATAAATAAATAAATATATTACAGGTAGTTTTTGTTTCTTTGTTATTGAAACTCTTGCCCAAGGATAGAGCGCTTTAACATCAGCCTAGTTCACAGCAACCTCATACTCCTGGGTTCAAGTGATTCTCCTGCCTCAGCCTCCTGAGTAGCTGGGACTACAGGCACTTGGCACAACCCCAGGCTAATTTTTTCTATGTTTAGTAGAGGCGGGGTCTCACTCTTGCTCAGGCTTCTCTTAAACTTCTGAGTTCAAGAGATCCTCCTGTCTAAGGGTTCCAGAGTGCTAGGATTACAGACATGAGCCACAGTGCCCCACCAAGAGGTGGATATTTTTAACATGCTTTTTATACCTGACAGCTGAAAATTTATTTTTTGCATTCTTGTTATAAAGTATTTGTTATTACTGTGTATCTTGTTTAGTTATCTTAGCTTTCTTTGGTTGTTTCTTAAATCTCACTTTATTTCACATTGTTTTCCATGTTTTCACAATCTTTTTTTTTTATTAAATCATAGCTGTGTACAATAATGCATTTATGGTGTACAGTGTGCTGGTTTTATATACAATTTGAAATACAACAAACTGGTTAACATAAGCCTTCACTGTACTTTCTTACTTATTGTGTCATGACATGTATACTCTACACTTAGTAGATTTGACATGTACCCTTGTAAAATGTACCATAGGTGTGGAGAGGGGAGGATGGGTGGAAGGAGGGTAATTGGTCAGACCACACTTATGGTTTTCACAACTTTTATTCCTTACTTTGGCCTGGTGGTAAACCATTGTAAAAGAGGATAATGAGAAAGAGCTGGATGACTCAGTGGTACCTTAATGCTCCTGGCCTAACAGTCAAGCTTCTGTTTCCTTTAACAGGTGCTTTTACTTGTTAAGTTTTGACTTATGCTTTGAAAACAATGGTGTCCTCACTAATAATGATAGTGAACATATATTGATTTCTTGCCAATTCCAGGCACTTGGTTAAGTCCTTTACATGTTATTTTAAATCCTTTACAACTGCCCTTCAAAGAAATGCTATTCAAATTAGCAACTCTAGTCCTAGAGAATTTAAATATGATCAACTCACATGTCTACTGGTGGCTGAGAGAGATATGAACACAGGGCACTCTTTGCACAACTGCCTGTGGCCTTGTATTGGTAGCAGCAGTGCCTCTTGACTGCTGGAAGGGGAACTGTAGGATTTCCTTTGCAGAAGAATATGTTACAAAACACCAAAACAGATGTAATCTTTATGCCATCTAAATGTTGGCAAAAAGGGCTAGGATTAGAGTTGTATTTATTTTTATTTTAAATTATTTTTATTCCGTATAAATACTATGCTAAAGAGCCAACCTTCTTATCCTAGAAATATTAGAATGTATATTTTTCAAAAATAATTAACAGAAAATAGTGTATGAAAGTCACAAATTGTGTGGTTTACATATAAAGATTATTCATCCTGGTAAACTGGTACTTTTTGAATGTCTTTCACAAAAGTCTGTCTCTTGCCAGTCATGTGGAGTGAGGCTGGAACAAGAGACTCATCCAGTGCCAAGCTGTCCTTTGCTCTTACGGAGTGACATCTGTTCTTCACACTCTGTGTAATGGGAGAACTTAACACCTAACCCACAGTTAGACGTTCTCACAAGAATCCCTCTTCGTTTATTTAGATGTATGTTTGCTTATGTTAACTAGAATGGTGTAGGAGCTAAAAAAGCACAATCGAGTTTTCCTTTTCTACTTCTTTTAAACAGTGTGACTTGCTCAGCCTTGTTTTCTCATACGCATAATGAAAGTCATGAAAATGGATGAGGGCTTACGTGTGTGTGTGTGTGTGTGTGTGTGTATGCATGTCCTCTGCTCTCTTCACTATTCTATTCGTTGTTGTCACCTTATCCATTTCTTTTATTTTTGTACCTTCTAACTTGAAAATTGATAGCTAAAACAGTACCTTTGGAAGAGATCATGTGTACAAATGATAAAATCAGGGTCTGAAAATTCAGGTTCTGTTGTTTTTGAGATAGTAACATTGGTGAAGAAGTCACCTGAACTTTCTGTATATGTTCCAATTTTCTCTTCTGTCCTGTGAAGATATAAAAAGTTACTTTCATAATAGTATTGAGTACATAGGATACTTTTTTCCCATTCTTGAGATACTTCACCACAAAGAATATGTTTCAGTTCCATCCATGCAAATGTAAAAGATGTCAAGTCTCAATCTTCAATGTTGCATTTCAGAACTATTAGAAGTAGAATGTGAATGTCTTACCACAACAAATAAGTAAATGAGGTGATGGTTATATTAATCAGTTTACTGTAAGCATTCAACACTGTGCATTAAATCACCACATTGTACCCCATAAATGAACACAGTTATGATTTAATAAAAAATATTTAAAAAGTTATTTTCAGACTTATAGTGTTGATGTGAAAATTAAATGAAATTGCTAATCTCAGCAGTACCTAACACAGCGACTATCACATAGTAGGCCCACAAATGGCACTTGACAGGTATTATTTGCCCCTTCCTTTTCCTCTACCACAGCTTGAGATCAGACTTTGGCAAACTATCTTGCTTATTGGTGGGCTATTTCTGCAATTCAATGTTTTTCAGATTTAAATTTCAACTCCTTTTAAAGAGAAAACATTAACCTAGAATCCTACTACTAACAACTTACTCATTTTTAAAATTACAATAATATTTAAAATATGAAAACATTATATTATGAATTAAACATCAATGTTTATAATACTTATTCATTTATAAGACCAGAGCAAATTTTCAAATAAAGTTTAAAGGAAATCACAATAAAATAAAATCTAAATAAAATATTAACTTAATGTGATTGATAGTGTTATTTTTCTGAAATTAAATCATGATGCGCAGCATGGATTTAATAATGGGTAGGCTTCTGCATTCCTCATGCTTCTACCTTCCTGTTCCATATGACAACCTGAGTTTCCTTTCACTTCTATTCACTTCAGTGATTTAAAGTTTTTATTTCTGCATTGGGTCCTGGTATGATTTAACCTTCACCTGCTGCAAATGCATCATCTACATATTTAATATGCCACTTTTATTTCCTGACAAAACACATGTTAAATAAAGAAGATACAGCTTTGGACACCAAAATGTGCAGCAATATTCAGTTATTAAATTATCATCCAGAAGATAAGAGCCATTGCTTTGCTGGGTTATCTTTGTAATCGATTGACAGTTTGATAAATACCCAGAGCTCATTGTGACCTCTATTACCAAAGAATAGAAATCACAGCTTGAAAAATCCTTCTTTATTCAAAGACCAATATAAAAAAAAAAAAAAAACAAGAAAAAGCCTTTGGTAATTGTTGTGATGACTGTGATATTATGCAAATACGAAAAATTGGAGAAGAAGCAAGTTGTGGGACAATATGAAATGAAGACTTTTAGTTTGTTTTCTTTTGATTTAGTTTTTAGTCAGGGTAAAGCATGTAAAACACACACAAAAATAATAATCATTGAATAAAGATAGATCTTATTTTCCTGGTCCTAAAAGCCCTTTCCTCTCTGCTTCTCAGCATATATTTTAATAGATCCAGGTCTGGTTCACTTTTATATTCTCTTTAATGCCTGACATATATAATAGATGTTCCAAGCCATTTGTACAAAGAAGGATTGATTTTAATCTCTAAAGAATATTATTTAAAAGGCCTCATTCCTATCTCCTTGGAATGGTTTATGCAGTCTATATGTCAGCAAAGGAATGAATTTTCAAACGTGTATGATTTCTAGGTTTTCATTATTTGGATCTAATACAACAGGAAGTGATGGACAGAATAGCCTGAAAGTAAAGTTGACTTAGGTGATTTTGTAGTGTTAGATTGATGTAAGGAGCAAATTAAATATGTCTCACAAGTGAGACTAAATGAAATATATGACATAGAATGATAAATGGGAATTCTATTGAAAGAATGCAAATTTTAAAATGTGAGAAATATTGTTCAAAGGATGTTCATGTATTTCAAGAGATGAGAGATAAAATGTGAATAGTTGAAAAGACCATTAACTTGAAGTTTGTCTCAATACACTGATTTGAAGTTCAGTAATGAGCAGTGACACAGGAGAGTCACGGCTAACATAGCAAAGACCATTCAGAAATAGAGAAACTCCAGCTTATGTCCTTTCACTTAGACATCCATTGCTGTTTTGTTGTCGTTACTGTTGTTGTTATTATTATTTTATTGAGTCCTATTCTTAGATGTTAGTTGAGGAGAAAAATGATATATTTTTTCCACTAGCAAATTGAACATATGCTTAGCAAAAATAATTGCCCAAAACATTCGAATATAAGAGCTGAGGTATTTTCTGTAAAGCTTCCAATTTGGGGAGTTTATTAAAAGATAGGAAGTAATGCAAAATTTAAATGTTAATTACTTATGAGTGACCTTCTGCATTGCCCGTGCGGAAGGCTTATCTCTGAGATGATTTAAAAGAATCTGAAAGAGTATGTTTTTCCAAATAAAATTGATTTGTTAAAAGGTCATATGCATGATTTAGAGACATGTGGATCAGGGCAGGTAGAGAAGTAATTGCAAATTCAATGTTTACAGTTCTGTGAAAGCCTACCCAGCACTTTGCAACATCAGTTCTTAAAGACTTTTTGCCTAACGAATTAACAGGGAAGTGGAACTTCAATGTAACATTTTTTTTCCAAGGGTAGATTTTAATTTGAAATGAACCAATGTGATTTAAAAATATTGGTAATATTAGAAAATATTTAGAGAAGTTTTGCTTATTTATAAATCAAATAATAGTTTTTAAATCACTGACATATCATACCCTAAATATAACATCTCCTAACACAGTTATAATCTGCATCTGAGTATCAATGGTTATTTGGTGTATACAGGTATAAAAATTTATCATTTACATATTTATGTTGCATTTTGTTACTAATAGCCAATAACAATAATGATAGCTAAGCCAAATTGAATGCTCACTATATACAAGAAGCTATGGCAAGCATCAGTTAAACACATTGTAGCAACTTCTATGTCATTAGCTAAATATTTGGGGCATGTATATTGTAGGTTTTAATAACTCCATAGTACATCTTCATATGATTACACCATAACTCCTTTATCTAATATCCTATTTTTAGGCATTTATATTATTTCCAAATACTATACTATGTGCTTATATATAAATATATGATGAGTTTTTTATGGATAAATTGTTATAAGCATAATTCGTGAATTAAAATGTTTACATAGTCCTTTGAGCTATCATAACTTTGATGTTGTATCAAAAGTTTTTTACAAATTTTCCAAAAATAAAAATAAAAAAGGAAATTTCTGATACAGATTGATGAATTATCATAGTAATTTCATGCTAGTTATACACCCATTAACACTTGTGAGATTTTATGCCCTAAATCCTTGCTGATCTTGGTATTATGTGTTTCAGTCTTTGTTGAGGCTGATCAGCCTTGAAGTGAACTGAATGGAATTATTTGTGAAGATACTGACTGAATGACTCCTCCTTCTCCTGACTGATGGGTTCAGATCTTAGGGCATCTTAATTGAAGGACTATGTACTGTGTTTTTGTGAGTCATGTATGGTCATATATTAAACACAGTAGGGAAGACATAAATAATAATATGTCAATTTAATTCAAATGGGAACCATAAATATGGCCCTAAAATATTTCAGCCTACGTTCTACATATACACAAATAAAAAATGACCATATAAACAGTATATAAGGATATTTATTCACCAAAGGGGGCATGGCATCATTCCAAATAAAATTCTCAGGCTAAAATATAGAGCCAGTACAGAAGGAAACTACAACAATAACAATTTCATTTTATTTCTACTAGACGATATTTAGGGCTGAAAACTCACAGGCCTCTTTCTTTGCTCATGCTAATTCCTCAATTCGGCCTGCTCTGGATTCCTTCTTTACTTGTTTGCATTCTCTTATTTCTTGGGACCCAGATCAAATGCTAGTATCTGTTTGGAGCTCCGTTAATTAAAATTGATTCTGTTTCTTTTGCTCTTGAAATATATTTTGTCTCTATTTTTGTCTTAGTTTTAATTGTGCATGGGTAATTGCTAATAAGGTCATTTCACCGATGTTGATGCATGTTTATTAAGGTAGCATAAACCTTAACACCTTTGGAGTATAATCAGAACTCAACATCACAGTGCCTGCTCATGTATATTATTTAAAAAATTGTGAAATAAATAAGATGAAGTGTTTTATTAATAATGCTTTTCATATAGCCTATAATATTTACAAATCTTTGCAGAATTATTAAAAATAACACTAAATTATTTTCAGAAGTTTAAAACTTTCCTTTGAAAGTAGTCATGTATCTCTAGCATATATAATAGCATTTTTATATCTTGCCATTAGATTGATGCCCTCCATTTGATATGCTTGGCCTAACTTTACACATCAAGTAATAATTTCAAAAATTAACATGAACACACTTTTTTGGGGGCAGGGGCATGGTTTATTTTCTCTGGGCTTAAGAAACAAACTTACAGGGCAGTGCTTGTGGCTCAAGGAGTAGGGCGCCGGCCCCATATACTAGAAGTGGTGGGTTCAAACCTGGCCCCAGCCAAAAAATAAACTGTAAAAAATAAATATAAATAAATAAACTGTTTTAAAAAAAAAGAAACAAACTTACCAAAAACATTTAGAGAGGTGACAAGTTTCCTCTGTGTCTAACAACTTCGTTCAACTATGTATATTTTTATTTCTTTTAAATACTAATCTGAAATTATTTTAAATAAATTATGTTATGTTAAAAAAACAGTACTGGCACAAAAACAGAGAGGGAGATGCATGGAACAGAATAGAGAATCAAGAGATGAACCCAGCTACTTACCATTATCTGATCTTTGACAAGCCAATTAAAAATGTTGAGTGGGGAAAAGATTCCCTATTTAACAAATGGTGCTGGGCGAACTGGCTGGCAACCTGTAGAAGATTGAAACTGAACCCACACCTTTCACCATTCACTAAGATAGACTCTCACTGGATTAAAGATTTAAATTTAAGATATGAAACTATGAAAGTATAAGAAGAAAATGTAGGGAAAACACTTGAAGAAATCGGCCTGGGCAAAAGTTTTATGAGGAGGACCCCTCGGGCTATCGAAGCAACATCAAAAATACACTACTGGGACCTGATCAAACTAAAAAGCTTCTGCACAGCCAAGAACATAGTAAGTAAAGCAAGCAGACAGCCCTCAGAATGGGAGAGGATATTTGCAGGTTATGTCTCTGACAAAGGTTTAATAACCAGAATCCACAGAGAACTCAAGTGTATTAGCAAGAAAAGAGCAAGTGATCCCATCTCAGGGTGGGCAAGGGACTTGAAGAGAAACTTCTTTGAAGAAGGTAGGCGCATGGCCTACACACATATGAAAGAATGCTCATTATCATTAATCATCAGAGAAATGCAAATCAAAAGTACTTTGAGATATCATCTAACTCCAGTGAGATTAGCCCACAACACAAAATCCCAAAACGAGAGATGCTGGCATGGATGTGGACAAAGGGGAACACTTCTACACTGCTGGTGGGAATGTAAACTAATAAGTCCCTTTTAGAAGGATGTTTGGAGAACACTTAGAGAACTAAAAACAAACCTACCATTTGATCCTGTAATTCCTCTATTAGGTATATATCCAGAAGACCAAAAATCACATTACAACAAAGATATTTGTACCAGAATGTTTATTGCAGCCCAATTCATAATTGCTAAATCATGGAAGAAGCGCAAGTATCCATCAATCCACGAATGGATCAATAAACTGTGGTATATGTACACCATGGAATATTATGCAACCTTAAAGAAAGATGAAGACTTTACCTCTTTCATGTTTACATAGATGGAGCTGGAACATATTCTTCTTAGCAAAGTATCTCAAGAATGGAAGAAAAAGTATCCAATGTACTCGATCCTACTATGAAACTAGTTTATAGCTTTCATAAGAAAGCTATAGCCTAATTATAGCCCAAGAATATGGAGACCGCAGAGAGGGAGGGGAGGGGAGTGGAGGGCGGAGGATAATTGGTGGGACCATGCTTATGGTTCATCTTGCAAGGGTACATGTGAATCTTTCTAAATGCTGAATATAAATGTCTTAACACAATAACTAATAACTGAGAAAATACCATGAAGGCTATGTTAACCAGTTTGGTGAAAATATTTCAAATTGTTTATAAAACCAGCATACTGTACTCCATGACTGCATTAATGTACACAGCTACAATTTAATTTAAAAAAAAAAAGCAGTTGATAGAAATATAACACAAAGAATCAGAAGATCCAGAGCCAAGAAAATTTACCACAAAAGAATTAGCTGAAGTTTTTGTGTCATTGAAGAAGAATTTGCCAACCTTGAAAAGCAAAATCTTAATATTGAGCAGTTTACAAAGGTTTACTGTGCAGTTAATGAGAACATCAACTGCTACAAGGCCATTTATGATGGAAAAAAGAAAAAGGCTCTACAAACAACCCTAGATACTCTTTTCAAGAAACCAACTTCAGTGGTAAGCTCCCCTCCCCCAGCAACAGAACCAAAGCCTGATGCATTTAGTGAGTGTTAACCTTTAATATTCTCTTTTTTGAAATTTCTCCTATCTCCTATCTAAACTTTTTGTATGAGTTTGTTTTTATGTTTGTTTGAATGAAAAGAAAGTGCATAATAAAAAAAATAGGAAAGAAACCAAAGTAGGAGGCATCACATGTTTAAATTTAACACAAGTGAATGAGAACAAAGTCTGTATTCATGTACTGGTTCAGTACAGATGAACTGGAAAACCTTGTTATATTTGTTTACCTTTTGAAGTCCCTCTTAACCAAACCACGGTATCTAATTAGAAGGCATTTACAGAGTTTTACTAAAAAGTGATAGGTTTGTTTCATTTGTTTTTATTTGTCAATGATCTTAAAAATGAAGAATCTGTGGGATCTCATTGACAAATACACGAACTTAACAAGGCAATAAAATACCTGTGGATAAAGATACAAGATGCTACAGTCATGGAAAGGAACGTTAATAAACCCAAATTCTGTTGCCAGACTCTTGATTAGCTGTAAGTAGGTCATTAGCCTAAACAAAAAGTTTCATGGTAAGTTAGAATGGTCTCCATATTTTTATCTTATCTTTGAATATTAGAAGAATTTGAATCCAAAAAGATGTCAATTTTCTAAAAGAAATCAAAGTATATATTCAATTTATATTTAATAACAGCTAAAGATGAATGGTAAAGGAATTCGTACATTGGTACTTGTTTATTTTAAATTTTGCTTTACAAAGCATCTTTTTATTATTAGGTTTAATGATGAGTAATTAGGGACGGCGCCTGTGGCTCAAAGGAGTAGTACACCAGCCCCATATGCCAGAGGTAGTGGGTTCAAATCCAGCCCCAGCCAAAAACTGCAAAAATAAAATAAGTAACGTAAAAAAAGTGTTATTTAAAAAATAAATAAATAATGAGTAACTAGGTTAATAAATAATTTAATTTTAAAAGGATAATGGAATATAAGAAGTATTTTTAGCTTTAGTTGGGTACGTATATCCCAGAAAGTAGAGGCTGGCAGTAAGTCTGAACCACGTACCTATCAGAGGTAAACTGTAGGGAATAATTTTTGAACAACTACTGTGCCATTATTTGATTATTATTATCTCAATTTCAATGATGAAACCACAGTTAGGAATGTCTACTTGCTTGACTTCTACTTTTTAAAATTTCAGATTAATATGGCAGTAGAAATAATTAAAATAGAGGGGCTAGATGCATTCAGTAATTGGAGAAATATTCTCCGAGTAGCTCATCCTATGTAAAGAGCCATTTTAGGCATGGAATCAATAAGGAACAGAGCACAGAGCTGCCCTCTGGGGCTTGTGTTTTGGTGGATCTTAGATTGAGATGCTTTAGGAATAGACTCCTTTGTGGTCCGGAAGACTACATTCCATTGGAGTTTCCTGTAGGATCTGGCAAATGGTGATAAGAAAAGACTAGAAGACTGAGTCACTACAATATGAAATAAATAAAACAGTTATTTGAAATAAAATTAATATGAGTTTGGTAAAAATATAGGTGAAAAATTCTAGCTCCAGATGAACCAAAAATATGGGTCACAAATAGACAAGGTAACCCTTAAGTGAATGTGAAGCTATATACTAAGTGATAAAAACCGAAATTATTGAAAGTCCAAGTTTATGATATTAACACCATCGATAGATATGAACATTTTGACTATATGATATCTGTGGCTATCATCGTAAAGCAGTAAGAACTCATCTATAAATTATAATTTCTTGACTCGCAAGTGGCCAACATGGTGGGTATGTTCTACATTTCACAGCTCACACTCTGGCAAAGAAAGTATAATTTGAAACTTGGCATTAAAATGGCATTTGGGAGAGGCAGCCAGATTTTGGCATTAGGGGAGTTTGGTTTCTGAAAATACTGACTGCTCCATGTGGTCTTATCTGTAAGATGCAGAAACAATGCACATGCAGAGAGTTGGGAAGGATCAGATAAGAAAAGGTGCAGGAGGCACCTGACACATTGATATGCATATAATGGCCAGTCAGTCCGTGGCTGGTCATTGGCATTTATAGGACCCAAGTTCAGATTTCATGTTGTTTATTAGTCACATGCTCTTTTATAGTCGATCAAGCTGCCTTCCAGATGTGGTAAAGGTGAAGGATTTAGTGAGCAGGGGAAAAGGGAACCTGATACATCTTATAACACCTCAGATGTTTTCTTGTTTTTAGATGAGTGTTCAAACCCATGTAACACATTACAACTGACTTTGACAATGTCTCTGTGCCTTGAAAGTTGGATGGGAAACCCATGAGAGTGCCTAGGGGTATGTTAGAGGTGTGGATATATCAAATTTGCTGAGAGAGAATTATAGATTGGGTCTGAAATTGTGCTAATGGGGCCAAGAATAGTACAAAGTAAAAGTAGAAAAATAAATGGAACTTTCTAGAGAGGAAGCTACTTTCTAAGAAAGGGGAGTGGGGAGCCAGTACAAAGTATTATGTTTCCTCAACTATGAAATATTAATACCTATAATTGCCTTGAAGTTATAGGCACCAAAACCACATTGGTATACAGTGGCCATTTTTATAGGTGGCAATTATTTTTATAATTATAATTTTCATTTAAAACATCATACTGCTGAGATAATTAAATCCTCCCTGATTGCTCTCAATCTAACCTATTGCCACTTTGTTTTTGTATCTTCCAAAAACATGTGTAGTTATACATGACCACATACTTTTTACCATATGATCATTAAAACTCTACAGTTCTTTTCTAGCTAACATAATAACATCTGATAGACAACAACAATTTGATAGACTTTTCAAAGTGATTTTTTTAATAAGAATAAAAAAAAGTCACATGGAAAAATTAAGAAGTGAGTAGGAAAAAAATGTGTTCTTTATAAAGCAACATTTTTTTTTTCCAAACATGATAATATACATTCACTTTTTAGTTTGGTTTTTTGAATAAAAGATTTAACCCATAAAATCAGAAGGACTTTGAGTTTCTATTTTCTTCACATTTCCTTGCTACCAAAAAGGATAGAGAGCAGGGATTACAAAATATTTCTTAAATTTTAGGTTGTATTGGATTGTAGGACTTTTATTTGAAATAAAAAGGTCTTGATATGGCTAAATATTTTACTCACTGAGTTCTTGCTTGCCTCCCATGGTTTGCCGTGGCTTTGCTTATAACTTCTTCTGATTCAAACATATCTGGTGATATTTCTCTTTGTCTGTTTGTCAGTTTTGGACACATGTATGAGGAATTGTTTCAGGCTTTATTCTAATTCCCCCTCCTCACAATCTCAGTTAAAGTAAAATCTGATCACCACTACATCCACAACAGTGTAAAATGGTATGGCTGCTGTGGACAACAGAGTGGTGGTTGTGCAAAAAGCCAAATTTATAGTTAACATGCAACCCCCAAAATTCCACTCTTAGTTATATTCCTGAAAGTACTGAGAACAGGTACTTGTGTAAATGTTCACAAAAACATTGCAATAGGCAGGTAGTGGAAATAACCTCAGTGTCCATCAAGAAATGAATGGATAAACAAAATGTGGCATAGTGTATCCATGTGATATTGTTTAGCCATAAGAAGGAGTGACATCTCATACATGCTACAACATCAATGAATCTTGAAAACATCATGCTAAAAGAAATAAGATAGATGGAGAAAGACAAATATTGCATGGTCCCAATTCCATGAAATAACGAGAATAGGATTGAGAGAGCCAGAAAGGAGAGGTTCCAGGACTGGGGAAGGTGGGGAGTTACTGTTTAATGGCTACAGAGTTTCTATCTGAAGTGAAAGAGTTTTGAAAATAGGTAAAGTAATAGTTATACAACATTGTGAATCTAGTTAGCCACTGAATTTTACCATTAAAAATGGTTAAAATGGCAACTTTGTTAATAGAATTTTAGAATTATCACAATTTTTTAGATGATATACTCCCCTATCTCAAAAGACAAATACAGGAAAAATCATATTTGTCCTCAAAATGACTATTGTTGAAGTAGCTGGAATACCCACTCTGGGTGCCTGATACTGGGAGAGAATGAATTTGTTATCACTGTGCTCCTCATTGAAGCTTGGCATTACTATGTGGAATGTGGAATTAGAGATGAATGAGATGGGCACACCTTCCACCTTCCTGGATATTTGTTGTACCAGTGGACAAAATGTAAGCTGTAATAAATGCCAGAATGGAAACAAGCAAGGAACTCAAAGAGAAAGTGTATGTATGTGTGTGTTTACTGGTGTACTTCTGAAAAACGGACAAAATTTTAACCTTTTATTTATATGTTTTGTGCAATAATTTTCAAGTTCTGAGCTAGTTAGGTAACCAGTCTGAGTTTAGGAAAATAAATTCCAGGGTGCATTTATGGAAGATGTGTTGACGAGGAAAGAGACGCCCGTGCAATCTGCCGACCAAACCTGAGTTGATCATTTTTATTCATATTACTAGAAAAGAGCCAAATAATTTGTTTTCTTTTTCATCATGTGAAGAAAGATGATGAATCATGACTATTATATACAGAAATTTATCATGCCCTCATAGGCTTCTCAGGAGTAATGTCTCCTATTTCAGACAAAGGTAGGAAGCAACAGGTTTATGTTTACAAGTATTTTTATTGCACATGTAATTTATTCAATATGATAGTATAGTGGTATAAATACAAATATGATATTTGCATAAAAATGCTAAAATATGGATAAGCATTAATTAGGAATATTGTCCCATGTTTTATCTGAGTTTACTAAACACAGTTAGCATTTAGTACATATTCTGTTTTCTGTGGAACTGTTTCATAACCACTTTCACCAATGTTGTCTTATTTAGCGTTTAGTCCTCTCAGCTAATATGGTTTCTAGTCCTGTTTGGCTCATGCGCAGATGGTATAAATTACATACGCAGAGAGAATGTTTGTTTTTAAAGCTCCATTTATGAGCATCAGCACTGCCTAATTTTCTGCTAGGAGATTCTATAACTATGGATGTGGGTAAACAATTTTATTTAAATCTTTAATAATTGTGAGGAACGGGGCAGCACCTGTGGCTCAAAGGAATAAGGCTCTGGCCCCATATGCTGGAGGTGGCGGGTTCAAACCCAGTCCTGGCCAAAAACTGCAAAAAATAAAATAAAGTTAAATAATTGTGAAGAACATTTCCTAATTACTCCTCTTCACAATAGAAGAGTAAATCAAGTGACTTGCCCAAGATTACGTTGCTAGTAAATGACAGAGCTAGGATTTAATTTGTAGCCACTTCATTCCAAAGCTCTACTTTTCACAATTAAGTTTTTCTGCCTTTCCACCTTGTAAAAGTCCATACAAATGTTCCAATAATTATAATGATTTCAAATAGAAGGATGAGTGAATGAATACAGCAACTGCAGAGAAGGTGTAACATTTTGAAGTCATATAAGTATTTAGTAAGAAGATTAAAGCACTAGAAGTCTTCTAAAGTCTACTCAGTTGTGTTAAAATAGCATTTTATTCCGCTTTCACTCTTCTCCTCTCTTACTCTGTTCATTTTGGTCTCATTCTCAGTTCCTATGTCCATATATGGAAGTGGGCAGAGGTCTGGACAGAGCAGGACATAGTAGGCCAGAGGATGAGGCTCCTGGGGTGCCCTTGTGGGGAGCTGCAGTGAGATTAGCTGTGGCCTGCAGGATGTGGTAGGCTTTCAGCCAAATTTGGCAGTGATCACCACTAGCTGATACTGATGAGACTGGTGCTCATGGGACTGAATTCTCATGAAGAACCCCATTATACAGCTGAGGACATGTGTTAGAAAGAAGCCAAATAACTTATCCCATCTCTTACAGGAAAAAAAAAAAAAAAAAACAGAAATGCTAGAAATTGAATGTGAGCATCTGCTTCTAAGCTAAGATCCTTTCTCCATTAGCCAAACTACCTCAAATCTGCATAATACCTCTCCTAAATTGCTAAAATAGCAAAACATAATACAGGCACTTAATAGCAGTCACGGGTGTTCAAAATAGTAATTACTTGGCATTTGTTTATTACTAGCAATAATAGATTATCTCCTTCATTGCCCTGCTCCAGTGTGGACTCCTTACCATTTTGAAAGGTGGCATTATATTTTAATCCATCTAACTGTCCATGGAGTGGCCATCATACACTCAATTTTTATCAGAGGATGATAATGTTTAGTAGGGTTAAGTGACTTGCCCAAAGTCACATAGCAAATATGTAACAAAGCATAAAATTCATATCACATTTTCCAACTCTAAGTTGAGTGTTATATTTATTATTCAATGATTGTAGTTATTTCTAACATAAAAAAACCCAAATATTTTGACATATATTTTCAAAAGGTTACTAACATCTGTTTCTCATGGAAATATGGATTTGTTTCTATATAGAAAGTAAAACAGAAATTAAACAAATGAAAACACATAATGTGGGGATTTTAATGCTTTCTTTTTTTTTTCCTCCTACATGGAAAGATGGCTTGTATAATGCTAATTATACCTGAGTAAGTTATCTAGTAGTGAGGTACCTCTTGAAAATAACTCTTGGATTTGTGTGTAAATGTTCTCAAAATTGGGGGAGAGTTAAAATAATAATATGTGGCTTACCTCCTAGAAAAATCACTTGAGACACCCTCTTGTTTTAGCTGCCCTATGTTATGAATCTTTCACCAAAATGGACTACTATAAATGCTGGAATCTCTCCAATAACAGAGACTAGAGTAGCTGAAATTAGTAGGCCAGTAACTGTACATGCTCTTGATTTACATGTCAAAAAATAATAGTAGTTTTATCTTTCATAGATGCTATAAAATTAATTCAGGTTTCCAAAACATGGAGGACCAACATAATTCAACTTTCTGCTCTCTTGTATACTAAGTAGATTTAAGGATACATCACAAGTTTGGAATGTATTTTGAGGCCCTTAGTAGTGTTTAGACTTTACCTTTGTTTCTGTCTCTCCCTCTTTTATTGTTCTTTGAAAGAAAAAAATAAAGTACAATATGAATTGAATGTAGAGAATGTATATGCTTCAGTCCCTGAGCCTTACCCCACTCCAGAGTGCATGTTCTATAGATGTAAGGATTACATTTTGTTCTATTTGCTCATCTCAGTATCTGGCCTTTAGTAAGTGAGTCTTAAATGCCTTTTGGAATAATCTCTGGAGAGATACTAAGAGAGTGTTCAAAGTCAGATAGTACAAAGACCATCCTCCAGGGGAACCAAACCAGCAAGGGACTCTCTTTAATAAATTAATCTCTTGGTTCATGTATGCCTACATTCTTTCTCTGGAAGGCTCCTGCTGTCAAGCCCTTCATTAATACCCCCCTAAATTTGGGAACATGCACCCAGAGATGGTTTGTTTCATCCAATCTTTCCTACCTCATAACCTTCCCCTAAGTGAAAGTGACTTATCTGCAGGGTAATATATCTTTTTTTCCTTACAAAGTTTCTGAGAGATCAGTTAATTATTTAAATATAACTGGACCACGTCCTCTTATTCGATGCAGACGTATGACACATACATGTCTTAAATAGGAACCATGATTCAGCAGCAAATCATATATCAATATCCCTGTGACTGGATAACAAAGGCTTTTATTTATAGGGTCTTTTATTTTAACATAATTATCCTGGGTGGTTGACACAGAATTGACCTTTCCAATCCAAATTTTCCTGATAGCGCTCTCTCTCTCTCTCTCTCTAATATATATATTGAATGGTAGCTTCCAAAGTGATAAATCCCAGAGGACATTTGCAGGTTATGTTTCCAACAAAGGTCTGATAACCAGAATTCACAGAGAACTCAAACTTATTAATAAGAAAAGAACAAGTGATCCTATCTCACAGAACAGAAGACCTGAACAGAAGCTTCTCCGAAGAAGACAGGCACATGGTCTATAGACACATGAAAAAATGCTCATCATCTTTAATCATCAGAGAAATGCAAATCAAAACCACTTTGAGATACTATCTAACTCCAGAAAGAGTAGCCAACATAACAAAATCTCAAAACTACATATGTTGGCATGGATGTGGAGAAAAGGGAACACTTCTCCACTGCTGGTGGGAATTCAAACTAATATGTTCCTTTTGGAAAGAAGTTTGGAGAACACTCAGGGATCTAAAAATTGACCTGCCATTAGCTCCTGCAATTCCTCTACTAAGAGTATATCCAAAAGACCAAAAATCCCTTTGCAAAAAAGATATTTGTACCAAATTGTTCATTACAGCTCAATTTGTAATAGCCAAGCCATGGAAGAAGCCCAAGTGCCCCTCGACCCATGAATGGATTAATAAACTGTGGTATATTTATGCCATGGAATACTATGCAGCCTTAAAAAAGATGAAGCCTTTACTTCTTTTATGTTTACATGGAGGGACCTAGAACATAGTCATCTGAGTAAAGTATCTCAAGAATGGAGGAAAAAGTATCCAATGCACGCAGTACTCCTATGAAACCAAATTATATTTACTCATACTTTCTTATGAAAGATAGAACACAACTATAGCCCAGGATGAAGGAGAGAAATGGAGTGGGAAGGGAGGAGCAGGGCAGGGGGAAGTTTGATAGAGGGAGGGTAAAAGGTGGGACCACAATATGCTATGGAGCATATTGCAAGGGTACAAGTCAAATCTGTCAAGTGTAGAACATAAATGTCTTAACACAATAATCAAGTAAATGAGGCAAAAGCTAAAAAAATAATAAATAATTAATTAAAATGATAAATCCAAATACTATCCCCTGAAACCAATGAATGTGACCTCATTAAAAAGCTTTATGTGCACAATATGTACAGATGTTTCCACAGATACAAGGTATTGTGTGTAAATACATACAGTGTATGTGATGTAATATGTGTACATATATAATCATTACTTAACATGGACTTTATATTTGTAGATTTACATAGTAATTAGCATCCCAAACCTATGGTGCATAGACTCCTATGATGCACAAAAAAGTAAGGGGACCATACAAGGTAATTTCAGTATCTAAAATAAACCAAGAGATAGCATATATTTGTAATAATATAATATAGGTTGATGGAAATCATAGGTTTATTTACTGTCATGATTCTGGGAGAGGGGAGCATTGGTTCACTTTCATCAATCATAAGTTGGGATTGATAGCTTTGGTGACAAAATATGGCAGCATAAATTAATTATAAATAAGTTCTTTTTGATAGATAAAAGGTTTTGGGCTCCAGGGAGAAAATAAAGTAAATGATCAAAGATATTCTAAGTAGTGAAATACTTGACAACAAGACCCACATGCACACACTCTCACTTCTCTCAATTTTACACCAGTGTAATATCTTTGTCTTACTTTTTTGCGGGGGGCAAGGTCAAGCTAGTATTACTTGTTAAGAGGTCATTTGTCTGTTCTCTGCCCTTCCTTGAAATTTTATCTTTTGTGATGAATCCTCTTCATTGGTTAACTATTAGATTTTTAATTGTTTATCTTAAGCTGCCCCTATTTTCAGTTATGTACTTTATTCTTGGTAGACTCACCTTTACTTCATTTTATAATATTTTGTTAAATCTTGAACTTCATTTCCATCTCACACAGCATGAAATTCATTCAGGTTTTCCTTGACCAATAAGCCATAAATGTCTGTCACACTTTGATGCTCATCCTCTCCTCGTCCTAACATTCCCCATTTCAACTTTTCTCCCCTCTCTCCCCTTGTACAAAATCAGCCATTTGACTTGCTCTCCTTTGATGATGGTGATGATGATCCTCTAGCCTCAGAGCCCTGACATTTGCCTTTCCCACAGAGAGAGATACAACTGTATCCCTCTTCTCATTAACACACATGAAATAATCTGATGAGAATCAGGAATTGTGTCTGACTACCTTATCTAAAACAGTATTTCTCTTGTCACTATCCTCTTCCTTTGCTTTATTTCCCTACATGTTATATTATATTTGATTATTTTTATGTCTGATGTCTATCTCCCTCTAAAACACTGTGAGCTCTAGAGAAATCAGGGAGTAACTTTTATGTACTCGCTGCTTTTCTCCTGGTCTTAAGAATGGTACTAGCATGTTTTTGGATGAATAATTTCATTTATTTACTCTTTATTTAACTTTTGAGCACCTATCAATAATACCTATTGAATACTCAGTATGTGCCAGATACTGTGCCAAGCCCTTTGCAGGGACTCTTTTCATTTAATCCTCTCAAAATTCTTTTGAGATAAATTGTCTTATCTATCCTTTACAGATTAATAGGTGAGTCTGAGAGAAATGTTTTTATCCATTTTATTTGTATAAACTTAAAGGGTACCAATGTAATTCTGTAATGTGTACAGATTGTTTCATGGTGAAGAAGTCAGAGTATTTAGGGTATCCCCCCACCAGAAGATGTATTGCACTCATTATGTAATTTCTCATCACCACCCCTCTTCCACGCCCTCAGCTTTCTGAGTCTCTATTGTCTATCATCCCACTTATTATCATTCCATTCACTGTAAGTCTACGAGAAATCTAAAATCTTCTCCAAGGCCACATGGCTACTTAAGTGGTAGAGGTAAGATTTGACCATGGACATCCTCACTACAGACCCCAAGTTCTTCCATACTAAGTTGTCCCAGCATTGTACCCGGCACAGGAGATAAACTGGTTAATAAAACTCTTCCCTGCCCTTAAGCAGTCTGTAGCTATCTGAGAGAAGGAAGAGCAGCACGCGGTAGGGAGGGTCAAGGTGGGAACTTACTTTGTGACCTTCTCAGAGGATCATATGAAGCTTTGGTCTCCCACCTTTTTGTTACCAGAGACTGGTTTTGTGGAAAACAATTTGACTATTTTTCCACCCATGGGAGTGGGGGATGGTCAGGAGGCAGAGCTCAGGCGGTGATGCCAGGGATGGGGAACTGGGAAGCTTCACTCTTGCTGGCTGGTATGCCTCTCTCCTCCTGCTGTGCACCCCATTTCTAACAGGCAATGGACCAGAACCTTTTTGGCACCAGGGACCAGTTTTATGGAAGACCACTTTTCCATGGATGAGGACTGGGGTAGGGGTGGGATAGGAGGCAAAACTCAGGCGATACTGCTCTCCATCTGAGGCCCAGTTAGTAACAGGACACTAACTAGTACTGGTCTGTGGCCTGGGGGTTGGGGACTCAGGATCTAAATCATGAAGGATAGGGAAAATTTACCCAGGTGAAGGTATGGGTAAGGATGTGGGAAAGGATGTGGGAAAGGGTGTGGGAAAGGATGTGGGAAAGGATGAAGACTGCTCCCAGAAATGGGAACTATACATATGACTTCAGAGTTGTGCTTAATTATGGAATTTATTTCAGTTGTTTGCATAGGAGGTAAAAGAATGAAATGGAAGTATTTGACCTTTTTAACCATAGGTTTAAGATGCATTCAGAAGAGGTGGCTTTGAAATTGTTAAGTAATTAAAAATAAACAACCCAGAAGAGATGAAAAGAAAATATCAGAGGTAGGGAAAGATTTTTGTTGAGGGCAATCAAGTAAATGATCACTTTTTAAAGGCCAAGGAGAAGATGAGCTTCCCTCCTAATTAGTAAACTGAAAAATATTGCTGAAAAGGGAATGTGAAGACTTGGTGGCAAAATTTCCTGGACCTTTCAGAGCTCACTCACAAGAATGCATAAATATGAAGGGGCATAGCCGGATCTTTGGTTTCCCTGGCTGTGCTCTGTTACCAACAAAGCATTCCAAGATGTTTCTGAGATCAAAGAACATGAAGGTTGGACGCTACCTTAGGAATTGTCTGAGAGATTAGAGTCAGAAAGAAGTAGGTTGAAATTCTACAGCTGTCCCTTCCTCACTTTGGGATTCTATGTATTTTGTGTCCTATTTCTCTAATGTAAAAATGGAAAGAAATATATCCACTTTATAAATTTGTTGTGGAATTAGGTTAAATTAATGTATGTGGAATGATGTAACAACATTAAAGTCATGTGATAAAGAGTAGTTATTTTATTATTTCGTTATTATTACTCAGCCTAAATCATTTATTCCATTAATAAGAAACAGACATATGGGGGAAAGGACCTGAATGAGTTCACACATGGAACTCACAAATTATCTAGTTCACATGCTACTCATTTTGCATTTCCTCAACTTTTTCTTTTTTAGAGGGCTGATTTTTTTCTAGACATGAAGGTTATGATTAAGAAGAACTGTGTGGCTTTGGCCATCCATCATTGAACTGATTGATGTCCTGTTTTATGTTTCAGTAGCACTAGTTGGTTAGTTCGTTGGATTAGGGCATGGTGTCTTCAAGTTCAAGGTCTTGGAAATTGCTTTTAGAAGGATCTGCAAGCTCAGGTTTCCCTCCTTGTGATAGTTAACTTTATGTGTCAACTTGACTGGATACTGGCTTCCTAGCTATTTTGTTGAGCATTATGTCTGGATATGTCTATGAGAATGCTTCTGGAGATGAGTGTTTAATCAGTCGTTGAGTAAAGCAAACTGACTTCCCCAATGAGGGTGGGCATCATCTAATCTGGAATGAACTAAATAGAACAAAAGACAAAGGAAAGGAGAATTCACTCCTTTCCTTTCACTCTACATGACTATTTCATCATGGGACATCAGTCTTCTGCCTTCAGACTGGGATTTAAATCATTAGCCCTCTGGTTTTCAGAACTACATCACTAGCTTTCCTGGACCTTCAGTCCACAGACTGTAGAACTTCTCAGCCTCCATAATGGTGTGAGTCAATTTCATTCTTTCATTCTCTCTCTCTCTCAATACATTCTATTTTCCACTCTGCTCGCTAACAGAATTAACATTTTTACTTGTTTTATTTACCCCCTTTCTCCTACTCCTTTTCACAGCTCTTTGAAATTCTCTGTTCTTTGTTCTCTGTTCTCTGTTCATGATATGATACCTTTTCTTTTTGGAATGTTCAGGGAAGACTGAAGCACTTCTCTGAGAAATGTTTTATTCTTACCAGTCATTAGAAGCACATGTGTTGAAGACAGACCAGCTGAGTTTTCAACTGTGGCCTACCACCCACCTGCTGTTCTTTAAATTTCCCCTATGAAATTAGAGTATTTATTGTTTAGGTGATATATTATGTTCAAAACTTTCAGTACATTTTACCTTCTCTTTAACATGTAGATAATGAAACAGTTTGAAATGCTTTTGCCCATTTCTTTGCTTGGAGAAACTTTTTAAAATAAAGTTCTATTTTTACCTTAATGTTATCTTTTATAAGATTATTGATATATGTACTAATTTTTTTCTATCAATATATACTTCTTTTTTTAACTGCTACATCCCCAGCACTTTACCATAGTCCCTTACACATCAGAGATGCCATAAATATTTGTTGAATTATATTTGATCACAGTGTCCTCCTGTATCTTATTTCTTTAACAAATGTGATAGATATATTATTGTGTGGTGTGTGCTAGTGAACAGGAAATATTTTCACAGATGACAATTTAAAATTGTACAAATATGGCATTGTTATTAATTAAAAATTACCATAGATATGATAAAACCAAGTGATAATTATATTGTGGGTCCTCTGTAAGTCCTCAAATTTTTTTCTGTTCATTTTTTTGTTATTAAGAATGGGCACATCAGCTTATAGAAGAAAATAGTGATGAATACCAATGTTTATATACTCTTTATAATTCACAGAATGCTCTCACAGTCCAATTGCAATAGTCAAAATTCCTTACTATATTGTTTTATTATATTTTCATGCTGTAAGTAAGACATAACTATGGCTATCATATCTCTTTATTAAACTAAGATTGATATGCTCTAGTTCACAAAACTACAAGTTGGGATTAAAAATTTCAGTCTGTCTGTTGCCAAATCTTATGTTTGTCACTTTACAAACTAACCAAGAAGTAGTTTTCCAGAGTCTCTCCACTTTACTGATGATGAGATTGTGTGACAGAAATTACAATTATTTAATTTTGTGTTACAGATTAATTCCCTCAATCCAAAACCCTTGGCACCTCCAGTGAATACATCAACTCAGTCTTTAATTACTTTTTTTTTTTTTTTTGGAGTTTTTCTTCATGCTTCCAATAGGGCCTGTAAGGTACCCTTAACTCATTAAAATCTAATTCAGATTAGCACTAATTTAATTCCAGAAGACATAGAATTTTATTCCAGACTTAGCCTAACTGTCCACTGTCTTAGTCAGTTTAGGCTGCTATAACAAAAGTAGCACTGGATAGCTTAAAACAAAAAAAGTGAACTTATTTTTCTCACTGTCTAGAGAAGTCCCAGATGGAGACATCAGCAGATACACTGGTGGGCGCCCACTTTCAGGTTTGCAGATGGTTGTCTTCTCATTCTCTCCTTACATGGGGGGAGAAGGACAGAGAAAGAGAGAGCATGTTGCTTATGTCTTTTCTTATAAGGGTGCTAATTTCATTCATGAGAGCTCAACCTTCATGACTGATTACCTCCCAAAGGCCCCATTCTAT
This sequence comes from Otolemur garnettii, assembly GCF_000181295.1. NCBI lineage: Eukaryota > Metazoa > Chordata > Mammalia > Primates > Galagidae > Otolemur > Otolemur garnettii. The sequence goes on from NW_003852396.1 coordinate 14,226,994, forward strand.
AATTCTGTTGATCTGGAGATAGGATTTCAACACACGAATTGAGGGAGGTGGCTACATAAACAATAGCAGGAAGAAACAAGCATTAAAGATAAAACCAATTCTGCCATCAGATCAAAGGTCAGAGATATCCCCAGAAACCAGTAATGAAATCCCATGGGCTGGAAGCTTGGGTAGCGCTAGAATGCAGGTCAGAGACTATTAATAGCCATAGCAGGAGCAAAGAGAGAATACTGCAATGCCATGGACAGAGCTCAAGAGACTTAGGTTTACTTTTTTTTGTGAGAACAACGTATTGCCTCTTGATTGGTTTGTTTTAAAGTCATGTTAGCTAAAATAAAAACTGAGATTTGATCAAGCTAAAGAGCTTCTGCACAGCTGATGGTACCACAACTAAGGCAAACAGACAGCCTTTGGAATGGGGGAAGATTTTTTTCATGTTACCAATCTGATGAAACACTAACAACTAGAATCTACAGAGAAGTCAGATTAATCAACAAGAAAAGAGCAAACAACCTCATTTATAAGTGGGCAAGACACTTGAATAGACAGTTCTCTGAGGATGACAGAGAAATGACCAGCAAACACATGAAAAAATGCCCATCATCTCTAATCAGCAGAGAAATGCAAATCAAATTGACTCTGAGAGATCACCTAACTCCAGTGAAATTAACCCATATCACAAACACCCAAATCTGCAAATGCTGGCATGGATGTGGAGAGAACGGAACACAACTACACTGCTGGTGGGATTGCAAACTAGTACAAACTAATGGAAAGAAATATGGAGACTTCTTAAAGAACTAAAAGTCAACCTTCCATTTGATCCCACAATTCCATTACTCAGTATCTACCCAGAAGAACAAAAATCATTTTGCTACAATGATATTTGCACCAGAATGTTTACTGAGGCTCAATTCACAATTGCCAAGTCATGGAAGCAACCCAAATGCCCATCAACCCATGAATAGATTAATAAACTGTGGCATATGTACACCATGGAGTGCTATTCAGCCATAAGAAAAGGTGGAACTTTACAGCTTTTGTGTTTACCTGGATGGACTTGACACACATCCTTCTAAGTTAAATAGCTCAAGAATGGAAAAATAATACCCAATGTGCTCAATACTATTATGAAACCAATCTATAAACAATTACATTCCCACAAGAATGATAAAACACAAATGTAATCTAGCAAGCAGAAGTTGAGAGATGGACGAGGGGAGGGAGGAGCCTCCTGGGGTGAAGGGCTCAACTAACTTGATACCTTAGAATTGAAAACAATGTAACCTAAACATTTGACTTTCATATTAATTTGAAATTTAAAAACAAATTTTAAAAAATAGAGATGTTATCTGTGAGGACCTTATTTGTTGTTTCTCTTACAGGATCTGCAAAATCTTATCAGGAGAGATAATATCTTATTCAAGTACCTTTCCAAAATCTTCAAATATTCCCTCTAAATTCATCCAAGCTTCAAACATAGCAGGGTAAACAAAAGATGATAATGACTAAAGATCTCAGAAATTCTTCTGATGATGACTAGACTTTTAAAAATAAAAATCCTCAATAGATTTTTCTATAGAAGGAAATCTAATTTTAGTGGAATGTAAGTGGAGTAATCATAACACTTTTCCTGAATTACTGTTTAATGTGTCTTTATAACAAAATATGTTCTGGGGATTTAATCTTGATTTTTATCTTTTCCTCTCTGCACAAATGAGTTGTGTTTCATTAAGTGGAAGATCTAAAATTTAATAACTAATGTATTAATTAAACTGGCTTAAATAACACCATAGGATATAGAATGAAATAAGAATAAGTTATACCTCATCTTATAATATATAGAAATACTAGAAATAGTTATGGAAGATTATATAAATAAAACATATTTTAAAGATAGCTTCTTTGAAGATCTTAGGAATCATTTATTTAAATCATCTAAGTAGGTAGTGTGAAAATTTTAGGATGCATATATATACATTTTAAAAGAACAATATGGAAATTCAAAGTAATAACAATAATGATAAACATAAAATTTAAAAGCTGTGTTAACTTGAATTCAATGGTAACTGCATCACTGAAATTCTCATATATTCATAAGTTCTGGTATATATGAATATAGCAAATAAATTTTAGTGTCCACAGGACTAATTTTACAAGAGTATAAGAATAAAAGACTTTATCAAAAAAAGAAACTGAATAAGAAGAGGAGTTATTTCTATCAATTTAGATTTTTTTTGGTATGCAATATGACAAATGTCTGAGAACTCCACATAGCCTCAGACAAAATTGTATATAGATACTTTTTATGACATTTGATCCATTCTTAAGTAAGACCTGATTTCTGTTTTAAAATATTAAGAAACAATTAGTTTGTAAGTTTCACAGTACACCAAGTATTCCTTTTTAATGGTTTATAATTTTTTTCTATTTTATAAATTTTGAAAGGTCTTTTATAGCCAATTGAAATATTGAGAATCTATTAGTAAAAGCAAAATAGCTCACCAGTTTTAAATGAGAATTAGAACAGTCTAAGAGAACAAAGGTCATCTGGCTTCCTTTTTTTTTTTTAACTGCAGTTTTCATTTATACTTAGACTAACACCTTAGTTTTTAGTGTTTCCAAGAATTAGTGAAGCAAACAGGTATATGCTTATTCTTATTTGCTATTCAATCTTACCCCACACACACACACACAAAAATTAACTTGGGCTTTAATTTTCCAGCTGATTTTGATATATGTATTAGATTTTTTTAGTATGATTATCTTATCACAGAATGTGTTTATCTTCTTCAGTCTACTGAGTAACTTCCTACAGTTATTAAGTCCATCAAGTCCTTATCTTATAGGTCATCAAACATGAAAAACTAGAAGTTAAGACTTTTTTTTGACACCTAGAATAGTTGAGCATGATGAAATTTTTAACGATTTTGTCTAAAATCGTGAGGTTAAGCTCTGATTTCCATGCATTTCTTAAAAATGTAAATTTATGAGAGGAACCCATTAGAAGGAAAAGGAGATGGACTTAATAAAGTCATGCTTTCAACAATATTTTGTTTCTCTTTTGAAGCTCACATTGAAAAATACAAGTGATGTAAAGTCCTTGCCCAGACTGCATCAATCCTACCAAGGGCCCAAGGGAAATGCCTCCTGCATTTAGACCTTCCTGGACTTCTCCAATATCTAGTGTTATTGCCTTTTATCATAATTCCTACCATTTATTGAGGATGAGTCTTAAGTGTTTCTTGGCCTAAATCAGCTATTTTATTTCACAACAACTCTGTAAGAAAGGCATTATAATCCCGTCTTTCCCCCAGAAAGGACATTGAGTCTTAAAGTAATTTGTACAAACAGTATGTGCAGAAAGAGAATTTGATACCAATCCAGTAAAAAGCCTTCAAAGTCCAGACATTTCCCATCACATTTAATTGTTTTTACCTCTCTTTTGTCAATGAATCACATTGTCTTTAAAACATTCTATTTTTTATGACTTCCAAATAGGGTAACAAATTTCTGGAGCCATTGGGTCTTGTCATGATATATGAGTTGAATGGTTTTGTGGGAAGCACAATGGATCAGAGCAAGAAGACCTCCTACCAAGTCCTGGCTTAGTATCAACTTCAAAATAATTATTCAGTATCCTCAACTTTGAAATGAGGAAAGAACTATGTTCCAGGATTATTTTTAAACATATGATTCACACGAAGTTTTCTCTAGTGTTAATTCAGTATATATATTGTTTATAGACAGAAATATACAGATATGAGTCCTAATCATAATTAATACCTTTTGAAAAAAAGTAATATGAGTACCTCCAGGAAAAAATGCATAATGTACATCTTTTTTTACTCACCTTTTTCTATTGGAATAGTCTCCTTAATGCATATTTGTAATTTCATTTCATCCTTTTCTTACATTATGATGAATACTTAACTTGGCTTGCTCTTAATATTTTTGCTTCTCTGTTGTTAAGACCAACCAATAAGCATACACCGTCTGCTTTATGCTTAGCATGAGATGCCTCCAATCTTGTCTAAGCCATGATTGCTCCTGTCAAAATTCTCATGTCATCTCCCCTGGTCAGTCTTTCCGATTGAAATTCTGAATTGCTCCTCTAGCACCCACATCACTTGATTAAAGACTCACCAGTTGTTTCACTGAATATGAGTGCTTATTTCTCCAGAGTAATATGTGGTGTTTTTTTTTTGTTTCCTTCCATTTTATATTGAATACTGTTCAATAAAGGCTGAAAACTTGCCTCAAAGACAGAGATGTGATTTTGGCTCTTTAGACAATCTTCTAAGAGCCTCATGGTACTAAAAGATCCTCTGGTGATGCTTACTTTGTTGATTGTCCCATTTACTAAAAGGTGAACAACAGCAATCAGTAGAAAAATTTTATTTAAGAATTATTTTATATTAGTCCGGGAAAAATATGCCCATATATAATTTAGAAAAGTGAGCTTGGCTCCTGTGCTCGGTGGTTAGCACACCAGCCACATACACTGAGTCTGGCAAGTTCCGACCCAGCCCTGGTCAGCTAAACAATGACAACTGTCACAAAAAAACAAGAAAATGGCCAGGTGTTGTGGCGGGTGCCTATAGTCCTAGCTACTTGAGAGCCTGAGGCAAGAGAATCACTAAAGCCCAAGAGTTTGAGGTTGTTGTGAGCTGTGATGCCACAGCACTCTACTGGGGTGACATAGTGAGACTGCCTCAAAAAAAAAGTTAGAAAAGTGATGGAAATTATGGAAAAATATGGCTAAGATCATAAAAGAAGAAAAGGGAAGGCTGGTTACACCTGGATTTTTCACCAGGACTTTTCTTCTTATGTTTCCTTGTATTTTTCCTACATTTATTTATTATGTATAATTTATCTTTTGGAATTTGCTATTCTTCATTGTTCTTATTTTTTGCTAGTATGGACTTACTTTTTATTAATTATCAACATTCATTTATAAGTTAAAGACAATCTCTTTATAGTATATCTGTTAAAAATTTTTACAATTGTAAAAGTTGACCTGTTTGTTTTATTATTGTTGAATACCAAGAATACTTTTTATATTCTGGATACAAGTCTTTTGTTAGATGTGTAATTGCATCATACTTTCTCCCAGTCTGTGGTGTTTTTAACAGAGAACAACTTTGCTTTTAACCTATTTAAATCTACTCATTTTCCACTCTGACCCCTTTTATTACGCTTATATTTAAAGAGCTTTTCTAAGTTAAGTATTTATGGGAATTATCCCTCATTTTTATATTTTTATATTTTTGGTTGCATTTTTTTATTGTATTCCCTATCCTCTGTTGATTCGATATTTACATCCAATAAAATTCACTCTGTTAGATAGATTTCTTCTTTTCTGACTTTGACAAATGTACAAATTTGTCAGACTACAGAAAAGTTTCATCACCTCAAAAATAAATTGCCTATTATAATTTGTGGCCAGTCTCTTTCCCTATTCCTCACAACCACTGGTCTGATTTCTATTTCCACAGTTTTGCCTTTTCCGGAAAGTCATAAATGGAATCATACAGTCTGAAGCCTCTTGAATCTGATTTCTTTCACTTAGTATAATACATTTGAGATTTCTCCTCCAAGTCGTTGCATGGATTAATAGTTTATCTTTTTTACTGATGACAAATATTATGTTGTATGAATACACGACAGTGCATTAATTCATTCAGTCCAGGAAAGGCAATCCCAGGCATGCAGTCTTCCTCCCGTTTAGCTGCCAGGACCTTAGGCCTGGAATACGTTCTTACCAGGAGATTACAGGTCCATAAAGCCTGTGCCGGGCTTACTGCTTTGTGTGGAATTATCGTTCTCCATTTCAAGCCCAATAAAAGCCCTTTGTTCTGCTTAAGAGCACATAACTTGGCACTTGGCTAACCCCATAGCTTTATCTGCCCTGCATAGGGCAGGAATGGGGTCCCTCTGTGGCAGTAGAGGGGTGTGCATAGCTAATTATCCTGCTTCAGCTTCCAGGCGAGACCTGCTGGCCATGGGAGACTGAAAAGCACTGTTAAAGCTGACCTTGCCCTCTTTTCTCTCTGTGTAAGTAAAGAGTTGTTCCATCCAGTGCTCAAATAGTTTGTGTTTCTCTTGGTGACTCTAATACTAAACGACAATGGGTGAAACTATTTAGAACCATCCCTGAGATTGGTAATTGGTGCACGGTGTTTTGCTTAGCAGTCTGTTTAACATTTACCCTGTTGAAGATTGGTAATTTTATATAGTTGGTATAAATAAACTCTGTTGAAATTTTCTGTGGACACATATTGTTATTTCTCTTGGCTAAATGATGAGAATGAGATTGCTGGGTCATATGGTATGTTTCTTAATGAGAAAATGTCTTAATGATAATGATAAACTGCTTAATGGAGCATATAAATGCTGCTCCTTCCCAAATGTCTGTACCATCTTGCATTTCTACCAGCAGTGTCTGAGAGTTGTCCGGGTTTCACTTTGCCAGCAGTTAGATTTTTTGTTTTACTCTTGTTTTTCTAATACTTGTGTTCAACTACTTTGTTTTTAATGTTCTTCCCTCTAATAACTAATGATGTGGAACAACTTTTTATGTCCTGATTTACCATTTACATATATTATTTAGTACACTATGAATTAAACCATTTCGACTCTACTTTAAAAATTAAATTGTCGGCCTTTTTATTGTTGAGCCTTAAAAGCACTTTCCATATTTCAGTATAAGTTCTTATCAGATTTATTCTGACAAGAATAAATGGCTTATTTTAAACCTGAGGATATTTTTTGAAATCAAAAAAATGTTCAATTTTTATAAAGTCCAAAATATAGATTTTGTTGTAATTTTATTAAAACATGTCTTGATTTGATTATATTTCAGAATTATATTTCTTTCAAAGGTTATAAAGGCATTCTCCTGTTTTCATTATGATTTATAGTTTGGGGTTTTACATTTACATCTATTACCTAATAGATGAGCTAATTTTTAGTAAGGCATGAGGTTTGGGTAGAAGTCCATTTCTTTGCATAGGGATGCCCAGTTATTCCAACATTATTTGTTTAAAAGTATACCTTTTATCCTTTCAATTGCTTTTGTGCCTATGTCAAACAGAAATATTCTGTGTTTCGATGGGCCCATTTCTAGACTATCTTTTCTATTCCATTGGTCTATGTATCTATAATTTCACCAATACTGTCTTAATTAGTGCACTATATGTGTGTGTGTACATACAGCCTTAATATGTATGTGCATGTATGTCCTCCATTATCATGATGATTATTATTATTTTATCATTTTGGCTAGCTACAGCTTTGAATTTCCATATAAATTTTAAAATCAACTTGTCACTACATCTGAAAATTCCTGTTGTGATTCTGATGGGAAATCTATGAGTAAAATTGGGAGGAAAATCACATCTTAATAATACTGAATATCCTAATTCATGAGCACGATGTATCTCTACATTTAGGTCTTACTGAATTCTTCTACACATTTTTATAGATTTCAGTATACAGGTTCAACATGATCTTATTAGGATATAGTTTATATTTAAGTATTTAATTTTGTGAGTGCTATTGTAAGTAATACTAGTGGTTTAAACTTTGAATTCTAGCTGTTTCTTACGAATACTTAAGAACAAGATTGATTTTTTATAATCATACTGTATTTTGCGATCCTGCTAAGCTTATTTATTGTTCCAGGAGCTTTCTAAATTTTTAAAATAAGTTTTATTTTGTTTTTAACAAAACTATTATACTCTGTACTTTTCGGAGCTCAACGTTTTCAGATTTAACATGTGAATGACAGCGTGTGGTGTCCCTTCTCATGTGCTTATCTTCTTTCACTTAACATACTGTCCTCCGAGTTCATCTATGAGGTTTACAATTGTCAGAATTACGCCTTTTCAACATCAAAGATATCATATGGTTACTTGTAATGGTAAGAAAGAAAACTAATTTCCATACATTTTTGATTGAGGAAATAAAGATTATAATAATTGAAAAAATTATGCCTTTTTATGACTGGATCAGTAGTATATGTTTGTGTGTATACACTCAATATATATCAATAACATTTATTATCTTCTATATTGTATCTCGCATTTCTTGTAATTGCAGAAGTCAAATGTGACTTGAGTAATATAATTTTAATCCAGATATTTTTCTTTCTTAAAATGTATATACATTTTTGGCACCCTCTGCATACACACTCATACACACACACACTCTCCACATTTTTTATCCATGGATATCATGCCACTATAAGAAGATGAACTTGATAAATTGTGTATGTTCTAACCGTTCCACTGACTGGCCATTTATTTTTAATCTCTCTTTCTTTTCTTGGGCCTCTCTACCTCCAAGATATAACAATATTGCAGTTAGACTAATTAATAGTGCTACCATGGCCAGCCTATAAGTGTTTAAGTGAAAGGAAAAGTCATAAGTCTCTAATTTTAAATCAAAAGTTAGAAATGACTGTGCTTAGCAAGGAAGGTATGTCAAATGCCAAGATAAGCCAAAAGCTGTACCTCTTGCAGTAAATAGCCAAATTATGAATGCAAAGGAATAATTCTTAAAGAAACTTAAAGGTGTTACTCTAGTGAATGCACAAATGATAAGAAAGTCAATCAGCTTTATTGCTGATATAGAGGAAGATTTAGTCGTCTGAATAGGAGCTCAAACTAGCCTTAAACCAACATTCCCCTAAACCAAAGTCTAATTCAGGGGTCCTCAAACTTTTTAAACAAGAGGCCAGTTCACTGTCCCTCAGAACATTGGAGGGTCAGACTGCGGGCCCTGGGATGAGTCCACTGCTAAGCAGGACAGGCAGTGGCAGGAAAAACAGCCGGCAGGCCCGATAAATGTCCTAGGCAGGCTGCATGTGGCCCGTGGGCCATAGTTTGAGGATGCCTGGTAACTCATTGCAAGGTTCTAATTCTTTCAGTTCCTAAAAGGCTAAAAGTGAGGAAGCTGCAGAAGAAAGGTTTGGTACATGAAGTTTGAGAGAAGAAAGTATCTCTATGACGTAAAAGTGCAAGGTAAGGTAGCAAGTGCCAATAAAGCAATTTATCCAGGTTCAAATTCAGTCCAACTTTAGACATTTCTCTTGAAAGTTCTTGAAGTTATTTATTCACTGTGTTCTGTTCACAAGAGTGCCCATCACACATAACTCCTCATAGCAAAGAAAATCTTCTGTTATGAGTGGAATCAAATATAAAATCTGCACTGAGTGAGTAGTATGAGTTGATTCATTCAGTGTTGAATAATATATATTTTCCTTTTGAAGAATTACTAAAAGTTCTTCTGTTAAGTTGTTAAGTTCTTCTGCTAACCCATGCTGCCAATCACTTACAGTTCTTGAAAGAGAAGGTTGCTTAAACCTTGAAACATTATCATGGTCTAAGCATCCTACAATTTTGACAATGTATTCATGTGGAATTTCTACCATCACTGAATGACCTTCCTTTTCACTTGAGTACATAAGATACGTTATAAGTTGCTTCAGTTACATTATTTCCAGTTTTTATTGCTGCTTGAGATACATATCTTTGTGTTGCTTTTCATCTTTTAATTTTTGCAATATAATCTTTCATGCCTCTCCCTTTAATGAAAATATTTGTGGTCCTTATGAGTGTTACAAAGCTGATGAGCACTGAATTTATTTGATGTTGCTATTATAGCATCACAAAGCACAAAAGTCATCATATCTTTTACAAGAACAAGACGATATTGCAATTCCCAGTCCTCATTTAAAACACACACACACACACACACGCACAGCCTGTTTTCTTCCTTTAGCATTCTCTCGGTCCTTTGACATGGTGGGTTTTTAAGCAGACAGAATTAAAAAATGCTTTTTAGTTGTGGAACTAGTCACAAATTCCACTTCAAACAGATTCAAAGTGCATCATTGTCAAAGCTGACAACAGACTGGCATATTGACCCCCATCAATTCACAACACCAAGCAACTTTAGTGCCTCCGGTCAGGTGGGGGAAGGTGGAGCTAAATCATGAGCATAGCAGCTGTCACTTCAGCCCTTATGACTTACTGGTGTTGTAATTGTGCTGGTCGAACTGGGAGAATTACTTCATTGAAACTTATTTGATCTTTGCTATTTCAAGTATGTTAATTTAAAAAATAAAAACATGTATGTATAAAATACAAAAAAAGCGTTAATAAAAATAAAAGAATTTGTTCTGCAAATTTTAGAATCAGTCAAAAGGCTTCACTTACTGACCCAGAGGATCATATTGACCTAAAGGCCTCGGGTTCCACACCTGTATGTTAAACTCTGATGTTATATTGTTGATTATTTGTTTATTGCTGAAAAACTGGGTGGTGAAGTCCCCTACTACTGTAGTGAGGTCATCTATCTCTTTAGATTTATTGATATTTTCCTTATATATTTAAGCGCTCCTGTGTTGGGATATGTATTTATAACTGTTATATCCTCTTGTCTTATTGACACCTTTGGTGTTATGAAATGATCTTCCTTATCTCTTTTTACAGTTTTTGGCATAAAGTCTATTTTATATGATATGAGTATAGCTTCTCCCACTCTTTTTTGTTTTCTGTTTGTAAATAGTGCCTTTTCCCACCCCTTTACTTTCACTTCATGCGGGTCTTTACAAGTGAAGTGAGTCTCTTATAGACAGCATATGGTTAAATATAGTTAGGTCTTTTTTTTTCTTCATTCAGCTATTCATTGTTTTTCAGTTGGAGAATTTAATCTATTTACATTTAAGGTCATTATTAATAGGTATGGACTAACTATTAATACCGCCTTTTTTGTTACTTGTTTTCTAGTTATTTTGTAGATCCTTTTTTTTCTTTCTTCTTTTACAAGTCTTTTGTAATTATGTGATTTTCTTCTGTAGCATGTTTTGACTGCTTACTTTTGATTTTTGGTGTATTTACTGTAGGTTTTTGCTTGGTAGTTACAGGCTTACAGGAAACATACTCTTATAAATTTAACTTTTATTTCACAGAAAAAAAGAAACAAAAAAGCTGTTAACTCCATTCTCAATCCATCTTTTGAATTTTAAATGTCACAATTTACATATTTTTATTGCTTCTTTCTTAACATTAGTAACTAAAATATAGAACTTTTGATAGAGAAAAACTTCCAGCTGCACCTTAAATTATGTATTATAAATTTACCTTTTAGAAACTTCACTTGAATAAAATGTAAATTTTAAGTTATTCTCGGTTTGTATCACTTCTCTGTATTGTAATTTATCTTCTATTGTTTCCTATATGATGCTTTCTTCTTTCTCTATTAATTTTATGTCTCATTACTCTGTACATGTATGACAATGTGATATCTTCTGGAATGTGCAGGCCTCATTCTCACAAAGTGGACCTTTGACAATGCTAAATAATGTTAATTTTTTACTTTCTGTTCTCATTTTTCTTCTAAATGAAATCACAAGGTTTCCTAGTAGAAAAGGGATCATTTGATTTATAAGTTTCTCTGTAATATAATGAAAAAAAATCCTTGATACCTTTTTGGAGCCTAGTTTTCATTCCTAAAATTAAGTAGATTTTATACCTGTCGCAAGTTATTGAAGTCCTCTGAACTTTATTTTCTTCATCTGTGTCTAGGTTGTAATCATATCTAAGATGATTCTTACAGGGTTACAGTGTACTTAGTCAAGTAAAATGCAGTTGAAGTCATTGAGGTTAAAACTGTAAAATCTTTTTAACATCTATAGATTCCTTTTTAATACATATAAATAACATTTTATATGATTCTAAAGAATAAAAATATCACATGGATGAAAGATGACCTAACATGTGAGCTTCCGTCCTTCTTTCCACTTCAATGTACTAGAATTTACGCTCTGTAAATATCTGTCTGACTTCTAGTCTTTACCCTACATTTGCTCTGGGAAATCTGATTTATGCTCTACTCCTTCTGTGAGACAACTCTGCTGTTGGCCACTACCCACCATGCCGAGTGGCCTTCCTTCAGTCCACTTTTATTTTTACTGTGGCATTTAATATTGTAGAAAACCTTTCCACCCTGAAATGTTCTTCCTTAGATGATTGTCAAAGAACAATTTTGGATCTACTAATTCTGGCAAACACTTTTCACTGCTTCAATAGGTCTATGTATAGATGCCTGAGTTTTGACATTAGAACCACCTTTACGTCCTTCTGTGCTCCTGTAGTAGTTATGTGACCTTAAACAAGTTGTTAACCCCTCTGCTTTGGTTTTCTCATCTGGGAAATGAGGATCCTATTTGATTCAAACCTCACAGGGATGTTTTGATCCATTTAGTGAGACTATGTGTATAAAAGTTTACTAAAGTTAGACTCTCAATAATTTTACATATTATTGATACATTTATCTTAATTATTATCATTTATAAACAGCTTTTCTACCTTTCAATCATTTATTTTTTCTCTTAGCAAAGCTCTGATGGAAGGTCTCTATTCTTTTTCTTCACTCATTTCACGCACTCTGTATGACATGACAACCATATCATCCCTGCCTTCCTAAACCTCTCATGATGGCTCCATTATTAGATTAACATTTAACTCCAGAGCATCTTTACATACATTTCCTGTGTTAATCCATATGCCACCAATGGAATATACCATCTTCCTTCCAACCACCACCTCCACTACTCAACTGTCACATCTGTTGATCTGTTAGACTAGAAACTATAGAATCATGCTTAACTCTTTCTTTTTATGCATTACTTAGCCCTATATAAAATATGATGTCAAACCCATGTTTCCTTCGAAGAAGTGCCTTTATGATCAACTCTTTCTCTGCCTTTTCTGTTGTGCGTGTCCTATTTAAGGCTCTTGTTATCTAACAATTGGATTCCTTAAGTCGCTCTTTACAGACTATCTCTTACTACATTCTCGAAACTGGTCACTCCTACAAACCACTGCCTGAAAAATATTTTTTAGATATTGTTTTATTCTATAATTTTGATGCTTAAGACATAATCTGGTTTTATTGCCTGTTATGTTACAACTCTCTGCCTGACTTTGGGACCTCTCTGTATGTTAGTGCTGTTACCCACATGGACCTGTGCCTGATGATAGCCACAGACATAGTTCATGTCCACATCCCTTATCCCACCCTGGATAAGGCTCTGTCCCATGCCTGGAATCACCTCTCCACTACTGAAGGAATTTTTTCTTTTTATCTTCCCTTTGTGGCTTAGCTAAAGTTCTAACATTTCTGTGGAATTATATATTCCTTTATCCTGCTTTTTACTTTATTTGAATAACAAACCTCTATCATTGTGAGTTATATAAAGATAAAAAGAAAATTTATTTATTCACGAAATTGTAACAATCAGGGATATAGTAGGGGCAATAAACAAATACAGCCCGTGGCCCAATAGTGACAGGTCCACCCCTCCACTTTTTAATTCCCCCACTATTTCATGAAGGCATTGTCCTCTCTTTTAATTGACCTGCATAATCTCAAGAACTCATGACCCAGGGTAGTTATGTATCTGTAGAATGTTTCTAAAACTGACTCATGCTTTCAGTGCAAAGTCAGTAACAGATAGGACTCCCATTTCAGGGATTTTTCTCACCCAGAACTACCCCCTAGAGGCTTAGGCAGAATCAAAGATATCTTGAGATAAAGGGAGAAAACAAACAACAGTGGCAGCCTCGATATGCTTCAGAGAATAACTCGCTATTCCTGTGTGTTAGGTAATCCCAATGGCTTACTAAATCCTGGTGTCCCAAAGGTGTGATTAAAGGATTAAAGTATGGGGGAAACAGCAAATGTTAGTGCAGCAGAGTGAAAAAGCCAACACTTTGGTACTACCCTGGGATTTCATCAGCAGCAAAACGAGGACAGGAGAATTGGACCATGAGCAATTTTATTAAAACACTGGGTGAATCCAATCAAGACACTTTAGCTATTAAGTTCCCTGGTGACAGGGGTTATGTCTGTTCTAATTTGCTTTGTGAGGTGCCTACATAGGCAACAGGGATAAGGACTGCATTTTTAAGAAGCATTAAAATGTTGTTACTTTGTAGCAACACTATTGAATATTCGGTGTGCCACTGTATCTAATGAGAAGTTTTAGTTTTAAATTTCTAGGATGAATGCTTGGCAGTAAATGACTTAACATTTGCTAGGTATCTAACTAGTGTTATAGATTGGAAGTCATAGGTGTTAGCTAAAGCATGGAGAACAGAGCGCTTTTATTAAGAGGAGTGGGTCATAGGCTTGCTGGTGTTTGCACTCAGCAAACTCAATTTGAGTGAGATTCAGACTTAGCCAAACCACAGAGCCAAGCTCTTAGGATCCCTATGAGTAAGAAGAAATTAAGAGAGAGCTCAGACAGAGCTAACTTTTGTTGAATATCTATTCTGAATGGATCTTGGACTGATAATTGCCCTACTATACCTGATTTGACTTAAGAAATTAAAGCTTAGAGATATTTCAATAACTCGTCTAGGGTTACGTATCTAGGAAATTGCAGATGTAATATCAAACTTAGTCTATATATGACAAAGGCCAATGCCGTTTCCAAATACCATAATTTCTATAACAACAAAATTATATTAATTGCAAAGTTTTTAAAAAACTCTAAAAAGCTCAGCTGTAGACAACTATATTATTCAACTTGAAATGCCATAACAAAGAACAGTAAACTAGGTGATCCTTAAACAGGAGAAATGGATTTCCTCACAGTGCTAGAGCTATTACATCAGGATAAAAGTGTCAGTAGGGTATAGTCCTTCTGAGGCTTCTAGATGCCCATCTTCTCCCTGTATGTTCATATGGTCTTCTCTCTCTGCCTCCTAATCTCTTCTCATACTGAAAGCAATATATATAAGCAATATGTGTTGCTTATATCAGCTTAGGACCCACCCATAGGACTTTATTTGCTTTTTTCCTCTTTTTTCCTTTTTTGCCTTAATTATCTGCATAAGAGCCCTATCTCCAAATACAGTCATATTCAGAGGTACTGGGATTTAGGACCTCAACAAATGACTTTTTGATGAGACACAGTTCAGCCTGTAAGAAGAGCAAACAGTAATTTGACATACCTAAGAAATTAATAGAAATGTCTTAGGACAAAATGTATAAGATAAAATATGACAAAACTAAACATTCCGTGTGAGATATAGTCTCCATTACCATAACTTTTTTCAAGTTACCTTTTTTTTTCTCACCTGCATTAATCTCCCAGTTAAGCTTTCTGATTTTTCTCATATTCAACTTCACATGAAGTAATAACTTGTCATTTTTTAAAAAATTTTATAGCATAATTCCAAAGGTCATCATTCATTTTCAACCCCATGGGAATGCCAACCCCCACCAAGCTATATCATAAAGGGGCTCTTTATTGTCATGACTTCATTTCCATTTTTTAGCATCATAAATCTGTCCTTTATTACTCTAATCTCTGTAATTATCATACCCCATTGTGTCTCTCTGTGCCTCATTTCATTCTATCATCCCATTATTTGACACTGTATTCTTTTTCAAGTGTGTTGAGGTCATGTCATTTGCCATATCAACCCCCTTCTGTTGCACTTCTTTATGTACTAACTTGGGGCTTCCTCATTGAGATCTGAGCCTACTGGTCCTCCTAATACCCTCTGCTATAGGCAGACTGGATGTGACCACAGGCATATCTTCCTTGACCTTCCTTGACCTTCCTATGCTCTGTTTATTTCATCTAGAATGCAAAGTATACCCTTTCTGCAAGGCCTAACTTAAATTTTTCTTCCTAAACCATTATCCTCCTGGTACACTAAAGCTGAAGTGATACAATTTTCTATTCCCCACTATCAATCATTTACCTTTGTTGTACAGTTAAACCTCAGTTTCATGGTCTTAGAGTAACTGAAGATATGGAGAGACTATTGGCCACTAGAATCTTAGGTAATTTTATTGGCATAGTCCATGTTGTGCTGGCTTTAGCTTATAGAGATATTCACAAGAGAATCGTTAAAATTTTAAACACCTGTTGTTAAACACAGCCATTATTAAAAATCAAATTGTACAAGCTATAATTAATTATAATAAAACAAAAGTAATATATCAGTAAATTCTAATTAAAAATAAATGATTCCATATTAGTCATATTAATCTGAAATTAAAAAAGAAATTATTCCTATCCATTTACCTGTTTTACTGTCTTCTATGCTCTTTAGGCTACTTATAAACTATAATACCTATATGATCCATATATTACATATTGATATTCCACTGAGTATCCCCTCCCAACTCCACATTTAATGACCTGGCATTGGTAGCTAGAAATTTATCATATTAGATGTATTTACACCACAGATATTGGCATACTACAAATTAGGATATGACTTATTTTGTTGTTGTCTAAACCGGAGATATAAATGAAGAAAACATTAAAAATTCAGATTCAACTTAAAAATACATTGTGTCCATAGCCATTACTTTGTGAATAGCACAAATTATAGAAAGTCTTTCAGAATTTGAAAGTATTTGAAAATTCAGTAAAGATGTTCCTTGCATTATTGTTTGATCAACAAAGTTCTAACATCCAAAGTATTATATTTTACTTTTCTCATAATGTTAAATATATACAAAAATTTAATCAATATTCATGTCAGAACTATACTAGTCAGTTATAATCATAGGTTGCCTATGGACATAAGATTTTGACAAAATTTAATTAAAGCATTTTTAATTTCAAATTAATTTGAAGATACACGTGTTTAGGTTACTTTGCTTTCAATTCTAAGGCAAAGTTCAAGTTAGAGTTGAGCCCTTCATCCAGGGAGTATGCTAAACTCACTCATCCAGGGAGTATGCTAACCTCACATTGTGCATATTAGGTGAAATCCCACCAATTGCCTTCTCTCCTCCCAATAGTCATGCTCCCTCCTGCCCCCTCCTTGCTAGACTATATTTGTGTTTCATCTTTTCTGGGGGTGCATAGTTGTTTATATATTGGTTTCATATTAGTATTGAGTACATGAATACTTTTTTTTTTCCATTCTTGAGCTACTTAACTAAGAAGAATATGTTTCAATTCCATTCAGGTAAACATGAAAGATGTAAAGTCTCCATCTTTATTAGGGCTGAATAGTACTCTGTGATATATATATGCCACAGTTTGTTAGTCTCTTCATGGGTTTATGGGCATTTGGGTTGCATCTACAAGTTGGCAATTGTGAACTGGGCTGCAGTAAACATTTTGGTGCAAGTGTTTTGATGTAAAATGATTTTTATTCTTCAGGGTACATATCAAGTAATAGGATTGAGGGCTCAAATGGAAGGTTAACTTTCAGTTCTTTAATAATTCTCCATACTTCTTTCCATGAAGGTTGTATTAGTCTGTAATACCACCAGCAGTATAAAAGTGTTCTCTTCTCTCCACATCCATGTCAGCAGCTGCAGATTTGGGATTTTGTGATGTGGTGTAATCTCACTAGAATTAGGTGCTATCTCAGCATGGCTTTGATTTGCATTGCTCTGATGATTAGACATGATGAGCACTTTTTCACCATTCATCTGTCATCCTCAGAGAAGTTTCTATTCAGTTATCTTGTCCACTTATAAATGGGTTTGTTTG
>NW_003852396.1:14244775-14332763 GCF_000181295.1 Otolemur garnettii
TTGAGCTACAGGTGCCGAGCCTGAAACAGAATTACTCTTAATGAGAAAAATGCTGCAGCCTTCACCTGTAAACCTGACCGCTTACCAAGAAAGCAGAAAGAAGTTGAATCTGGTGTGGTAGAGTGGGAGCTTCAGACTCTAATATTTCTAAGAAAATTAATAAAGTGATCTTTTCCTTTTTGCAAATGTCAACAATCACATATTAACAAAATAATAAAAACTTAAAATACTGACAAAATTTTAATATGGACATCACTTTTTTGTCTTTCCTTCCTAAGTTCCTCTTTCCCCAGCAATGATGTAGTCAAGTAACTAACACAAGATAATATGACATGCTTCTTTCCAAGAGTCCCTTTTTATTTTTCAGGCCTTTGTCTGAGGAAAAGCTATAATTAAGCATTGTATATTTGGTAGAATGGCTTTGAGATTTAAACACCAATTCTGAGCAATAATGTGGATTGAATCATTTAATGCTAAATCATATATTTCTATAATCTTTCTGGAAATTAGGCAAAATATTTATTTGTTAAATAATATATGTTTATTGGGATTAATTCAATTCTGTAGCATCTGGAAGTAATTTCAAGTGAAACATTGAGCAGCGGGTGGAAAAAATGCCTTTGGAAGAATGACAGGACCAAATTAAGCAATTCTCACTCAGAGGATGAAGAGTTACAATGTACTGTAGAAGCAGAGAATAGGCTTTAAAGTTTAACAGATAAGGGTTGAAATTTCAGCTCTTCCATTCACTAGCTATAAATTCTTTGGCAAATTCTCTGAGCACTAGCATCTTGTTTATAGGTGTGGGAAATAATAGCTGCCTCATAAGGTTGGTTGGTTTTAACAATAATAACATTTTAAGGGACTAGTACATATTATTTACTTTTACCAAATAATTTCAGTGGATCTAGATAAGTATTGATGATACTGCTGATGACAGCGATGACAAAAGATGATGAAAATGATTGTGTTTTGAGTGCTTACTCTTTGCCATGCTCTGTGCTACGCACTTTACCTTAGGTACCCTCATTGACATGAGCGAACAAAACCTCTCCTTAGATTTCCATGTTCTCTTCCAATTACCACATCATACTTTGGGCCCTTTTCACCACCAAGTGTTTCAAAGAAATTGTATAAATACATTATCTTTATTCTTTTACTCCCATTTACACAGCCTACTCCTATATGAGTTCAATATGAGCCAAAATTAGTGGATTTGTTTCACTTCACAACTTACTTTAGTTATTCAGCACACTTCCTGTACGAAATAAAATGGAAGCACTTTCTTCTCTTGATTTTCATAAGAATTCATAAGAAGTTTCTCTTCTTCGCCATTGTCTTTGTCAGCTTTTTCTTCTCAGTGTCCAAATATTGGAATTATTTCTAGTATAACTCAGAGCTCTCTCCCCTTTGTATCTTATACTTCCATTTCATATTGTTGTTATCCTACATTCTGATGACTTGCAAATAGTTCCAACTTAAGACTTCTATTCTCTGAGCCAGAATGTCCTTATTTCATTTCATAGCTAACATTTCTACTTGGCTGTTTTATAGAAATTTTAAAATGAAATTTCCAAAACTTGATTTTTTGAAAAAAGTTATGATTGTCTTCTAGTTTTGTCTAAATCAGTTCATTAAACAAAATTACAGGAACTAGAGTTGCTGAAGGATTTTTGATTCCAGGGCTCAAGATATTACAGTGCAAACCAAAGATAACACTCAAAATTTTTGTCCTTAATGTGTATGGACATGATAAATGTCATGTATTCTTTTTTAAACTTTGATTTCCTATCCTCTACCACATATGAATTTGTATGGTCAACTAGCACTTTCGCTCTGAAGAGCATGAATACTTCCTTATCTAGCCCCATACTTGATAGCCAGAAGAAAGTTTACCAATTCAGCACACCACTCAGCCAACCACTTGGCCTGTACATCCATAAATAATATTTTATGTCTATTGTTAAAAGACCATATGTTGAGTTATGCATAGTCCTAACATATAACTTGTAACTTATGTATGGTAACTGCATTAATAATTATGTTATACTAGCAACTTTTTTTCTGCTGAATTCACTATTGGAGTATTGCTCAAATTCTGCTTACATAATTCATTCCTAGAGTAATACCTGAAGTGAATTTGCTAAATGGGATCCTTCTAGTACTTCCAGTAACCTTGGATGAGATCCAATAATGCCTCATACTTAATGCTCTGCATATGGGTTGTGGTACAGAAAGATTCCAAGGTAGGATTTAAAAGTATTAGGCTATTGGCCAAAAGTTGGAAATCTATTGTTAGCAAATGTTTTCATCACCATCCCACTTACAGTAATTCATAGAACCTTGATGAGGATACATGACAGATGATGATAGCTTCTTACTCCAGCCCTTTGGCTTTAAAACATTCACATTAATCATCTGTTCAGCATCCTTATCACCTAGGTCTCAGTAATGTAGCCATGTTTAGGAATATTCTTTGGGATATTTAACTTTCTTTTTTTGTTTCATTCAGTAAAATAAGTATGAGGGTAGAAAGATCTGCCCTGAAGAACTTTATTGTCTAGTACACATGTAGCATGGGACAAACATAAACAAATGAGTGAAAATGTAAAGTATAAAATGCTATATTTACTGCACACATGGCTGTAATGGAGGAATGGCATCCTTTAAAAAAAAAGAACATCATTGTAAAAGATATTAATAAAATGAGAAGAGGTGTTTCTCTCTCAGTCATTTTTTCACTCCTAGCTATTTTATTTAGCTACTAGTTTAAGCCATAACCACTCAATGTGGTCTGTTTGGGCTACAATCCTTTGATGAACGTTTCTGTTTAATACAGTAAGAGGTGATGACTGGATACTGCTCACACATACCTTTAGGGGTGGTTATCCTGCCAGGCTAATGCCATAACTCACACAAGAAATGATTGTGCTTTTCTTTACTAGTAATTGTCTATAAATACACTGTGTTATAATAACAGCACAATATTAATAGTAAAGCGCCATTTGGAATTTAATTTTAAATAATGTTTATATGGGGAGAAGCACAAATACAAAGTTTTTTTTAGCAATTATAAAAAACAAAGATTATGCTCCTTAGTATTATAAAACAAATCAATGGGCTAAGATGTGTACATGTCTAAAGTTATATGCCTAGTGATATGCTTGTGCATGCCATTTAATTAATAAATATATACTGAATGAACAACTAGCAAGCAAGATAACATTATCCCAGTGGAAGGGTCCTTAAAAAGCATACTCGAGTAAGTCCAGTTTAGCTCCACAAGCATTCCCTTGATGGCACCAGGTAGATGTGATCTCCATTCCAGAGTTTACAGTCTAGGGAATTTAATTGGACCAGAAAGCATGAATACAATTTCAACATGGGAAAGTGAAGAAAAGGTATTCTGGGTGGCAGGAACAGCATTAATAAAAATAAATAAGTGAGAATATGTGGGGAATCTAAGATACATATAAAAGAGAATAGTTAAAAAATAAGACTCCAAAAATACTTGCTGGTAAGGTTTGGAAAATGAAAGACAGGAGATGATAGAGGTTATATTACCACATAAGCATCAAGGCTAAGCGTAATGAGAGCCTGATTATAGTGGGAGAAGCAAAGAGGACAGTGGGAAAAAAAGAGAAAAAAATAATTGTATATTTTCCGTAGATTCCATTAATTTAATTTTGATTCTTATGATAGTTTTCCATGACACACATAGGACTTATGAATTTTAACTATGCTTTTAGTGAGTATTTTGGCATAGAAAGAAAATGTCTCACTAGATATATCCTATCTATGATATACTTTATCTCTTTTTATGTAAACTAGCCACACTGGTTACCACTATTAAACTGGTACTATCTGAAATAGCATTTATCTATGACTATATAATAAATAACATACAAAAGTATTGTTAAGTGCCTTGTAATGTAAAATTTAAATAAACAACCTCTATTAAGTTACAAGAAAGATTTAAAGCAAGTCCTGTTTTCAGTATGTGCTTTGTAGGCTCAATAGAGGCAGGCTGGCACAAGGCAAGTCAAATAGTATTAGTGAAAGGGACTAGTTTTAAACAATATTTGAGATTTAGTTATTAGAATAGGTTATTGTTAAGGGGAAAACTAGTGTCCTTAAGGGGCAAAAATTCATATATTTTGGTTATTTTATAACTTTATTTTTCAAGTCGTCTTTTTTTTTTATTGTTGGGGATTCATTGAGGGTACAAGAAACCAGGTTACACTGATTGCATTTGTTAGGTAAAGTCCCTCTTACAATTGTGCCTTGCCCCCCAAAAGGTGTGGCACATACCAATTCTTCAAGTTTTAAGTGGATTACTATATAATAAATAACTCATTAGAGTGACACATACAGCTTTCCATAATGGCTGGACTATGTTACATTTCCACCAACAGCATAACAGGGTTCCTGAAAGGAAACCAAATTAAACTCATAGAAACAGAGAATAGAATAGGGATTATTAGAGGCTGGGGTGAGAACAGGTAAAACACTAGTCACAGGGTACAAAGGCTCAATCAAAATTGAGTAGTATATATTTGGAGATCTATTGACTACCACTAATAACAGGATATTGTATATTTCAAAATTGCTAAGATAGTAAATTTCAAGCATTCTCACCATAAAAGAAGTGTTTAGATGTATTTAATCATTCTGCATTTTATACATATGTCATAATATCACTTAGTACTCTCTAAATACAGGGGAACTTTTGTAATTTGACAACCAAGGGACTGTAACAAACTGATGAGCACATAGAGATGATCAACAGAAGGAACCAGGTGTACTGCACTGCTATGTTCATGTGTGGCGCATGTCTGATCTATGCAGGTTAGGTCAATTTTGGGAGGTGGTCAAGGGAGGAATGTATCCAATATATAATTACAGTTTGAAATTTACAATGAAGATTTTAATTTACAAATAATAATATTCATGTTCCAAAGATAAACACAGAGAACAGTAAAGACTATTTTGTATTATGGGAGCAGAGAGAATAAACTCAATCACATTTAAATATCAACATCTACTGTCCTCTCTCAATGACTTTTAAAATATGTTATTTTAAATTTTTTATTACATTTATATTTTTCTATTTCTCAAAATTAGTGTAAAGGGCTGTAAGTGAAAAAAATTTTTCATTTTTCCTCTGTTATCACTTCCATATTTTTAAGTAGTATGAATACATGCCTATTAAAAAAAACTTTTTAATGACTTAATGTCTATTCTTTCTCATATGTCACCTCATTTCTTCTCTTAATGCAACTCTTCCATTAGGTTATCGATCTTTTTTTAACTTCAAATAATTCCATTAATTATTTATCTTTTGCCTTCTGTAGTTCATGACATCCCCTTTGGGAGTGGAGAACTTTAGGGCCCTTACTCTTCCCATCACATCCACCTGCTTTCTCTTTAATTGTCATTGTAAAAGTTGATAACAGATATATCCTATTACATAATGAGTTTTACAGTTTGTTGTAACTGTATTCCTAAAGTTGAAAGATCAATAATTGATGTTCTCATCATTGACTATCAATAGTATGAGTTAAGAATCAAGTTATAGGGTTATGCAACTTTTCTCTCATAATTTCAAGTTATATACCCTCTGCTACTAAGAGAGAATGTTCTGTGGATTCATTCTTACTTCTCTTAGTGCTTAAAATTAAGGCACATGCTAATTTCATATTTTATACCACAAGTTTCTTACTTGATGACTTAATTCACTATTGGTAATAAAAATATTTGGTTCCTCATCTTTCCCTCTTCTTGTATGTTACTTGAAGACTATTTCATTCTCACGAAACCCATGAAACTCTTTTGGTTTAGTTTTCTCATCATTTTTAAATGTATAATTCTAGAATACAGAGTGTATATAAACTACTGAAAATGTCAACACTTTAAGCTTTCCCATTCATTGGAATATATATTCTCATTTGTAATAACCAGATTACACTGGATTTCTTTTATTAAATCAAAATTACTATTCTGAAAAATGTTTATGCCAGCATATCCAGTTCCTATTCCAATTAATTTTGTACAGATTTTTTATTAAGTCATATATACATAGATAATACATTTATGCCTTTGTGGGATTCATTGTGTTGATTATTTGTACAAATTGGAGTGCTTACATCCTATTAATTAACATAGCTTTCACCTCATTTACTTAATCACAATGTTAAGACATTTGTGTTCTATACTTGATAGATTTTCCAGATATCTTATAGCATGACTCCATGCGCTTGCTGGAAGTCTTGGGTGCATCCAAATTCCTTGGAGCTGAGAGAGCCTTGAAGAGAAATAGATTTTATTTTTAGAGCAGTTTTAGATTTGCTGAAAAACTGAGTGGAACTTTTCCATATGCCCCACACCTACTTAGAGTCCTGTTTGGTTTGACAAAGTGTGGTAAAATGAAAGATGATGGAAGGAAAGAAGGAAGGGAAGGAGGGAGGTAGGGAGGGAAGGGAGGGAATTTCTTGATCTTTGCTCTGAGAAAATAATACTTACTACTGAAAGTTTAAGCTTATTCTTTAGTCTAATGTTCAGTAGCAATGCCATTTTCTCCACTATTTGCTTTAGACTCTGGCAGAGAGAGTAGCTGTCTAGAATACTCTTTATAATTTCAGGAGGTACATTTAATTGGGTTCAATCTGCCAGATATTTTACATGCATTAACTATAAAATACAAAACACCCAAATACATATTAAGTAATTTATGTCCTATTTTTAGGTGAGATTAAAACATTATCCAAACTGAATATGAACTCAGATTTCTCTAAAACCAAAGTTCTTTTCACTATTTCAATGTGCTTTTATACAGTATGCTAAACCAAAATGATATTACAACTATGTTGTTAAGAGAGGCATTGATGAATATGAATTTGTAAGGTATGTTTTTCTTTTTTATTATATCATAGATGTGTACAATAATGCATTTATGGGCTACAATATGCTGGTTTTATATACAGTTTGAAATACGACAAACTGGTTAACATAGCCTTCACCACACTTTCTTAATTATTGTGTTAAGACTTTTATACTCTACACTTAGTAGATTTGACATGTACCCTTGTTAAAATGCACCATAGATATGTTTTTCTTATTTAATTGTAATGTATTGAGAAGTTTCATTATTCCCCATCAGTATCACTATGCCAAATTGCCTTATTTATGAAAATGTCTTAGCATTAAATCAAAACAATAAATATAAGATAGTCAGTTGACAAACAGAATGACTAAAAATAAATTAAAGAATAATTTGAAAAACCAGTGATTTAAGCCTCTTGGCACATTTTTTAGAATATTCCTATGCCCCTTAAACTTTGTTAATTACAGAATAACTAGATTGCACCCTTGCCATCATCACAGACACTTCTTATTGTTTTTGATTCTGGAAAAGTGAGAAAAAGATGCAGCCAGCTCACCAATGTTTTTGGCTGGAACTCAAGCTAGCTTACTCTGCTTTGCCCTTTGCAGTTTGTCCATGATGATAAAACTTTGCAAAAGTCCACTCCCAGAGTTTGAGGACTCATCTACTGCAAGGAACTTGTGATAGAGTAAGCACACATAGGGGCAGGAATCAGCAAATGTATGTTCAACCCAAGACTTCACCACCTACTAGCTGCCTGTGAAGTTTGGTTTTATCAGCTATGAGGGGGGAGTATATTAACTCTTATCACATAAGAAGAGTGAGTGCTGAGCTAATATATATGAACTGAATTTCCAAAAATTAAATTGTCAGACACATGTAGTTTTTTATTTTTTTTCTAACAGCATATGGTGAGCTCTATGCAATTGAGGCCCAGTATGCCCTAATTATTTGATACCTGCTTCCCCTGATGCAATTCCAATTCCATTTCCTAGGTCTACTTGATTTCCTTGTTATGGTCTCCTGTATTCTTCAAAGCAATTTTCTTCATCCACCTAATCGTTTGAAAACTCAGAATATGAGTCTTTAGATCCTTAACATGCTCCAAAAACATATAATATTGAAGCATCGTGAACTTTAAATGGAAAAGAGAAATGAAGATATAATTGGAATTCTAAGAGCCCTAAGAGTCAGCTGTAAAAATAGCAGAGGGAGAAGAATCCCAACCATTTATATCTGTGAATGTAGTTCAGCCTTCCACTTACTGCTCTGCAAATGTAGACCTAACTGCCTCATCAGCTTTCTTATCTGTGCAATGGAGGTCATAATACCTACCATAGTCTATCATTGTGGGAGTTAAATGTCATTTATACATGACACGTATAAACATCACCTGGTACTCATATGCTATCTAAAATATAGCTGATTATCAATATTAATTCCCATTTTTCATTAGTCTTTAACCTTCAAGTTTTTCAAAAGACTTTGTAATTATTAATCCATACCAGTGATTTCCATATGGTTGTTTTTGTAGAGAATGAAACTTTAAGTGTTTTTCATAAGCTTACACGTTTTTCTTCACATTTAGTTTTCAGACTGAATCTCAGTCAGGGATCTTTGTTTTTCATTTGGGACCCCATTATAAATTTTCTTGATTTTAATATATAATATACATAATATTATATGTCAAAAATAAGACCCTATAAGGTATAGCATGTTACACTATATACAGGGTGGACTCATTTGCAATTTACTATGTTAAACTATTTTAAATTGCACAGGAACTTTATGTCCACCATGTATATTATATGCACTATGTCTTTAAACACAAAAATATCAATTAATGAGGTGAAATGATCACATGATGAGAAGGGAAGTGAAATAGAATGAAAAAAATACAGTAGATATATGTCTTCCATCATCTTACTATTAGAAAATTGGCTTTTTTGAATCACAAAGGGGATGTCCATTCCTTACACTGTATATGTTACTTTGTATCAGTGAACATATAAAAGATCAATGCAAATCAGTATAATGTAATTTAGTTGTAATTTGCCCAAATGATCAAGTCAGTGAAAGAGCAGAAACTCGAATCCAGGTCTTCAGGTTCCAAGTGCAAAACCATCAAGTGACTTTCTTGCTCTAAACACTTCTGGATTCTGACTGTACTCAAATAAAGCAATTCTCTCATTTCACTATTCCTCTGCTTATCTATATTTCCACACAGGCAACTATGGAGAAAGTGGGATGGAAGCTTTCAAAGACATGTCAGCAAAGGAAGGAATTTGCATCGCTCACTCATACAAAATCTACAGCAACGCGGGGGAGCAGAGCTTCGATAAACTATTGAAGAAGCTCACAAGTCACCTGCCCAAGGCCCGGGTGGTGGCCTGCTTCTGTGAGGGCATGACAGTGAGAGGCCTGCTGATGGCTATGAGGCGCCTGGGTCTAGCAGGAGAATTTCTGCTTCTGGGCAGGTGAGTGATAAAGAGAAAATTCATATGGAGTCAATATGAGGCACTTAGCAACATCAAAAGGTATCCTCTTGTTGTTTAAAGACAGGTGTTTTGAAAGCATAATCTATGAGTTGGAAGTAGAGTTTAAAATATCATAGGTATTGGTGCTTGGAGAAAATCATGGGAAAATTAGTAGACATGCCACGTGCTGATTAGTGAGTACACTAGGAATCAAAACATGGAAATGATATGTCCTTAAGTCCTTAGTGTAAGGAATTGAGATGGACTCTTAAATGAGTGAGCAATTCTCTTGGGAAGTAAGCATGTATGACACTTGTAGTTGCTTTTGAAAGTGATTTTGAGAGTGACTGCATAAGCTGGGTTCATGATAAATGAAGTCTGTCTGGCAAGAACCCAGCCATATAATTGAAAATTTGAGACATACATGGTTGGATATTTTCAAACAGTCCTTGTAGATTCATTAAACTTTGGTTTTGAAAGTGAGGAATTGTGCTGGGTGTGGAGATTCTTGCTTGTATCCTGGATTTTTGGGCAACTAAGGCAGGCAGATCACTTGAGCCCAAGAGTTCAAGGTTATAGTAAGCTGTGAATGTACCACTGTACAGGAAGTCCCCGGGTTACAAACAATATAGGTTCTATGGTTTTATTCTTAAGTTATATTTGTATGAAAGTTGGAACAGGTACATTTACCTATTACCTGTAAGACCCTCTGTTCGTAAGCCAGATATTTGTAACTCGGGACTGCTTGTGATAGCCTCCATTTGTAAGCGTGTGTTGTATATAAGTTGGATGTTTATAACTGGAAGACTTTTTGTACTCTACTCTAACCTGGACAATAGAGAACACCTTGTCTCTAAAAAGATTAAAAGTGAGGAAGTGGTTTCAGAATTATTATTATTATCTTTTTTTTTGTAGTTTTTCACTGTGGCTGGGTTTGAACCTGCCACTTCTGGTATATGAGGCCGGTGCCCTACTCCTTTGAGCCACAGGTGCCACCCCAGAATCATTTTTAAGGGATTTAAAATTTGGTATATGAAGTTATATTGCAAAAGTATTATGACTTTGACTCATCACCTACATTGCTCTGAGATGAGGTATTAAGATATTAGCTTCTACAGGGATTGACCTCAATTATTAAAATAATTCATTCATTGGTACAACTCAGCCCATTCCCTATTGATGTTGCTGAACATATATTAGTCAAGTTGTCCAGAGAAACAAAACCAAATGTTTATACATATATATATACTATAAAATTATGTATATCTGTACATACATACACACATATATGTGATATTTATCGTATGGAGTGGTTTCATGTGATTAAGGAGACCTGTAATATCTGTAGTTGATGAGCTAGAAATCCAGGAGAGCCAATGTATATAGTTCTAGTCCAAATTCAAACACTGGAGAACCATGAGAACTGGCGGTCTTAAATTCCAGTCTGAAAACCAGTAGGTTTGCAACCAACAAAGAGCCAAGGTTTCGGTCCAACTCTAAAGGCTAGAAAAGAACCAAGTTCCGTCTCATGCTGTCAAACAAACAAACAAAACTTCCTTCTTAACATAGCGTTTTTTTCTCTAGTCAGGTCTTCAATGGCTTGATTGAGTCCCACCCATATTAGAGAGGGTAATCTACTTAACTCAGATTACTGATTAAAATGATAATCTCAGCTGGAAACACCCTCACAGACACAGGTAGAAAAGTATTTGATAAAATATTTGGGAACCCGGGGTGGTGCCTGTGGCTCAAAGGAGTAGGGCACTGGCTTCATACACCAAAGTTCAAACCCAGCCTGGGCCAAAAACTGCAAAAAAAAAAAAAAAAAGAAGAATTTGAGCACCTAAGGAACAGACAGGTAGATGCAAAATTAACCATCACAAACTATAAGACAATACCATAGTTTTGAATATGTAAATGAAGTTCACTCCTGAGATGATTACATGGGTTTATGTGTTAGGGAAGACTCCATTCTATACCTTTAAAAAGTTATCTCATATCACATATTTTTTTTTCAATAGGCAGTCAATATGAAGAATAGCAAACATCTTGGAAACCACTGCATTTTTCTCACTATTTCTGTCCCAAGTAGAAAGCCAACTCACTTGATAGTAACTTTTGATGGGTCATTAAAGAAAATATACTTCCTCTACTTACCAAATGTTTAACTGACTTTTTGTGATCAGACTTAGCTCCAGCACGGATACATTTTATGGAAGCCACTGTATGTATGTAATTCTTTTCTGTCTAATCTGATGGCAATAGATGTTGGGTTATTTTGGTATAAGGCCACACATCCTTCAAAAAACTATATTGGGTGAGATTCTTTTTTATTGATGCCATACATTTTGTTTAAAATCATCCCTAGTTGGCAGGAGTTAATGATCAGTTAGTTTCATACAGCCCACAAACATACTCACTGCCAATATTCTTATACTTTATTCCAAAATTCAGTGTTACTACTATAACAAAAGTAATAGGAAAGGAAAAAGCTGATTTTAAAAAGTTCTGATTTTCACATGGCACCTGTGGCTCAAAGAAGTAGGGCACTGGCCCCATATGCCAGGGGTGGAGGGTTCAAACCCAGCCCTGGCCAAAAACTCCAAAAAAAAAAAAAAAAATTGCGATTTTCTGATAAAGGATCCTACAGCTCCTATCTGCTATTGTTGCCAGCATTAATAAGAACACAAACAGCATTCATTTTTAAGTCATATAGTTTATTTGTTAAAAATAAATAAATAAAAAACAAAAAACTTTGATCACATTATACACAAAGAAAATAGATTTGTATTTTCTATATTTGCCATTTTCCATGTATGATTTATTTCTAGCAGTACCATAAAGCCACGAATATTTTAAAATTTATTCTGTATGTACTAAACACAGAGAAGTTCTCCCCAAAACATTTAATTTGATGAATAATAAATTTATAACTTGGAATCAGATTGTTTACTCCTCCATTGATACTCTATATAATAAGTCACCATTTACTTGATAACATTTATTTTTAAGCAATATTGTTAGTAAGGTCTTCCTTACTCTCAATTTTAAAGATATCTCCTGTAGTTTCCACTTCTGGGTTCGTATTTTTTTTTTTTCTTTGAAAGTAACAGGTAATATTCTCTCAAATATTTATAAACAATAGTATGGCCCTCTGTTCTCTCCAACATCTCTTTGAAACACCCCTATTTTTCCCAACTGTTTTAGTGATATGGCATTGTGGGTGTTTAAAAAAAACATTTATCAAAACCATTTAGAGGACCATTTATCAAATGCTTTGTGCCAATTACCACTAAGTACTTTACATGCATTATTTCATTTAATCACTCATTTGACAGATATTGAGTGTCTGCTATGTGGTAAAGTGCTTGGAACATGTCAGTGAACAAAACAGACAATAATTATTGCCCTATGAAGCTTACAAATAAGTTAAATAAAAGGTAATAAGTGTTATTCTAAAAGCACATTTAAGAACAACCTGAGTATTGGGTACCACAATAATCTCCATTTTATAGAAAAGAATTCAGTAAATACTGATAAGTGATATGGAACCAAAAAGAAAAAAATTAATAGGTGTAACAAAAAAAAACTAGAGTACACTCATTTTCATTTTAAAATGAAGACACTGATACCTCCAAAGTGTGATGACATGTTCAAGGGCACAAAAGAGCCAATTACTTCACACTATGACTCAGAATCCAATGCTTTTCTCTACTAACCTGTTTCCTGTAGAGTAGAAATAAGGGAGAAATTATCATCTCATAGGAAATTGCTGGTTCTATGTAGACCTGTGTTTATACAAACACAATCCTATATAATTCGAATTTCAATTTTGGTTTTTATGAGCATTTTTTAATCAATGTTACTTCCTAAAACTTCTCATTTACCATACCCTCCTAGTATTTCTGTTATTTTATTTGAATATATTCTCCTAATCTCTCTTTTTACTCTCTCAGCTCCTAAGTATGAATAATTCTTAGGCAGTAGAAGTCAAACTATGAGAAAAGAGACTATATCAGAACTTTTTAGAAGGCCCCACATATAACATTTGTAGTAACATATAAATATCTCCATCTGCCATGGGTTGGCCATGGTTAATAGGTTATTCAGCTAAAGTGTTTGGCAGGAGGAAGACAACGCTGCTGCTGAGACATCCTCATCCATTAATATAACTCACCATCTGTGCTACACATCCATAGAATGTTAAAGTAACATAGACCTGGCCACTAGCCTTCCCTTTGAGCTCTGGGTAATCTGTTGTCTCATTACCAATAAAAATGTTCTGTTCAGGTCCCTGAAATAGTCTTGGTAAACAATTTGGCCATGACAACAGATTGATATCAGTAATCTGAACAGTAATGACATTTCTGAAGAAACTTATTTTTCTAGAATGTTAAAGTATTATTTAAAATGTAAAAGTAGACACTTTACTATGGTTTATTAAGTGTATGATAGCATTTTCATCTAAGAGAAAACAATGTATATAGCTTAATTAAAATGCTTTAATTCTTTTTTTCTTTTTTAAATTAAATCATAGTTGTGTACATTAATGCAATCATGGGGTACAATGTGCTGGTTTTACATACAATTTGAAATACTTTCATCAAATTGGTCAACATAGCCTTCATGGCATTTTCTTAGTTACTGTGTTAAGACATTTATATTCTACACCTAGTAAATTTCACATGTACCCTTGTAAGATACACCATATAGGTGTAGTCCCACCAATTCAATTACTCTCCCTGCACCCATCCTCCCCCCTTCCCTCTCCTCCCTCTCCCCTTACCCCTTCTTCTTGGGCTATAATTGGGCTATAGCTTTCATAAGAAAGCTGTAAATTGGTTTCATCATAAGACTGAGTACATTGGATACTTTTTCTTCCATTCTTGAGATACTTTGCTAAGAAGAATATGTTCCAGCTCCATCCATGCAAATAATCATCTAAGCCTTCAGTAAGTCATAATCTTTTACTGGTAGAAGGTCTTCTTTCCTTGTTGATGACTGCTAGCTGATCAAGTTAAGAGTTGCTGAAGATGGGGGCAGTTGTCACAATTCCTTAAAATAAGATGAAAATGAAGTTGCTACATTGATTAACTCTTCCTTTCACAAAAGATTTCTCTGTAGTACCTGATGTTGATTGATGACATTTTACCTACAGTAGAAATTCTTTCAAAATTGGAATCAGTCTCCTTAAACCACACTATTGCTTTATCAATTAAATTCAGGTAATATTCTAAATCTTTTGTTGACATTTCAACAACGTTTGGTGCATCTTTACCAGAAGTATTTTCCACCTCATAAAACCACTTTCTTTGCTCATTCATGAAAAGAAGCCCCTATCCATTCAATATTTGTCATGAAATTGAAGTTCAGTCGCATCTTTGTGCTCTACTTCTAACCTTAGTTTTATTGCTATTTATACCACATCTGTAGTGACTAACTTCCTCCATATCTTAACATCTTGGGGTGGTACCTGTGGCTCAAAGAGTAGGGTGCCAGCCCCATAAACTGGAGGTGATGGGTTCAAACACAGCTATGGCAAAAAAAAAAAAAAAAAAAAAAAAAAAATTGAATCATTCAAGGGCATCCGTGAGAGAGTTGAGATCTTCCAGTCTCCTGTTAGTGTTGATCTTTTTTTGACCTTTTCTTGTGAATCCCTATTGTTCTTAATGTCACCTAGAATGGCAAATCCTTTCCAGAAGGTTTTCAAATTACTTTGCCCAAAACTGTTAAAGAAATCACTATCTATGGCAGCTGTCATCTTAAGAAAAGTATTTCAGAAATAATAAAACTTAAAAGTCAAAATTACACCTTGATCAATAACAGGTTGCAGATTGTATGTTGCTAACAGGCCCAAAGATGACATTAATCTCCTTGTACATCTCCATCAGAGCCCGTGGGTGACCAGGTACATTGTCACTGAGCTGTAATATGTTGACAGGCGTGTTTTTTTCTAATTAATGGTCCTTAATAGTAGGCTTACAATATTCTGTAAACCATGCTATGAACAGATGTGCTGTTATATAGATGTGTTGTTCCATTTCTAGAGAACAGACAGAGTTGATTTAGCATAATTCTTAAGGGCTCTAGGCTTTTCAGAATGGTGAGTGAAGATTGGCTTCAAATTAAAGTCACTAGCTGCATTAGCCCCTAACGAAAGAACTGAAGCTTTGAAACCAGGCACTGACTTCTCCTCTATAGCTATGAAAGTCCTAGATGTCATTTTCTTCCAATAGAAGGATATTCCATCTACATTAAAAATGTGTTGTTTACTGTAGCCACCATCAGTTATCTTAAATGGATGATCTGAATAACTTGCTGCAGCTTCTCCATCAATCAGCACTTGCTGTTTTAGCTAGCACTTTCATGTTATGGAGATGATTTCTTTTCTTAAACCTTATGAACCAACCTCTGCTAACTTCACATTTCCTCTGCTGCTTTCTAATCTCTCTCAATCTTCCTAGGATTGAAGAGAGTTAAATTCTTGCTCTGGATAAGGGTTTGGTTTACAGGAATGTTGTGGCTGGCTTGATCTTGTATCCAGACCACTAAAACTTATAGCCAGTTACTTGAGCAGTCATAGAACACATTTACCAATTAAATTTCCTGCCTTATGTGGACATGGTTCCTGGCATCCTAAAACAATTACAATAATAATATGTTCCCAGCTCAATCAAATGGTAAATATTTGAATTGCTTGATAATATAAATTACACTGATTTGATCATTACAATTTGTATACATTTATCAAAATATTCCAGGGTGCCCAATAAATACGTACAATAATTATGTCACTTAAATAATAATGAAAGCAAAAATGCCACTTATCACAGATCACCAGAATAGATCCAATTATGAAAAAGTTTGAAATATTACCAGAATTTCCAAAACAAGACACAGAGACACACATTGAGCAGACACCATTGACTAGACAGTGCCAACAAATTTGCTTAACGTAGGGTTCCAAGAACATTCAATGGGTAGAAAACACAGTACCTGTGAAGTACAGTGAAAGGATGTACAATAAATTGAGGTACGCCTGTACTTGTGTTCCACTGGGCCATTCAGCATTGTTAAAGTTTATTGTAGGGCAAAAGTTATTTTCATTGAGATCCTGAATGTGCCAAGAGACAAGAAGTCTGCAAAGAGGGTAGGAAGTAGAGGAGTAGAAGAGAGGAGAGGTGAGAAAGGGAAGAAGGGAGAAAGAGACTTAGTGCTCTAAACAATATTGCATATGGCAAATTTGAAATGTCTTTGAGTTTGCTAATAATATACCCATTTTATAGGAAAGAAAATTAAAACTTAAGGAAGTTAAAGGACTAGACAGTGTCACACATCACACAGCCATTTTAAGTACGAGAAAGGGAGAAATCTTTTAGCTATATAAATTTTTAACATTTGTGATGAGCTCAGTTTAATTTTGTTTTATTTTTGTTTTCGTTGTTTTAGGTCATCTTTTGAAACGTGAAGAAACTTAGTAAAATTTTTTGAAAATTATCAAGATGTTTGAGATGAATGTATAATAAAAATTTACTAAAAGTTCATTAAATAAGGCCAGTCAAACGACGTCACCACCTTGAGTGGAGTTTGTTTGCTGCTAATCTACATTTGAGTTATAAAGACCAGGTTAACTATGTAAAGTTGGTCTTATAAACAACCATTTGTTTACTTGCAACCATATGCAAAACTCTCTGAATCGTCTGAGTTGAGCACAGAGAGAATAGGGAGCATATGTAAGAGAAATTTGGAGAGGAGCCAGGAGAAAGTATTTGGGGTCTTATTAGATTTTGATATTTATTCTTTTATATGTGAAGGACTTTTTATGAGAAGAGAATACAATAAATATGAATATCTAAAAGGTAACCCTGGAATAAGTAAGTATGGATTAGAAGGCATAAAATGGGTACAGGAAACTGGTACCCCTCATGTAAATGATACCATTATAGAATAAGGCCTTGTAGATGGTGAAAAGGGTCAGACTAAGAGCTACTTACTAATGTAAAAGCTGTAGGAACTGCTGACATTTTTAATATCATGGAAGAGTGCGGGGAAGATGTCAAGGATGACTCCTGAATTGTTATGTTGTGTAACAATATGAGTGATGGTACTTTTACTGAGATCACTAGGAAAAATCAGGTATGAGGTAGAAAGCAGATCATGAGTTCAGTTTTGGATAAGTTGACTTCTTGTGCATTTCAAAGGTAAAAATAATCAAGTAGGCAGGAGAATATGTAAGTCTGGAGTTCAAAAGAGACATATAGGGTATAAATAGAACTGAATGAATCATCAGAATGGCTGTTTATTAACCAAAGATGTGGTTTTATAGAATTCAGAGAGAGGAAATCTAAGAACTTATCTTCAAGGTACTTCAACATTTACTGATTGGAATAAAGATAAATTGTAAAAAGTGGATAGGGAAAAGACAAATGCAGAGATGTAGAAGGAAATTAAGAAGGAAATTGTGTCATCCAAGCCAATGGAAGAGAGTGTTTAAGGAAAGGTCACCAGTGTCAACTGATTTAACCAATCAAATGTAAATATTTGTAATGCTGAAAGGGTCTTTTGAATTTATTGAGTTGGAGAGAATTTGTGATTTGGTAAGACCTGCCTTAGTGGAGGAATAAAGAAGATTAGCAATAAAGTGGTTAAGAAGCGAGTAAGAGGTAAGAAAATGAACTCATGGTATGAGTTTGGGGAAGCTAAACTAATAAGGAATGAAGAATGATGAAACTATAACTAGCTCTTGAACAATCTGAGTTTGAATTGTGCTGGTTTCTTTTCAATAAGTATATTGGACAATTTTGAGATTTGTAACATTTTGAAAAAAATCTCATATGAACTATGTAGCCTAGAAATATCAAAATATAAGAAAAAATTAGTTATGTCATGAATGCATAAATAGGTATAGATACTAGTCTATTTAATCATTTACTACCATAAAATACACACACATCTATTATAAAAAGTTAAAATTTGTCAAAACATAAGCATGAATATGCTTAGCATATGTGACACCATTCACAAATGAGAGAAATATAGACAAATATAAAATAAATATTAAATAGTAATATTTATTACTATTACCAAATAGTAAATCTACATAAAACAAACTATAATATATTACTACTGAAATAATTTCATAAATATATTTTACTGCTATTGTAGTAAGCTCAGGTGTTGGGAGAATCCACTTAAAATGCCATGAAATGCTGATAATCTCCTCCCAAGCAGCTCATCTCCCCAGTAAATTGCACATCACAGTAAAAAGTGATCTCTTGTAGTTTTTGTATATTTTTCCTTGCATTTGGTGCAATACTGTGAACTTAAATAACACCACAGGACTCATATGAAGGGCCCCTAGTGATGCTGGAAGTGCTTCCGAAAAGCAGAGAAAAGTGATGACATGACAAGAGAAATTTGAATTGCTTAATATGCAGTGCAGTTTAAGGTCCACTTTTTCAGTTGTCCATTTCAAGGTAAATGAATTCAGCATAAAGACGATTATAAAAATAAAAACAAAAAGGGAGCCTACAAAAACATGGAAAAAATACTCATCATCTTTAATCATCAGAGAAATGCAAATCAAAAGATTAGCCTACATTAGACATTGGCATGGGTGTGGAAGGAAGGGAAAGGAACACCTCTACACTGCTGGTGGGAGTGAAAGCCAATATAGCCTTTTGGAAAGAAGTATGGAGAATTCTCAAAGACCTAAAAGTTGACCTGCCATTTGATCCTGCAGTACCATTACTAGGTATCTAGCCAGACGAACAAAAATCATTTTATAACAAAGACGTTTGCACCAGAATGTTTATTAGCCTAATTCATTTTTTTTTCAGATTGATTTTTTTTATTAAATCATAGCAGTGTACATTAATACTGTCATAGGGTACAGTGTACTGTTTCTGTATACAATTTGAAATACTTTCATCCAACTGGTTAACGTAGCTTTCATGTCTTTTTCTTAGTTATTGTGTTAAGACATTTATATTCTACATTTAGAGAGATTCACATGTATCCTTATAGGATGAACCATAGGTGTGATCCACCAGTCACCTTCCCTCCACCCACCTTCCCCCTTCCCCTCCCATCCGTCTCCCCTCTCCCCATATTCCTGGGCTAAAATTGGGTTATAGCTTTCCTATGAAAGCTATAGTAGGGCTGAGTACATTGGATACTTTTTCATAATAGGGCTGAGTACATTGGATACTTTTTCTTCCATTCTTGGGACACTTTGCTAAGAAGAATATTTTCCAACTCCATCCATGTAAACATGAAGGAGGTAAAGTCTCCATCTTTCTTAATGGCTGCATAGTATTCCATGGTGTACATATGCCACAATTTATTGATCCATTTGTGGATTGATGGGCTCTTGGGCTTCTTCCATGACCTAGCAATTATGAATTGGTCTGCAATGAACATTCTGATACAGATATCTTTCTTGTAGTGTCATTTTTGGTCTTCTGGATATATACCTAATAGAGGAATTATAGGATCAAATGGCAGGTCTATTTTTAGTTCTTTAAGTGTTCTCCAGATGTCTTTCCAAAAGGAACATATTAGTTTGCAATCCCACCAGCAGTGTAGAAGTGTTCCCTTTTCTCCACAACTATGCCAGCATCTGTGATTTTGTGATATGGGCTAATCTTACTGGTGTTAGATGATATCTGAAAGTAGTTTTAATTTGCATTTCTCTGATGATTAAGGATGGTGAGCATTTTTTCATATGTTTGTAGGCCGTGCACCTGTCTTCAGAGAAATTTCTCTTCAAGTCCCTTGCCCACTCCGAGAGGGGATGACTTGTTCTCTTCTTGCTAATACATTTGAGTTCTCTGTGGATTCTGGTTATTAAACCTTTGTCAGAGACATAACAAGCAAATATCTTCTCCCATTCTGAGGGCTGTCTACTTGCTTTACTTACTGTGCTTTTGGCTGTGCAGAAGTTTTTAATTTGATGAGGTCCCAGTAGTGTATTTTTGATGTTGCTTCAATTGCCTGGGGGGGGTCCTCTTCATAAAATTTTTTCCCAGGCTGATTTCTTCAAGTGTTTTCCCTATACTTTCTTATAGTATTTTTATAGTTTCATGTCTTAAATTTAAATCTTTAATCCAGTAAGAGTCAATCTTAGTTAGTGGTGAAAGGTGTGGATCTGGTTTCAGTCTTCTGCAGGGCACCAGCCAGTTTGCCCAGCACCATTTGTTAAATAGGGAATATTTTCCTTACTCAGAGTTTTTGATTGGCTTGTCAAAGATCATATAATGGTAAGTAGCTGGGTTCATCTCTTGGTTCTCTATTCTGTTCCATACATCTACCTCTCTGTTTTTGTGTCAATACCATGCTGTTCTGAACACTATGGATTTATAGTATAGTCTGATGTCTGGTACCATGATTCCTCCTGCTTTCTTTTTATTTTTGAGTAATGTCTTGGCTATTCAAGTTCTTTTCTGATTCCAGAGTAAGCCGATGACCACCCTCTTGTAGCCTGAAAGGTTTCAGCAGAGAGATCTGCAGTCATTCTAATATTCTTCCCCTTGTAGGTTATGGGTTTCTTATGTCTAGCTGCTTTCAGAATTTTCTCTTTCATATTAACTTTAGTGAAGTTAATTATGATGTGCCTGGGGAATGTCTTGTTCAGGTTGAGTTGTGCTGAGGTTCTGAAACTGTCTGCTATCTGAATTTCAGAATCTCTTGGCATGTCTGGAAAGTTCTCTTTCATAATTTTATCAAGTAGAGCCTCTGTGCATTGTGAAGCCACTTTGTCATCTTCAAGGATTCCTGTAAGCCAAATATTAGTTTTCTTCAAATTATTTCAGAGCTCTCTGAGAGAGTGATCCATTTTTGCTCTCCATTTCTCTTCATCATTGTGCACTTGGGCACATTCAGAAGCTTTTTCTTCAATTTCAGAGATTCTTTCTTCTGTCTGTTCCATTCTGTTACTGAGGGATTCTACTGTATTTTTCAGATCTTTAAGGGCTGCAACCTCTTGCCTCAGTGTTTCTAAATCTTTGGTCATTTTATCTTTGAAATCATTGAATTCCTGAGACATCTTTTGAATAATTTCTTGAAATTTTAAATCCCTCCTTTCTTCCATTCTGTTAATCTTATTTGCTATCCAACTTCTGAACTTGATTTCTGACATCTCAGCCATCTGTTTATGGATGGAATCTTCAATTGCCTCTGTCCCATCCTTCCTTGGGGAGTTGATCTACTCTGGTTATTCAAATTACCGGAGTTTGTCCACTTATTCTGCCCCATGCTTAATTTACACCGTGTGGAGACCATACCAGAACTGTTCAGCCAGTGGCCTCCACTGGAGAAGATGCCGGCTTCCTGTGGTTGGCCAGAGAGGCAAAGCGTGACTGTGCGGAATAGCCTCAGGGATGTGAGCATTGTTGTTCCACTGCTGTGGCTTCTGTTCTTCACCTCAGGGTACTGCTGTTCTAATATGGTTTCCTCTCAACTGACTGTTCTCTCATAGTTCTCTGGTGGCTGTCTGGGGATGCCAGGAGTGTACAGCTCTGGCAGTTCTGGGCCCACTGGGTGTGGGTGCCTGGAGTGGGGAACTCCTCCACCACCATCCACAGGATGCACATCTATGGTGTGCACACCCATACCCACTGGGTGTGGGTGCCTGGAGTGGGGAACTCCTCCACCACCATCCACAGGATGCACATCTATGCTCTATCAAGCAGTTCTAGGCCCACCCAGAGCTGGGGAATCCTTCACCGCCCCCGCGGGGAGTACGTGGCTCTAGCAACGATTTCTGGGTCTGCCAGGGGTGAAGGAGCGGGGAACTCCTCTATTAGCCTAATTCATAATAGCCAAGTCATGGAAGCAACCTAAATGTCCATCAACCCATGAATGGATAAACAAATTGTGGCATATATAAACATGGAATACTATGCACCCATCTTTTATTCTTACCTGGATGAAGCTGGAACATATTCTTCTTAGTAAGTATCTCAAAATGGAAAAAAAGTATCCAATGTACTCAATACTATTATGAAACCAATATATAAACACACATTCATACAAATGATAAAACACAAAGATAGTCTAGAAATAAAGAAAGGAGAGGTTGGAGAAGGCTGGGGTGAAGGGAAAGGGAGGGTATTTGGTGGGATATCACCCATTGTACATAATGCAAGGGTACATTTCAAAATAAGTAAGAGTATATCATAAATGTATTACCACAAAAATAAGTAAGTGAGGCAATGGTTGTCTTAATTAGTTTGATTTAAGCATTCCACATTGCATATCAAATCATCGTATTGTACACCATAAATGTAAACAATTATAATTTAATACAAATTAAGTAAAAAAAAGGAAAGGAAATATGTGAGTCTATCACTGCAGCTATGCCAGCAGGCATTAAAACCTTTTACTTTTTGCAAAATACTTTTTATCTCATATTGACAATTCAGCTTTTATGTAAAAGTAAAGCATACCTATAGACTCCAGTGTAATTAAAGACAAAGTGAAATCATTATATAACAACTTAAGCAAAATGAAGGTGAAGAATCTAAAGCTGAAGAATTCAATGCCAGCAAAGGATGGTTTGATAATTTTAGAAAGAGATTTGGCTTTAAAAAAATGTCAAGGTAACAACAGAAGGAGATTCTGCTGACCAAGAAACAACAGAAGATTTGGTGAAGAAAACTTCCCAGATGCCATTAATCATTGAAGAGAAAAGATACTTGTATGAACAGGTGAATTTAGATGAAAGTGCCCTATTCAGGGAAAAAAAAGATGCCACAAAGGACCTTTATTAGCAAGAAAGAGAAGTGAGCACCAGGATTTAAAGCAGTAAGAAATACACTAATTCTGTTTTGTGAAAATGCAGTTGAGTTTATGATCAGAACTGCTCTTACCCATAAAGTAAACATCATCTGCTCATCTTCCTCTTGTACACCGAGAAGACCTGAACAGTGAGAACCCTTTTCCTAGATAGATTAGATAGTGCCTTTTGCCTGAATTCAAGAAATACCTTGTCAGAAGTGACTGATTTTTAAAGTTGTTTTAATATTGAACAATGCTTCTGGCCACCCAGAATCCAATGAGTTTAATATCAACCATGTCCACTTGCCCCCAAACATAATATCTATAATTCAGCCTCAAGACCAGGAGTCATAAAGATGGTTAAGCTTCATTACACTAAAGAAGAGAACCCCAGTAAAAAGGACATCATGAAATTCTAGAAGAATTACACAACTGAAGGTACCATGATTGTTATAGGAAAAGTGAAAAACAGCAAGCCCCAAACAGCAATTTCCTGCTGAAGAAACTGTGTCAGCTGTGTGCCATGACCTTACAGGATTTAGAACAGAACCAGTCAAGGAAATCATTGAAGAGGTTGTGGATATGGGGGGGAGGGCACGGATGAAGGGTTCAAAGTATTGATCCTGGAGAATTCAAGAGCCAATGGCACCAGACCAAAATAATGAACATGAGGCATCATTTTGAACAACAACAAAAAAAAATAGCCAGAGGTTGTGCCAGGTGCCTGCAGTCCCAGCTACTTAGGAGGCTGAGGCAAGAGAATTGCTTAAGCTCAAGAGTTGGAGGTTGCTGTGAGCTGTGACATCACGGCACTCTATCAAGGGTGACATAGTGAGAATCTGTCTCAATAAAAACAAAAAAAGTTAGAGAAATGAAAAAGCAAAACAGAAATTACTACGTATTCCCATAAAGTTAACACCAAGTAGCCTACATCTCCTGTTTCTCCTTCCACTCCTATACCTCTTCCTCTGTCTCTACCACCTGTGACATGAGACCAGGCTCTTCTCTTTC
Organism: Otolemur garnettii; assembly: GCF_000181295.1. Lineage (NCBI taxonomy): Eukaryota > Metazoa > Chordata > Mammalia > Primates > Galagidae > Otolemur > Otolemur garnettii. The sequence continues at coordinate 14,268,926 of NW_003852396.1, forward strand.
TGCTTATTCTCACCCTACTCAATTGGAGGTGGCAAGGATGAAGGATGATAATCCACTTGTACCTAATGGATAGTAACTATATTTTCTCTTCCTTATGATTTTCTTAATAACATTTTCTATTCTGTAGCTTAAATTATTATAAGAATATGGTATATTGCAACCATAATGTAAAAAATATGTGGGGATAGTTATTGATAAGGCTTTCAGCCTATAGTAGGTCATTACTAGTTACAGTTTGAGGGAGTTCAATGTTATCCCTGGATTTTTAACTGTACAGGGCATTGTTGCCCTGCATTGTTCACTAGTCACCTGTATATCTTGAGGGAAAAAAAGTATGTAAATGGTAAGCAAAGCTATATAATGAAAAGTATTTATATTTCTTCATATTGTTAAATTTATTTGCTATTTGATAATCTTCTATATGAAAATGGCATCATAAAATTTTAATTTGTAGTGTTTTACTTATGAGTGAAATTGTACATCTTTTCATGTATTAATAACTAGTACATATCTCTTTTCTGCAAGCTACCTATTCCTGCATTTAGTTCATGTTTTCTGTATTTTTTTTCTTGTTGTTTTGTAAATGCTTTTTGTAGTTCACTGATACATGTTGAAAGTGTTTTGACTCTTGCGCTTAATTTTGACTCTGTTTTTGATATTTTGACAATGCTGATTTTATAACTTTTTAGACATTTTCTTCTTTTCTGGCTTATAGGATTTGTATACTGCCATACAAAGTCTAGGCCCAAAGGTTGCTTTGTTTAATTGGTCATTTAATTTTGGGATCCAGGTAGGATAAGGAATTTAATTAATGAAAAGAGGGCAATTAATAGTATAAAATCTCTAAAAATGTGATAATGGGTTCCATTTAAAGCACAGGTGGAAGAAACCAGCTGAGGTCAACTCCAGAATTGGAAAAGAAATTTGAAAAATATGATGGGGCAGGTGTCCGCCTCATTTTCTCTGTAAGTTTGGAAGCAAGTGAAGAAGATGTGCATGTGTGTGGTAGGGTGGCCGTGGGTTGAGTTGTCAGTGAACATTCGAAAAAGCAGGAAAACTATACTATTAATAAGCAGTTTTATGAATTATCTTTTAAAAACATTATCTACAATGAGGAGAAGACACTTTGATTACATTAGGATGAGAAATGTTCTTAAAATAACAGCAAATTTAACATTTGTACATGTCCTACCACATAAGATATTGCATTGAATTTTCACTGTCAGAATGTTAAGGTTGATTAAATAACAGCCCTGTGCTCAAATTAATAATAAGCAGGAAGCAGTCATGAAATTAATGTATCTTAGCTAAGTAGAAGACAAGTATTTGATCTGTGACCAAATGGACTTCCTAACTCTGTCCTCCAAACCCAGAGTCACAGGCAGGTCTGGATAATCACAGGACTTTCCTGCTTCAGTAGACTTCCTAAAATTTTAGGTTCAGAGTACAGACTGCTCCTTAAATAAAACAAGTTGAGTCACAAATACCCAACCCTTTCTCCACTCTCACCAGACAGGTAAGTCACTATGCCAAAGAGAAAGAGAAAGGAGGTGGAGAAAAGCACCACGCTTCTTTCCATATTTTTCTCTCTGAGATCGAAGATCCCTCTCAAACACCACTACTGAAATGGAGATCTTAAGTGAAATTTTTTTCTTTTACCCACTCACAGTTACTTCTGAAGTGAGTAATATTAACTTGACTTTATAGGTGAAGTATTTGAGGCTCAGAGACATAGCTTATCTTATCAACGGGAACTCAACTTCCTGGAGTTGGAAGGTGTTGTGGGTCTGACCACTGGAAATGTCCAAAAGCAGAACAGAGTGACTTGATACTGGACAGAGGAGTAGTCCCATATGAGGGAGGCAACCAACCCTGACCTTGAAGGACCCTTCCAATACTAAAGCTGGTGTTTTAAAGGCATCTGCATCTTAAAAGTTCCTGCTAGCTTTGGGAGTGATTGCACTAATAAAATTTATTTAGATAAGAATTTTAAAACATTGAATGATAATAACGAGTATTTGTGGTGTGATCTTTGTTTAGCAAGCACTGTTCTGAATAGCTGATGTCCATATATTTACTGACTTTTTATAACAATTCTATTTGGAAGGTATTTTTATTAACCTCATTTTATACTAAGGAAACTGAGCACAGAGAGACAACTAAAATAACACAGAGTGTAAGTGGCAGCGAGGACATTAGAAGGTGACCTGTATCCTTAATCACTCTGGTAAAACATCTCGGGATGTTTGATAATTCTCAATTGCAGTAGTAAATTTGATCATTATATTATAAATTATTAATATATTTTTCTATTATGGAAATAATTTCTTTTTCTATTATTTGGGATTCATTAATGGTATAAGGAATTAGGTTATATTGATTACATTTGTTAGGTAAAGTCCCTTTTATAATTGTGTCGTTCCCCCAAGAGCTGTGCCATACACCACAACCCTCCAACCACCTTCTGCCTCCCCTCTACCTGCTCCCTCTTTCCCCAAATCCCCACCTTGTGTTAGATCCAGTACTGCCATCATATTAGAATTGAGTACATTAGATTCTTGTTTCTCCATTCTTGTGATGTTTTCCTAAGAAGAATGTATCGACCTCCATCCAGGTTAATACAGAAGATGTAAAGTCTCCATCATTTTTAATGGCTACATAGTGTTACATGGTGTACAGATACCACGGCTTGTTAATCCACTCCTGGGTTAGTGGGCATTTAGGTTATTTACACATTTTGGTGATTATAAATTAAGCTGTAGTAAACAGTGTAATGCAAATGTCCTTATGATAAAATGATTTTTTTCCTCTTGGTAGACGCCTAGATTGTAGGATCAAATGGAAGGTGTGATCTGATTTCTGGGCAAGAGATATGAACAGAACCTTCTCTGATGAAAATAGATGAATGGCTAACAATCATTTGGAAACATTCTCATTTTCCCTAATCATCAGAGAAACACAAACCAAAGCTACCTTGAGCTATCACCTGTACCCAATAAAAATAGCCCACATCACAAAGTCTCAAAGCTGCTGATGCTGGCATGGATGTGGAGAGAAGCAAACACTTTTACACTGCTAATGGGACTGCAAACTAATACAACCTTTTTGGAAGGAAGTATGGAGAATCCACAACAATAATTTCTAAAGAAGAAAAAATATATAGTAACTAAAGGTGACTCAGAAAGGAAATTTTTATCTTTAAAAAAAACTAATAAGGGCAGCACCTGTGGCTCAAAAGAGTAGGGCACCAGCCCCATACACCGGAGGTGGCAGGTTCAAACCCAGCCCAGGCAAAAAAAAAACAAAAAAACAAAAAAAACTAATAAAACCGGAATAATTCGTCTTTCTATAAATAAGAATTTTCAATGACTGTACTATTCAAACTGTACTGCTATTATTCCAGGAAAACATTTTTGTAAAATTTTAATTTTTAGTAATAGAAAAAATTTAACTTGCTTTATAACTATGTGTGAACATCTGAAAGTAAACAAAGGCAAAATGTTATTCTGCAGTGAAACAGGTGAAAGACATTTGCTGTTCTATTATTTCCTAGAAGATTGACATGAGTTGGTGAAATTCACCAAAGAGTTAAACTATCATGCATATATATTTCTGTTAGTTGTAGGGCAATGTGTTAAATCACTGTAAAGTATTGGCTGGTAAATGAAGGACCCTGACCAAATCCAGCTCACTTCCTGGTTTTGTAAATAAAGTTTTATTGGAACATGGCCACAGTCATTCACATAATGTCTATAGCTGCTTTGGGACTATAATGGCAAAGTTTTTAGTAGTAAGAGAGGCATAGGTCCCATTAACCTTAATTATTTACTATTTGACCCTTTACAGAAAAAGTTTACTCCCTCCCAATCTCAGAGCTTTTCATTTCTGAAGATGGCACTTCTTACACAACAGTATTAAGACTTAATGCTTTCAGAATTTATTCATAAGTGGTCATGGCATGCACACAGACTCCATTTTTTTTCAATTATCCTTGAGATTGAAGAGTTTCTGATAGATCATGGCATTGCCCAGTCACAGGAGTGTTGGTTAAAGTGAAGAGTACAGGCTCGAGTGCTGTTTCTCACTGAAGAGAAGACCAAGAACAAAGCCTTTGACTTCAGCAGTAGGAACGTAATGTTCAAAGCAATTGGAACAGACAATACATTTGAAATACTTCCTTATTCAATCCTGAGTGATTTGATTTTACCTAAAATAAAAGAGTGTGCTAAGTTTAATAAGGAACGTACTCTTTGGGTGTTGAGATTAATCCTTTCTAATACAGTTATTTTACTCTTCTCATTTGTTAAATCATACTGATGACAGAGAACAAAAATGTTTTCTTTATTTTCCTCTCTACCCATCTTCCTCGTTTTCCTAAGAGTTTTCTTTTTTGGGAAAAACATCGTGTCATTCTCTGCATAATAATTTTAGTTAACTCTTTTGCCATTGTACTCAAATCCATAATTTGGCAGACTTCCCCTTGTAAAATATGGACCAAATGTGCCAATTATTTCCTATTACACTCAGAGGTAAAGTTCAAAATATGTAACAACTGGTAAGACATGAGTCCAATCAGAATAGATTCAAATCATAACCAATTAGTAAATTCATCCTAATGAATATCAGCTGAATATCAGAACTTAGACACGTGTACACTCTGCCACCACTACCACATCTTTGCTTTTTCTAAATCAAAATTCTTATAATTCCTCAAGCATACCACGCTTACAGTATCAACTACACTCTTCCCCCCCCAGAATGACTTCCCTGTCTTTTACCTGCAAAATAGGTTTATTATGTAACACATTTTCTGACAGTTTGAAGACTTCCTAAACTCCAGTAAAACTTCGCTAGACCTCTTAAATGCCCTATGACTTTAATTTTTATTTTTTTCTGTTCTCAATTCCTCATCCTCACTAGAATATGAACTTTTTGAAAGTGTGGACAAAGGTCTGTTAATCTTCATGCTTTTAGTTCCTAATGTGTTATAAACATTTGAAAATGGGTGAAACTTCAGAGGGAAAAACAAGTTTGGCAATTATATAGAAAATTATTCTTGCCAATTTCAATCAGTCTAAGTAAAAGGCAGATTTCTTGGGCCTTCCTGGTAGAAAAGCAGATTGAATGCATGCTCCTCTGCAAGGAAGCCAACTACAAGTGTGCTTGTGGAGAGCAGAGGGAATTCCCTATCACATTCTCCCCATGATTTTATAAGAAAGTTCTGCTTCACAGCTTTTTAGTACAGAATGGTAAAAACATCAGTGGAGAAATGAGTCCTTTCTATGAGGCTTGCCCACACATTCAATTACTTGCTATAGGAGATGTCAAATGATTGGTAAGAAGGTGAGATAAAGACGACCATAGACTTACTTAGACACATATTGGAGCTGTTTTAAAGAAAGCCTTGATAAACAAGTTTTGGTTCCTTTCAAAGGAAAGAACATAGACTTAGTGTTTTCAGTACTCTAACCTTGTATTTTATTAGACTTGCCAACTAAGAAGGTAAAAAATCTGTAAAATCTTAAGACTTTCAAGTAGGCAATGGAATTTTTGAGGCTAGTATTTATTACTGTGCATTCTAAGCAATCTTATAGCCATAATAGTACTAATTCCTTATACTATTTAGTACTTTAATGATGATACAGTACTTTTATGGGAATTATGACATTTAAAATTCCTGAAGCATACCAAGCTTACAGTATCAACTACTATCCAATAAGTGCATGACAGTCACCAGTAACAATATGTCCAGATGGTTTAAAATAAACATTAGTTACTCAAATATATGCTAGATTAGTGGCTAGCAGATCAATAAGTCCTTGGAAGCCTTTTATCAAATTTTCATAGGTCCAAAGTGAAATGGAAATACATAAATAAATAAAAATATCATATGTTCATATATCTGTACATATAAATGTGTCTATGTGTTTGTAGTTGCTAACTGCCCTTATTTTAAAAAGAATTCTTTTCATTCATTTATTCCTTCAAAACTATCAATTTGGTAGTTACTATATTGCAGGCTCTAAATACCAAATACAATGTAGAGAAAAAGACTTATGTAACCTTGTACTTATGGAGATTAAAGCCTAAGAAAAATAACAAATAAATATTAAATATATAATTTAAAGTTTGAAGAAATCATCTTTTTTTATTTTGGGGAGTAAAATACTCTCCAATGATTACATTGAATCATTATATTATACTCTTTTTATATAGTAATTTGTTTTGCTTTTAAAAAAAGGCAAATTATAAGACTAAATTGCCAATGCTATTGTCCCTAAATCATTTTGTAGCCATGATAATCTACGTGAACCATCATTCAAGGCATTCTCTACAAGTGAATATAACATTAAGAATATTATTCCAGAGGGAGAAATTATACTTTAAAAGCCACCTTGACACTTACCATGAGACTCACTCTTTTCCTTTAAGTAAAAATAATTATTTCTTCCTACATAACCCAGTAACTGTCCAGAAAATATAGTGTATTTTGTTTCTAAGAATGTAGAGTTTAGTTAATGTTTACAACAGCGTGTGAGCATGCAGTAACTTAACAGGTAAATTAAAATAAGGATGAGTGGATATATTAAAGAAAATACGTAATGTCATTTGCACTAAAATCTAAGCCATCTTAATTTCTTCCCGTGTTCCTTCACAACTATGTAAACAATGATAATCTCTCTACGGTTAGAGCTGGTATTTGCCCTGATTTATCTTAATTCCAAAAGCTGGAATCATTTTTTTCCAATTTGTCTTTCCATTTTCATATTACGAGTGATTTCATTCACATTTGAAACAGAAAGCAGCTTTTCAGATGTCTAAAATTCAGTGTGCCCCACTTATGATTTGCGATATCAATCTCGTACAAGCATCCTTGAGGTATCATGAAAGAGACACAGAGGTGTATGTCACATTATATCTAGTCCTGATCCTGATAAAATCATAGAAAATGTTGATTTTCTGATTTAAAATAGAATTCATTTCTAAATTAATATAATCAAGATGACGGAACAGCAGATAGGGAAAGTAAGACTGCCTCTGGTATTCCTGGAAGGACGGGCCGAGTGCAAACGCAGAGACTCTAGAGGAAAGACTGAACACAGCAGATAACATGGATAAAAGAGCAAAATCCTTTCAATGTTGTTCAGTGCCTTTCACAGACATGGTATAAATCAAAAAGAAGAAACTTGGCAGCAATTAAGAAAAACAAACCTCAACTGAAAGGATGTAAGGTACAGCCTAGTTGATCTTTATCCAATTAATTGAAATAATGTGTACAATCCAGAGCATAAATTGGATCTCCAACAGATTGGCAGTAAAGATTAAAAGTTGCACATAAGAACATAAGACAAAAGAAAATATACCAGCTGAGGCACTAAGAATTGTACATAATACTTATTGTCAAATTGTGTCCCTTGTCAGAAGTGGTAGTTTTCACATGTGATCAAGAATATTAACCAATTGTGTTGTATATCTAAGATTGAACACAAGTTTAGGTTGATATACATGACTATGGCTGTAGCACATGTAATTCTGGGAATGAACATGCAGTACAAATATATGATGCACAACAGAATAGTAGTTAAGAACGCTTAGTTTAACATATACATATAATTAACACACAGATGCTGATTAATGATTTAGACCTAGCTTTCTAACTAAAGTATAGTACTTATGTGTGGGTTGGTGAGGTGAAGGACAATTAATACAGTGATTCAAAGGGATGAAAGTAATTTTGCATATGTTCTAGCCCTGTACTTCAGATATGTTTATCAAAGACTGCAAATACCCTCAGTCCCTCTCTCCTACAACCAGAGTATGCTGTGGAGACCAGAAAAGCCAATCAGAACAACTTCCAATAATGAAGGCAGATTAAACACTGACATTCAATTCTTTTCTTTTCCTGAATGCCTTCATATTGAGTAAAAAGTGCTTTTTCTGTAAATTATATGAAATCAAAAAGAATGCACTAAAAGATTAAAACAACACAAGTTTTTAAATGGAGAAATGGTAACTAATTTCAAAAGAAAGCTAAATTCTCAACCATGAGACTATTCCAATAGGTAGTGTACAACCTTCCAAAAGCTCAGAAATTTGTGGTGGCAGTTACCTCTGGAAACCAGAATAATTTTAAGACTATAGAAATAAAAAGTAAATCAGAGTTTGTATAGGTATTAACTATCTCCAGAACCCTATCTAACAGGCCAATAAATTGAAATTTATTTAGAGTACAGGATAAAAGTGAAGCTATCTGGATTGAAGGGCCTAAGGCCAATTGAGATGAAGGGCACTAAATTGAAATAGGGTAATAAATAACTTGGTATTATACAAACTAAATGTTGACACCCCCAATTCTGTTATCTGATTAGGAGCCAACATTGCAGGCAGCAGTTCTTTATTTCTAAGTGGGGGAATAGAAATACTTTCTTCTGAAAGACTCAAGACCAGCCCAACATCAGTCCAGCCAAGACTTCCTACTGCAAAGGCCACCGTAGATCACTGACAGGCAAGGAGTCTGTAGTCTTTTTTTTTTTTTTTAATGCCCCACTATTAAATATGAAGAGACTCTTGCACATCACTGGACAACTGAGAAAGGCTTCTAACTATGAAGACAGAGCACAAAGCCAACAAACTTACAACACCATTCAGAGAACATAGGAACTCTCCAGGGAGATGAAAAGTTAAAACAAAGAAGTAATAGTAATATCTTCAAATACACAACAAGAGATATTGAACTCTTGAAAATCAAAGAAAATTCTTGAAAATCAAGAAAAGGTCTTAAAATGAAAGCATATGTAATAGCATAAATATAACATTTAATAGAAAGTAATAGTGTGGATTTTTGTCCCGTCCAAATCTCATGTCCCAGTGTCAGAAGTGGGGGCTGGTAGGAGGTGTTCCAGTCATGGGAACAGATTCCTCATGAATTACTTCATGCTATCATCTCAATAATGAGTGGATTCTGGGTCTATTAGTTCACTCAAGAGCTGGTTGTTTTAAAAAGAGTGTAAGCCCTCCTCTCCCTGGCTCCTCTCTCGCCATGTGAGAGTGCTACACTTCCTCTTCTGCTTGAATAAAGCTGCTGCACCCTCACTAGAAGCAGATGGTGGGGCCATGTTTTTCATACAGCCTGTGCAAAATCTCTCTCACACACACAAAGCACTCACATGCACAAGTTCTAACAAGTTCATGAATTCATCCTAGAAAGTGCCACATACCTCATTGCTGAGTATCACTATGATCAATTCCAAAGTACTCGCCTTGGGAAGCAATGCACTGATCAGCACCTAGTTCACACTTCTAAGCAATTTTGGATCTCCTTTTCTGGACTGACCGTCAGAGCTGGAGGTCTGGCAACTAAATCCCCAAACTTGCCACCATTTTGTAATGCTGGTATGGTAGTGTGTTCATGTCTACATGTGGCAGTGTCTTGCCAAGTCACATTCATTGTTGTTGCATTTTTTGTGTGCTATATGATAATAGTTCTGATGGTCATTCCAGAAAAAGAGTTAAAAGAATATCAAAATTGCTTTGAACAGTGGGCTAGATGCTGGGATCAGTGCATAGTTTCCCAAGGAGAGAAATTCAAAGGTGACCATAGGAATAGTTAGCAATGAAATATGTAGCACTTTTTCTAGGATTAATTCTTGAACTTAATTGTCAGATATCTGACAATTATACCTTTCAAGATATATAAATCATAACTATTAAAGAGGTACAAATGTTTTTGTTACATGGATGAATTGAATAATGCTGAAATCAGGGCTTTGAAAGTGTTGTCACCAGATTAGTGTACATTGTACCCAGGAAAGCTTTAACCCTTCACCCCTCTCTCAGCCTCTCCCTTTTTTAGTATCCAGTGTAAACTTCTTTTCTCTCTTAATTACTCAGCCTCAAGTATTCTTTTATAGCAACAGATAACAGACTAGGACAGAAGGGTATGAGAAATCAAATTGAGAGAAATTCAGGAAATACATGTATCTAAAAATATTGAACAAAAAGGCACAGGGCTGGTATCTAAAAGAACTAGGGAATTGATCCAACATTTCAATAAGAAACATTTGAAAAATAATGAGAAAATGTATACAATAAATCATTGAAGTTATCTTTTTAAAAAACTCTCCAGAAATGAAGAATATGAAGGTTGAAGTGGCTTTGAATACCTTAGTGGGTAAAGATAGCACCACAATAAGGCATCTTTTCATCAAATTTCAAAAAGACTGGAGAAAAAAAGAAAGATATATCAAGTTTCAAGACAGAGAAGGAGAGAGGGGAGGGAGAATGAAAAAGAATGAGAATCAGTTACCACTGAAAAATATTAAAAGACTTGAAGGGGAAGATGCATCACACTCACAAATTGGACGTATTGTTAAAATGACAATTCTGTTTCTGCCCCTGTCTGCTGCCACAGTTTCTTACCGTGTACCAGCTGGGTTAAATTTGTCTAAATTCTTAAAGTATGACAATCCTTTCTCTGCCTCAGTGTCTGCACATGCCATTCATTTAATCTGAATGTTCTTGTTAGCTTTTAGCCAGCTAATTCCTCCTCATCCATCAAGTGTCATTGTAGATGTCACTTCCTTGTGAAGTCTTCCCTTATTACCTAAAATAAATTCACCCCTGTTGCATATTATCCCATAATATAATAATTTCATGTATGTAATTTGTAATTAAATATTATTCGGCATTTTTATCTGTACAGCATCCATCTTATTCACAAGATCTTAAGTTCAACTCTACAAATCACAGTGGCAAGGACATACTTTGTAACCTGTCAAAGAATGACGGATTATGTGCTGAAATTATCTGTTTATTTAATTCTCTTTCCAACTATGGAAATTCCACAAGGCATGTATTATGTTCATTTTTTTCACTGTTGTGTTTCAGGGTCTGGTACGTTATAGTTACTCACAAAATACATATTATATTCATATATATTTCACTTAAATTTTTTAAATGAAACAAAAATGTTAAAGAGGCAGCATCTCTTTTCAATTCACAAAAAGTAGAAACTCCCACTGAAGCAATTTTCCATGAAAAAGAAATCAAAGAGGCAAGCTTTTCTGTACACATTGGGCACAAGTTACATGATAGTAAATTTTATGTAGTAAATTGAGGAATCTTGTCCATTCATCACCAATATTTATTGTGGTCTTATCTCTTGTGGCTGCTCCAAGAGAGACAAATGAGTTCATGGTGGAGAATCAGGATATATGAATAAATGCCATAGTTGTCCTATACAGACCACAGTTCTTATCTCACAGGGTCATAGCTAACCGTTCTCCTGCCCTGGAATTGTCTCACCAGCCATCTTCATTAATCTAGTTGCTTCCATGCTTCAAAGCCATTCTAAGGGTCTAAGATTTTCACACCAAGCTCATTGTATCTCTGTAAGATATTTTTTCCTCATTTCTGCCATTATTGTTTTCTACTATTTTCTCTTTCTAGCTATTACTTTTTTCTTTGCTTCTCTGCACAATTTATTTAATTCTCTTCCCAATACCTACTTGTATTTCAAGGGTCTTTTCAAGATCTAATTCTCTGTGGCTTGAGTGGAATCTGAAAATGTAAGTTCAAAATTTGAAGTAATTTGTTTTAAGATAAACTTTATTCTTAAAGTGATAGTCATGAAACTTTCAAACAGACAAAATGCAGAAACAAGTTTGTACCTAAATGTTGCTGTTAGGGTCTCACGGAGAAGCTATGTTGCAGAGAATAAACCCGCATATTGAAATTGTATATTTAAACAAAGGGGTTCACAGCTCTCTCAGGAATGTGACAACTTCTTTATTTATCTCTTGGCTTAAATAGCCAGGGACCACTGCTCTCTCATGGTGAGTGGCAAGTTAATTTCTTTACTCCTGGTTTAAATAGTTTAGCTGTGCACATGCGCACTGTACCTCATTAAGATTCATTATAATCCCTCTGCACATGCACACTGTACATCAGTGACCTCATTAATATTCATTAAATCCATAATCCATCTCATGAATATACATCTTGTGAATATCTTGTGAGCAACTCCTCCCTAGTACCCATGGTTTAACTGATATCACTTTATCTAACATAGTCTTTTTGAACATAATCCCTTTAACATAACTTAATGGAGAACCTGTTGTCAGCCATTACTTCTTTTGTTCTTATCTGATGAAGCCTGAGGCTTGAGGAGGAAGGTAGATTGAATACCTGCCCAGCTGGCCCTATTTGGAGACAGTTACTTCAATTTTAAGCAAGGCATAATTAAGAAATTTCTAAGACATACAGATAATTTGTTTGCAAGCCTCCACTCCCATGTGAGCCTTAAATCAGGGGGGTTTTACACCCACAACTGACCTAGCCATATGGGATTCTGCCTCAGTTTCTCACAAGTATGCCTTCACAAAGTCTTTTCACTGCTCTCTCTCAAACAGCTTTTTTGGCCAGAGGTATATAAGCCTTTTGCCTATACCTAAAGGATCATTCCAGGAGTAACATGCAAGTGGACCAAAAGGAAAATCAAAGTAGAGTTTGGGAAGATCACCTGGGATAGCATTGCAATAAATCATGGGAGAGCTGCTCAGACTTGTAAATAAATAGTATTGAGAAGGAGCCAAGAAACTAAGGATGGGGCTTATTCTTAGGGAGGAAGGGAGGCATTGAAAACTGAGCTTCTCCTTGTCTGAGGTGGTTCTTTTTACTAAGGGCTGCTAGTTCAGGCAGTAAACATTTTAGACCTTGACGCTTTCTCCCCTACCTTATTTTCCACCTTTCTTGTTGGCTCCTCAGGAAAATTTCCAAAGATGTAGAGAAGAAAAGAGGAGATATACACACTTTTAAAATAGGAAACAGGAGGCTGGTGAATTAAAGAAGCCCAAATCCTGTGCTTTCACATCTCTCTTTTTGATAGCTTGCTTTCAGAAAGTTAGAACAGCTCTTTTCAAATGGATTCTCAGAGAAAGCACTTACTTATCTTATTTATGGGCATTTTAACACTGATGGAGATAACTTTCAGGATTGCAGCTGAGGCCATCAGAGCATTACCTTTGCTGACAAACTTCCTGACTTCAATGATGCGTGTCTGCAGGCATCCATGTCCTTTTGTGTATATTTCTAAAATTGGATCTTATACATCTCAGTAAAGATAATTTTACCTTCCTTGTATGTAAGAGGTTATATTTGATAGTGCTTCAAGGAAAAGGACTATTGACAAGACAAATTTTGTTAGCTTATTCAAATTTTAGTGTTTACTGTAAGACCCCCACAGACAGTCCGAGACACACTCCGATGTAAAAAGCATGAGATGAGTTTATTCAGGCCTGGGAGGCCCGGGCCTGGACTCTCCTGGCATGCAAGCCAAGGATGAGCCACGAACTTGGGGTGAAGGCAGTTTTTATGGGGTACAGAAAGCAAGGGGGTAGGGTCAGATACGGGTACACTTTTCATTGGTGGTTGGTGATTTCATTAGTAAAGGAGGAAGTAAAGGAGGATTTGCATTGGTGGCTGATGATTTCATTAGTAAAGGTGAATTTGGATTGGTACAGGTGAGGGGTGGGGGGGTCTCTTAACCGGGGGCTAGAGTTGGTGCAACCTGGTTACCTATATTTCAAGGTAATAGAAGCTTACTGTTTATTGCAGTAAGGTGACATAGTTAACAAGGAATTGGGGGCTTATTGCTCTGTTGCCCAAGGTGGCGCTATATGGTTGAGCAACTCGGAAAGGAAGGAGAAAGGTTGCAGGGTGGGCCCTGCAGATATGGTTGAGCAACTAGGAATGGAATGGGGAGGGCTGCAGGGTGGGCCCTGCAGATATGGTTGAGTAACTAGGAATGGAATGGGGAGGGCTGCAGGGTGGGCCCTGCAGGCCAGTGGCCCAGGAACAGAACTTATGTGAATAACAAAATGGAGTTGATCTGGTCCTCACACACCATATTTCCTAGTTAGAGTATGTATTTAGGAATCCATGCCTCCAAAGGATATACCTGCAAATATTTTATTCTGTTTCAGAGAGGAAAGTGGGATGGTGAAAAGATAGAGTGGAGTGATGATGACACTTGCTATGGGCCAAACATTAACTAAATACTGCACACATTATATCCTTTAGTTTTCATAACAAATTGGAAAATTAAAAGTTGTTTTCTGCATTTATCTGCAAAGGAGTCAATTAGTCAGTCAGAGTATGACGGATTTTCAAAAACTATGGAGCTAAAGAGAGAAGGATAGAAATAATAAAAAAAATCTACTGATTATATTTAAATTGACTTCTCTGAATTGGCCTTTTTTGTCTGCCATGGTTTGAATGTTTCCTTGAAGGTTCATGTATTAGAAATTTAATCCCCAATGCAACCATGTGGAGAGGCAGGACTTTTATGAGCTGATTAGGTCAAGAATAGATGCTGTTGAGGTGGGGGTAAGTTAGTTATTGCAGAAATGGGTTCCTAAAACAAGTATGAATTCTGTCCTCTCCCCTTCTCTCTCACTCTCTCAGGAGTGCTTACTTGTCCTTTTACCTTCCAGTATGGGATGAAGCAGCAGAGAGCTTTGGACTTCCCAGCCTCTAGAACTATGTGAAACAAATCTCTACTTTTTATTAATCACCTAGTCCCAGTTTCTGTTATAGCAAAACTAAGACATGGTTTTTAAAAGAAAAATTATGTGATCCAGGGTAACCCACATAGTCTCATTAAGAATTATTTAAGAAAGTGTAATTTTTCCACTTTTAATAGGAATGAATCTCAATGCCATTAATATTGTGAATTCTTTCTCTCTTTAAAAAGATGATGATTGGCTGGACATGGTGACTCACTCCTGTAATCCTAGCACTTTGGGAGGGTAAAGTGGGCAGACCTCTTGAGGCCAGGAGTTTGAGAGCATTTGTGCAACAAGTAGCAAGCCGGTATCTACCAAAAAAAGAAAATGAAAGACTATTAAGTTGTTGATTTTATCCACATATTTGGCAAAATATGTGCAGTTGTCATTAAAGATGATACAAAAATGTGAATTTAGGTGAATCAGTAGCTAAATGTAAATCCATATTAATTCTGTATTTAAATAATGTTTATACATTAATATTGACTTTTAAAGATTTCTTCAGTAGCATATCTACTGTACAATCTACAGACATCTATCAATTCATATAGCCATAGTCAAAAAAGTATTTTCAAATTTTGATACATTTTCTCTCCTCCAGAAGAGAAAGCTGAAACTCATAGTGTTATGTGATTTGCCAAAGGTTACAAGCTCAAAAATAATGTCATCAAGCAACAAACCTAATTATTTTGATTTTAAAATCTGTGCTCTTACCACTATACTAAGAAAGACTTTCTGTCCTTGGAAATATTTTTGTAAGTGATTTGTATGAAATATGGAAGTGTGGCTTATTGAATTTTTCCTTCATACATAACTGAAACTTTCTACTAATGAGACTTAATTACAGAACCAACATAAGGTAGAAAATTGGAATTTAGTTGGGATAGATAAAAACTCTAATATTAGGTTCAATTAATGGAGTCAATGACTTTAATGAATACTTTCTTTCAATTTTCTTTCTCTTCATCTAGAATTAAAACACACATTTACCTTTGATATCCTGTGCTGATTTTATTACTTATATAAACCTTGATTTAGAGACATATGATATGAGTATTATT
This sequence comes from Otolemur garnettii, assembly GCF_000181295.1. Lineage (NCBI taxonomy): Eukaryota > Metazoa > Chordata > Mammalia > Primates > Galagidae > Otolemur > Otolemur garnettii. The sequence continues at coordinate 14,284,551 of NW_003852396.1, forward strand.
CAGATTTATTCCACAAATGAAGTGATTGATTAGAACTACTTTGAGGAGAATAACTTAAGAACGTGATGGGTAATAACATGTTTGAATAATCCCTACTATACACAAACTAAATAGATGTATTACAGCTTACAAAAACACACTTTCTGTGTAATAATTGTTTAACAATGAGAAAATTTTATGAATATCCAAGCACCCTTCATTTATAAGTCTAACCTTGCTACCAGAAAGAGCATGACTTTTTCACATTTGAAAGATGTATTTATCATTCTGCTTCTCCAGGTCTGCTGAACAAAGTAACTTTTCTTATTTTCATAGAGCCAATAGACAGTATATCATATATGTACCTTCAAAATATAGGTTGAAAATATACATCTGTGCAAAACAGTGGTGTTTATAGAAGGTCAAAGGCAGATTATATTTCTGTCAGTGTTGAATAAGGCCAGTAATAATTGTAGCAGCTAAACCAAATGTACTGTTCCAACAGAGACAGGCAGGAGTTCACAGGTCCTCCAAGGAATCATTGAGAAGGGTCTGTCACATATCCTTTAGCTTCTTTGTTCATTTTTAATTTTTTTCCTGTAATATAGGTAGATTTTTTGGTTACATTTATAATTTATAAATTATATTATTTTTGAACCAAAAAGGAACTGAGGTTTTGATCAGTTTAAGTAATGGAAAGGTGAGTGAGAAACTTGTTTGATATTTAATAAGTATTCTGTCAGTACTTACTCCTTGTAAGTTAGCATGACTATAAAAATGGAAGAAATAGACTTTGGGAGCAATGTAGTATGTGGGGTAAAAATGCTGGACTTCTGCATCTAACACAGCTGAGTTCAGTTCTCATCACTGTGAATTCTTAGTGTGAGAGTTTAGCCAAGCTACTTACTTTATTTAAGCTTCCATTTTCCTCATTGTATTATGATGTTGATTGATTAATCTCACATTTAAGTTTAATAATAACTATTTTCCTAAATCAGGAGGGCACTTTATATACTTCTTATATATCAGTGGCAGAAATAAATTATTTGTACACAATTCTCACATGTGTTTCTATTGCAAACTTCTGATCTAATTTGAAGATATTTATGTTCAAACTATATGATGCAAAACTACAGAATCTTGTCCTCTTAATAGAGTGTAATTTTTTTGTTTACTTTATTGACATGTTTAATAAACCAGTCTCAAATTATTGACATGAACCTAATAGTAAGTCATAGATTTGTTTTGTTTTTTCATTTGTTTATTTACTGGAAAGATATTTGACTAAAAATTTATTTTGAAATGAATCTAAATATATTGAGTTATCTCTTTTTCCTGAATGAGTTGTGAAGAAATTTTGTCATACAATTTGTCAAAATTTGGGGAAGAACATTGTTTACAGTGATCCTTTATGATCTTTTTAATATCTGAAAAATTCATAATGATATATGAATTGCTTTTGTACAATTTGGATCAAAGTTATAAATATGCTCATCAGCCAGACAGTATGCCTTGTACCTGTTAGGTGTGATTTTTACCCATCCCCCCCACCTGCTTGATTTCTGTTGCGTTTTATGTCCATATGTGCACATGAGTGTTGATCAACTAGTTCAAATTTAATAGTGAGTCCACATGGTTTTCTTTCTTCTTCTTTTTTTTTTTCTTCTCTTGATACTTCACTTATGAGAATGGTCTCTAGTTCCATCCAGGTTGATACAAAAAGTATTAATTCATCTTTTTTTATGGCTGAGTAGTACACCATGGTATACATATAATACATTTTATTAATCTGTTCATGAATTGATGAGCACTTGGGTTGATTCCACATCTTAGCAGTTGTGAACTGTGCTGCAAGAAACATTCAAGTGCAAGTAGCACAGGTGTCTTTCTGATAAAATGTATTTTTTCCTTTGGGTAGATACCCAATAATGGCATTGCTGGATCAAATAGTTTTAGTACTTTGAGGAATCTTCACACCGTTTTCCACAGAACGGTACCAGTTTTCAGTCCCACCAACAGTGTGTGAGTTCCTTTCTCCCTGCACCTACACCGGCATCTGTTATTTGGGGGATTTTTTTGATAAAAGCCATTTTCATGGGAGTTCAGTGATATCTCAGTGTGGTTTTGATATGCATTTCTTGATGATTAAAGACATTGAGCATTTTTTCATGATTGAAGATTAGTCTATCTTCTTTTGAAAAGCTTCTGTTCATGTCTTTTGCCTACTTTTTAATGGGATTGTTTGATTTGTTTTCTTGCTGATTTGCCTGAGTCCTTGTAGATTCTGGTTATTAGCCATTCAATGTATATATAGCATGCAAATATTTTCTCCCATCCTGTTGGTTGTCTCTTTACTCTATTGATTTTTTTTCTTGGCTGTGTAGAAGTTTCTGAGTTGCTTTTCTGTCTTCTTCTTCATTGATTTTTACTTTGATTTTTATTTTCTTTTTCTTGATTATTTTTAGTTTCATTTGTTCTTCTGTCTAATTTTTTAAAGGCAGAAGCTGAAGCTTTTGATTCTTTACTGTGTTTCTTCTTTAATACAGGCATATCATGTATTTAATTTCACCCTAATTAGTGCTCTATTGATACCTCACATATTTTGATATGTTTTTCTTTTTATTTATTTTGAAATACCTTCAAATTCCATTTTGATTTCTTCTTTAACACTTGGGGTATTATTTATGTTTTAGTAAGTTCCCAAATATTGAAGATTTTCTATCTATCCTTCTGTACTGATTCCATGGTTTTCAAAAGTATATTATCTTTGACTTGAATTGTTGGACATTCATTGAGATTTTCCCAGAATATAATCCATCTTGGTAAATGCTCTGTGTGTTCCTAAAAACAATGCATATGTTTTTGTTGTTTGGTGGAATACTGCATACATTTCAGTTAGCTCACATTGGGTGACTCACTTGTTCACACCATCTATATCCTTATTATTTTTCAGTTGACTTGTTTTATCAATCATTGAGAAAGGGATATTTAAATTTTGACTATGGCTGTAAATTAACCTATTTCTTTTTGTAGTTCCATTCATTTTTGCTTCATGTATTTTGAAGCTGCTTACCTGGTTAGGATTATTGTGTCCATTTGATTAATTGACACTTTAATCCATGGCAACATTTTTCTCAGCTCTGGGAATGTTTCAATTGATTGTTTTTCATTATATGTTGTATTTTTCTACTACTCTACAAACCAGGTAACTTTTTCATTGGAATCAGATATTATAATTTTTACTTTGGTGGGTTACTACATATTTTTTAATAATGTAAATATTTTCCACTTTGTTCCAGGATGCAGTTCAGTTGATTGAAAGTAGTTTGATATTTACCAGTCATAGTCTGTAATGTTTTAGGCAGAACTACTGTCTGTCTTTAGTTTAGATCTAAATATTTTTCACTTCAGAGGCAAAGGGCTTCTGAGTACTCTAGTCAATCCCTATGAGTTATGTTATTTTCCACTTTGGTTTATGGGAACAGAACTGACTATTGTTCAATCCAACACTTTCCCACTAGTACGTTCCATAGACTCTGTTACCTAACTCACACACAGGTATTGATCAAATTCTGCTGAAAACTTGAGAGAGACCTTCTTAAATCTCCAAGTTCTTTTTTTCCCCTTCTCTGTCTTGTAAACTGTAGCAGCCTTTGTGTCCCCAGACTCTTTGAGCAATGGCCTGGAAATCACTCAAGGCTGTAGGATGGGACAACAATAGTGTTTAGCTTACTTATTTCTCATTTCTGGGGGATTACTTTTCCACATTGTTCAACATCCAATTTTTGGAAAACCATTTGTTGTATATTTTTCCAGTTTGTTTATTATTTCAGATGGAATGGTATATCTGATTTCTGTTGCATCTTCATCAGAAATCAGAACCCAGTGGTAATGATTTCTGAAGATTTACTGGTTGAAAGCACTGTTACATCCTAGAAGCACCTGAATGTTGAAAATCTAAGTCTTAACCTTCCTTATCTTTTGGATTTATGGTTAAATAAGGAAGTAAATATTATGGTAAAGATTGCTGTAGGAAATACAGGTAGAATCAACTGGGATGTCATAAAGACAGCATATTGCTTTTCTAAGTTTTATGACCTACTTTATTCAGCACCACATATACCTGCCCAAGTCTGAAATTATCTAGAAGTTTCTACATTTTACATGAATCTTTGTATATTATATGTGAAAATGTATATGTACACACTTGTGTGTCTACTTTGCTTAATTTCTAAGGATACTTATAGATTAACTCAATAGACTTTGTTTAAGTCTAGTCATAGTCTATTTCATGAAACAGTTGTGATAAAAACCCTTAAGCTGTATTTAGAAAACTTACATCAGAACTTGCTGAGGAACATAGAAGACAAACCACCAATGTGAGCCTCAAATTTTTTTCAAGAATATGGCAGAGTTTTCATTGGTATTTCTTTTTATTATTGATTATGAGTTACAAAACGTTGAAGTGAGGTAGATATTGGTAAGATAAGTTGGGGTCAAGCAGGTATAAAGCAACCCCCTAAATGTATTGATTAAAACAACTGGGCAAACCTGGCAGAGCACTCCAAAAGCCTGGCCTGGGGTGCTATCTTTGGTGCTGTCCCATTAACCACCTACCTCCAAGTCACATGGATACAAAGATGAGTAAAATATCAGCAATTTGTTGGAAGACTGAAGGACAATGTGCAACAGATTTGTTTGTGATACAAACCTGGTCAGAATCACCAATTTCTTGAACAAGAAATTTGGAACCTTAGACGACAATAGAATGTTATAGCAATGTAGTGAAACAAAAAAAAAAGGAAGAAAAAAAAGGAAAAGAAATATAAAAATAACTTAAAAACAATATCTTGGTTAACAAGAATCAAATATAAATACATCAAATTGGTGCTGAGGACAGAGAGATAGGAATGAAAATTAGAATTTACTAGCATTTAGGTAAGAAAGGATATAAAAGATAAATAGAGCACAGATGGAGATTGAGAGGGCTTTATTAAGTCATTTTTCTATGAAAACCATGTTCAAAAAATTTAAAATAACAGTGTTTCAATTATTCCACACATAAAACTGAGTGGTTATTATTCCTATCTAGCTTCAAATGAAGTATTTTAATTATAGGAACTCAAAGCTTTCCAGGTTAAAACCTGAGTTCAGAGGAAAAATATCATTATAAGTTTAATCTTCATTATTGAAAGATGTTCATAGGTTCTTTGTATTTCCTTATAAAGACCTTTAAGGCAGAGACAAATCAGTCACATTTTATCAACAATAAGAGTTTGTTGATTGAAAAAAAGTAAATCAGAAAAGACCTAGTCTTGAACATTTTCTTCCACCTACTGGGCAATCTGAGACAAATAGTTTAATATCTCTATGTCTCAATTTCCTTTCTTTATGATAAATATATTAGAAAAAAATAGTCAAAGACCTAGTTCAGAAACATCTCTTCCACTTACTGGGCAACCCTAACTAAATTACTTAACATTTCCATGTCCGGATTGCCTCATCTCTACAATGAATGCATTAGAAAATATTTACTCCTACTAAAATATTCTATAACTCTTACTCAGACATAACTGAACAGCTCTTACAAATATGGTTTTGATAGTTGATGTATCATGTATAATTATCTCAAGTGTGTGGGGGCTCTTCAGAGGCTTATCACTAAAATGGCTTTTCCTGCTGAGCTAACTGCAATATATGTGAATATTGAGATAATTTCTCTCAGATATTTATGGAATTACTATCAAAATAGACTGGGGTTTGGCAGAAAATGGTTAATATTTTAAGTAGGTTATCATTTTGTACTGCACCCTTCAGACTTATAAAATATACAACTTCCGAAGCAAGGGAAATTAACTTTACCTTCCTCTCGTTACCATTCAAAGGCAGTAACATTAACAATATTACCAAGTGGCCCAGAGTATACTTGTTTAATGTGGGTCTTATATAACTGACCTAGTTCTCCCCTCTACACTCTAGAAAAAGACTTTCTTGGAGGAAAGTATGTCATTTCTGGCTGTTACTCCTGCTATGTACTGTAAATTTGTATCTCTAGGCTCTGAGATTTTTGGCACACTATACTTTTCAAAGGGGGCAGATATTGGGCCTGGTAGGGTAAAGTACGATTGCAGAAGAAAAGAAAGCACCATTGACAACATCACACTGTACCCCATGATTGCATTAATGTACACAGCTATCATTTAATAAAAAATAAAAAATAATTAAAAAAAGAAAGCACCATTTATTGTGTGCTCATGATATGTTGCATACAAGATAGCTCATTTAATACACTCAACACTATGTACATTTTGTACCATTACTTCCCATCCTGTCAAACATGTAGTTTGTCCTATAGGTATTAAAATGATAGAGTCAGTTCTCTCTAATTCTCAAAATCCATTTTGCTTTCACTGATCAACAGATCAGTCCCATTCAATCTGCAAAAAAGTACTAGGGCTGATATCAACAAAACTGATTTCTTCACTACTGCCAAGTGAAGCCTGCTGTAATTCTTTCTTTCCTCTGTGCCTGAAAGGAGCCAGGTGAGAATTTTTCTACCTGCAAGACTATAAAAGACCTTTTTGTTGTAACATATTCAAACTTAATTCATGGTTTCTGGCTCAGCTTCACAAAGCCCTTATTTCTCTATATTTTAATTATCATAGCAAGCCTTTTATGCTCTCCATCCCCTTTCTTCAGTCTGCAGCAGAGTCTTTCAAGTTGTATTTAGAACTTTTTCTAGAGTGGATCTCTGTTATTTGCCTTCATTGGCACCTGCTCAGCGCCTGCTCTTCTGGAACCACCTGTTTGAATACTTGAATTGTTGTTCTTCTAAAGGATCCACCACCAGTGTCATAAGAAAAGAAAACAGCATCTTGAGAGGGGGAAGAACAACAGAAGTGTTTCTAGCGGCTCTTCCAAAGCAGGAGCTTACAATATTAGAGCTAATTATTGTCCCAGCTTTATGTAATTCAGTCATCATGATCTTTCCCTGAGGTGGCCTTGATCCCATTTTACAGGTAAATAAACTCCATTAACTTGTTAGTAGCACAGCCAGGTTTCCTAACTCCAGTTCTGCTTCTTTTCAATATTTACATAATTTTTTAAACACTTTGAGGGCAAGAAGACCATCAGCCAATATTGACTTTCTCCTTGAACATAGATGACAATAAATAGAGTGAGAAAAATCCATGCACAATGATCCTGGCTGGCATCATCTTTCTACTGGCATTGACATTTATGCTTCACGATTAATCTCAGTGTATTTAATATGATAGCCTATCGGTGACTGACTCAAACGTAAGTTCATAAAAGTTGTTTCTCTTTCTCCTATGCCATGTCTTTGCTGGAGCAGCGGGAAAGACTTATTCTGCCAAGTGATGCTTCTGTGATGTGCTTCCTCTTCGCAGCTGTCTGACTGAGCTTCAGTATTTCCTCCTTCTCTCATTTAATCTCTGGTGTCCAGAGCCCCACCCACAGCACCTTGCTCATCTTACTATGGGCATTTACTTTTATATTGGTCATTATTTCATATGATATTTATATAGCTACAGATCTTTATACAGAGTTGATATTTGATAACACTCATTCTCATGTCTTCATTTGAGCTAATGCTGCCAGAGAGACACTGCTTCTTTTCCTGTTGCCAAATCCTATTCATTGTTCAAGAACCTCTCCACATTTTTCTCATCAAAGCCCCACTCAACTCTCCTAACCTAATTATTACTGGCTTTCCTGGACCTCAGTGTAACTGCCACATATAGTCCCCTTCCATCAGCTCAAACTTGTTGATTGACAATTCACTTTTCCCTACTACTGTGCTCTGTAATCTTTCTCAGACTTGGGGCCTCAAGATTGAGTGTTACCATAGTAGAGAGGTAATCGAAGCATAGAACCCCCATTGCTTATTTCTATCCTCAATAAAAGATGCCTCTTTTATTTCTTGGACTCTACAAGTAAGGTGATCAGATAAAATACAAGACACCCAGTTAAATTTGAATATAAGTAAAAAGCCACGTTTGTTTTGTGTAAGCTATCCCCAGCGTTGTATGGGCTATACTTACACTGAAAAATTCACTTTTTTTCTGACATTCAAATTCAAGTGACATTCTATATTTTTGTTTGCTCATTCTGGAAACCTTAACCCTGAGGAAACACCATAGCTCATTTTGTGACATATTAACTTCAAGTTATTTGCTCTCAGTCAATCTTGAGTGTCCTTATATGATATGATATGCTTTCTCACATGTCTATAATGCTTCATTGTTTTCAAAGTCCATGTGTTACCTAGTTCTTCCTCAAAATTGCCCAAACACAGAGCTTTTATCTTCACCAGTTATTAACTTCACTTGGTTGTTTAATATTATTGAGTTTCAATTTTCTAGCATGTAGCATAGAGGTAGTCATACTCAGTTTGATGAATGGTAATAGTGATAAGCTTTGGAATAATGAAATGAGATGAATCACATAAAGCAAAGTGCCTAGTTGGTCAAGGGAAATAAATGGCCAAATAAGCTGTATAACCTCCACACTACTCTGCCCCCATCCTAACTGACTTGCTTAAAAGTCAGAGTCTATACACGGTGAAACTGGGGGCTTAAACTTGAATAAGCTGGTGACAGGCTCTTTCTAATATTCCCCTTAGAGAGGCCTTCCTGTTCCATCTGATACAATAAGAAAATACACTCACTCACCACCTCCTTCCCTCTAGTGGGATATTCCTGTATATCCATGGAGAGACCTGTTTCTAATTAATTCCTTTATTATAAGAAATAGATGAGACAGTGCTTTATTCTTGGTTTCAATTGGTTGTTCTCTGTTTTTATTTTCTTTAGTGACTTAAGAATTATAAAAAAAGAAAAAGAAAGAAAAAAAGTTTTAAGGAGTCTTGGGTTAAACTAATTAACAGTCTCCACACAGGAACAAACATGTTATTCATAGATAAAAGGAGTGGATTGTAAGACCCTGTCCGTTCTCCCCCATGGATATTCAGAATTCTAATTAGTAAAACACAGATGCCAACAAAGGCCAAAAAACTGTCTCCCGTAAATCTTTGTGAAATGTGATAAAATATGTCCTGAGAAGCAGAATGAATTCATGTTTAGGGATCATATTTCAAGGTACATGATTAGCATTCATGAACATGGAACAAGCAAAATTCAGAAATTTCTACCAAGCCAGCAGTTCATCTAGAAGACTAAGAGATTGAATAAAAGGAGCAGTTAAAGAAGCTAATTTTGATATAATTACTGTTGCTATCTTACTTACAGTGTTATTAGATTTCAGTATAACATGTGGACACTTAGAAGTGTTATGTATTTTGGTCACTATACCTATAAACATATGTTTTGAGTATTTGGCCACCTCTTAATAAAATATATGGAAATTTACTTTTTAACTCCACTAAGCTGTTTTCCACAAATGCACAAAATTTGAATATAAAGACCCATGCCATTCTTTACTTCCTGGCCCTTTTATCATGTAGAAATTAAAAACAATAATCTAAATAAGCATAGTTTTAGTATTATATTTATTTATCTGCCTGCAAATTCTTTCAAGTACACAGTTTACATGATAAACACAGCCTGCATGTTACAACTAAAATTCTATGAATGTAAAATACATACAAAGTGTCTTAGGACAGACAGATTTTCTTATATTTTGCCAGTGTTTTATATTTCTGTAATTAGAAACTAGAAAATAATGTCATTTCAAAATTTATATTCTAATAGAAAATTCAAACCTGAAATATTAGGTAACAAGACTTTAAAACACATGTCTGTGGGAGGAGGTATGGTACACTCTCCTCTATGGAGTACAATGTAGGAGGATGTGTCCCACATCCTGGTTGAGGGGCTCAACTGAAACTTGGACTTTACCTCACAAACACAGACAATGTAACCTAATACGTATCCTTATATTAATCTGAAATTGAAAAAAATCACATGTCCCTGCATTCCATACATACACCAGGTAAAATATGCCTATGCTATAATAAATGCCAGTATGTAGTACATGTACCATGACACACTCTATGATTGAATAGTAGATATTAGACAATGTTGTCTGTAAACATCATATTATAGATTAACCCAAGTCCAGAAATTCAAAATTGAATATTCTACCAGAATACATGCTACAAGATGTCTTATTTGGGACTTATTGGAGGATAACAATTAGCATTATATAACAAATATTCAAAAACAAAAACTCTAAAATTTTTTTAAAAACTACATAGCAAGTGAAAAACAACTTATTAATTGGATAGTAGGCACAGCTCAATTTCTTCATGGCATGCTTTATTCAAATAAAAGATTTTATTTGAAATTTGTATTTCCTTAATTTCAGACACTTAAAAAGTGATGATTTATATGAAGATAACCTCCTGGGTATGCTCTGTTTCATGAAATAATAAATGCAGTTTTCATGTCAGTTCTCTCCTTTGGTGACAGGCTTGCTTAATAGCCTAATGGCCAATGATTATGTAGGTTTCTCAGAAAGATGGCACCCCATTAATCATTCCTGACTCACAGCAGCAGAGAGGGCTTCCTAGACTGGTGCTATGCGTGGTTGCAGATTTCTGATATGATCAATGGCAAATGTTACATTGACTCTTAGCACAGCTGGGAGCTGCTTGATATAAGCATAGTAGAATAGTATCATGATTGTCTCTCCACACTCTAAGTCCCTTTGAAAAATGGGTTTTCTTCTGCCCCTCCTCGTAACGACTAGGCTAGGTTCAGTTCATTCTCCATTCTTTCCCACCTAAGCAAATCTTTAACTGGCTTTTCGTTTTCTTATCTCTTTAGGTTTCAAAATAACATCTGCACTGTAGATAGGATAAACTTCCTAAAACAAAGTGACAAGATTTGATAGAATGAATATTATGGGCTAGGAACATTATTCAGTGCTGTAAGTGATGACGTCTATTTGTTGTCACAGTAACTAACAAAGCAAATTCGCAACTGTGTCTCAAGTGTTTTAGAGCTTTGCCTGAGGTGACACAGATTTAAATTTAGGTTTATCCTATGTGAGAAGCCTTTTTTTGTTTTATGATGTTCATTTCCCATGATAAGACATCCCGGGAGCGCCGGCGAGAGGCGGGACGGCGGCTGCCGCGGGGTTGGCGCTCCCCGGAGGGACCCCGTGGCCGCCCCGGGCGCAAGCAGGGCCGTCGTCCCTTCACTGTCCCGCAGTGAGGAGCCCTTCGGGACTAGGTGTCGCGTAGAGAGACGAGCTCCCCAGAGCACCGGGACCAAGGGTTCTGGGATAATGTGAAGCGAGCGGCTGGCTCGGTGCAGGGTAGATAGACGCCTGGGGGTGCACTGTCCCCATGTCAGCCTCCCTCTGGTGGGCAGGCCCCGGGAGGGGCCTTCGAACCGCGCGGTTCATTCTCGCAGCCTTTAAGCGAGCACCTACCTACCCGGAGCCTGAGTGTGCTGGGATCGCCCAGCGAGCCAACTTATGGTGGAGGCCTCAGGGACCCATAACAACTGAAGTGCACCTGGGAGCTGTCCGGGATTGGAGGGATGATGGTGAACAGGAGTGGCCACAGGGCCTGGGAAAGGCTGGAGAGCGGCACCTGTCCCTGGCCACCCTGAGCTGGGGCAATCTCAGCATCCCACTCAGAATGCAGATTAAGTAAAGAATTTGGAATGACTGAGGAACTTTTCAGTTTTTGTAGGTGAGAGAGAAGAATCCCATAAATCAACAGATTCATGGAAAGTTACAGGCCCTGTTTCGCTGATTAGGAACTTAAATCCCGCAGAGGGAAGCAGCCAGGCTTACCTCTCAACTGCTCGCACTGACAGCCTTCTGTGGAAATTGGAAGCCTCGGGGGCTCAGATTCTAGTCATGGCCTGGTGACTCCAACCCCTGGAAGGGGAAGAAGCCTGTAGGGCCTGCCCCGGAGAAGTAGAGTGTGACAAAGTAAAGGATGGTGGCCTGCCCTGCTTTGGGTCCGGAAGCCGCTCCCTTGAGAAGGTAATAAAAGCCCAAAGGACAAGGATGTGCAGAAACCAGCTGTGCAGCGGAAAGAGGAACCACTCCCAAAGGCCCTGGGGTGGGGAGGAAGACAATCCTTCAAACTGCTGAAAGGCCATTATGGCTCAAGAATAGTGAACAACAGGAATGTGACTTAAAATGAGTCTGCAGTGGTTGAAGGGCCTTATTGTTCTAGGAATTTGGAATTCTACAAAGAAAACTTGAAAAGCATTTTGGTGATACTTACTTTCCCCTTCACCCCCAGTCTCAATTCTGCTGGTGTGGTTCTGCGTTAGTGGAGTGGCATGTCCTAGTGAAAAGCCAGCAGTCTTAAGGGTCCCACAGACCTGAGGGGCCCTGCCATGGCCAGATGCATTACTGTTGTGTTTCTAAACCTCAGGGTTCTGATATTCCTACATATAAACCGGGTAGCAAGACCAAGCCCACGGTCAGCGTGAGGCTCACAGGAGGAGCTGTGGAGGCCTAACTATGGTCAGATGTGCTTCCTCACCTGACCCTACCTCCAGCGTCTGTGTTTGACAAACTTGTGGTTCTCATTTCCTAGAACAGCTGCCACTTTGAATGTGTAAGTATGTGCAGGATTTGTTTACTTTTTTATAAGACACTCATGTAAATAAGTTCATAAATCAGAATGTTAAAACTCCAGGTGTGGCCAGGAGGAGTGGCTCACACCTGCAAATTCCAGAACGTTAGGAGGCTGGGGCAGGAGGATTACTTGAAGCCAGGAATTTGAAACCAGCCTGAGGAACATAATGAGACCCCCATGGCTACAAAAAAAAAAAAAAAGAAAAAATCAGTGAGAGACAGCAGCACATACATGTAGTCTCAGCTACTCGGGAGGTTGAGGTGAGAGGATTGCTTAAGCCCAGGCGTTTGAGGCTGCAGGGAACTATGATGACATCACTGCACTCCAGCCTGGCAGCAGAGCAAGAAGAGCCTATCTCTAAATAAATAATAAATAAAATAAAAACTCCAGGCAGACCATGGACCATGTGTTTGAGACAATGTGGTTTTCGTTGTGTTATTGTAATGTGTGCCCAGGCTTGACTGAGAACTGGTACATGTCCTCGCAGCTCTGAGAAAGTTCTTCAGCCTCCCCTGGCTGGCTAGGGCACTGTTCTCATCTGGTGGCTCCGAATTGAGTCCATAGCCCCAGCTTATTGCCCCATGGTTACATGCCTTCAGGCTTGGCTCCTTCTCCAGTTCCAGGAGCCCTGGGGGGTTATGGTCATTTGGCATTTTTAACTTCTGAGTAGATATGGCTGGGCCTCAGGTCTCAGTTGCCCTCCCAATCACCTTGCAAGAACACTAGGGGTACAAGTGGCCCAGTCCTACACACTGGTGGGAGGTCAGACTAGAGACCACCGCCCCCAAGTTATGGCAGAATCTTTGGATAGGGTCATGAAGAGTATAATCAATCTTACAGTTTTAAGACTTAAGAATTACAATTTTTTCTTTTAGTTTGAAAAATTTTTCCACATTTGCAGGGCAAATTCAGCAAAATCTTGCCTAATAGAAATACCAAAAGGCGTAGTGAGTCAGTGGGGGCATGTGTCCAGGGGAAGGAGAGTGACACCAGGTTAAGGATGTAGAGATTTTATGCATGAAAGGGCCTTGGCCACAGCTTGCTTGCCCATTCCTCGTGGGAAGGCATCTACCTGCTGCTCCTTGGATCCAGTGTCAGATCTGGGCATCAAGTGAGGTGACTAAGTCACAGTGCACAATGTTTCACAGCACAAAAATGTATAATTAATGCTTTAGATATAACTCACAGTTCACAGAACATAGAAGAGATTGAGGAACAAGTTACAAGACACTACAGGAAATATAGCTAGAAAGTGAGACATTTCATCCCAGGAATCTACAGCCTTCTTGGCACCAGGGACTGGTTTGGTGGAAGACAGTTTCTCCCCAGACATGGGATGGAGGATGGATTTGATACAAGTCTGCAAGCAATTGATTTATTATGGTCTCTGTGCAGTCAGACTGCTCTGCCAATGATCATATGTGTTTGCAGCTGCCCCTCAGCTCCACCTAGACTATCAGACATTAGATTCTCATAAGAAACCAGAACCTAGATCCGCCCCCCCCATGTGCATTCACATTCCTATGAGAATCTAATGCCACTGCTGATTGATCTAACTGGTGATAAGTGATGAAGAGGGGCGTAAATACAGACAAAGCTTTAGTAGCTCCCTGCCGCTCAACTACTACGATGCAGCCCGGTTCTCAACAGGCCACAGACTGGTCCTGGTTGACAGTTCAGGGGTCAGAGATGGCAGTTCTATAAGACACTCATTTGGCCTCTTCAAAAATCAATATTACTGAACAAGAAGAAGTCTGTGGAGAAGAACTATTCTAAATTTTAAAAGATGTAAGAAGGCTTGGTGCCTGTAGCTCAGTGGCTAGGGAGCCAGCTGCATACACTGGGGCTGGAGGTTTTGAGCCCGGCTTGGGCCTGGCAAACAACAATGACAACTACAACAAAAAAATAGCCCAGTGTTATGGCGGGCACCTGTAGTCCCAGTGACTTCGGAGGCAGAGGCAAAAGAATTGCATAAGCCCAAGAGTTTGAGGTTGCTGTGCGCTGTGATCCCACAGCACTCTACCAAGGGCAATGTAATGAGACTCTGTCTCAAAAATAAATAAAAATAAAAGATGTAAGAAATATAACATTCAAATATACTGTGTGGTCCTCAAATGGACACTGCTTTTAGTGATCCAACCCTAAAAAACATTTACAAGAAGAGATGTAACTATGGACCAGTACTAGATGATGTTAAAAATGTACATTTTATTAGATGTAATAATAGTATCGTTGTGTCTAGGTGGAAAAATATCCTTATATTGTCCTTAGTAGTAAGCCATCATCATGCTTGTCATTTACTTTAAAACTACTATAGGAAAAAATAAGATGAAACAAAATCGTTTCATCTACATAAAAAAAAAAAAAGAAATCCCACTGATGTGAGAATAGAAGTTACATGTAGTTACACACACTCAAAACAATAAATGATCTGAACATATCTTGAATGTGTTTTTGAACTTTTTTCCTCCTAATCAATGGAAATATGTACATGCCCAATGCATGGCTTACTCTCATCCTTACCATTGCACATGTATTCTGTGTGCTTAGAATACCAATTTTGATTCTCTACATTTTCTCTTAGAATACCATTTCAATTCCCTCCACATTCAGATACTATAATTTTTAAGAGCCATTTCAAAGTTTACTCTTCTATAAGTCCTAATTTTATCACTTTCTCCAAATTCTCAGTGAAATTTCTTTGTGCCTAATTTATAACCCTGTATTACTATTTTTCATTTATCTATTTTATCATTCACACTAGATTATAAATTTCTTGAAGGCAGGGTTCATTCCAGATTCAGCTCTGCATTTCTATCTTGAACGGGGTTGCAAACACATCTTGCCTCAACAGATAAATGCATGAATGAATGAATGCTAGGTCTTTTGCTAAGTAATACTATCACTTGATAACATAATTATCCTTTCATAAAAGGCAGAATACAAATTCATCAATATGCTTAATCATGATGAGATTTTAAAAGATCTTTGAAAAATGAAGTTTTAAGATAGTTTTTAAAAACTTTCAGAAATTCTAATATTGTCCATTCATTCCTTTATTCAACCAGCATTGTTTGAACATCGTCTGTCATGAATTATGGTTGACAGTGCAAACATAGGTATTAAAAAGGCACAAATGATGTCTTTACCATCAACAGACCTAGAGTCTAGTGCAAAATCCACAATAACAGGTAACTAGCACAATGTGTAAAATGCTGAGGCAGGCTGGGGGAGGTAGACTTGGCAAGTCAGGGAATACTTTACAGAAGAAATGACATTCAAATCAAGTCTTACAAGAATTAATGTCTTAAAGTTCTCTTTTGAAATTTAGGCAGTCTCTGACAGCTTGAAGTAAAGAAATGAAGATGTAGAGAGGTGGTAATATTATCTGGGGATCAAATAATGTATTAGAACCATAGCACATTAAACCAATACAGGTACAAGAAGATGGGGAAAGTGAGCAAAGTTTCATAGGCCCTCACAGAGATATCCTAGAAACACTGTATATTTCTGCATGGATTCCCAGGATTAGGGTGTTAAAGGGAATAAAGGGCATTAGAGATAATGAGTTTGGTCTACTTCACAATTAGGTATAAATCTATCCCCATATTAAGCAACCTCGGAGTGTCAGCCACAGAGCTGAGTCCTTTCCAGCATTGGTTGATTCCTGAGAGCTGGTTATTGTTCACAATGGAGATCAACTGTCCAAATATAAGGCATATTTGGTGTATTAAGTCAATGACTATGGAACTTGGTTAGCTATAGGCAGAAGCCAAAGTAGTTATAACTCATTTATTAACAATAGAATTGGCCATTAAAATTAGTGATTAATGGAATACTTAATTTAATGTTTAGGTCAATGTTGAAACATCCAGTGTATTTATTTCTTCCAGAGGGTTTAGAATAACAAAGAACATACTATACCTGTTTAATAAATTCTTGTTAAGTTTATGATTGAGAATTCTAGAATTTCTAAAACTTGAAACTGTGAAAGAAATGTATGAATTATCATAGATACACACATAAATACACACCCTCTTTTCTATAGATCTTCTGAATCAGAATGTCTGTAGATGAATCTGCTTTGTGTATGTTTAATAAGAGTTTCACAAGTGATCTGATGTGCACTTTGGGTTAATTACCACAGTTAAAGTTCTTTACATTGCACAAATAAGGAAATGAGATTCACATGGATTAAGTATATTATTCAAGGCCATAGAGCCGGCACATGGCACAGCTGGGATTTGAATTGTTATCTTCTTTTTCAATGCTCTTGCTAGTACTTGAGGGCTGTATATGAAGGGCCTGACCCCTAGGCTGGGACAGAGTAAAAAGTCAAAGCTAGTTGCAGAAATCAGAAATTAAAAATGGCAGTGTCAATGCAAGAGGAAAGCAAAAGAGAAGAGACTAAAAGATCAAATAATCCTCAGATTAGGGAACAAAAAGAAGTTGGAGACATGTGAATTTTTCACCTGATGGCTCTCAGGCCTTCCCGCTTCCTGCTGAGTTTGGCTGGTCTGCTGACTGTGTGCCTTGGTGATTGCCTTCTTGCAATGAATCTCCCAAGTGCTCTTGGACGTCTATATCTCTAGCAAGACCAGGGAGGTTTTCCTCAATTATTCCCTCAAATAGGTTTTCCAATCCTTGTGCATTTTCTTCTTCAGCCTCAGGGATGCCTAGGATTCTGACCTTTGGCAGTTTTATATAATCCCATATTTCTATTTCTAGTTTTTGTTCATTTCTCTTAATTCTCCATTCTTTATTTTTGACTGACTGAGTTAATTCAAAGGAGTTGTCTTCAAACTCTTTCTTCTTTCCTCTGCCTGGTCTAATCTATTCTTAAAACTTTCCACGGTGTTTTGTACTTCCTTAAATGAATTTTTTCATTTCTAGAAGTTCTATTTTTTTTTTTTCAATATGTTGATCTCTTTAGAGAATTTTTCATTTACTTCCTGAATTGTTTTTCTGGTTCATTTGAATGGTTTTCCATTTTCTCTTGAGCTCCATTGAGCCATTTACAATCCGCATTTGGAATTCCTTATCTGTCATTTCAATATTTTCATTTTGGTTGGTATACATAGTTAGAGAGCTGGTGCTCCCTTTTGAAGATGGCCTTGTGCTCTGTATTTTCATACTTCTGGAGTTCTTCTTGGGTCTTTTTTCTTTACATTTCCACCTTTAAATCTTGATTCATGAGCTCTCATCACTATTATTGCAGGATTTGAAAGCAAGTACAAAATTGAAGAAAGACAGGGAAAGAATCTGTCTCCTTGAAGTTTCAAAGAGCTATCCTAAAACATTCTTCAACTTTTTTTTTTCTCCCACTTGCTCTTCTTGGCTGGAAGGAGGGGTTTCCTGAAGCTTGGGAATATTTCTGGTTTTTATTGCATCACCCATATGCTTGTAAGGAGGAAAGGGTTAACCTCTGTTCAGTGTAATGAGTTCTCTGACCCCTGGTTATGAGATTATAAAATTGATAATCTATGTCTAGTAAAAGGCAGTAATAGAATTTAAATCCAAATTTAAATGGAGGAGTGTGTGTGTGTGTGTGTGTGTGTGTGAAGCAAATGTGCCTTCCTTCCATTTTACATAACTTCTCCAAATATGTGGGCTTCCCTACCTAAGTTTCATTTTTTCCCCATTGTCCTCTTGCTACAATACTTAAGAAAGGATCTTAAGAAAGGATCAACAAGGCCAGGCACAGTGGCTCAGTAATCTTGGTACTTAGTAATTAGTAATCTTAGTACTCTGAGAGGCCGAGGTGAGTGGGTTGCCTGAACTCATGGGTTTGAGACCAGACTGATCAAGAGCAAGACCTCATCTCTAACAATAGCCAGGCTTTGTGGTGGGAACCTGTAGTCGCAGTTACTTAGGAGGCTGAGGCAAGAGAATTGCTTGAGCCTAAGAATTTGAGGTTGCTGTGAGCTATGATGCTACGGCACTCTACCAAGATTAACAAAGTGAGACTCTGTCTCAAAAAAAAAAAAAAAAAGATAAAGATCAACGCATCTTTTGGGATCAACTCATAGAATTTAGTTTTGTTGATATACTTAGAAGATTACTTGTCCCTAAATTTTATTCAAACAAGACTTGGATACATGATTATTTACAAGTAGATCTATTTGTCTGGAATAACTACATTGTTCTGTGCAGTTATAGTAGATTGTTGGCATTCTTGCATTTAAACTTACAATGTCTTCTATGTAAAAGGAAAGCTAGAAACTTGTACCATGTAGTAATTCATTGAATTATTGAGACACAAACAGGAATCTCAAATAAGGAGATTTACAGGAACAAATTCTTTGTCCAGTCGTCCCATGCCTGTGTAACAATATAGCTTTCTTATCCTCCACTTACAATTATTTAGAACTTGCAGTAGAAAATTTTGAAATTTAAAATCTTTGCAAGTTTATGGAATCCATAAATCTGTGGCTGTGTCACTCTCAAATGTCAAAATTCTAATTATATGACTCTGAGCTGTCATTTTCTCAACTATGTAGCCAATGACTTTGGATGACTCAGTAACATACCTGAAGCACATGTCATATACCAGTAGAAATAGTCCTACATATTTTATTTTAGTATCGTGGACATCCTATTTTAATGGCATGTCCTGAAAAAGCTAGACCACGTTTGAAACTCCTGCATACACATTCCTCCCATTCATGTAATGATTTGGTATTCATGAAATTGCTTTTAATTTCACATGTATCACTTTTGATTCTCATGACCACAGTGGAAGGTAGATTAGCAGGCATTTCTCCTGATTTGTGGATAAAGAATGTGTTACTCAGGGCACTTATAGGTCTTGCTATTGCACTTAGGAAATGATCAGGGTGGGACTGAAATCCAGGTCTCTTAACTACGAGATCCTGCTTTTTCCACTGTATCACTATGCCCCTTGGGCAACCCATTAATGATACCTATTGTGACTGATTACAATACAGAGAAAACAGCATTCATTTCATTCTTTTATGAAATATCTACTGAGCACCTCCTGTATTCTGTGCAATGTAACTGGCACTGAGGAGTGTATGATTCTTGTCTTCAGGAACACAGACTTTACTAGAGGAGATAAGCAAAAATTTTGATACTGTTTTGCAAATAATCTCATGGGTTTTTAAAAAGTACTTTGTAGAACCACAAAAGCATTGCATAACTCTGTGTGCGATGATCAGAGAAGGATTTGAGATGACATAATGTCCTTTTGTCCAGAAAATTACTTAGCCCACAAAAGCAGTGGCTCAGGCGTCCTAGATAAGAGAAGCACACTAGGCTGGGAGTCAGGAGACTGGATTTTAAAGAACTAATTTTCAGAGTGACTAGCAATTGGTTCCCCTTTGGGGTCTTGATTTCTTCATCTGTGAAATGAAAGAATCAAACTAAATGACAGGTAAGCTCCTTGCCAGCCCCGAGGTGTTATTTATATATTTATTTCTTCCCTTTCTCACAGATGTGCATAAACTCCCCACAGGGCTGTTTCAGAAATTGTTTCTCAGACTTTTTTTCAAGTGAGGAACTCATTCATAATGTCAATTTCTCTTTTCACTGGGAGGCTGGTTCTCACTTCCATTGTCTACCAGCCCACAGAGTCTACTGTTTGCCAGGAAGTCTGGGACGGAGGCCCAGACTCTCAATCGGGATTATTGATATGTGCTTCACTGCGCGATCCAGTGTTATGTCTGAGCTGGGCACTTTCTAAACTACAGAAGCCATTCTCATTTCTGTAGGTGAAGGAGAAGAAAATGGAGAGATCTTTTGACCCCTATTATCCTAAAACTGCTGTGACCATGAATGCACACACACAAAATGCCCCAGGAAAAGCCAAGTTAGGAAGCTGTATATGACTGATGTGAACTTAGGCTGAAATCACATCTTCTGTTAAAGATGCTGAGTATGTTATTTTATGTTTGGATACTTTTACTATATGTGCTTATACTTTATATTATTTATTTCAGACTTCTTATCCATATTATCCATAACCTCACTGCAATCAGAATAAATAAGATTAATAATTTGATGCATAGCCTGGAAGACTTCCAATGCCTGTACACATGCATGTCATAGTATATCTGTGCATAATTTTCCTGAAATACACATTCACATAGATGTTTACAAAAGTGAGATAATACTACATGTGCTATTTGTAGTCCCTAACTTGTCACTGATAAATTTTACACATGTATGTACAAGTAACTTAAATCTTCATTTTTAATGTGCCTAATCTTCATTTTATAGATCTTAAATAAGTTATTTGAAAAATTAATAATAAAAATGTAGCTAGAATCTAATTTTTACTATGATAAGCAGCAACTGATGAAAACATGTAGATACTTTCTTAAGAGCTTTTTCAAGAACAGTTTCTAAATGTGCCATGCACTTTTTAAGTTAAAAGCCACGTACTTTGTAGTACTACCAATTTTGGTAGAACTACTGCTTTTGCAATTTGGTCAGCCTTGGATACTAAGCAGAGATTAATTTTAGGGAACACAAACTTTCTTTCTTTTTTATGTTATACTTTCTCCTTCAATAGACATGCAGAGCATGAAGTATTGAAGTAAGTGTCAAGGTTGCAAGTTTGACTTCTGAATCTGCTCTGGTTTTCTGTTTAAAATAGATTCCACTATTGCAGACTCTTTTTCAGGCTTTCACGAGACAGTGAAGAGTACAGAAGTGCTTGTGACTGACTTAAAGTCAAGATTTTTGATCTCAACTTTTCCTCAAACATGCATATGATTAAAACAAAAATTATGATAATAACAACTTTTTATAACTCCATATGCTTTTCAAAGACTTCCACATTCATTTTCTCTGTTTTTTCATACCTGTGTGGTTAAAACTGTAGAAAAGATATGACATTTAAAGATTAAACAACATTTTCATTTGACAGAGAATTATTCACTTAATGATGTGTGATGAAGACTCTTCTCTGTCCTACCTAGAGCACCACCTCACAATGACCAACCTTCCATTTCAGATCTTTCATTAAAGTGAGCTGCCGTGTAACATTTCCCTGACTTAGAAATTTCCCTTTATTTATTCCACAAAACTATTTACTCTAAACATACAGATGTTAGGGTCAGGAATTTCTAGCACCAGGTAAAATGCTTTGCACATAATAAATGCTAAATAAAAGTTTTTAGACTTAATTGATTAAAAAAATTCCTATCCTTAAGGGATTTTTCAGATAAATGAACAGATAGAAAATAGTTAAATAATGTCACGTTCGATGATAAGTTTGACTAAGATCAGAATTGAATGTCATCTAACACTGATTAGGTAAAAGAGGAACATTGAGTCTCATGCAAATGATATTCATCAGAAGTGATACTTGACTCACATCTCAAGGCACAAGCAGGAGTTTCGTATTTGCTGAGTGAGAGAGAAAAGAGACCGATGAGAATGGCAGTCCAGTCAGAGAGAGAAGTACAGAAGGAGAAAGCATTAAAAATGTATTCAAGGAAAACACAGCGCGGTTTTATGATACGCCGTGATATATTAAGAGTTTTATTTTCTGTGTTTATTCTTAGGTCTCCAACTACATAAAATGAGAGGTGAGGCCAGAGAGAGAGAAAGAAAGATCTTTATTGCTTCTTTTTCATAATAGCAATTCATGAAACTGTTTAAATTCACAGAGAAATGTATTTTCAAAATCAAGACAGAAATATAGACATCACAAAACTCATCTCGATTGTTTTATACCACAATAGGCTCCAATAAATTTAGAACTTATTTTTAAAAGCAAAAGGATGAGGCTATTATTAGCAGCTGTGAAATTGGTGTTGCAGGACTCACTAAATTCTGGTTTCAGCGGCTCACAGTTTCGTTGGTATGATCTCAAGTAAACCTTAGAAAATGGTAAGATTCTTTGGGCTGTTGTTTGGGTCACTTAAGACAGGTTTATGATGTGTTTGATATTTTCTCAAGATCTTTTAAAACTGAGTTAATAATTTAAAACCTCATCTCATGGTGAACACTTGAACTTTGCAGGGATGGTGCCCATGCCTGTATAGTCTCAAAAACTAACTTGGAAATCATTAATTCAACAGAAAATGTTTCCTGGTGGCCTACTACAGACCAAGAAATTATTCATATCCCAAGAGTGTGATAGGACTGTGATCCTTCCTTAATATATGTAGGCATACCTTGCTCTCAAATGTCTCTTTGTGGGAGAAATGCAGGCCTCTATTCATTGTGCATCAGTTCATCATCCTCACAAATGGTCACTTCGGGGAAAGGAAAGACACAAAGATCCTAATTAAGATCTCAAAAACATTACTTTCCATTTACCAATTTCAAACAAGTTTGTTAGAGGCTACTGATAAGACAAATAGAATGAAGGACTCTTGGAAGATATAACTGGTCCCTCTTTTGTGACTTCTCATGAATGATGACAATTAGTCATGGGAATATTCTGGCACTTACAAAATAATCCTATGCCTTACTACTTGTTCCTGGCTTTTATCACTCTAAATTTCTACAGACATAACAACATTGCATTGGAGCTATATGTGATGTTCTGATTCAATCCTCTCTTTAGCATGAAACAGCATAAATTTATTTTAAAAAGTGAGTGTCATAAACTATGTCAGCCATAAAATTTGAAAGAAAATGTTACATTTGATAAAAATTGAACTCAGTTATTCAACATATATTTATTAAGCATCTTTGGATCTAAACAACATCCTGGGACCTGGAAGTATGGTCTTAAAAAAGATAGTAACTTAAAAAAAAAAAAAGCATTAATGGATAATTTCTAGGAACAAACACATAACAGAAACCAAAGTGCTGGGAACAACTCAAATCCTGACCTTACTTTGCTTTCCTTGGCTATCCAACCGGCTGATTCCTTGAAACTCATTGTGTTCATGGATCTTGTCTTTCCTACCACTTATTTTTAATTATGCTGGGAGTGCAAGCAGTCCTAAAGATTGGGCATAGTGTTTATGCTAGCAGTAATAGTACACCACACAATTTAATTATATCCTTGAGATGATTTTCTGGACCAATTAGTTGAACCCATTTTCTCTGAGTAATTCATTGTAGTCCATTTTAAATTACTAATACATTTCATTAAATAAGTAACAATCCAGAAGATTAGCTAATTGCTTTTGTTCTTTTACCAAGAAGCCTCTGAAATGTCTCTCTAGAGCTCTTCTACACAATAGGGTTCAGTCCTTTTGTTTTCTCAGGCTAACAGACCCACTATGATAACCACATTGGGAACACAGCAAAATGGTTAAGAACGTGGGCTGAGTTTCAGGCAACCTGCATAACCTCTTTAAACCTTTCTTTCCTTTCATGTAAAATGGGGAGTAAGAAGAGCATCTAATTGATAGAGTTGTTATGATAGGGTTGAATATCTATCACAGAGCCTTGCATAAATTACTGAGGCTGTAGTTAGGTTTATTATTAATAGTAAGTACCTATTTTTAATAGTTTCACAGATGATTTTAAGCAAAAAATAGTACTTTGTCTTTCCCTTTAATATGATCTACCCTAAGAGACTACCTATTATAAATTCTACTTATTGCAATTTTGTCTTTCACTGGAGTCACACAGCCAAAATTCTTTCTCATGTAATAGATCCTGAAGGATGGTAGTCATGAAGGAGGGTAGTTTTTATACTTTCAGGAACTAGAGAATTTCCTGGTACATAGTCTTAGTTATTTATCATACTAAATGGGTCCAGAGTCTTGGAGAATATGAAATCTACATGTAGCCTATCCAGGAGGCATATTAATTAGAAAATAAATGTACTATTTGGCTTAATTTTTCATGCAAGTGGACAAAGGAGGCACAATGATGTTACAGTGACAGGATGTGGCCCTTCACCTTAATGCTTTCTCATCATCATCCTTGTCATTGGTCAGGTTGAATTTCTTGAATATCCAACACATATATTTTGTTTCCAAGTTGTGCTCAATTTACCTCCAGGATGCTTCTCACATACATTCCCAGTGGTTCACATTACTTCATGTTCTTAATGTCTCAAGTGCAGTTCTCTCCTAACTGAGCACTTTTCTTTTTGTGTTTCCACCTTAATTCATCCTCTAAAGGTCTAACAGAATATTTTTCTTAAGATAATCGTTCATTTAGAAGTCTTTGGCCTAAACCTGAACTGAAGCCTCCATACTTAATTACATTCTCCTACATCTGCCAGGGAATTTTAAGGCAGTTAAACAATGTGTGCCGATAGAAGGGTTTTACACAGGAGAGTTAAATAACTCATCATGAGAAATGTTTTAATTTCAGTGCAAATAATGACTTGAATATTGCACAAAAAAGGAGGCAGGTATACCCCCTTGGGAAATTACCATATTAATCCATGAGAGAGATGCTGGTTTCCTAAAGGAGGGTAGTCGATATTAGAAGGCATACAATGGGCATGTCCCAGGCATGTTAAGGATCCGAGCAATTATATGAATTACCCCTTATCTCCTTTTCCAAGCTATTCATGCTGACTTCAGTTTCTTTCTCCTTATTTTACTTTCCAAGTGTGTCCTTCCTCAGTGTGAGTAAACATTGCTGGACTTCTTTATAGGTTTCTTCTGCTTCTATTTCTAAAAATTTAGATAATGACTATTGTATTGACTAAATATAAGATTCTAGGCCTTAATCAGAAGCACATCATTTTATTTTATCTCCATATTAGGAACATTACTCTTATATCTAATTTAAATGTTCACATTGGTATTATTTCTATGTCTATGTGTCCTAAAAAGGAGGACCTTTCTCAGTATATGAAAAGATATACTTTACTTTGGAGACCAGGTTAACACTATATGTCCACCACCATTGAGTTGTCACTTCAATTTTAAAGTGAGGCCCACAAATACCTAGCAGTTCATGAATTTTTATCAGAAAATCTATGAATTCCCTCTAATTATAGGTCATAATTTTATTTATTTACAGTTCTGGAAAATCCATAGGTTGCTTTGGAGAATAAAATTAATTTAGAATTAAAAACAGGAAATATATATTTGTATATATGCTTTCTTTTTGCTATAAGAAATTCCTATCTTAGGTTTAAGTTTGGACTAGATTGTACATTTGAGTGATATTCACTTTTAAGTATTCCTGTTTTGTTTCCAGTTAGGACTGATATGAGTTGTTCTGTTAGAGTTGAGCTGCCCTGTAACATGTATTATCATTTTAGAGACAAGAATTTGAAAAGTATAATATAATATGTGACTATGAAATTGAGTGGTTATCATAAACCCCTAATGCCATACACTAAAGAATATCAGAAAATGGACTATGATACAAATTACTGGGCTTGTCTTATGTGAATTAAATATTATACATTTTAAATAATTTTTTATAATCAGGTGCATATATTCTTAAGTTTATGAGAACACAAGCAGTTATGGTATAATGTCCTATGATACCACTATTTTTTTTTTTTTAAAGAAAAAACAATTTAGGTGGGGCAGGGTAGATTGCGCCTTTATTTCTAGTACTCTGGAGGCTGAGGCGGGTGGATCACCTGAGCTCAGAAGTTTGAGGCCAGCCTGAGCAACAGCAAGACAGTGTCTCTACTGAAAATAGAAGAACTAGATGGCCATTATGACGCGTACCTGTAGGCTCAGCTACTCATGACACTAAAGAAAGAGGATCACTTGAGTCAAGAGTTTGAGGTTACTGTGATCTATGACATCACAGTACTCTAATGAGGGTGACAGAGACTGTTTCCAAAGATAAATAAATAAATAACAATTTATATGATAGTATTTTATGATCAAAACTATGACTTATACTTTTATTTCATCTTCCAAAATACCAAAGTATACTGGGTGTAACTCATAGTATGTGCAGACTAAGTATTGAGTTGTTAATTCTTTTGGTAAAATGTTTTTACTATGAAGTTGTAAGCCAGAGGTTTATCAGTCTAGTTTCTAGAAATTCCTCTTATTTGCAATGTTACTGTCTTTTCTTTGATACTAGAAATCATAGGACCTCTATCATAAACATTTTTTGCTTTCTGAACATAGTATGTTAATGATATCTCATATAAAGAGTGGTTTCTTTAGCCAATGTGTTACATTTTAAGATTTGGCACCAATGTGATAATGTGGCCTGTAAATACCCCAAATTAGGGCAATGAAGAAATGTCTGAAGTTCCCCATGACTGATTTGCCCAGGTAAGACTTATACATGCAGACTTACATATGCATAGTGTAGGCTATTTCTAGAACAGTAACACCTGTGCCATTTGTCAGACCCCCCCCACTAAGTAAACAAAGCTATTGGTTTTAATCTAAGGCTCTACCCCCTACTATCACCACAATAATTTTTCTAAATTAGCTATTGGTTATAAAATTGGGTGTAGTTTAACTGTTGAAAGTCCTATTCCTGGGATTCTACATTCTTTCCAACTTCTCTCCCAACTTTCTAATTTCCAAAGATATTCTGCTTAGCAGTCCCATTGACCCAGGTCATGTGCTAATCATTGCCAAAAAATCCATTTACTTTTCTTTCAGCGAAGCTAACGTGGGATGTTACAATAATTGAATAAGAAATGAATGACATAAAAGCCCAGAGAAAACCAAACAAATTTACAGAGCACAAGGTAAATACTAGCTAAACAAAATAATGTACAATTCTGGCCAGATGTTAAACAGGAATTAGCATTAATAGTGTTCATTTCTGACTATGCCACAAAATTGTAAGCTCTTAAAATAGTGTTATAATGTGCTTCAGCCCAGGAGTTCAAGGCTGCAATGAGCTATGATCACACCACTGCACTCCAGCCTGGGTGACAGACCAGGACAGTTTCAAAAAAAAATATATATATATGTATGTATATATAGATATCAAAATATATATATTGAATCATTATATATAGATTATATATGTATTATATAGATCTAAAAAATGATTAAAGTACTTTAAGTGTCCTTTACTTTAATAGTATTGTGCCCCATATATGTCAGTGTGTGTTGAAATGTCAACCATTTATTATGTATTGATAATTTTACAAGACTGAGACATAAAATAGCAAAAAATAAAAGTTATCCCTGTTGAAGATATCACTGGAATTTCTACTTATTGATCTCTTAATATGTTCTAGGAGATTTTCATCCATTAGTTTTCTAATCAAAGGATCTCAAAAGTCGATGATAGTACCAGCTTAACATTAATCGCAGCAACTCAGCATTTGTTGAAGGTTCCAAACTTTATGTTTGAAATTAAGAATAGAGAGTAAATAAGACAACATTTCTCTTCTCAGATTTTTGTTATGTTTTCCTAAATCTGTATTTTCAACCCACAATTCCCTCCTAAAGTCTTTACCTCCATACTCAGCTGCTTATAGGACATTTCCAGTGAATTTTTCACAGGCACCTCAAACAAAACCAGAATGTGATGTCGTTATAGTACCACTGAAACCTCCTCATGTCCTGTTTTCAGTCTTGAAAAATGAGAGTTGTCATAGCCTTCCCTTAAAACCTTAAGCACAATCTGATGGATGACTAATCCTCTTTATCCTCATTGTTAAACTTCTTTCACGTAGCTACATTCCTGAACATTCACCCTGACACATTTCTCAAAAATTTAGTAATTGTTTTCTATTTTTTTCTTCCATTTCCTCTCCCACTCTTGAAATTAATCTTCCCCATTGTTTTCAGAATTATCTTTCTAAAATTTAATTCTACTGCTCTACTTTCCAAAGGCTCCCCATTGTCTTTAACTATGAGACAAAGCTTGATTTATTTATTTTGCATTTTAAGTGCTTCATTTTCTACCCTTTGCTTTCCTCTCTTTTGCTGTGCTCATTCGTGTTCCTAAGTTCTCCAGCTTTATCTTTCCAAAATACAATAAATAATGTTATTTCCACCCTCCAACCATTACCTCTGTTGCTTCAGATGCCCGATTCCCTGTCCTCACTCCTTATTTTTACTGTATACCTTTTTCCTTTCTTCTTTTTTAGGCATCCTGTCCTTTTTTACTATCCCAAGAGTTAGTATATACTATATACATCTATTCCCATATATTCACTGCAAAGACACTTATTATACTTTCTCTCTTACTGATAATTTTATATTTTATGTAGGAAGAGTCTTATGTTCTCTAAAGTTATAAATCTCACATGGTAAAAACTTCTATGGAGCAAAAATTTCTGATCAAGGAGGATATTAGAGAATAACACTTTAAAAATTAATTCATATATAGTTTTATTAATTGTTTATTTGCTTACTCAATGCATATGAGTAAAACAGAATCTATGTACTCAAATAATTCAAAGGTTAATGGGAAAAACAATCACAAAGATTGATGAGCACAGTGCAAGTGGTATTCTCTGTGTGCAAATAATATGAATCACATATTATAATGAATTAATGGACAGATAAATAAAAATATGGAATTAGTGCAAAAGTGGCATAAAGGAAGTGGAAGAATACCTAGAAGTTGCCTGGTAAATATTTGTTGAATAATTCCATTTTAGGCATTAGTTATCAATTTTGATAAAGTCAAGGGAGACTTAATGTAATGCATTTGTATGGTTCTAGCTAAATCTTAAAGGATATGTTAGGTTTGGGTAAAAATATAAGGAGAGAAGTACACTGTAGATGAGAGTCTGGTCCATGCAAACATATGAGGAGACAAAAGAACGTTATGTATTTGGGAAGCTGTAAGTACTTTGATATTAGTACAGCATAGAATTAGTAGAAGGATAAGTGAAAGAAAGCATTACTGGGACTGGTTAACTTTATAGTTCAATAGTTATTCTGTAGACCATGGTGGAATGCCACTGTGATGTGATTTAAAGAGCTAGAATTTTTTTCTTGTTTTTTTTATATGGTATCACAAGGCAGTAGTCAAGAGGTTTTTATCAATCCAAAAGATAAGGGTCATGACAAGATTTTAGAAATGTGTATACATTCCTTGTATATTAATAAACTCAAATAAATAAAATGACCAAATATAGTGTAGGTAAACAAAACTATTTTAATTTATGATACTAATAAAAATTATATATTGACAGGTATGTTTGGTAACAGACTTTACTTAAATAATTCATTCCTACTTTTGCTTGAAGTATTTTTGTTGTCATTGTTTTGCTTTACTTCTAAGCTACCTAAATTGAACTTGACCTCCAAACCTTGACTCACATTGTCCTTCGCATTGAGGGAATTATCCTTCTCCACTCCTTGGGTTGCCATTCATCTCTTGGTGATAGCTTAGATTATTACAACTAGAAGAAAGTTTATCCCCAGTTTATAATGAGGGATATTTACCCCATATCCCTCATTAAAGATATTGCAAATGGAAGCCAGAAAGGGAAAGAAACTTTCCAAAGTTCACATCTGGGCCTGTTTTATGACTTGATTCTCCTAATTCTCAGCCTAGTGATCTTTGATCTTTCCTCTAACTATGATATTGATCCAAGAATACCTTGATTTTTCTCCCAGGTTCACTCATCCTCCTTAACAATATATTCCCCATGAGGCTGATGAGAAGATTTATGTTCACAAAAATAGCAGTGGTTCCTGGTAAATGAGGCACAGAATCTCCACCAGTCTACAAGCTGTGGATTTTTCATTCTTTCGCACATTTTCTCATCTATGCAAAATTATATTTAACTACATCTTCCATTTGATGTATTTTGCAAAACAACTTTCCATATATGATTTAATAGCCTCATTTCTAGTTTCCCTAGCAACCCTAAGAATTTTGAAAATGGTATAGTTGCTTTAAACAGAATTAGAGATTAAGATTTCTTTTTGATCTGTTCTCATTATAGTCACGTTTCTAAAGATCCCAAATAATTTTAACTTATTTTTAATAATTTATTCTCACTACTTTCATAGCCAAGTGTGATGATGTCTCTCTTTGTTCTCAATTAGAAAGATGTGTGAAACATAGATCCTATAGAATACACTATAAAACCATAATTTCAGGTTTTTCTTGCTTTTGGTAAATAGGATTATTAAATGATAATATAATTTGCACACTCATGAAATTCCTTTCCACAACCCCAGTTGTTTTCATGTGCTTTACCACTTCCCAGGACTTTCTTCTCTTTCTCTTCTAGTCTCTTGTAGAATCCTCAATCTAAAATTCTTCTTATTTTTTTATACAATGCTACTATTACCTTTGATCTGTTATGTGTCTTCAAAAATAAACATTCCACCAAGTTTTTTATGTCATATTCAAAAGTCCCATCAGGTTTATTTTCACAACAAAGAAAAATATTTTTTAAAGGTGTTTCTGGAGCAAACCACTTATTTATATTAGACAGTGCTGATCTAAGGGGTAAAGGAGAATAAGGAGATATTTCTTCCAAACCTAGAGTGCTTGGCAGGTTTAGCTGGTAAGCTGGCAGAATATGGAGAACGTAGTCTTTACAACAACATTTATAAAACAAACACTTTGTCACCTGCTGCCATAAAGATGAATAAAATGAAATATTGCTCCTTGGAAAAATTATAGAGTATAGTGTGAAGACAGTCCTGGAGTCCAACTTACATATCCACCTGTCTATTTGATGTCTTGGATATCATGTAAGCCTTTCAAATATAAAAGGTCAAGAAAAAAACTAGATTTCCATCTCTTTCCTCTTAACCAGGTCGTTTCCTCTAGTTTCTCTATCTGAGTAAATTTATTATTTTATTACCAAAGCCAGAAAATGGACTCATTGTTGACCTCTCTCTCTTCTTCACCTCCAAAACTCAATCCATTAGTGGCACCTGATGAGGTATCTTCAAGTCAATTTTGAATATCTCCACTTTCCACCATAATTTGTGTTATTATTCTAACCCAAATCACAGAATTTCACCAGGACTGCTATAGAAAACTTCTATTATCCCAACTCCATCCTTGCCATAGTCCCATTCACTCACCACAAAGGATCCCGAAGATTCTTTAAAATCAATAGGAGATATGCATTTCTCTAATGATTAAGGATAATTACCATTTTTTCATGTGTCTATAGGCCATGAGCCTGTCTTCTTCAGAGAAGTTTCACTTCAAGTCCCTTGCCCACCGTGAGATGGGATCACTTGTTCTTTTCTTGCTAATATGTTTGTGTTCTCTGTGGATTCTGGTTATTAAACCTTTGTTGGAGACATAACCTGCAAATATCTTCTCCCATTCTGAGGGCTGTCCACTTGCTTTACTTACTTTGTTCTTGGCTGTGCAGAAGCTTTTTAGTTTGATCAAGTCCCAGTAGTGTATTTTTGATGCTGCATCAATTGCCCTGGTGGGTTTTCCTAAGTACTCAGTCCTACTATGAAACTAGGGATTATAGCCGAAGAATATGGGAAAGGGGAAAGGGAGGGAAGGGGAAGATGAAGGGAGAGTAATCAGTGGGACCTTACAAGGGTATATGTGAAACTTACTAAATGTAGAATATAAATCTCTTAACATAATAACCAAGAAAATGTCATGAAGATTATATTAACCAGTTTGATGAAAATATTTCAAGTTGTATATAAAACCAGCACATTGTACCCCATGACTGCATTAATGTACACACCTATGATTTAATAAAAAAAAATCAATAGGAGATCATGCCATATCTCTAGGTAAAACCATCTGATGCTTTCTAATGACTCTTCAATCCAAAGTCTTTATTATGTCTCCTAAAGCCCTCAGAATATGGCCTTTCCCAATAGACCTGCTCATTCTTCTGTGCTCCACACCCTCTCCTATTCAGTTGCCCTAGCATTAAAAACAAAAACAAAAAAACCCTCTAACTATTTTCTGCCCTGGATTTTTTTTATACTTACTTCATTTCCTGCTATGAACTCTTCTGACCTCTACTCACCAGCTCTATAAATTAGTGCCTCTTGAACATCATGTCTCAGCTAAAATATCATCTCCTCAAAAGAGCATTTTCCTGATTGCCCTGGTTTAAAATACACACACCCACTCACCCACAGTTCATATTTTTTTGAGACATAGTCTCACTCTGTTGCCCAGGCTAGAGTGTCAGTCTAGCTCATAACAACTTTATACTCCTGAGCTCCAGTGAACCTCCTGCTTCAGCCTCCCAAGTGACTGGGGCTATAGGCACCGAGCACAGCCCCAAGCTAATTTTTCTATTTTTAATAGGGACAGTCTCACTTCTGCTCAGGGTGGTCCTGAACTCCTGAGCTCAGGGGTCCTCCAAACTCAGCCTCTCAGAGTGCTAATATTACAGAAGTGAGGCACCACACCTCACCCATAATCCATATTTTTAAGCAAACAAGTCTACTTATTTCCTTAATTCTATTAATTATCACCTGTAACTGGTACTTTTTACTTATTGTATTAATATATTGTCAATTTCTTTTATCCAAAAGCCTTCTCTGAGATGCATTTGAAGTATCATATGACTTACTATGTATTTTGAATAAATAAATACATTATTTCAATTTTAATTCATGCAACCAACATTTGTAGAATGCCTACTATGTGGCAGGAAACTCTTCTTGGCCCAGAGAATACAGCAATGAGCAAAACAAACAAAAGCCCTTGCCGTCACCATGCTACATTCTAGTGGGGAGAGCCAAAGGCAATAGACACAATAGACACAAAACCAAGGTGGGGAGTTGAAAGAAAGTCTGTGAAGGTGATGTTTTCAAAGAACCTTACTGAGTAATAACCTCACTCAGACAGTGACATTGGAGAAGACCTATAGAGTGAGAGAGGAGCTATGCTGGCATCTCTGGGAAGCACTTTCCAAGCTGAGGGCAGGCAAGAACAGAGACTCAGAAGGAGATGCACCATACATTTCAAGAAAGTCTGGCCTGACAAGGGATGAATGAGAAGGAGAATCAAAGGAGATGAAGCCAAACTGCCAAAGAGAGAGGACTGAGTAATGAAAGAAGTATGAGCACTTTGGCTTTTGCTTTTAATAAGATTGGAAGTCATTAGGTGATTTTGTGGAGTTATCTAATAATATCAAGTCAGGGCAATGCAGTGCATTAAGCATTCTGTAAGCTCAAAGATACCAGTCCTCAGTTTCATTCTGGGTGGTGCAGGAAGGGCACTGTCAGTAAAGAATTCTTGGAGGAAACAATAGCTGAGGTGGGTGTTTACCTATCAAACTCCTGCTCATCATTCAGAACACATCTCCAGAGTTGCCTCCACTATGATGTTGCTGTATCTTATACATACTTCCACATCATTATGCTATACTTTTTATCACCTGTTTCTGGGACTACACCTTCCTTGATTTGAGGGATCATGTCATATTCATGTATCTGGCACAGTATATGGCAAATATTTGATGGCTCTTGGACACACAGGCATAAAAGCAAAAACATGAAGTGCAAGCTTCCTACTGTATAGGCAAAATGCCTATAGGCCTCTGGCCAAAAAAGCCGTTTGAGAGAGAGCAGAGAAAAGAATTTGTGTGGGCATATTTGTAAGAAACTGAGGCAGAATCCCATGTGGCCAGGTTGGTTTTGAGCCAACATGACCAAAGCTTTGGCTGGAATAGCATTTACTGCATTAAGGAATTAAGGTTGACTTTATAAGGCCAATAAAAAAGCCCTTTGGAAAACTGGCCAGATACCCATCAGTAACATTTCCTGATCTGTGGTAAGTAAGGAAGGTCACTTGCTATTGGGTCCAGGAATAGAAATGTGCTCAGGGACCTCAAGGGAAGAGGAATTTACCCAATGCATAGCGGTATCTAATGGCACAGATAAAACTTGGGCTTGTGAAAGGCTTTTGAGAAGTCCAGCCTGAAAATTCCTTATAAAAGCTTCCAGCAAAACCCCCCTGACTTAAGGCCTACATGGGAGCAGAGTTTTACACACAAATTCCTGTATGCCCAAGAAGTTTCTTTATGCCTTGTTTAAAGATCCAAAGTAACAGCCTCCAAACAGCAAGGCCAGCAAGGGCAGGTATTCAATCTACCTTGTTCCTCCATAGCCTCAGGCATCATCAGATAAGAACAAAGAAATAATGGCTAACAATATATTCTCCATTAAGTTATCTTAAATTGGGTTATGTTGAAAGGATTATGCCAAAAGGTGTATGTTGAGTGGATTATCGGAAGCTAATCACAAGGAAGTCACATGTTTAAATGGATCAATGAGGTCATTGCTGTATTGTACGCATGTACAAAATTCCCTATATAAACCAACTGCAAATAAAGAAGCTCGCCATTTTGCCTGAGCAAGCAGATGGTCACCTTTATTTAAAACACAATTTTAATAAGCATGCTTATTCTCTGCGACATCACTTTTCCGTAGGCCCATACGGCAACACTACTGGTAGTTCTGAATGAACTAGCAGATTTCTACCTTGTGTGTTTGGGTTTCTCCTCTAGTGTGTCAATATATGATTAGGTCACGTTGTATTATCATTGTATTATCTTTGATCAAGGCATGAGAGTACTGCTAACACAAGCCAGATATCAGCTTGTTTTCTTTCCAGTATTTCCTTTCCATCTTTTCTGCAGCTAAATGATGCATAAGCACTATTATTATTGCTAAATCATCAAAAATAAGAAAATATGAATATGTTCTTTTTCTTGTTTACTTCTTTAATACATTGCATAATACTGTGTTGTCTGGGGATAATATATAATTTACCATGGTGTTTCCTAATATAAATGCATGAATATTCTTAGATATGATTGTTCTTCTGTCAAATTATTTTACATTAAGTATGAATGTTTTAGGATTATAAGGAACATTACAAAAATATCTCCATTTCATCTTTATCATTTCATTTTTTAAAAGACTTAAGTCAATTTCCTTTGTTCTATTCATCTCCAAATCAACTTTCAGTATGAGCTAACCTTTCCTCTTTAAAAGGTAAAAAGGCATTTGAAGAGGAAGATCATGCTCTCTACATTTAGAAATTGACTGAAATAACTACCAAGATAGGAGAATGAAATCCTAGTGAAGTATGTAATTTGTTCACAAAACTATTTATTTGAAGGTCATTAATTATAAGGGAACTTAATTGCAATTTTAATGTTACTAAGTAACCAAATGCTTGCTGTGGGATCATTTCAGTTGAGATAGAAAGATAATCCTGTACACTCCACCTCCACTGACAATCCTCTGCAGAATACATTTGGAATCTTTTAAGAACTCTGCTTAATTCTAGTAATCGAAATGTTCTGCTTTTTTAATGTGTTAGTTACCACAGTGTACTAAAATGAATATACAATTTTATACCTCGTCTCTAGAGAATGGTCCTAAAATATTGGCTAAAGTAGTCTTCTCCTGCAAGTTGTAAGACACAGGGAGAGCTGTAAATATATTTCAAGATAAATTGAAAAGAAGAGATTCTGTGATGGATGTAACAGTTAAATATTTGCAACATGTGGCCAGAGATTAACATTCCCAAAGATGGACAGTCTCTTATCTGCTAATCGGGTTTAGGGACTCGCCTTGTATTTTATGTAATTCTGTAAAGAGAAATGAAATTCTGCATTTATGGAATCATTTTTTAAAAAGCTTTCAATTCCTAAAGCCTCAGTTACCTTCACTTATAAAATGAATACTTTCCACCCAGGGCAGCACAGTTTTTATTTAACCGAATGGGAGGGTGTAGAGCACACATTTTGGAGTCTGACCGTGTTCTAGCCAGTCCATCTTTAACACCAAGCAGCTCTGTGATACTAACATATTCACTTTGTCTTTTGGAGACTCATTTTATTCCTTTGTGGTGTGTGGCAGATAATATCTACCACACAAAATTGCTTCCATGATTAAATATGATTTGCATTCAAAGGCCTTAGTGCATAATAGCTTGCACCTAAATATGTGATGATTCAGTGGCGAGAGTGCCTGGATCAATTAGTTAGACCCACAGTGGAGAATAAAAAAAGTATGCTTCCTCCTGGTAGTTCTAACTAGCAAATTGTTACACTAAGAGATTGGACCTCCCTTCTAAGGGATCAGCACATGATTAGGTGGGGTTGCATTGCCCCTGACACCCAAGCAGAACATGAAGTTGCTAGTAACACAAACAAGATACAGACTTTTTTTCTTTCCAACAGTTGGTTTCCACCTTGAATGCTGCTGTAAGATTTTCTAGAGGAAAGAATATGGAAGATAATTATGGCCACAGCAGTGTACTGCTAAATGCATAACAGTGTTTCTCCAGAAAGGTGAGGGAGGGAGCTTGATTTGTAGCATTATGAAAAGTTGGAGAGAAAAGTTGTGTAATCCCCTCCAGTAAACTGGTTTGAGGCTGTCATTAACACTCCACTGATAATGGAGAATTATTTTTCTCTTCGGCATACAGGAGGACTCATTGCTCACAGATTTATGGGATCAAAAGATAGAATGTAAAAATAATCTCTTGTGTTTTCTATGTGCCAGTGTGGAAGGTACTTTGCAGGTACTAACCTGTATAATCCTCTTAAAACCCTGAAAGGTAGGTATTTGTGTTCGTTTCAGTGATAAGAGAGCTAATGCCAAGATGTTTTCTGAGCCCATATAATAAAATAAGAAATAGAAGTGCTGCTTTGATCCTATTGTATGTCATCTGCTGCCTCAATTATCTGGATGTTCTAGTATCTGAGTATGGATAGAGTTGCCAGAAAGAGAGAGAGAGAACAAACATTAAAATTAAAGAGTAGATTCTGGAAAGTCATGGTCATTCTTTAGTGGACTTGACTCTAGGATACATGTGCTGCCCTAACTTTGACCTCTGCTTCCTTGTTTTCCCTTGCTTTGCATGTATTCATCACTGCTCTAACATACCAACCTACCTGCACTAATTTTCTCCTTATTGAATTAGTGTTCTGGTGCCTGCAAAATTTCAAGCAGTTAACTTGTGATGAATAGAGTGAAAAACTGTTATTTCATGGCAGCTTGGTCCTTATACATATACATAATGAGGAAGACACCTAAAATTCAATGCTGGGTATTTGATGTGATTCTAAAGATTCAAGGTTGACTCTAATAAACCAATCATTTGAACACAAGTTCATCATGTTGAATTTGATGTAAAGGGGTCTTCAACTTACCATAAAAGGGGTCATCAAGCTTCACTAAATCTAACAGACAAAATCCATATCTTTACCTATAGATGGAGATGTTTTCACTGAATTTTAAACATCTAGAAACAAACATGATATTTAAAAACTATTAAGCCAGGTGCCACCAGTTAGGATGGGAATTCAGAGTCCAGACTATGGAGTAAGGAGCCTTCAGTTTGATCCTAGCTTTGCCACGAGCCAGCACGGTGAGCCTGGACAAACGGCGCAATCTCCAATGAGTTGTCATCTGTCAAGTGAAAACAATATTAATTTTTAACTCACAAATTTGTTACAAGGATAAAACCAGGATGTGATGATGTTTGTGAAAGGCTCTGTTTGGCATGTGGAGTGAGTGGTCCGTGAATGAGTGCAGCCATTACACCATTGTTGTGTCCTTTAAACCCTGCCTGAACCACAGCTGGTCAGTGGTGAACCACGTGAAGTGACATTTTAACTATTTGGGCAATATTTAACATACTGGAGAAAATTTTTCCCCTATAACATAGTGAAATCCAAAGATTTCTAACATTCAAAATACAGACAGGTATAGCCTCATTTGGAATAAAGATAATCTTAAATGTGCTAATACAAGTAAAGATGTAAGGAAGTATCTGGGAAGAGACACATAATTAGTAGTTGTCACTACTATATTTTTTTAACTTTTTAAATTTTTAATTATTGTGGATTTATAGCAGCTGTATATCTTTACAATGGTTATGTGACGTTTTGGTACAGGCATAAAATGTGACATAATCAAATCAGAGTACTCAGGGTATACCTCATCTCACACATTTACCATTTTTGTAGTAAGATAATTCCAACTCCACTCTTTTAGTCATTTTAATGTATACCTTAATTTATTGTTGACTATAGTCACTGTTGTGCTATCCAATATTGTTCTATCTATCTAAACAATATTTCTCCACCATTCACTATTATTATTATCATTATTACTACTTGAAGAATTGTCATTTTCTTGAAGGCTATGTTGATCAGTTTGATGAAAGCATTTCAAATTGTATGTAAAACCAGCACATTGTATCTCATGATTGCATCAATGTACACAGCTATACTTTAATAAAAAAAATAATAATTTTTCTTAAGTTTTTATAACAAATTGGACGCTTTACATTTTCATACACATTTTCATAAATGCCATTTGATATATGGAAAAATCTATAAAAGTTTAAATTAATAACAGTTATAATTTTGTGAATCATAATACTTTTCAATGCAGAAATACAAAGTCATATAAAGAAGGCTTGGAATTTACACATATAAATCCAATTCTGTGTTAATGTGATTCTCAGTCTCCTGCTGTCATGAGGCAACCAAGTTGGCAGCCTCCAGTGTCCCTAATTCCTCTGCTCAGCATGGGATCTCAGCTTTCTTGGCTTGTCAGTTTCAACAGGTGTCACTTATCACAGAGACATTTAAATCCAGGTTGTAGTTCCCCTGTGGTGGCCTGAGGAATTGTGAGGTCAGCACCTTAAAAGTTCTCGGCTTTGTTCATGCTTAGCAGGAACCCAGGCACCCTTCTGAGAGTCACAGAGCAGAAGAACAAGCACTCTACTTGCCTGACAAATAGACCCCATTGGAAGCAACCAGGGAACCATCTGTGAGAATTCGATGTCATTATGATGGCTAGAATCA
Organism: Otolemur garnettii; assembly: GCF_000181295.1. Classification (NCBI taxonomy): domain Eukaryota; kingdom Metazoa; phylum Chordata; class Mammalia; order Primates; family Galagidae; genus Otolemur; species Otolemur garnettii. The sequence goes on from NW_003852396.1 coordinate 14,323,712, forward strand.
CAGCCAAAAGAATCCAGTCTGCTTGGAAATTCTGAGCAAAGGGCTGCACTGTGCCTTTACATCCTTTAAATACACATCTAGGTGTAACATGGCACAGAAGTCTCAAGAGGGTAGTGTCAATTCTGTACATATCTGTGAACAAATGAAAGACTTGCACCTGTGTAATAAGAATTCTTGAATGTATCTAGCAAAGTTTCTGTTGGTGCAGTGTTTCTAGTTCTCTGTTGCTGATGCCCAGAAGATATTCTGGTAATCTTTAGGGTCAAACATGACCAGTGCTGATAATTAGATAGATGTAGCTTAAGTATATTGAATTTCCTCATCCCCTCCATTCTTCCTTTTTTTTTTTTTTTTGAAACAGTCTCATTACATCACCCTCAGTAGAGTGCTGTAGCATCACAGCTCACAGCAACTTCAAACTCTTGGGCTTAAGCGATTCTCTTGCCTCAGCCTCCCAAGTAGCTGGGACTACAGGCAACTGCCACAATGCTCAGCTATTTTTTTCTTGCAGTTGTCATTGTTGTTTTAGCTGGCCAGGTTCAATCCCCCAGCCTGGGTGTATGTAACCTGCGCCCTACTTACCTAGGGGCGCTGCCCCATTTTTTCTTTCTTATCTACCTCCCCTGCAAATGCTTTTCAAAATAAGCATCTACACAAAGGAATACCACCAGGAGTCCATAAATGTCTCAGTAACTTGGTTAATTCACTGTCTTATTTGTTTTTCTATGTCAAATTGCTATATAAACCACAACTCAGAAAGACTAGCATCAGCCTGAGGTTATTTGCAATAAGTTTGAAATTTTCCTAGAGAATAAAAGCAATATTTTAATGACTAAAGTACTAAAATGTGTGAATAGATCAACGGAGAATGCAAATTTGTCTCACTCTTGAGAGCTACTCCCCTTAGTAATAGACTTTGCTTCTGAGAAATTATGTTTAACACTTTCTCTGTTTACTACATACACAGATATACCTAAAATGCAAATTATTATTTGCCAACTTCTGTGGACATTATGTTATACCTTCCAATGTATTATCTGAATTAACTCTCTTGTCTAAGCTCTCTGAGGGTTTCAGGTGGAGAAGCTGACTCACCGGGAAGTTAAGGTAATTCCCCAACATCCTCACACCGAAAGCAGCTTGGTCAACCTGATCTAGAAAGGTTAAGCAGAGTTGAACATGACTCTAAACCCACACTCTGAACCATCCATAGTGTTAGTTAAAAACAAGCAAAACAGTGCTGTTTTATAAGTAGTTTGGAAATTGTTCAAAGATGACCTAATCAATGTAACAGAGGAAATTCTTCATTAGAAAAATCAGCACAGTATAGTATAAAGCACCCTAGCATAATTTTTTCTTTTCTTTTTGAGACAGAGTCTTACTTTGTCACCCTTGGTAGAGTGCTGTGGCATCGCAGCTCACAGCAGCCTTCAATTCCTGGGCTTAAGCCATTCTCTTGCCTCAGCCTCCCAAGTGCCTAGCACAGGCACCTGCCACAACTCCCGGCTATCTTTTTGTTGTAGTTGCCATTGTTGTTTGGCAGGCCCGGGCTGGATTCGAACCTGCCAGCTCCAGTGTATGTCGCTAGTGCACTAGCTGCTGAGCTATAGGTGCCGAGCCATCCTAGCATAATATTTAAATGCATTCCAGTAGGGAAGTCAACTATAAAGAATGTCATGCCACACAATTACAATTAATCGTTGTTATTGTCAGTACCACAAAGTAAACGAGATGTCATAAGAATCTATAAAAAGAAGACATCCTTCACCTGGAGAGGTCAGGAAAGGGCTCTGCAGAAGACTTAGGGTCTAGGAAATGAGTTAGACGCAGCTAGAGAAAGGAGGGGAAAATATTCCTAGCACAGGGCTTAGCTCTCATTTCTGCGGACACAAAAGAAAACCAGAGAGGCTGGAACGTGGCAAGCAGGAGGGAGATATAGCACTGTTCCGGGAAGTGGGGATGAGGCCAGGACAGGAGCAGTTGCCACAACAAAGAACAACAGGAGAGGATGCAAGGGCTGTGATGGAGTTGGAACGAACACACCTTTGCAACAGTGTTGATGTGCTAGGCAAAAAAAGTTCATCAGAATCAGATAATTTCCAGTGTTTGCTCTTTGGTGACTAAGAATCCAAATAAGGAAAAATTTTAGCTGCCATATAGAAGTTAGGAGGAGGAGGAACAGTTTCAAGGGTGATGAATCCCTTCCAGAGCTCTGTGTGTGGGTTTGGTATAGGGTGGGTATGTGAGTATATTAATTTCTTTAATTCTGAAATTAGAAAACTTTGATGTCATTTCCTTTTGCTCCTGAAAGAGTACAGAGCAAAATCTTGTTACTGAAATCTTCAGATAATTGGAGGTCTACTAAATAGCAAGAAAACTGAACACTTATCCAGATTGAAAACCTTTCTCCTTAGCCTCTGTGCGGTGTGATCCCTTACACCCAGGAGAGCTTGATGCGTTTCAGGCAATAGAGAAAAAAAATATGGTAGATGCTTGTTTTCTTTAGAGCAAATACTACCATGGAGAGATTCTGCCAGATGAAGAATTGAAAGGCTCTCAACTGCCTGCTAAACACGAATAGCTGTGAAGGGCTAAGTAATCCTTACAGGGTTCCCATTTACAGTTCCAGCGGCTCAGATGAACACTTCATGTATTCAGGAAACAGTTGAGAACAGCAGATAGAACACAGGCTTTATATGCAACACCCCACTGGAATCCTATTCTACCACTTTCTGACTAATGTGGTTACTTAAGCAAAAATGCTCTCTGTGCATCCAATTCTTCTTTTATAAAAGACTTGTGTGAGAATCAAACACAGAAACTTAGGTAAGCTATTTATTATACAAAGTATGGCGTTGTTGTGGATACAGTAAGCACTCATAAATGGTAGCTCATTTTATTTAACCTAGAAGAGCAGATGGCCAAGATCTTCTTTCGGAAGAGAACAATGAAACTGTTATATATTTGAACTCCTGAAACTTAAGTAAAAATATCCTTAGTGACACATAACTTGAAACAATTCCTTTCTCCAATTCAATAGAGAAACACTCTTTTAAAAGAAAAGTATACAGATCCACTAAGAACAGGACCTTGCATTGGTCATATAAGTTCTCTGGACATAGTTTATTGCTTTATATAAAAAGCAAATCAAAGGGCACTGATGTTGACTAATGCAAATATGATGTGAGATAAATAGAATGTGAGCCACGTGTATAATTTCCTTTCCTAATAACAGCACAAAAGTAAAAAGAAGCATGTGAAATTTTTAACGTTATGTTTTGTCCAATATGTTTAAAATATTACCATTTCAACATGTAACTAATATGAAAATGATTGATCTATTTTACATTCTCTCTTTTCTCAATACTAATTCTTCAAAACTGCAAGTGTATTTTACATTACAGAACATCTTAATTCCAACAAGCCGCATTTAAGTGGTTAGTGGCAGCCGTGCCAGATAGCCTGGGGCTAGATAATCTCTAAAAATCTCTTTTGTCTAGTTTTCTATGGTATCAGTTATATATTAAGCCATTTTTTCCAGGTTTTTTTTTTTTTTTGAAAGTTATTTTCCATGAGCACTTGAGCTTATTGTGTAGTGAGAGATAGATTCTGGTTTAACTGAGTGAAAAACGAGAAAAAGGGACTTGAACTGCTTGGGCACTGCTGAGTGGCAATATGATCATATCCGTCCAGTAATCCATGCTCAGGCTAAGTGACAAATGTTCCTCTGTTATTCTTTTTTGAACTCAATACATTATCGCATAACTATATTCAAATTAATGCTCTGACATATTCTACTAATACATGTGTCATAAAAGATTTAATTCACTGAATGCCCCCCAATTGTAACCCTTATCAATTCCTATCAAGTCTAAGTTCTTTCCTACAAGTATATTACTGCTGCTCCTTTCATGTGATAAAATTTGGTTCAGATTTAGTGAAATGTGCCATCAATCACATAATAATAAAACAAATATATAATCAAGCCAACACAATTTCCATTTCCCCTAAGGTTAAAACAGAAACTATCGGGTTATATCGTCAAGTAATTAAAAACAGCATTTTAAAAACTGATTTTTAACTAATAGCTTTTATTTTGTGGGACAGTTAAGATTCACTGAAAAATTAAGCATGTTGTATAGAGTTCCCATATCACCCCTTATCTCCATCCTACAAAGCACACCTGATTATTAACATCTTATATTAGTATGGCATATTTGCTAACTCTAACGAAAGAATATTAACACATAATTATTAAATGAAGTTCACAGTTTATTAAGATTTTCCTAGTTTTTACTTAAAGTCTTTTTTCTGTTCTGAGATGCCCATTCACAGTACCACATTATGTTTACTCATCATGACTTTTTAGGTTCTCTTGGTCGTGGCCGTTTCTCACACTTCCCGTGGTTTTGATTGCCATGGGAGTTGTGGTGAGTACACGTCAGGTATTTTGTACAGTTTTCCCTATTACGATTTTTCTGGTGGTTAAATTGGGGTTATGAGTTTTAGAGAGGTAGGCCACATTTTCATTGTATCATATCTTGGGCATATACCATCAGCGTGATTTACAGCTGTTGGTGCTAACCTAGATCGCCTGGCTGGAGCAGCGTGTACCACGTTTCTCTGCTGCAAAGTTCGTCTCTCCTTTCCTCTTCCATACTTTGCTCTTCAGAAGGACGTCACCCTTAGGGTGACCAGACATCCCGATTTTGGCGGGACAGTCCCGCTTTTCAACAATTTGTCCCTCATCCCCCAGCATTTTAAAAAAGTCCCGATTTTTGGAAAGAATGCAGGAACGGGCTGGAGAACAAGAAGGGAATATATGGTTTTCGGCCACCATATGACTATTTTGCCAGAATATGAGTTTTATATTATTTTTGTTAGTTTTATAATGTTAAACTGTAATAAATAATTGCTGAGAAGTGATTATCGAGAACTGCTTATCAAAGTTTGCATTGTTGTCAGGCCCTGCCTGCCCCTGCCCTGCGCCCCCCCTCCGCCCCGCTCCGCCCTGCCCTGCGCCATGTTGTCCCGCCTTACAGATGTTAGAATCTGGTCACCCTAGTCACCCCGCACTCTCCCTCCTTAACTTATCTGGAATTCTTATAAGTGGTTAAATTTATCTATTCTCCCCCATTTATTAATTTATTCAATTATTTACTCATATCAGTAAAGTATTGGGGATATTTTATACTTTCATCAAAATCCAATCAGAAATTTGTTGCTGAAAGTGTCCATCTTTGTCCACTGGGATTTCTTTCAATCATCTCTTGTGCCCTCTTGACAACAGTCGCACACCAGGAGAGGGGGTCTGGATCTGTTAGTTTTCCCTGTCCCTGACCCTCCTCCCCCTGCCGCATACATGCTGTTTATGTGGTTTTCAACTGTTTATTGTGCTTTGTTGTTTTGGTTGTTTGTTAGGGTTTCTACACTTAATGGCACCTTAGGATGCTTCAGGCTTGTCTTGTATATTTCCTGCACCTAGAATCAGCCACATGTCCAAGCAGGCCTCGTTCCTTTCATCAGAGAATAGAATCAAGATCTAATCTGGATGCTAGCTATGCTAGCCACCTCACCACATTTCTTTAGGCCTTCTTAGCTGACAAAGCAAAGCAATGTATGGGTGTCCACAAAGCCATCTACATACACACATACACACATCTCTCTATATGCAGCCAACTGTGTCTATATTAAGTTGAAGACGAGATCATAGTGATGTCATCTCACCATGTGGATCTTTCTCACTCCTTCACCTTGTCATCTATAAATTCCCAGGACAAAAGTGAAAAACCTGGCTCCCTAACCTCCTATTAATTATCTTCAGTGTGTGATTAAGAAACACTTGTGTAATAGTATCAGCATTGTTAGCCCAGATCCCCTTGGGAAACGACTTTAGCGACCAGAGGAGAGCACTTACGCACAATTCCTCTTGCCTAATCTGACAGACTCCAGTCATTTCCAGAGTTACTTAGGTCATTTCACCCATTGCAGGGGAAGCATAAAACAACACAGATTTGTTCTATTACAGCTCTGGAGATGCAAAGTATAAGGTATCACCTGAGCTGTGTTCTTCTTGAGCCTTGGGGGGAGTCTGTTCCCCAGCCGTTTTCAGCGTGAGGAGGCTGTCGACTTCCTTGGCCCTGTCACTCAGGCTTCCCATCCCCCCGGCCCTGCATTCTCACCACTCCCAGGGCTTTCTTCAGCCCTACTCCTCATTCACTCTCTTGTCTCCTTCTTAGGAAGTCCATACAATAGCATTTAGGGTGTGGCTATATTTTTTAACTTACAAAATTACCATTTTTGCAATTTTTATGTTGCAGAAAATATACATAAAATAATTACCATCTTAACCACTTTTAAATGTACAGTTTGTGGGCATTAAATTCATAATGTCGTACAAATACCACCATCCATCTCCATAATTCTTTTTATTTTGTAAAACTAAAAGTCTATACCCCCTAAACACTAACTCTCCATTCTTTCCTCCACCAGGCCCTGGCAACCACCATTCTACTCTCTTGTCTCTATAATTTTGACTACTCTAAGTACCTCATATAAGTAAGGTGACCAGATTTTAACATTGGTAAAGTGGGACACCAATGATGGGGGTGGGGCTGACAACAATGCAAACTTTGATAAGCAGTTCTCCATAATCACTTCTCAACAATTATTTGTTATTATTACAGTTTAACATTATAAAATTAACAAAAATAATATAAAACTCATATCCTGGTGAAATAACCACATGGCAGCCAAAAATTGTATATTCCTTTACTGTTCTCCTGCCCGGTTGTGCATTCTTTCCAAAAATTGGGACTTTTTTAAAACACCGCAGGACGTGGGACAAATTGTTGAAAATCGGGGCTGAGCAGGACGTCTGGTCACCCTACATATAAGTGGAAACATTCACTATTTGTCATTTTGTGACTGGCTTACTTCCCTTCAAATAATCCCCTCAAAGTCACCCATTTTTGTAGAATGTGACTGAATCTCCTTCCTTTTTAAGGCTGAATACTGTTTTCTAGTATTTATATGTGACATTTTCTCATCCATTCATCCTTCAGTGAGAACTTGTGTTCCTTCCACATTTTTGCTATTGTGAATAGTACTGCTATTATTATTGAACAAATCTCCTTCCTTTTAAGGCTGAATACTGTTCAGGAAATTTGTTCAACATTAGTATACAAAATATCTCTGAGACTTTGCTCTCAATCATTTGGGTATACACCCAGAAGTGGAATTGCTGAATCATATGAAAATTATATTTTTAATTTTTTGAGGAACCATTATCTATTTTTCACAGCAGCTATGCCACTAAACATTCCCACCAATAGTGCACAAGGGTTCCAATTCCTCTATATCCTCACCAAACCTTGTTACTGTCTGTTTTTTCTTTTGAATAGCTGCCATCCCACTGGGTGTGAGGTGGTATCCAGCAGTTTTGATTTGCGTGTGCCTGATGATTAACAATTTAACCTCCTTTTTAGAATGTTCATTGTTAGTAAATAAAAATGCACTGATGTTTATGAGTTCACTGTATCTGGCTGCTTTGATCTGGCTACTTTGAGCACCTATTCATGTGCTTATCAGCTATTCATATATCTTCCTTGAAGAAATTTCTCTTCAAGTCCATTTTTGAAGCAGGTTGGTTTTGTTGTTGTTAAGTTTAGGGGTGTCCTCTACATATTTAGGATATACATGATTTGCAAGCATTTTCTCTCATTCTGTATGTTACTTTTTACTCTGTGAATAGTGTCTTTGGATACACATTTTTTACATTTTCATGAGATCTGATTTGTTTATTCTTTCTCTTGTGGCCTGTATCTTTGATGTCACATCCAAGAAATCACTTCCAAGTCCAACTTTTATTCTAAGTTTTTCCTACTAGTTCTTTAGTTTAAGTTTGATATTTTGGTCTTTCATTCATTTGTCCATTCATTGAGATTATCCAACTTGATGGTAAACAACTATTCACAATAGAGAATTTGCTTAGAATCCTTTTTATTTCTATAGAATTATGTCATATCCCCAATTTTATTTCTAATTTTGGTAACAATATTTTCTCTCTCTCTCTCTTTTTTTTTTTTTTTTTCAATTTTTTTAAAATTTTTTTTTTTTTTTTTTTTTTTTTTATCTTTTCAAGGAACCAACTTTTGATTTCATTGATTTTCTCTATTGTATTTTTTGGTCTCTTTTATTTATATATGTTCTAATCTATTATTTCCTTCCTTCTTCTAGATTGGGTTTAGTTTGTTTTTCTTTTGTTGGTACTTAAGTTGTTGATTGGAAATCTTTCTTACTTTTTTTTTTTTAATTTTTTTGGCCAGGCTGGGTTTGAACCTGCCACCTCTGGCATATGAAGCCAGCACCTTACCCTTTTGAGCCACAGGCACTGACCCTTTCTTATTTTTTATTATAAGTTCTTGTAGCTATAAACTTCCCCATAAGCACTGCTTTGGTTGTGTCCCATATATTTTGGTATATTATGTTTTCTTTTCATTCATCTTTAAGTATTTTCTAATTTCTCTGTGACTTCTCCTTTGATCCATATGTTCCTTAATTTCCATAATTTTGTGAATTTTCCACCTTTATGCTAATTATTCATTTCTAGCTTCATCTTTTTGTGGTCAGAGAAAATACTTTGTATGATATATTTTAAAATCTATGGAGATTTAATTTGTGGTACTACATAGGGCTCATTCTGAAGCCGTGTCCCATGTGTAATGGTGAAGAACACGGATGCTGTGTTGTTTGGTAGATTCTTCCACATATGTCAGGTCTAGGTGGCTTATTGTATTAATTGTATTAATTCCTGTATTTTAGGCTTGGCGCCTGTGGCTCTAGCGGCTAAGGCACCAGCCACATACACCTAAGGTGGTGGGTTCGAATCCCCAGCCCAGGCCCACCAATGATGGCTGCAACCAAAAAATTGCCGGGTGTTGTGGCGGGTGACTGTAGTCCCAGCTACTTGGGAGGCAGAGGCAGGAGACTCGCTTGAGCCCAGGAGTTGGAGGTTGCTGTGAGCTGTGATGCCACGGTACTCTACCCAGGG
>NW_003852396.1:14332801-14396185 GCF_000181295.1 Otolemur garnettii
AAAAAAAAAAAAAAAAAAAAATTCCTGTATTTTCCTACTTATCATCTGTCTGGTTGCCCTATCCATTATTAAGAGTGCAGTATTGAAGTTTTACACTATTAATGTAAAACTGTTTTCTCTCTTTAATTCCATCAGTTTCTGTTTCATGTATTTTGAGGGTCTGTCATTAGGTATATAGATGTTTATAACTGTTACATCTTTCCATACTATATATTAAACATTTTATTAATCTATAGAGTCCTTCTTGTCTCTTATAATTCTTTTAGATTTAAAATCTGTTGCATATGTTATTAGTTTAGCCACCCTTCCTCTCTTTATTCTACATTTGCACAGAATATCTTTTTCCATTCTTTCATTTTCAATCTGTCTGTGCCTTTGGATGTCAAATGGCTCTATTTATGTGATTTGATCCAGACTGCCAATCTTTGTTCTTTCATTGGAGGAAAAATTCAATTTACATTTAAAACAATTACTAATAAAGGTAGATTTATTTTTGTCATTTTTCTGTTTGTTTTCTATGTACCCCTATATATAGCATTTTTATTTTTTTTGGCTGTATGTATCATGCCCTTTTCTTAATTTTATTCTTTTAATTTCAGAATATTTTGAGGGTACAAACAACTATGTTACATGTTTGAATTTGTTAAGTAGAGTCTCAATGTAGCTGTGCACCATACCCAAGAGGTGTGCCACACACCCTTACATCCTTCACATTAAGTGGAAACATACCCATCCCCCTCCTTCCCATCTCTCTCCCATTCCTCCTCCCCCCAATTTGAATTGAATTGAGTTTTCCTCTTATATCAGCATGAATTAGATCATCTACTGGCTTCATATTGTATTGAGCACACTGAATACTTGCTTTTCCATTCTCGTGATACTTTACTAGGTAGAATGTGTCTTAACTCCATCTAGGTTAATACAAAAGATGTAAAGTCTCCATCTTTTTATGGCTGAATAGTATTCCATGGTACACATATACTATAGCTTGTTAATCCATCCCTGGGTTGATAGGCATTTAGGTGCTTTCCACATTTTGGCAATTATAAACTGTGATAAACAATGTAGTGCAAATGATAAAATTATTAGGATAAAATTATTTTTTTCTTCTGGGAATATGCCTCTTAATGGGATTGCAGGATCCAATATGGGGTCTATTTTGTGTTTTTAAGAATTTCCATCCTTTTTTCCAAAGAGGCTGTATTAGTTTTTAGTCCCACCAACAGTGTAAAAGTGTTCCCCTCTCTCCACATCTGTGCCAGCATCTGCAACTTTGGGACTTTGTGATATGGGCTATTCTCAGTGATGTTAGGTGATATCTCAGACTGGTTTCCATTTGCATTTCTCTGATGATTAGGGACAGGGGGAATTTTGGAAGCCATTTGTCTGTCTTCCTCAGAGAAATTTCTGTTCATGTCTCTGGCCCGATGATAGATGGGGTTGTTAGCTTTTTCATGTTGATTAATTTGAGTTCTCTGTAGATACTAGTCATCGACCCATCTGTTCTTCAGTGGGATTGCAGGATCCAATAGGGGGATGAATGAACCAAACAAAAGCATACCCTGAGAAAAAATAGTCAATAAATGCTGCTGGGAAAACTGTGTATCCACATGTAAAAGACTGAAGTCAGACCTGCACCTTTCACCACTTACAAAAACTGACTTAAGATGGAAAAACTCTTGATGATGTCAGCCTGGAGAAAGATTTTATGGAGAAGACTTCAGTGGCAATTATAACAACAGCAAAAATAAACAAATGGGACTTAATTAAATAGAAAAACTTCTGCACAGCTAAGGATGCAACAATTAAAGCAAATAGCCTTAAGATAGAGAAAAGATATTTGCATGTTAAGAATCTGTCCTATACTTTTTTTATCCCTCATTTTCTTTATTACTGCCTTTTTTGTGTTTAACTCACTCTTGTAGTGAAAAAATTTAAATTCTTTTCTTCTTCCCTTTGGTATCTATTCTACAGCTATTTTCTTTGTGGTTACCATAGGGATTTATTTAGCATCCTAAACTTATAGCACTATAATTTGAATTTGCATCAGTTTAACTTCAATAACATACAGAAATTCTGTTCCTTTAAAGCTGTTCTCTCCTCTTTCAGTTACTGATATCACAAAATTTCATTTTTATACATTTTGTGACCAAATACTTTTAAATGCATTAGTCTCAAAATTGTGACGAAATACAAATTTACTAATCACATTTATAAATAATAGTAGTTTTAAATTTATAACAGTTTCTTAAAGTGTATGGTTATGTAATTAAATCATGTAGAAAACAAAAAGTGGCATTAGAGACTATTGTTATAATATTACTAGATTTGTAATATACTATGTATTTACCTTTAGTAAGATTTTTATTTCTTTTCATGGCTTTCAATTATTGTTTAGCATCCTTTTATTTAACCCTGCAGAACTCTCTTGAGTCCTGTTTCATGTAGTGCAGGTCTAGTGGTAATGAATTCCTTCAGGTTTTGTATGCCTGAGAATTTCTTAATTTCCCCCTCACTTTTGAAGGACAATTTCTCAGGAAATAGAATTCTTGTTTAACAGACTTTTCTTTTTCTTTTAGCACTTTGAAAATATGAGTGTCCTGCTTTGGGGCCTTGACAATTTCTGATAACTATCTGCTCGTAGTATCACGGAGGACACCTTTCTTGTGATGAGCCTCTTCTTTCTCACTATCCTCAATAGTCTCTGAGTCTTTGTCTTTCAAAAGTTTGCTGATATTATATCTCAGTGGGGTTTCACTGACTTGGGAAATTCCCTGAATTTCGTAAAGATGTATGTATGTATGCCTTTCATCAAATCTGTGAAGCGTTCAGCCTTTATTTCTTCAGATATTCTTTTCTCTCTGTCTTCTTTCTCTGATGCTGTCACATTTGATGGTGTTGGGCAGGTTCTTTGGGCTCTATTCACACTTCAACCTTCTATTTTCTGTTCCTCAGACTCAATAATTTCCATCAACCTATCTTCAAGTTTGCTGAGTTTATATAATTATATAATTTATAGTTTTATAACACATAATATACAATGTATACTTGCTGTATATGTGTTACATATAACAAATTCAATATATACGTTTTCATTTTTATTCACACTTACATTTTATAGAAACTCCCAAAGATAGAATCATATAGTGCTAAATGAGACATATTAATTCTACTTACCATGTTTATAAGACCTTGTCATGCCTGAGTCTTATCTCTCATCCATTTGCATGTTCACACACACCATGTGAATAATAACTGCCTATTGAATTCTTCCTGACTGAATATGTGGAAGATGAAAATATCTGGGACATACCAAACCTAAATTATAATATAGGGTCTGAAGTGGTTATCTTTAAATAAGAACGTTGGTGTTCATCTAAATTCAGATATGTATCTTGATTTTACTTCTACTCTATTTCTTAGGCCAGCTTCAATCACACTCTTTAATGTTTTTCTCTGACATTCAAGTCAACTTCCTGTATTCAAGTGAAAGCCCTGTGTATGTGAAGAAATTATTAGGGCTGTGTCAAAACATATTGAAACTGTTCTCTATCATGTATGCATGCTCTTGGGAATAGTTTTAAATAGTTTTGAGGCCTTGGCTCTTCACTACCAGAAAATCAGAAAACAGGTTGGCAGTTTTAATGAGACACAGAAGGTGAATAGGAATGGGATTTTCTCAATAAAATAATTGGAGGGTGTCGTGTCTTGCTATGGAATGACAATGATACTCATAGTAGACTTACTTTGTGAATCACATTAATTTAAAAATAAAAACAATGTACAACATTAAAAAATTCTGTTTAAATTCAATATTCTTTTCTAGATCTTTGGGGACTTTTTGGCTAGATTTCTTGACTTCATTAAAATTTTTAAATTTTCATGTTGGAAACCCCATCCATAACTCCTTCATTCTCTAATTCTCACATGCTACTTCTTTTTTCTAGTTACAACTAGATTCCATGTGTGAATATATAGAAAATATTTTCTCCATCATATTAATGGTCTCCCTTTTTGGCTATAGTCAGAAGTCACAAACTGTGATGATTTATTTTCATTTAAAAATCACTTAGTATATGATGAATGCATATGTATCAACTCATATATTGGAAAAAGATGTTGGCTTAAATTTACTTTTTTGTCTCCAGATTTAACAGATCCAAATTGAATCCCATTTCTGTCTCAAAGAAATAAATTCTCTACTTTAGTCCCCAACATAGGGAGGGTCTGTGTGTATATGACATCTGGAGGTTAATTCAATAAAAATCTGACACACACTATGCTAGGAGCACACCGAACAATAATAATTTAGACACCCCCCCTGTTGTCAAGTAGATTATTGCCCAATGGTAGGAAAAAGGAAAATTAAAAAAGAAAAAAAATGAACCTTACAGTGTCCTGCAGCATTATGGACATTACTGTAGATGTCCATACATATTTCAGGGGCAGCACAAAAGGGGATAGGAGCAACCCAACCATGGTTCTGGGAGTGAGAATAATGGGCATAGCTACCTACAAAGAGGTGACATGAGCATTAAGGTTTCGTTGGGCCATGTCAAAGAGGTCAAGGGGGAGCAGAAGGAACTGAAGAATCATCAATCCAAGGATTATATGAAGATAATAAGCAAAATCTAGAAGAACAAAGAGAAACCATTATGATCAACATTTATTAAATGCTTACTATATATATTCAATATTCATAAAAGCAACATTGATTCTAATTTTCATGCAACTATTTGAAATATGTGGTTGTATATTCACTTTATGGGTGAGGGAATTGAGACACAGGAATAAATAATGTGGCCCAGGTCACTCAGGTGGTAAATGGGGATCCCCATTAGGGATGCCTACTTCTTAAATCCCTCAGGAATTTCTCAGCATGCACATAAAGTGACCTAATAAAAAGCTGAGAAGGGGATTGGCTGCTGGGGGGGGCGGTTCTTATCCCTAGAGCTTACTAATAGTAGCCCCTTGTCACAGACTTCACCACTGGCATTTGTTCTGTCAGCAGTGCTGAAGGTCCCATCCTAGCTGCTGGGAAGATACAGAGAGGTACTTAACATTTTCCATCTCTGGAAACACGCAATTAGCACAGAGAAGTACCACAAAAGTTAGGAGCTATAAAGCAAATATAAGACAGAAATTTTAAGATAAGCTACAAGGCCACAGTCCAAATGAACTGCTGAGACTGAGAATGCTGCGGAAATTCAGTAGATAGTTAAGGACTATCAGAATAGCTGAGTGGTGGAGAAGCAAACTCAGGGGCTCTGTGTGCCCGTAAATTTGGGCTTAATGCCAGGCTTTGCCACATCTTGACTATGTACCCCTGGGGAAGTCATGTAATCATTCTAAGTTATGTTAATATTTTAATCTTTAAGATAAAGTAATAATTATACTATCAGCTTTTGGGATACAGGACCAATCAATGTACTTCAATAGACTCTCTTATTTCTACCTAAGAATACAGATACATATTATGGAATAGATAGAAATTATCCCACTCTTAAACTCAATGTTTGTCAAATGTTTTCACTTTTTAAGTATTTCCCAGGTAGTATTTTTTGAGAATCTAGAAAGTTTTTGGATGAAACCGCTATAGGTTGACTCCTGGATCAAGGGTAAACTCCTAACACTGGAGTCCAGTCCCAGAGAACTGCTGGTTCACTAAACAGACTAGCTGTTTTCTCCTCCACAAGGCAACATGGTATATAGTAGGACAAGTGCTAACATTTCTTCTGCTGAAGGCTTAGTTTCTTTATGGATGATCTAGGACCAGTGACACCTGCCTTGCAAGGTTCACGTAGGGATTAAATGAGTGGAATGTATGAAAAGCAAAGAAATGTATACTTTGAAATCACTGGTGCTTAATAATGGTCAGTTCTTCCCCTTGCCTTTCATAACCTACTCCCAGGCTTTAGTTGCAAAACCATAAAACAAAGAGGATAGATTTTGTAATTTCTAAGTCCCCACCAGCCTATAACTCAATGATTGCAGAATATCTACTTATAGCAAAGGTGACCTTGTTATAAATAATGGTTTGCTGCTCAGAATGTCTGGCTGTTAATATCTCCCCGTCTGTTTATAATGCATTGCTATTAGGCCTCGGTATCATTTTTTTTCTTATCCTGCATTTTTCCCTCTGGCCTTTCATTAATATTTTTCACTTGAAAATATTTAATGTAAATCAAATTGCTCTCATTTGGCTTTCCATCAGGAGAAGATGCAAAGTTATTTATCTAACTATGGTTCTAAATTTATAAATTCAGATCTCAGGAAATGGGAGATGCATGTTTAATCTGTCTTTTTAATTATTCTGATATAGAAGGGAAAATTACTAGCATGCTTCTTATATTAATATTCATTTGACAAACCTATGAACAGCTGCCTTGTTCAGCAACCTTCAGTAACATTTCAATATTTTCTTGAAACAGCTTTAAATTTTGCTTTTGATGTTTGCCTAACTAGTCAATATAAGCTTGATTACCATTGGCAATTAACTGCAATTCCTTTTAGCATGTATAGCCAAATCTGTGTGTGTGGTCAATCATTTAGGACTAATTAGAAGTATCTGCTGCTTCTGGGGCCTACAATCTGCCATTTTTGGTTAGTGATTAATTGTGGAAAATTGTTGTTAGCTTTCTGATATGATGAAATGTGATTTTATTTGCCTCACATCTCTTCCAGACAGGCTGTTTGGTTCACTGACAATTTGGATCCTGGTAAAATGGCCCCTGGCCTATCCTAAGGCATTATAATCATATCTCTTTCATTGGCACTGAATCCGGCAAACCCCCTAAGCCTGTGGGAGCCCACAATAAAACACACAATGCCCTCTAAGAGGAGGTCACCACTGCGGGTCATTTGGGAAAGGCAGAGGCTCTGTCATTTCCAATCATCCTGAACATATCCAGCATGAAGAGTCAGACTCTTTGGCATCAGAGATGAAGTGTGAATGTCCCAGAAGTTTGGGGATAAAGTTCCAACCTGTTCAGGCTATGAAAATGTCATCTGCCCACCAAAATCTTGTTTTAATTAAAACCTAAACATAACATAAGGTCTAGTGTACACCCAGTTCAATTCAAGTAGTGACATCTGAGTGCTTCCTTTGGGAGGGGGCAGGTTTTCTCACAGTTTTACATATTCATTTACTTATTGAATCCCTGGGGGAAAGGTGAGATGGCCCCACACCTTTTTCCCTTAAAACCACAGGCTTGGATGTCATAACCCATGCAGGGGCCGATATGAAGTTTTTATAAAGTAAGGTTAAATGAGAAACAATTTCATTGAAAGGAAAATGTAGATGTTCCTTGAAGGCATATTTTTACAGAGAGTCCTCTATTTTTCTGTGTCTTTTCAAGCATTGATAGAGTCTGTGAAGGGGCCACTGGCCTTCAGTACTAGTCCTCCTGCTGCTTCTGCATGAAACAAAACTGCCTGAACCTTCCACATCACCTTTTCTACTTCCTCCTCTCTGACTAGGAAGGCAGCCAAAGCCTACCAAAACTCTACAGAAGAGGTTCTAAAATATCGGTGTGCATCAAAATTCCCGTGTTACAATGCATTTTTCACACCACAGATTCGCAATTAGAAAGCCTGTGGTAAGGTCAAGAATGCTACTTTTCTGCAGTCTTCCAAGGAGAAGGAAAGATAGGTGTTTCAGGGTATTCGTCCTTTGAGCAACTTTTTCTATGTAGTATTACCCATCCTTCTCATTGTAGCCTCTTCATAGAGAGGAACAGGAAGTACATGGGAAGTCACTCAGAAAAAACACCAGACTCCCAAATGCAAAGTGTGAGCTGCTCCTTCAACTTGCAAATTGGAGGAGTTGGGTATCATAGAGAGAAAACACCGATGAGAAGTTAGAAACCTGGATCCAGACCTGGCTCAGCTTCCCAGCTTTGTCTTTTCTAGTCATTAACTTAACTTCTCTAAGTCCTTAAATTTCCTTTCCCAGGAAATAAAAATTTTAATAATATTTCTACTGACTTCAGAAAATTGTTGTGAGGATCAAACGAGATAATGGTTGTGGAAGTTTTTACAAAGTATTATGCAAATATAAGTAATTATCATTATACCTCTGTAGAATTAGAAATGATCAGATATTGAATTCCATGACTACCTAGATCTTCTGTAGTTCTAATCCCTATTATTAGGGAAGGGGTTACAGAAGCTTTATTCAATGTCATGCTCTTACAGCTATTTAAGAGTCTATAAATAACTGCAGTGTAGCCTAACCTTCCTTTGCCTTCACCGTAACTGAGCATGCTAATCAGAGAAGGCAGCAGTGGTGCTTTTGATGATGTTCTTTTATTGAGGCAGTCATCTTGTTTGCTGAGCCTCTTCCTATTGTTCTAAGCATGTTTGCATTTGTAACAGGCATGTCTTCCTCTTAGTACTTGTCTGGATTTCTCTGCCTCCATTATCCTCAGAGCTGGAGCTATTCCCTTCACAAAACTTTCTCTTTACCTGCCCACCCACTCACCCATCAAAAGTTTGACTCCCTTTTCCTTTTTATGTGCACTCTGCACTTATTATTGCAAAACTACATCATCAGAACACAAATCATTTCAGGATGTAGATTGTGCCTTGGTTATGGTCTACCCTATGCATACACTCATGGCACATTGTATGCATTTGAAAAGAAGTGAATGTGTGAATGTAAGAATAAGTG
Organism: Otolemur garnettii; assembly: GCF_000181295.1. Taxonomy (NCBI): domain Eukaryota; kingdom Metazoa; phylum Chordata; class Mammalia; order Primates; family Galagidae; genus Otolemur; species Otolemur garnettii. The sequence continues at coordinate 14,341,473 of NW_003852396.1, forward strand.
AATGAGTAAGCTCCATCTAAAGGCTCAAGTATTTATAGTTTATGAGATTCTTGAGGCATTTTCTGGGAGAGGCAATAAGAATACCAGCAGTCTCAGCCCCAATAACAGAAGTTTGGTGTAAAGTACAATCACTATGGGCCTAACCCTAGCAGTCGAGGTTATTGTGCTTCTGCACCCACCAGAAGCAGGTGTCTTTTAGGTTGAGCAGTTTCCAAGATGCAGCATTTCTTTTTCTCCTACTATGTGAATGCATTTGCGAAACTGACTTTTTGCTTCAGTTCTCTGTACTGTAGCCTGCCCAATTATCTCGCTGGTACCAGTGACCTCATCTAGTCCTCAGTACCTGCATTTATATTGTTTCTTTTCATCATGAAAATCATTTAATTTCTTACCACTGGACTCCTCTTAGACTATGGCTGCTGTGTAGTTTCCCAACTCTTTGTCTGCCTCTGCATGTGACCAGTCAACTTCGGCAGGTGTAGCCATTGTTCTTTGCTGCACCCATGGTATATAGTCTCAATCAGTAACAGCAACCAGCATCCTAAAGACGGCACAGCAGGAAGATACTATCAATAGATCCTATTCTGGATAAGATGAAACTGCTTTATGGTACAGGATATATAATGACAATGTAAAAAGTGCTATGTGCTAAGAAATAGTTAATTTTAATGCTATGGAAATTTAGGAAATGGAAAAATCTCATCTAATAGAAAGTATAAAACATGAACAAGGCAGCATTTTAGCTGCACATTGAATGACATTTGAGATCGAAATATGCAAAGGTGGGGGGAAGGGAAGTCTCAGGGTGTAGAAAAGGTATGACTTAACAGCCAAGAGCAGATTCTTTCAGAGAGAGGTTGAGTTTGGGGCATGGGGTGACTGTAGGAGTTAGTTGGACATAGATATTGAGATTTCATTAAGGAGAGTTTTGGATGCATTGACAAAGTGCCATTATTTCATCCAATAGTTAATAAAAGGCCATGGAAAGGTTCTGTAGAAGGTAATCTCAAGATTAGTAAGCAGAAAGGTAAAAGAGTGACTGATGGATAAGGGAAATCTTATCCATCAGCCCAAGCAAGAATCTAGACATAATCCATTGACTACCTGATCCAAGCAAGGATCTAGGCATAATCCATTGACTACTTTTGATTACTTAAACATTCAATACTAAGAGAATGAAAAGTAGTCTGTAGGTATCTGCATTACTTTCTTAACTATGAAGTAATTGTTCAGACTTAAATAGACCAATTAAAAACTGCGAACTCAGACATCTTAACATTTGCAGAGACAGATGATGGGATGGAAAATAGTCCTTCCTCTTAAAACATTTTTTATCCAGCTATTCCAAACAATAGATGAGATAGTTTTACATAAAGGTGTGGATATACATGAATATTTTATTATAACGCAAATTTAGAAAACACAACATTTCAAATGTAATTCAAGAACCTGAAGACACCATTTTACTGACATTCCGACCATTGATTCATCTATAACTTTTATTAACTATTCATTTATTCCACAAATGTTGAAACATCATTGTTAGGCTACAGGCTTTGCATTGTACAACAAATCTTTCTTTATACTCTATCTGCCATATGTTATAATCAGTAGACAGTTTAAAAGTATGCTAAAGTACAAATAATAATAAAGATAACAATATGAAATGCAGAAATATTTCAAAAAATTCCTGTGATTTCAAGTGAGTTAGCAAGAGTCAAAATGCAGTGCTTCAAAAATGCTCTCTAAATAACTTAATTTTAAAAACTTCTATTTTCACTAGATAAAACTTCCACAACACCAGGTGAAAAATTCTTGTCTATATTGTTACTGCTATGAGGAAAACACAAAGGTTTCTAATGAAAAGGCTTTTTGATAAAAAGCAATCCCTAGACATTCCCTATAAATCCAAACCTTGAGAAGAGAGATTGGTGTGCTCCCACTTAATGGACACAATGTAAGGGTATGTTCTTGGGTGTGCGACATGATTACAAGAGGACCTCTACCTAATAAGCATTGTGACTTAGTTATTTATACCCTCACATTAACCTGAAATTTAAAAAACAGAAAAACAAAACAAACAAACAAACACCTTGAGGTGGCGTGGAGGGAGCTCATTTGTAAATATAGTTATATTCATCTTAAAGGTTCATGAACATGGTCATTAAACATGAGATTGCATAACTACTGTTCTCATTTATAAAGTTACCAAATATAACTTGATGACATTTAAAAGTATTTTAAACTGAATTTCATTTAGGCTTTTAAAATGTGTTTCAAGGATCATGTATCTTGTAAAAGAAGACGGGATACTAGATATCAACCTAAGACCAGGATGAGTCTAAGAAAAACTATAAAATTCTCCTACTCTCACTTTTTAAATTGAATCATAGCTATGTACATTAATACTGTCATGGGGTACAGTGTGCTGTTTTTATATACAATTTGAAATATTTTCATCAAACTGGTTAACATAGCCTTCATGTTATTTTCCTAGTTATTGTGTTAAGACATTTATATTCTCCATTTAGAAAGATTCGCATGTACTCTTGTAAAACGAACCATAGGTTTGATCCCACCAATCACCCTCTCTCCACTGATCCTCCCCCCTCCCCTCCCCTCCCTCTTCCCTTTCCCCATATTCTTGGGCTATAATTGGGTTATAGCTTTCCTGTGAAAGCTATAAATTAATTTCATAGTAGGGCTGAGTATATTGGATATTTTTTCTTTCATTCTTAAAATACTTTGATAAGAAGGACATTTTTCAGCTCCATCCATGTAAACATGAAGGAGGTAAAGTCTCCATCCTCTTTAGGGCTGCATAATATTCCATGGTGTACATATATCACAATTTATGGATCCATTTATGGGTGGATGGGCACTTGGGCTTCTTCCATGACCTAGCAATTATGAATTGGACTGCAATAAACATGATAGGTGGGTCAGAGGCGAGATCAAGAAGGAAATTACCAAATTTTTAGAACAAAATGACAATGAAGACATGAGTTACCAGAACCTCTGGGATAATGCAAAGGCAGTCCTAAGAGGGAAATTTATAGCACTACAAGCCTTCCTCAAGAAAATGGAAAGAGAAAGTTAAGAACTTTATGGGACATCTCAAGCAACTGGAAAAGGAAGAGCACTCTAATCCCAAACCCAGCAGATGAAAAGAAATAACCAAAATTAAAGCAGAATTAAATGAAATGGAAAATAAAAAGATTATACAACAGATCAATAAATCAAAAGGTTTGTTTTTTGAGAAGGTCAATAAAATAGACAAACCTTTGGCCAACCTAAACAAGAAAAAAAGAGTAAAATTTCTAATTTCGTCAATCAGAAATGGTAAAGATGAAATAACAACAGACCCCTCAGAAATTCAAAAAATCCTTAATGAATATTATAAGAAACTTTATTCTCAGAAATATGAAAATCTGAAGGAAATTGACCAATACTTGGAAGCACACCACCTTCCAAGACTTAGCCAGAATGAAGTGGAAATGTTGAACAGGCCTATATCAAGTTCTGAAATAGCCTCTCACTTTTTATTTTCCAAAGCTTTGGGGAAAAATATCACAAGATGTCTGTACAAGACTTTCACATGACTATCCTATTGCCAATCCTCTCAATATTAGCAAATCCATGCAGACACTAGATAGTTGTTAGAAAACTAGTCATTCTGCACCAGGCCTGGTGGCTTACATGTGTAATGCTAGTACTCTAGGAGACCAGTGCAGGAGGATTCCTTGTGCTCAGGACTGTGGGAACAGCCTAAGCAAGAGCAAGACTTCCTATTAAAAACAGAAAAAAAATTAGCAAAGCCTTGTGGCTGTTACCTGTAGTCTCAGCAACTTGGGAAGCTAAAGCAAGAGGAACTCTTGAGTCCAAGACTTTGAGATTGCTGTGAGCTATGATGCTACAGCACTCAACCCAGGGAAACAGAGTGAGATTCTGTCTCAAAAAACAAAAACAAACAAACAAACAATAACAACAACAACAGACAATAATTCTGCTCCACCACTTACAAGCATTATGAACACTCTGAGCTTTTGTTTCCTTATTTATGAAACAAGAAAAAACGTGAAAAAGCATATTATATACAATATCTTTAGTACATATTACATGGCCATAATTTCATTAATTTTCATAAACATTTAATTGCTTGTTGAGTACCTATTGAACCTAAGGCACTAAGCCTTCCAGAAAAAGACACTGTTCCTGACTTAAACACAGCTGTGAAGACCAGACATCCAGTATCCACTCAAATCTTAACTCTGCCTATGCAAAGGACAAGACCTAGATGTGTGCTCTAATGACATTGCACTCATGGAAGGAGCCATCAGTCATGAAATCTTTATCTGGATATAAAAAGGGATGAGCTATAAGAATTCACCATCTTCGTTGCAAATAGGAAATCTACTCGTGATGTGGGCTTTAAAATTCCACATTCATCTGTAGGCACAGTAATTTGGTTCAGATTCTTTTTCTTCTTCTAGAACCTTTCTTTTTCTTAGTCCTAGATTCCATAATCTATTTATTTAGATACTTTATTGGTCTGGAATTTAATCTGATCTACCCACTACATTTATCTTCTAGATGACAAGAGAGACTTGGAGACTGAGCAACAAGGCTGTACACAGCAGGGATCACCCATGTTCTGGTACTCATTTGGTCAAACTAAGCTGTTTCATTCTTAGTATATTGATGATAAACAGTTTGGTGCTCCTGGTAAAATGGCTAGTAATAGCATAAAAAGAGAACTTCAAGTTTAATGACAGAGAATCAGCGAATTATTTAGTCTCCATATCCATCCCTATCCAGTATAGGGAAATGTCCCTGAGTGGGCCAGCTGGAGACACTATGGAAAATACAAGCAAAGCAGGATCCTGCCCCTAAGTTTGTAACAAAGTTGGAAATGAAGGCAAAAAACATCAACTCCACTATGTAAAAACAGATGTTTTTTAGTTGAGAAAATAGCCTTTTTAGAAAAGGGCCTCCAAAATTTAGCTACAAGTCCACGTATCAACTTGTCCTGTTTTTTAGCTTCCTCTGCATCTAGTCACTTGTAAAACCATGATAAACTTAGGAGAAAATGAGCCTCTAGGACCATCACAACTTATATTTTTTCCACATGTGAAAGGACTGAATAAGCACAAAATCAATTTGCACATTAAAACACAAAGATCCTGCAAAAGTCAGTCTATCTACCCAAAAATAAAGTACATTTCATATTAATACTTGAAACGGTTGATTTCAGAAGTTTAAGTTTTCTTTTTCATTTTTACTTCATTGTTTTTTTGTGTAGTTGAGGTTAGCCTTATTTTTTGTAAAATCGGGAGGTTCTTTAGACATTTTTGTCTTCAATCCCTTTCACTAAGGCTAAAAGAAGTGAACAGGTTTTCTAAGGACATAAATAGGGTGACTACAATTAATTATCTAATTCAGTACAACTTAAGGGTGTTCCGGAGTGTTGTTATTCAAAAAGAGAACGGTCACAAAGGGTAGTATCACAGGAACACTAAACCCTATGCTCACTCCAGCCTTGAAAGTAATTCATAATTGTGTCTTTTGAGTTTGATTATCAAACAGTTCCACAAGTGTATGTCCTCACGACTGTGGAAAGAGCATGTGGCTGGCTGTGCATATAGCTTATCAGGAGGGTGGATGATTTATCACCCTGGCCAGCATCTCCTGAACACTCTGACATCTGGACATTATGACTTTGCAGATACGAGAATCAAATGAAAGTAATAAATTATTTTCCAGTTATAAGTTAGCAGAAAGATGGAACACACAGATCAGTGTCCGTGTGGGTGTGCAGCTGTGGTCCACTATTCTCAGGGTCAGCCAGAGTTTGTACACATGCCTAGATACTGGGTGTGCAGGCAGCAGACCCATTTTGGACTCTGTTTACTAGTCAAGGTGAAGGAGGTCCCCCAACTGCTTCCAGGTTCCCTTGGCTCAGGGACTGGGAACTAAGGTTACCCCTGGCAGGTTACTGCAGCTTGCTCTGTGGAAAGCAAACTGGCAGAGACGACAGCAACAGGACCAAACAGAAAGTTTCATCAGCATGAAACATAATGGGCACAGAAAATGTGTACCCTGAGATTTATTTCATTTTCCAGCAAAATGAATACTGGAAAAGCTACATTTTTAGATGAAGTTTACTGACCCCAGAGTGCCCGGGAAGCTGAGAGATTTCATTTCACTATTAAAGTAACAGTTATCTTTGGGCAAATGAAAAAAAAAAAAAAAAACCCACGAGACCAGAGTGAGAATGTGGTGAATATCAATATTTTTAAAAATAAAACTAAATTTAATATATTTCTTAGAGTTATATAATAAGATGATTTCATTAAGAATGAATAAAACAAGTGTTATAAAAGCACTCAGAGTTAGCTGAAAATAGATACATTTTGAATGTACATATTAAATATGCAATCTCAAAAAAGATGAGACCAGTTTATGAGTATATTTATAAATGTATTTGTTTTAGTATACTATTATCTTTAAATATTAATTTAGTAAACCTGGAATACATCTGTGGTGTTTCTCTCTGGTCACCCAGCACAGTCATCTTGTGACCAAATATTGTCAATGCTATCTCTGGAATTAATTTTTAATTTTTTATACTTATTGTCAGCAACAAACTCTTAATAAGTGCATACTCAGTTTCCTTTATTTAGCAGTGACTGTGTCGGATATTATGTCATGAAGAAAAATGATACATAGAACTTTTAAGTTTCTAGTATCTGTGATAAACAAAAAATGTTATCAAAATAGTCTATAGTGAAGATATTTTCAACGTGTTAAGAAAGTGCAATGAAGAGAGCCACTATTTTTGCAAAGAAAATTATAAAACAGAAGACTATTTGGATCAACTTCTATTGTAACATAGTGTTTCCTAAATGGTTTCCTGAATTTCTCATAAAAAAAGAGAAATATTTTTTCTTAGCCATGCATGTAATCCCTGATACCTTTAACACAGTCATGGTAAATGACAGAGCCAAGAGTCTGAAGCTTTCATTATGCTTTTGTGTGTGAGTGGGGGTGGTGGTGGCAAGAATAGTTGGCATGAGGATCTCCCTCTTGACGAATTTGAAATGCATAATACTGTATTGTTAACCATAGGCATGATGATATACAGAAGATCTTTTGAACTTATTCATGTAGCATGGCTGAAAATTTATATTCATTGACCAACTCTCAATTTCCCCTCTTCTCTCCAATCCTCTGATGACCACTGCATTTGCTGTTTCTGTGAGTTCGATTATTATAGAGATTGAACACAAGTGTTATTTGTCCTTCTGTGACTAGCATACTTCACTTAGCTGGTGTCCTCCAGTTTCACCCACATTGTTGCAAATCACAGAATTTCCTTCTTCTTTAAGCCAGAATAGTAGTCCATTGAATGTGATACCACACATTTTTTTATCAATTTTTTTATCATTTCATTCATTGAGAGCCATTTAGATTTATTTCACATCTTGTGAAATAAAGACGTGAAATAAGTATTGCAGCATTGAACCTGAGAATGAAGATCTATCTTCAAGATCTCAATTTTAATACTTTTGTATGTGAACCCAGAAGTGGGATTTATGAATCATAGGATGTTTCTGTTTTTCACTTTTTGAGGAAACTCCATACTATTTCCATAACTACTGCACCATTTTATATTCGAGCTTACAAGTTATAACTTCTCCACATCCTCATCAACATTTGTTATCTTTTGGTATTTTGATAGTAGCCATCTTGTTTTTTATTGTTTTTTTTTTTTTGGTTTAGCAGGCCGAGGCTGGTTTCGAACCTGCCATCCCTGGTGCACAGGGTCCATGGTCTAATCATTAAGCAACAGGCACCCACCCAATAATAATCACCTTGATGACTGTGAAGTGATATTTCATTGTAGTTTTGGTTTGAATTTCTCTGATAGTTAATGATAGAAATCTTTTCATCTAGCTACTGGCTATTTGTATGCTTTCTTTGGAAAAATGTGTACTAGCACATAGTTTATTTGAGTTATTTTATATTTGCTAGTGAACTGTCAGAGTTCTTCTCTAAGTAGAAAAAAGTAGTTTAATAAATACAATAGAAGCTCTATCAGTTGACCCTCCAAGAGACTGTAACAAGTTAGTCAACACATGGACATGGTCAACATAAGGAACTAGGCCTACTGTGCTGATACGGATGTGGGCTGTATGTCCAGTCTTTGAAAATTAGGTCAACTTAAGGAGGTGGTCAGTGTAGAGAAGGGAACTATGGAGGTTCTACTGTACAAGGTAACCATAAAAATACATGATTCTTAATATAAAAATATTCACCCATAAGTACTAAAAATAATTTTCTTCATTTCTAATGGTCCTCATGCTGTATTCAGGTAGAAAAATTGTTCATAGTCTTCAAAATGCAGAAGGAGCAGGCAGGAGATTGCTGCAGGAGCAGCAGGAGACTGCTGCTTTCAGATGTACAGGAAACCTCCAACAAGAGTGAAATTTGTCCTAGGCACTCTTTCCCTCCTATTGCATGACAGCCTGTTATTCTTACAGAAGACAATTGCCTTCTCTAAATTTTTTAAATTCCTGTGAGCTTCCCCCAAACCCTAACAGTTGAAAGAATGAAATCTGCTTAGGTTCCTGAGAAATTCCTCTGCTATTACATAACATGGGCTAGCAGAGGAAACATCTGTAGTTCTGTGGGTCAGTTCTCAGAAATCTTAATATATAACCACAAAACTTTGCTATTTCAAGCTTTTAAATTTTCACTTTGTTAATGTGTCTAAAATTGTCGTAGTATAAATGGCAGCATGCAAATTCTGACAACAGCAAAACCTCATCATCATAAATATGCTAGATTCTCAAGGTATTCCATAAAGACAACCTTTAGCCTGTAAAATGAGAAGATTCAGAGTCATAGAGTCTGAGTCTCATCCTTCACAATACATGGTCAGAGAAAAAGTATTTTATTTCACTGAGTCTCAGATTCTATAGGTAGAAAGTGGAAGAACTATTCATCATCTCAAAGTATATTTTATGTCAGGCTTTCTAGAACCTTCACAGATGACAGAGTGAATATTTTTACATTATTCAACTACTATTCAATTGACAACTATTATCTTAAAGATACTAACCCAGATGCTTGGGATACAGAGCTAAGCTCAATGTGGTTTCTACTGTCCATGTTCTTACAGTCTAGTAGGAGAATAACATATAAACTCCCAGAGAAACTACACATTATAGTACAAGGTATTGTTCAATCCTCTGGAAACTCAAAATTCTTCATCCACTGTTGTATTCTACTATTGGGAAACATTTATTGAGCCATGTTTATGAAATCCACTTGGGAAGATCAACAAGTTGTGTTTTAATAAAAATACTAGGGAAATTCAGAAAAACAAAAGCAGAAACAGAAAATACACTGAATCAGTCACAGCTTTGAAAGTCTCTTTTGGCAAAGATCTTAACTTTTTTTTTTTATTATATCATAGCTGTGTACCTTAATGCAATTATGGGGTATAATGTGCTGGTTTTATATACAATTTGAAATATTTTCATCAAACTGGTTAACAAAGTCTTCACAGCATTTTCTTAGTTATTGTGTTAAGACATTTATATTCTACATTTAGAAGGATTCACATGTGCCCTTGTAAGATGAACCATAGGTGTGGTCCCACCAATTCAATTACTCTCCCTCCACCCATCCTCTCTTCTCCCCTCCCCTTTCTCTCCCCTTTCCCCTTCTTCTTGGGCTATAATTGGGTTATAGCTTTCATATGAAAGCTATAAATTGGTTTCATAGTAGGGATGAGTACATTGGATACTTTTTCTTCCATTCTTGAGATACTTTGCTAAGAAGATTATGTTCCAGCTCCATCCATGTAAACATGAAAAAGGTAAAGTCTCCATCTTTCTTTAGGGCTGCATAATTTTCCATGGTGTACATATACCACAATTTATTAATCTGCCACTCAGTCCTGGAAAGCTATAACTAGGACAGGCCCCTCTAGGGAAAAGAGAGTTCTTTCTATTTCAACAAAGAGTAGTTCACAAGGGGCTGTCAAGGCAATGGAAAGAGACCTTGTGTTTTGAGCCAATAAGCTTTGGCACTGGCCCTTAGAGATTCCTTCTTTCTCCAAATATTTTCTGCCATTCTGAATATTTTCCTTTTTAATTAACAGTCTCTAAATAGCAGGAGAGGAGTTATGGTATCAAACATTTCTTACATTTCTAACCCTATTGCCTGAATTCAAGTTTTCTCATGTGAAAGATATGACTGTATTTATTTTGTCAAATTGTTGTGAAGATTAAACAAGATATTAGTGACAAAGTAGCCAGTGCCTAGCACAGTGTTTGATGCATCACAGACATTCAGTAATGTCAATTCCTTTTATAGAGCCAGTGTTATAGATTATATCTTATTTTCCAAACACTATGGATTTTTAGTTTTTACATGTCTGTATATTCTATTAATGATGATACAATTTATTCCTATTACATGTAGGATTATTGGTTATTTTTCATTTTAAGAACATTGATTGGTGTATCTATGGGCTAAGCCACTGTAGGAGAATTTTAGAACATAGAGACTAATGGACTAGGATCTTACTATCAGGAATTTTGCAGTCAAGCTGCAGAGACACACATTTCAACAAATGGTTTTAATATAGTTTGATAAATGTTATGATGGAGACATATGCTGTGTGCAGTGGGGCTCGGAGGAGAGAGTGGTAAAGTTTGGTGGGCTGGAAGTGATGTTTCAGGGAAGAAATGGATGAATAATTATTGTCTTGTCTCAATCAGTGAAAGAGGAACTAGAACGTAATTCAAGAGTCCCTGGGAAAATCTTTCTTTACAAGGCAATTCTAATGATAAAAACATTGATTCAGTGGTCCCAAGGTAGCTTAGCCTGCAACTGGTATGCATGCACTCTTTTATAATCTAGAAGAAATTAATTCTGAGAGGTGTTTGGAAAGCAAGCAAATTCATATTTTTAGTAAATGATTAGATTATCTAAGATAACAAAGCAACTGCTGTCATTGTTTCAGTAAACTACTCTGGAGCAAATGTGATCCAGCCTACTTGATCATTTAGTTAATTTCCATAAACACAGGTTAGGGGGCTACCCCATGCCAGGCACATTGTTGGGCACTGGGGATATCACAGTGAGCAAGGGAAACAGTCCTATCACTGATGGATGTCACTCCCCATCTCAAGGGAAATATGGTAGCAAGCAAAAATAGTCCAATAACATTGGTGTAAGTGATATTCCATTTCATTCATTAAATATTTGTTGAATATTTGTGCATGCTGTAGGACTGACTACTCCTGCCATGTGGCAATGTAGAGATACACTTAGCTGGGACTGGAGTTCAAGTAAGTCTTCCTGGGCTCAGTGTCCGTAGGTCAGTGGTTAGGGGATCAGCCTCATACATCAAGGCTGGTAGGTTCAAGCCTAACCCAGGCCTGCTAAACCAACAATGACAATTCCAACCAAAAAATAGCCAAGCATTGTGGTGGGCACCTGTAGTCCCAGCTACTCGGGAGACTGATGCAAGAGAATCAGTTAAGCCCAAGAGTTTGAGGTTACTGTGAGCTGTGATGCCACAGCACTCTACTGAAGGTGACATAGATAAAAAAATAAAGAAAGAAAGAAAGAAAGAAAGGCTTCCTGGAAGACGTTACATCTGAGCTGTATCAAGAAGAATGAAACATGCCTTATCAGGAAATAAGAATGGAACTTTCGAGCAAAAGAAAAAGACTGCACGAGGTCATAGGGTTATATAATAGCAGGTTGCCTCTGGAGAGTAGTGAGCAGTTCAGTATTACTCGAGCCTCATTTGTAAGTAAGAAGAAGCAGGTGATGTAGCTGGAGAAGCAGACAGGAGTGAAGGCATGAAAAACCTTGTATATGGGGAAGTGTATATTATAAAGGACTTTCATAGGTTTCTGGAGCCATTAAAAGAAATGACAATTTTCATGGATAATATAAGTGTCTGTTTGCAGTAGTGCATTAATAAATTTTTCTTAATCCATAGTGATTACTGTGTGGTATCATATTATTTATGCATTTGCTATTATCCCTCCATTTGTTTAATAAGCATTTATTAATATGCTATAATGCTCAACACTATTATGAGTTCTGAGAATAAACCAGTGAGTAAAATAGATGCATCCCTACCTACACAAAATATACTGTCTAGAGAAGATAAATATCAAATAGATAACCATGAAATCACAACTGTGGAGGATATGGTGAGGAATAAGGGGTATGGAAAGTCAGTAATTTTAGGACCTGGTGTGAGCACAGTGCCAGGGCCTCCCAAGAAAAGATAGGTTCAGCAAAGACCTGAAGAAAAAATATGATGCCAGTGGGTGGGAGAGAAGACATCATTCCACTGGAAGGGGTGGTATGTGCTTAAGCCCTGTGGTGATTTAATAACTCAGCACTCATGTAGAACTGGAAGACAGCCAGGAGAGGTGGCTTGTGAACTAAGCAGGACAGAAAAGGATCAGAAGCACATACAAGTCCTCATAGATTATATTGAGAATTTGAACTGCTTCCTTCTGGGAGAACCAGCCTCAGATTAGACAGAGTGCACCAGTGCTGGCTAAGGTGCAGGTCATGGTAGGAGTAAGGAAGAGCCATGGCTGCTGTAGTTCAAAACCTCAAAGATGTGGTGAGGGTGATTCTGCAATGAAAGGTCATTTGTTTCCTAGTTGTTTGCATGCTTGGATGTTTCCTACAACTTTTGTAGAACTCGTGTAGCTTAATGACCTCTTCAATAGTGCTGTAACAACCATCTGATTGGAGAGACAAGCAAGAGAAAATCATGGAGCAACAGAAACTCTCAGTCCCTGCTGGTGGGAATGAGAAATGGGCAGGGACTTTGGAAGACAGATTGGCAGTTTCTTACATAACTCAAAATATTCTTACTGAACAATTAAACAGTCATACCCCTTAGTATCTACCCAAATGAGTTAAAAACTTGTATCAACACAAAATCCTGGAAAAGAACGTTTATGGTGGCTTTATTAATAATTGCCAAAACTTGGAACCAGCTAAGATATCCTCCAATGAGTAAATGAATAAACAAAAGAAAGGAGCTATTGAAACTAGAAGGAACCTTGAGAGCACATTGCTAATAGAAAAAAAGCCAACCTGAAAAGACTACACACTGTATGATTGCAACTATTGTCATTCTAAAACTAGAAAAGGCAAAACGGGAGGCAGTGAAAATGTTAATGGTTGCCAGGAGTTTTAAAGAAGAGTGGGAGAGAGGGTAAGTGGGTGCAGCACAGGTGATTTTTAGGGCTGTGAAACTATTCCGTATGAAGCTATAATGGTGGATTCATACCATCATACATTTGTGAAAAGCCCCATAATTGTAACACAAAGAGTGATGTATCAATATTGGATAATCAGTTGTAACCACTGTCCCACACTAAGCTGGGGATAGGGCGGTACGTGGCAATCTGTACTTCCTACCATATGTTTTTTATAAATCTAAAACTACTCTTTAAAAGTCTATTCATTTAAAAAATAAATCACAGCATAGTCATGAATTGCTAGAAAACCCAAACTAAACACTGTTCTGTTACACAGTAAACAACAGGATAGCTCTGGCTTCTCGCCCAGAGGTCTCCCTTGTCTTAGTGCAGAGAGATTGACTATTGCCCCTCCTGGACACAGCGGACAGCTTTAGGAAGCAGACACTGTTACACTGTGAGTTCTGCACATTACAGTCTCTGAAAAATACAAAAGCTACCATGCAGTGATTCCTCCCACCTCTGGGTCTTCCCTCTCCTTAACACTTAGAGATGTGTCCAAAACACAGTCACAGCAAGGTCCTTGGAGGCAGATGAGTAGTGTCAAAAGCAGAAGATTTCCCCAGAAGCTACAAATAATTGGAGGCAGATGGCATATCAGATCATCAGGCCATCTCTACAGTGATACCAACTCTATTTTCCACAATTTTACAGGACCAGTTTAACAATATAATTCTGCCATTGAATCTCCCTCCCCAAAGTAGGTCCAAACTAGAGAAAGTCATCAACATAAAGCCAAATATGGTTGCAGGCTAAAGGCACAGGAATTAATGGTTAGTGCTTCTCAGCCAGGCAATGTAATCTTGAATAAATGTGGATCAAGAGAATATTCAGTTATTTAATTAATGTTCCCTTCTCACTTCTTTGCTAATTAATTTAGAAATGAGAATTGACCAAATACCCAGTGATGGGCCATGTGTTCAGTTTATGATAATTAGACATCACTTAGTCATTTAGTCACACCTTACATTCCCAGTCTGTTTTTCTGGGAATAAACTAAGAAGTAATGAGGTGTGTCCTCATAAAAGTGAATGGTCTTTCCAATTTTCATCCAGTATTGAGGAGAACAAAATCTGTCCTTTCCTTCGTCAATGTCTTTTCACATATTTGATGATCTTGGTACAGGAGGACATGCTCATCTATATTCACCTTGGAAGCATAAAAACTTCAACACTGAAAGAGAATACATATATTGGATGTTTTCCACTAATTTTCAACAAACTGTCCGTGACTGAATGGAGACTAACTTAAGTGACAGAAGAGGAAGTTATGGATGTGTATTTGCAACAGTATGAATGTGGAGAGGTTTATTCTTGTTTGGAGTAACTATTGATATTTCTATTAACGGTATAAACATGTGTGATTAATGCCACTTATGAAGAAAGATAATGCTACAAAGAATAGTTCTAAACTGTGTTTGGGAGGTCGCCAAATATTTACTAAACATGCTTGTCTGAATTAGGAATAGAAGTCCCATTTGTCAGCAGTTCCTAGTTCTATATTCTTCAATTAATTGAATCAAGGAACTATGAAAGAGTGCATTCTTATGTTCAGACTTCCCAGTGTTGTTGAGATGGATGCAAAGACCAGATTTTCTCTCCTGCATGGACCTCCTCAACACTTCACTACCACCAAAAAATACTGAATTCTTACAAAGAAGAAAAATTTGTTGCTCCTTCCAAGATGACAATATTCATTTTTACTTAACACTTGTTACTGAGTGTCCCTGGTGTGTCACAGCCACGATGTCAAATGTTTACATGTATTCTCTCATTGAATCTTCCCAATAATTATATATAAAGGTTCTGTTATTACCAAATTGCAACTGAGGAAAATAAGTTTCAGAAAAATTAGAGAATGTCCTTAAAATCATATGGGGGGGTAAAGTGGTAGAAATAGGATTTTAACCCATACATAAAAATCCTAGCTCATGGCTATCCCATGTTAGCAATTGTGTATTTGTTTTTAACTTATGGAAAATCACATGTGAATTATTGTGAACATTACTGGACTTCTGTTGCTCTCCATAGGGACTGATTTATTGCCAAGCAGTAAAACTCAATGTACATACAGACACACACACAAACATGGCTAATAATTTTCCTACAAATCTGTGTGACTTTGACTGTAGAATGGTCTTTGGATGGGCAAATAACAATTTTCATAGAGATGAACCAGTAATACTTCTCCAACATTTTTGTAACCTTTTCTAAAATGTGTTGACTTCATTTTGGATAAGCTGGGTATGTCTTCCTATTACAGAGAAAAAAAAAAAAAAAGCCAGTGGTCTTTTACAGAACACAATGTGATTTAAGTAACTAAAAATAGGGAAGGTGTGAGCAAGCAAGAAGACAGTATTGCCAAAAAGAAAGAATGGGGCAGGGAAAGTTTTAAAACAAAATTGACCATTAGTTATTACTCCTAATCTTGTACCCAAGTTATCAGTAAGTCACCTCAGAGAGTTACCTCAATGTCTGTTTCTTACCCCATTTTTCCTGGTGGACTGCATGGAAAAGACTAGATGCTCTAACAGGGCTTTATTGAAATTATATGTTGTCTGTTATGAATATCTGCTTCTTCTTGTGTTAAAAATGTTTCAAGTTAAAATTATTTTAATTGCGACTTTTGTAACAGAACTTCATGAATTTCATTACCAGTTGATGGTGTAAGAGGCAAGATCCTAACCAGGTAAATGGCAGACTTATGGGAAAATCCTCATTTAAGTTATCTTGTACCATAAGTGGAGAGTAGCCTCTTAGTAGATTATTGACATGTAATAAAATGATGCTCACTCTTACCATCACTTAATTGATTGTTAGGGGAAAATATATCAACACTCAGCAATAAATGAGTGAGCATATAAAAGACTTCCACTCAAAGCTCTTTCCAGAGTATTATCTTAGGAATTCACGTCCACTCACTGATTGCCCATAACATTCATTTATTCATTTATTCAACAACTATCAATGCCAGCCCCTATTTATGGAACTTATATTGAAGTGAGGAGAGACAGGAATGAAGAGACAAAATAAGTAAAGCATATACCATGTTTGATAGTAATAAACAGTGAGGAAAAAATATAATAGAGATGAGAAAGTGTTTGGCAAAGTATGGAAAGAGGCAATTTTAACAGGGTGGCCAAACATGCTTCATTGAGACTACTAATGAGAAATAAACAAAGCATTTAGTCAAATGTCACCTTCTCAGTGAAGTCTTTTATAGAACTGTGACTTATACAAGAAAGTTGTCCATATCCATGTTCAGTCTTTATCCAATGTGTATTATAATTACAAACTAAGCCTTCAGCACATAAAGGTGGATTAGACCTTATGGTTCCCCTCACATTATAACAGGGAAAATGTTCACAACTGAATAATTATGACACAGTGAAATATGTAAATATAGATACATAAAAAGAACAGAAACCAGTAAGAGAGAGAATCAAATGAGCATAAGAGGAATACAAGAAGGGTTTAGAAAAGAGGTGATATTTGAATAGAGGATTAAAAGATGATATTGATAAATAATATCTAAATTTTTTATTTCTGTCAGAAAATTTTAGTAAAATGTTTTATTCTCTATTTTAAGTTATAAAAGTTATTATGAATACATCCCCACTGTAAAAATTTTGAACAGAAAGCTTGGAATAAATGCAAAAGTTAAGCACCACATTTTTAGTTTCACTGACTCTAAAGCCTGTTTCATCTAATTACTTCATTATGCTGAAAACAGTGAGAGGAGGAGGTAAAAGATTATTTATTTACTCTGCAAATATGTTTTGAAGGCTTACTGTGTAGTAAGTACTATATTAGGCAAACTTAATACCAGCATTAAGACAATAGGACCTTTGCCTTCCTAAACATTATGATCTGGTAATTCTAAGAAAATGGAACCACACATATAGATATTAAATCATGAAGGAATATAGCACCTTCAAGTGATTTGATAAAACCAGTGAGAAGAATATGTCTCACAGAGAGTTTTAAGAATTAAGTCTGGATGAAGAAAAATAGCAATTATGAAAATAAATAAAATGTGAAAAAGGAGACTTTAAAATTGATACTGTAGAAATAATAAGGATTATTAAATACTACTGTGAGCCACTATATGGGAATAATTGGAGAACCTAGAAGAAATGAGTAAATTCCTAGACATATACACCCTACCATGACTGAACCAGGAAAAAAATCTAGACAAAGCAAGAATATTTAATGAGATAGAAGCAGTAATAAAATGCATCAGTTCAAAGAAAAATCCCAGAACCTGATGGCTTCACTGCTGAATTCTACCAAGCATTATACTATTCCAAAAAGCAGAGGAGGAAGGAATCCCAAACTTATTCTACAGGCCTGTATCACCCTACTACTAAAACTAGACAAAAACACAGCAAAAATACAAAACTATAGGCCAATAGCTCTGATGGATATAGATACATCCTCAGCAAAATAATAGTAAACCAAATTCAACAATACATTATGAAAATACAAAGACATGACAACATCAAAAGCACATCATAATCAAGTGGGATTCATCTCAGGAATGCAAGGATGGTTCAACATACACAAATCAACCCATATATCAGCAAAACAAAGAACAAAACCATACGATCATTTCCAGTGATGCTGGAAAAGCATTTGATAAAATTCTACACCATTTATTAATAAAAATATGAAAAACTAGATATAGAAGGAACTTACCTCAAAATGATAAAATCCATACATGACAGACCCACACCTAGTATCATATTGAATGGGGAAAAACTGAAAGTCCTTCCTCTAAGATCTGGAATAAGACAAGGGTATACACTTTCACCAATGTGTTTCATAGTACTGAAACTTCTAGCTAGAGCAATCAGACAAGAGAAAGAAATATAAGGCATTTAAATTGGAAAGGAAGAAGTCAAGTTATCTTCCTTTGTAGACAATATGATCTTATGTCTAGAGAAACCCAAAGACTGTACCCAAAACTATTGGAACTGATAAACAAATTCCATAAAGTTGCAGGATACAAAGTCAGCACACAAAAAATCAGTAGCATTTCTGTATGCCAACAATAAGCAATCTGAAAAAGAAAAGAAGAATGCAATCCTATTTATAATAGCTACAGATAAAATAAAATACCAAGGAATAAATTTAACCAAAGAAGTGAAAGATCTCTGTAATGAAACCTATACCATATTGATGAAAAAAATTGAAAACAAACAAAAAAGTGGAAAGATATTCTATGCTCAAGGATGAGAAGAATCAATATTGTTAAAATGTCCATACTACCCAAAGCAATCTACAGTTTCAATGCAATCCCCATCAAAATATCAAAAATATTCTTCATAGAAATAGAAAAAAATTTATCCTATCCCATAATTTATATCAAATCACAAAAGGCTCAGAATACCCAATGCCATCCTGACCAAAAGTACAAAACTAGAGGAATCATACTATCTAACTTTTATACTACAAAGGTGTGGACACCAAAACAGCATGGTACTGGCGTAAAAGCAGATGCATAGACCAATGGAACAGAATAGAGAACCAAGAAATAAATCCACATATCAATAGAGAATTTAGCTTTGACAAAGTTGCCAAGAACATACTGTGGGAAAAGGACAGTATCTTCAATAAGTGGTGTGGGGAAAGTTGGATATCCATATGCAAAAGAATGAAACCAGGTCCTTATCTCTTGCCATATACAAAAATCACATCAAAAATGGGTGAAACAATAAAATCTAAGACTTGTAGCTATGAAACTATTAAAAGACAGTATTGGGAAATGCTTTAAGATATTGGTCTAGGCATGGACTTCTTGAGTACTACCCTCAAAGAACAGGCAGCCAAAGCAAAATTGGACAAATGGAATCACATCAAGCTAGAAATATTCTGCACGGGAAAATAAACAATCAACAATGGAAAGAGACCGCCAATATAATGGGAGAAAGATTTGCAAACTACCCATCTGACAAGGTATTAATATGTAGAATATACAAAGAATGCCGACAATGCAATAGGAAAAATATCAAATAATCCAATCAAAAGTGGGCAAAGGATCTGAATAGACATTTCTCAAAAGAAGACATACAAATGGCCACCAGGTATGTGAAAAAATGCTCAACAGCATTAGTTATCACAGAATTGCAAATCAAAACTATAATGCAGTGGTTCTCAACTGTCCCAATGCTTCAACCCTTTAATACAGTTCCTGTGGGTCACAACCCACAGGTTGAGAACCGCTGCTATAATGAGATATCATTTCATCCCTGTTAAAATAGCTTTTATAAAAAAAAAATAGGCAATAATAAATCCTGGTAGAACCCTCATAAAGTGTTGGTGGGAATTTAAATTAGCAACCACATAGAGAATAGTATGGAGCTTCTTCAAAAAACTAAAAATAGAATACATATGAACCATATATGATCCAGCAATAATCCTATTACTGGGCATATATCTAAAAGGAGGGAAATTTAGTATATAGAAAAAATACCTGTGCTTCCATTTTTATTGCAGCACTATTAACAATAGCCAATATTTGGAATCACCCTAAGCATCCATCAAAAGACGAATGGATAAAGAAATCATGGTGCATGCTATACACAATGCAATATTACAAAGCTACAAAAAAAGAGTTAAATCCTGACATTTCTAACAACATGAATAGATATGGATAACACTATGTTAAGTGAAATAATCCAAGCACCGACAGATCTTTCATGTTCTCACTCGTATGTGAGAGCTAAATATTGAAAATGATTGATTTCATCCATACAGAAAGTAAAAGATGGTTAGGCGAGGCAGGGAAGGGTAGTAGGGAGAGACAGATAAACTGGGGATGGTTAATGGATACACTAATATGGTTAGAAGGTCGGCAAGACAGTTAGATGAAATTAACAATATTTGATGAGACAACAAAGTAACTATAATCAACAATAAAATAGGGTATACTTTTAAATAACTAAAAGAGTGGAATTCTAATGCTTCTAACACAAAGGACATACGCCTGAGGTAATGGATACCCTAGTTACTCTGATTTGAGTAATCAACATTACATGCCTATTTCAAAACATCACATGTACCCTAAATGCATACAGGTATTGTATAGCTATAATAATAAAAAATACATTTTTTAATAAAATAAAATGTTTATTATACCTCTGAGGGAATTTGTAAAAAAAAAAAAAAAAAAGTAAATCTAAAAAGATAGCCAAGAGCTACAGGTGTTTGTATGCTAGCTAAAGCATTTGAATTTTTACAATATTTTCTATGAGGAGCCTTTAAAAATTATAGGCAAAAGAAGGATATTATTGCATGTTCAGAGATATTTTGCCTAAATAAAAGCTCTCTCAATATTTAATGTGTTTCCTTATAATCTTTCTAATACATTAATAGATTCTATTTTACTTTATTTTATTTATTTATTTGGAGACAGAGTCTCACTCTATTGCCCTCAGTAGAGTGCTCACAACAGCAGCAACCTCAAATCCTTGGGTTTAAGTGATTCTCTTGCCTCAGCCTGCCAAGGAGAGGGGACTATAGGCACCTGCCAGAACATCAGCTGTTTTGGTTGTTGTTGTCATTGTTGTTTTTGCAGCCCCAGGTTGGGTTTGAACCTGCCAGATCTGGTGTATGTGGCTGGTGCCCTAGCCACTGAGCTACAAGAGCTGAGTCAATAGATTCTATTTTAATTAATAACATATAATTATTTTTCTAGCTATAAATAATTATAGAAGACATGAAAACAGAATTTGTGGGCAGAACACAAATATAATTTAACTATTCAGAGAAGAATAACATTTTGATGTATCTTCTTCAAGTATTTTTCTTAGTGTGTATATACATTTCCTTGGTGTATGACTTAGCACTATACCATGGACCTTTTCCCAGGCCTTTTTACCACAATATAATGACTCTAGAATGAGATTTTGCTATAGGCAAAGATTTGTTTACTTAGAGTTAATTTAGTATAGTGTTTAAAAATGGGCTAAAGAATCAAACAGAAATTAGTCCTTGTACTGAACTTACTAACTGGATGTTTTAAGGAATTTGGTATCTATAAAACTCAATTTATTTGTCAGTAAAATGGAGATCAAAAATTGGTTTAACATATAGGGTTGTTATGAATATCAAATAAGGCATAGAAAGTATTTCAGAACCTAGTGCCTGAGACCTTAACCATTTAGTAAATGAATGTTCACCACCACCATAATCATTAACAATATTAAAAAATGAAATTTGTTGTTGTTGTTGTCACTGTTGGTCAGCCGCCCAGGCCAGGTTCAAATCTGCCAGCCTTGGTGTATGTGGCCGGCACCTTACCCACTGAGCTAGCTACGGGTGCTGCCAACAAATGAAATGATTATGTATATGCACAACAAAAGATTAATAACTGTTTGCCTGATGTTTCAGTGTTTATACAGCAATCCTAACTTACACAAATACTAATAGATGGCATTTTTTAGTGTACTACCTCAGGAACCACTATACTGGATTTCCGTGATAAAGAGAACGATTCTATTTAAAATGGCTTTGTCTACAGGAGGCCATTTTGTACCCAGTTCCTTTCCTCCAAAAAAAAGAAAACATTTGCATTCTGTAGTAAGGTATGGACAAACATTTTGATTTACTATTTTGCTAAACAGAAAAGACATTGGAAATATAAGCAACTGGGGGGGATTCTATTTCATAATTAGTCTAAGTCACTCATGTTAGCCATAATCAAAACAAAATGCAAAAAAACCCAAGTAAAACAGTGAGACACTCTGGATCTGATAAACAAATTCAGTAAAGTTGTAGCAAAGGGTGAGGATTTGGTCACTATAACATACGCCAGAATACAAATCATCACAGTGATTTTCCCCAAGTGACACTTAAAAGAACACGGTAAGGAGTTCAGCATTAGCCCCTCCTGATTTCCTTTATTAGCTTTGTATCTTAAAGTTGCTGGTCAGCACTTCAAATGCGGTGCACCATCTTCAGTTATCACTCATCCACTAAACAGAATGAATGTCTAGGGATTGCAGCTTTGTTTGTCTTGTTTGAAATCTCTGGTGGGTAGTCCTTTCGGGGCCCATTCACTCTCCTTCCTCACTGCTGATCAAATGTGGATGTTTTCCTATCTCAGTCCTCAGCCTGAACCTCCCCACCAGCCATTTTAATAATAATTGTCTTTAAATAAACACTCACTGACAGTTCACTCTGTCCAAGACACCACACTAAATGCTCTTGTTTAAACCTTTTGGTCTGCTCTTTTGTACTCTTCCCTAGTCCTCCACCACAATTCATGCTATTTCCTCTAAGAATCCTAGGAAACATACATGTGATCTTAGCCATTCAAAATTTGGCCTGATGTTGACCCAAGCTGCCCAAGACCTTCCAGATCAAACTTTCCTACTTACCAGCTCTCATTCTTTTTTGCCTTAGTATTTCCACTCAGAATAATGCTCTGTGGGCAGAGACATGCACTTCTTTTATTCTCACTATTTAGGTTTTATAATGATAGAAAGTCATAGAACTCAAAATCTGGAAGGGATTCTAGCATGCAGCTAATTCAGTATTTCCTAAATGTGGCTGTGCACCAGAATGATCTCAGGCTCCTGATAAAAAAAGAAATTCACAGACCCAACCCTAGATAGTCTAATTCTATATATTTAGCAAATGCAATGGGTTATTCTTATATACAACCAGGTTTTAAAAGCACTAATTTGATTCTTCTTTCCACTTAAAATAAAACTGTGAGCAAATTCAGGCAGGAATTGTATCTTTTCTCTACTACATCCTCAATTCCTACCAGTGCACACTCAAAGCAGAAAAAATATAGTTGGTGCCTAGTAAATACCGGTTGAAATAGAAATAATATCACAGTACATCCTTAGCATTTCTTATTTATGTATTTATGTTTACTCACCCTCATTTTAAAATGGAGTTGAGGCGGCTTACAAAGAGTCATATAAAATCTCTCTCCATTCTACTGATCAGGAGAGAATGATTCAATTATAAAATAATTCAAGGGGGATTAGCCACTCTGTACATTTCCTAGATAAAATATAATTCTAAATAAATGGCTTCCAGCTTCTTAATAATTGCATAGTTTATTTTTTCTTCCATGAAAGAAAAAAATATCCATCAGAAAAGGCCCTGTGATATAGCTGAAAAATCCTGTATCTTGCAGTCAGATAGACTCACATCCCAGTCTGGATTCTGTCACCTCATTCATGCATGGTGCCTGGTAATTCTGAAGGTAGTTCCTGGTACATATCTTACCTGTTCTTTACTATTTCTTCAATGACAATATTCAATTCTATTGCTTTTTCTTCAGAAATAGTTATTGAGCATGATCCTTCAGTATAGCCTTTTAAGTGACTCCAAATTTTACATAATAAATCCTTTTAATAAAGGGATTTGTTCTGTGAAGTTTGAATTCAGTTGAGGGGCCTCATCTGGGGACCTGGAGGGCCACATGTGGCCTTGAGGCTATAGGTTCCCCACCCTAGGATGATGAGGCAGCCTGTTTCAGAGGATTTTCATAAGTGAAATATGCAGTAAGGCAGGTGTATTGAAATGAAAAATGTTAATTTCCGTCCCACCTTGTGGATCTCTTCAAGTGTTATACATATCTCAAAATACCTTTGTGAAAACTATTCTCCCAAATATCCCTTTTAAAACATGTTCTAATTTTGAAGAAATATCAGTGGCTACACTGTAAAATAGTCCCTTGGCCTATATTTAGGTTCTATTTTTTCCTGTAGAGATAGTGGATCTTATCCAGGCAGTCCCTAAGTTACAATCATCCGATGATGTACAACTTGCACTTACAAATGGAGGCTATCACAGGCAACAGGTAAATGGACCTGTTCCAACTCACATACAAATTCAACTTAAGAACAAACCTACAGATTTTATCTTGTTTATAACCTGGGGACGTCCATGGTCTTATCTGGAATTTTTTACCTTGACTGGTCCTGGAGAGGAACAAGAAATCACCGTTCCCACAGCGTCTAGATGCCTCTGAACTCAGTATGCATCACAGGAAACGGGAGTTCAAACAGATTATGATGAGCATGAAGCTCTTCTCACAAGTTTATTTATGGCTTTATGAAATGACTGTAGATGCCCTTGCAAGCTGCTGAGGCAGATTCAGTACCAACTAGGCAGTGATCAAACTGTAACTATTTCTCAAGGAAGAGATCATAGGGCTTTGTAGACTTCTCTGGCTTATAATACTATGTGGTCGTACCTGTGAACTGCAAAAAATACTCCAGATTTCCATTACTTTTCCCCAGAATATTTCCATCACAAAACTTTGCCTCCATTTTTACCATGAATGAACACAATATGCCCTTCAGCAGGGATGTTGGTGTCATATTTTTCAGCTGGC
The DNA here is from genome assembly GCF_000181295.1 of Otolemur garnettii. NCBI lineage: Eukaryota > Metazoa > Chordata > Mammalia > Primates > Galagidae > Otolemur > Otolemur garnettii. The sequence continues at coordinate 14,366,153 of NW_003852396.1, forward strand.
ATGCTTACTGACCACGCCCCCGCATTCATGCCAACACTGCCATTATTATTCTCTCTGAAAAACCTCCCCACCCCCCCCCACCCAAAGACTCTTAAAACCCAGCTCATGGCTACATCCTTTAGAAATGTTTCCACAGAGTCCTGAAACCCATTTGACTTTCCCACTTTCTAAGTTTCTCCAAAATTCATTCTCTATGCTACTCTGTCACTAGTTAACTGAAACCACAAAACAAAACCTTTAAGTCTGTGTCAAGGTAAGAATCATGATTGAAAGAGATGAAAACTAAAATCCATGTTCTTTGCACAAAAAAACCCCACCCATTTAAAATCTAAAAAAACCCTTGATACGTTAATTATAGCCTATGAGGTTCATAAATCTTAAAATTTCACAGCGTTCCTGCATGGTCTTTGAAAAACATTCTGCTTTTGCTAGAAAGTAAAGAAAAACTATTTTCTTAATTTTATGAAGTATCAAAACTTTGGAGTATTTCTAACGAGAATTGAAAGTTGTTTTTCTCCTGTAGCATTTCAGCCAGAAACCAAGATGAACCTGTCTCCTAAAATGTCCCTTCATCAGAGTGAGCTAAGCTGCACATACCCTCAGGGACCAATGGGAACATGCATCTTCCCCATGGAGAAGATGACTTTTCTTCCTTCCATAGAATGTCTACAACATTTTGCTCATGTCTGGGACATTCTAATATTTGGGTGAACAACAAAATGTATCTGTACTCCTAGAGGGTAAAAGAAAATGGGTAAAAAGTCTCCAGATAACAATACCATTTCTATGTGTTGCTACATAGCACCTGTCACAGTGAGATCTGTTTCTGTGTGTTTTTTCTGATAATAATAAAAATAGCCATCATTAATCGAGCCCTTATTGTGCAATATACATTGTACTATAAGTTTTATAGATATGTTTCATCTTCAGAGCAAACTTAAGTGTTAAATATAATTATTATCCCTATTTTACACATGATAAAAACAGAGATTTTGAGAATCAGGTCACCTACCCAAAGCTCTTAATCACTGTAGTACACTGTAATAAACCATGAACTTCACTGGGAAAGAGCATATTTTTGTTAATATATATTTAGATACCCCTTCTCTAGAATAACACCTATATTTGAATACAGGCTTAGTAAGGGTTTGTTGTTTTAACTAAATGTTCAAAGTGTATATGCTTCCTAGAATGCAATTGCAGGCTGTGAGTGTTCCCAAATGTTGTGATAAATCTACAAAGATCTACCCAAATCTAAGATCTAGATGGGAATGGAAGGTGGGCATTCCTTTTTTCTACAATGGAGCCTTTCTAGGCTCTAACATAGCTACGAACCTTGATGAAATATTAAAAACAAACCTCAATAAATACCCAAGACATTAAAGAGGTAAAATACTTGATCTTAGCCTAAAAGCTAAGAAGTGATTAAATAGGAAAAACAAAGAACAATTGTCAAATATACTAACCAGGAAATTAATAACTTTGGGGTTTGCATTATTCTTTATATACATATTATTTACAGCATTTTCACAGACAAAATAGCATCCGATTCTAATGACTTTCCTAAAGTGATGGCAAGGAAAAGTATTATTCTCATTTCACAAATGCTGAAATTTCTCTGTCCAAACAGCTGTCAATGATATAGCATAAATCTCCTGACTCCTAGCCTATTTTTCATTATGAATTTATTGGCATCAAACTAAAAATAGTACTATTTATTCTATGACCATTCAAACCATAAGATGACTAAGTTACTTAGTCTATTACTGTTACTATTGAACAATCCTACTTACTTTCATGCAAGTAAGATATCAATATTACAACTTGGATTATATATTTTCAACCTCAATTTCCCAAGAGAAACCCCAGACTTTTCACATACTTTCAATCCAAGATGAAACAAATAAGAATCCAGTGAGAACACTAAAAGTATACATTAAATAATACATTATTCCCTTGCCAAGCAATAACAAAAACCATTTGCTCTAGAAAATATTGACCTTAATGAGTTTCTACAGCTAGAGGTTATCTTTGCTTCCAATATATACACATGGGAAAGAGGGGCTTAAGGAATGGTGACACAAATATTCAAACCAAAGTAATGCATGAATATCAGAGCAGCCACATAATGTGTCAATTATTTACAAATTATTACTGAATCTCAGTGCTTTGTTGAAGAAGCCAAGTTGCACCTTGTTATTTATAGAATTATTTATATAGGACAAGAGAGAAGGACTTAAGGCTTGCAAGGAAAGTTGCTCTTTGTCCTCTGGTAATTACTTCTATACCTTATGTTACTGTGCTTTATAAATGCATTCATCAAACATTTATTGAGCAACCAGTTGTGTGCTATAGTGGGTTCTTAAGATGTAAAATGAATATGATGTAATTGTTGCCTTAAAGGAATTCACTGCCTAGGGGAGTGGTCAGGGAGAGTATAGTTTGCCATTGTTAGAGCGGCTGTGTTAAACTGAATTCTGCCCACGCCCCACCTTCATTCTTACATTGACAAGGTTTCTGGAGAAGTCTCTTAACTTCAGTTCCTTATTCTTTAACATTATAATATGAACCAGGAAATAGGCATTATTGTGTGTGTGCCTGCTATTTGCCAGACATTATTCTAAATGCTTTCAATGCACTATTGCATTTAATCCTTTCAATAGTCCTAATCAAAAGTTACTATTAATATTCTCAAGCAATCAGAGTGGAGAAGGAAATGTCAGCATGAGAAGCATGGCAGCTTGCCTGCCATTAGAATAAAGAAGCATTCCTTTACCAGAAATGTCTGTTCCCTTCCCACCCTAATTCCACTCTCCCACCCTGCCCAGTGCCCTGGGAGCCGGCTCACATGCATCACTACCTCAGTGCACTCTTTTGCCTTTGGCTGAGGTGGGATTCAGCCATTGGAAGACACCACCAGGATGGAGAGAGGAGGAATGAAGTCAAATTATTCCTTCATTTGGTGGGCTCCCTTCCTGTGGGCCATTTTCAATAGTCTGCTGACAAGGTCTCCTGCCAAGCCTCCTCTTCACCCAACCCTCTCTATTCCTGGGTCTCTATGAGGTCACTGTCCCCTCCCGTTCCCTGTGCTTCAGGCTCAGGCCCCAGTGTTGCTGGTGTCTGACTACTGCACTATTCCTTCTGATTTCATGGCATCATTTTCCTCTATTTTCTCTAATTACCCTTACCTGGGTGTCCCATCTTTTCCTTACAAGGACTCAGACAAATACATTGAATTTATAAGGCACAAAATTACCTCCATTGCTGGCCTCATCCTACCCTTAAAGTCTAATTTTTCTAGCTCATTTTTCAGTGATTCTACCACATAGACCTTGTCAAATCTTCAAATTTACATGGGCCTTCTTCTTGCAAAGGTTTTATATATCCTGCTTCTTCTTTCTAGAATGCCCCACTCAATATCATTACTGTCCCCTACCTCATCTCACACACACACACACACACACACAGACAAACACACACACACACATACACTCAACAAACCTACCTGCCACAAATAACAGGTTTCAATGATTTTTTTTAGGTAATTATTAGAATTAAGAGCCAAAGAAAAACTACTTTTTAAAATTTTTTCCCAATTTTGATCCTTTAGACTCTAAAGAATTGGAATCAAATTTCATGATTGGGATCAAATTTCCCAATTTTTGATCCTTTAGACTCTAAAGAATCAGAATCAAATTTCTAATAGTACATTATATTTTTCTCAACACATAGTTGATAAGAGTAGAGGAACTTAGTTCCACCAAACCTAAGTGACTCATCTCAGATGCCAGAAATAGTGATAGAACCATGATTTTAATCCCAGGTCTGCTGGAATTCACATCTGTTGGGCTGTCCTTAGCAAGCTAGGCCCAGGCGACAGTCACCTGTTTCATAGGTGGATCAGCAAAGGTTTCCTATGAGGATCTAAAAATATTTAATAGGAGTTTCAGTAAAATTTTCTAAAGGATGTGCTGGAAACTATTCTTTTCTAGACCTTTTTGTTCTCTATTTTGTTGTCAATATGTTCCTTACACCCACGGCTTTTATGAAACCCAACAAAGTAACACTTTCTGTGAGGAACACAATTGCAACTTTGCAAGCTCCTGATTTTTGAACAGATGAAAGAACAATCCTTGTCTTTAGGGAATCTTATTCGAAACCTCTGAGATTGCAGCATGGCACAGGAATGAGAAACATTAGCTAAGGTAATTCAGCTCTTGGGGTAGTTTAATTTGAAACAATTGGCGTGTGAATACAAATACCCAGCATTTTCCCTGCGGTTTGTGGAGGGGAGAGAACTAAAGTGGCCTTCATCAGGAAGCTGGGAGCAGCAGCTGGGCGAGTGACAGAGCCTCACTTTCTCTCCAACCTCCTCCTGCCGCTCCAGCTTACTCCTGCAGCTCCAGCTACACAGTTGTTTGCTACTGAGGACAGATTCTGCTTGTTCAGTGAATGTTTGTGAAGAGAGAGATTTTCAGACACTCAACTATAATGGGGCATTCACACATTCAAAGCCCAGCTCAATTTGCCCCCAGGGCACATGGGGATAGTGCCATGAGCACCAGCTTGCCAGGAAATGGTAATAAGAATACAGTCTGTGTTGACTGAATGTGAGTTCAGGCAAATATCCTGACCACCCAGCCTCACAGATTCACACCCAGAGCACGAGGCTTTCCATTACCTGAACTGTAAGTTATGTAGATTCATAGTTCATCCCCATTTTATTCACCCCCCGGGCAACTGCTGCCCAGAATATTTCAGAGACATGATTGCTGACATAAGACCATCTGTATACCTGCCACTCCCTTGCTAGCCACTTTCTCCTTCTTGGTCCATTCACCAGTCCCTCCTGATCACTAAGCATCTTGTCTGGACCTTTCTCTGAAGTCCACTCTCTCCTGCCCTCCCCAGAGCACTGTGGACTTCTTTCCAAAATAGCACTTACCACTTTCATCATGCACAAGCTGCCATCAAATGCGAGACAGATTTCACAGAAACACAAAAATAAGAAGCAGTGTGCAAACTAGAACTGATTAAATACACTACCACAATTTTATGTTCATCTCTGCCACTAGACCCCTTGCTGACAAAGGTTGTTATCATTCACTTCCATGACTCTTCTTCTAGCATTGTGCCTAGGTCATATTAGGATCTTCGCAATTATTTTCTTTCAATAAACAAAAGAGATTTGGGGGTGGGGGGTGAAGAAGTGCCAGAGAGCACAGTCTTAATTACTAAGCCAGGATCAATCTGATCATCCGCTCATGTTTTCCTGGAGGGACTCAGATGGAAAGGGGATATGCAGAGAGGTGCAGAATCATTCCTTGGACCACATCCAACAGCAATAAAAGAAAGAGAAAGAAAGTTCTACTTCATTGATCCTCAAGCATTGCCATCTGTGGACCATGTCAGCAGCAATAAACTCAACTATAAAGATCACCAGCTTCACAAGCTTTCTCTAAACAATACCAATGATTTGTCATCGTTAAATGAATACCATCTCCTTTAATGAGACACCAATTCTACACACAACTACAAATTTTTAATTTAAACTAAGCTACATGCAAAAATATAGATGTGGAATTATAAGCACTCAGCTCTTGGAGAATTTGTACAATCGAACTCTCAAAAGAATTTTATTAAAGGAAGATCGATTTCTGTATTCTTTCTGAGAGAATTCAGTTATTAAGACATGGAAGAAACCACTTGAGGAAGTTTTTTTTTAATAAGGTGATCATACATGTGGGTTTATAGCCTTCAATCTAGGATAACCAGTAAAGGCACCCAAAAATGTCCTGGGTTGGGTGGTAACTTATATGGGAACCTCACTCAAAGAGCATCCCCTGTGAGAGACTGTAGTGGAGACAGTAATACAGAGATGAAAGATGCATTTCCTGCTCTTGGGGAGTTCACAGATTGGCTCTCACTCCGCTTTAAGGGAGTTACATAAAAAGAACACGATGTAGAGCAATAAATGCCAGAATAGAGACATTGAAATAAGGTTCCTGGATAGCAGAGAAGAGGCACTAAATAAAGCTTGAGTGAGGAGGGGTGAGGATCTAGGGACTGCTTTCAAGAGAGGTAACCCTCCTGAATCTTAACAGTTCAGAGATATTAATCAGTCTTCGAGTACCTGGTGGAAGATAAAATTCAAAAGTAAAAGGACAACAAATGAACTTTGATGGGACTAGGTAACAATATATAGTGAGGAAGAAGCACAAGTTTCATTTGAGACCAGAGTATTAGATCTTTGAATCTCTAATCCATGGAATTCTAGCTGTGTGTCTTTGGGAATTTACTGAACCTGTCTGAGTCTCGGTTTCTTCATGGGTCAAATGGAGAATAGTGAAGCTAACTTATTAGCCTTGGGTTGAGGCTTCAATAAGTTAATGTATGTAAAGCCCTTTAAAAAGAAAAGAGTTCACTAAATTAATGTACATAAAGCCCTTTGAAAATGTGTGGCACATAGTAAGTACTGTAACAGATTGGTTTAATAAGATTGACATGAGTGGAGTGTATACACGAGAATACCACAAGTTGAGAGGGGAAGGCCGTGTCGTTCCATGTGTGGCATACCCAAGGAATTTTGTACCTGATTCTGTGGGAAATAACAGTTATTGAAAGGGAGTGACACAGATAAGACTGATAAGATCAGACTGGAATTTTTTTTTAAAGATTAATCATTTGGAGCAAGTGTGTGGAGGATGGAATAGAGATGAGATTAGCAGGAGGCAGGGAGAAAAGCTATTGCAGCAGGTGATGAATGGCAACAAGGAAGGAGAGAAAGAAAAGACCTGCTCTATTCAGGAAACATTTAGGCAGCACCATCTAAATCCCAGTCAAAGCCTTCACTATACCATGGGACATCCCCACCACAAAAGTTAATTAATTAGAATGGGGTGCAGAGATGAAATCTGAGCCTTCAAAACACTGATACTTTTAGCATCTATTTTACAAAGGTTACATTTAGGGGTGACTAAATGTTAAAATAAGAACCCTCTTAAAGAAATGGTCTGGTGGGAACCAACCCTGGCTAACATTAAAATTGTCTAGGGACATTTTACAAAATACCAATTCTCAGGACCCACACTTGGTCAGTTAAGTAAGGTCTTAGAATGTAGCTCAAGCACTGGCGAGTCTTTAAGGCTCACCAGGTGGCTAATACACAGCCAGGCTAGAGAATCTCCACCAATCCCCTCCAACCCCCACACTGAACAGAAGTGGAAGTTGAGCCCCAAATAGTTGACTTCTTTTAAGATGTGAGTGGCTGTTGCTACCTGTCTTAACCTATATTATATAAATATAATTTCCTATGTGTTTATAGTGAGATTGTAACCTCTTGGACATTTGATATGAAATCATATTTTATGATAAATTTATGCTGATACAAGAAATGAGGGAAAAAAGAGCATAAGAAAATATTACAATAAGAAAAAGAAAGTGAAAAAGAGGAAAGAACCGTTCATGCAAATAATATGAAATGAGACCACATATGTATTCTGCAGATCGAGGGGAGACGAGGCTTTCTAAGGTATGAGATACTGGTTTCCCCCCAGAGTAGGCTGGGAAGGGGTTATTAGGAGATGATAAGAAAACACAGAGATAAGAAGAAGAAGAAGGGGGAAAAATAACCTTTCATGAAAGCAAGGAGTTGTATCTGATTAGTTCAATTCTGCACCTGTGGCATCAAGAACAGCACTTTGCAGGCCAACTAGTCCCAGGTTTTATTTAAAGGTCCAAACAAATGAAAGAAAGAAGGAGGGCAGATGGGTCAAGCATGGAAGGAGGGCAAATGGGTCAAGCCAGAGTTACTCATCACTTTTTTCTCTCAGGTCCATTAAATCTGCCTGAGCCGTCTCTGAAATGAGAATATAATTCCCAAAATGTTCAGTCCCTCTTACATCCTGGTTTTCTTTTTCTCCCAAAAGCAGTTTTGAATTGTTTTGGCACAGGAATTTTCAGGGGACCCGTCTTGGGTCTGGAGTTCTGTACAGAGAGTTCCTTTACTCTCTGTACAGAGCCTGTGTGTAAAAGTATGGGCTCCCTGGAGAATAGAATTCTGAGTTTAAATCAGGCCCTGTTGTTAACCACCTGAGCTGAGGCCAAGTTCTTCACTGCTTTTAAAATCAATTTTCTAAAAATGCGTACTGCTATAGGCTGAATGTTTGTGTCTCTCCCAAATTTATATGTTAAAGTCTTAACCCTTAATATGATATTTGGAAAGGTAGGAAGTGCATGATGAAATAAATTTTATTATAAAAAGATAAAGAGACAAGATCTTTTTCTATACATGTGCATTTACAAAAAAAAAAAAAAAAAAAAAATAGGCCATGCAAAGATATAGCAAGAATGCAGCCATCTACAACCAGGAATCAGACCTTGATTCTGGACTTCTCATCTTTCGTAATGTTTGTTGTTTAAGATACTTGGTCTATGATATGCTGATAGAGCAGCCCAAACTGACTAAGACAGGTATATTCCCGTTGTTGGCAGAGCTGAGGCAACCCACACAGTTATTAGTGCCCTAATCAGCATGTGATCAGTGATGTGATCATAAATGTTAGATACTGTATTATTGTGTTGTATTTGTTGTTATAATACTACTTTAGTTATTATAATTTGACCCACACTATTTCTCGCTGGGGAGAGAAAAGGACCACATTGTTAGAAATCACAGAATTACAAGGAGCTGGTAGGGGCAGATTCCACTTTATTGGTCTTTGGTCCAACGTATTATTTCAAATGCAAACCTCCTAACTGGATTTGGTTTGGTCTGGCATTAGTCACATGGTGATCATAGATTAGAGTTTAGGCATTTCAAGGTAGCATGAATTGTCTCTTTACTATCCTTTACTATCCAATCTTACCACAAAGTTATAGATTTCTATGGACAAGATTACAATTCTTATTCTTTAGGATATAATAAAATTAATGGGAAATATTGCAACCAAAAATATTTCTTTCTCTCTCTAAATATTTGACATAGCAATCTTGATTATCTCATGGGAGTGGAAGGTGTTTACAATACGGACAGGTAGTAATTATCTGAGAAGAGGACCCAGGCCTTCTTCCTGGTTACAAACAACCACCAATAATTTAGAGTATTCATATAGCAAAATTTTAGAATGAATTATCTAATTTGGATTGGCCATCTTAAAAAAAGAGAAAGTACTTACTCATTATATCAAATAGAATATTACATCACCATATCTAAAACACCTGTAGGTATTAGTTTTCTACAGCTTCCTTAACAAAATAACACAGATTTGGTTTTACATAAACAGAAATTTATTTTCCCAACGTTCCAGAGGCTGGAAGTCTAAGATGAGGTGCTGGCAGGGTTAGTTTCCTCTGAGGCCTCTCTCCTTGCCTTACAGATGGCCACTTTTTTGCTGCCTCTTTATATGGTTGACCCTCTGTCTTTAGTGTATCTTTTTCTTCTTATAAGGAAACCACTTATATTTGATTAGGGACCCACTCAATCATTGTCATTTTAACTTAATCTTCTCTTTGAAGACCTTATCTTTGTATTTGATGATACTGAAGGTTGGGACTTCAACAAATGAATTTGGGGACATAATTCAGCGCATAATATATTACCAATGAGACTTAATTTAATGAATCTGGTTGTGACCCTAAGGAATGGTCCTAAAACATCTTTCAGGTCATCCTCAAGTATACCCTGCTGCCCCAGAGAACCAATTGAGTATCTGAATTGCCTTTTGAAATTATAAAACAAATTTCATAAACTGGGTCTCCTGAAAACAGACCTCACTGACACCATTGCTATTTTGTCCTGTGCATTCCAGAGTCCCTCACCCTTGGCAAGCCCCCTTGGCCATGCTTGTCTTGCTTGCTCACCTACTGGTTCGATTCCAGAACTTTATCCCTGAGGGGTCTGAGCTCTGGGTCACCATGTCATTCTTAGTTTATGACTATTGCACTTGTCAGTTTTCTGTCAGGATGTGGCAAGAAGGTACCAAAAGATACCTCAGTGATTCACTCAAGTGACAATCACATTCTTCCCTGTCACTCTGGACACTGGATACCAGCAGCCACACCTCTGTCCTCATCAAGGTGGTCATTCCTTTCCCTGATTGCTGATCTTTTCACTCAAGAAGCCTAAAGTGACTGAGTGGCAGCTAAAACTAAAGAAGCATTAATTTCACCATGCCCCTTGGTGAAAGCATTATCCTTCCCCCTTGGAAACCAGGATCTCTAAAGCCACAGAACCCTCCAAAAACTCTTAAAAGTTTGAGGTTTGCATGTAGGAATTTGATTGGAGAGCATTTTTGCTAACAACACCTGTAAGGATAAATGTGGAGATGGAAAGTACGAGAGCCCCTAGTGAGCCCCTTGGAGTGAAGGTAAGTGGAGTCTTGCATACTTCCATTGCCTTACTGCTAACTAAATATATTTTGCCTCCTAGAAACACATTGCTTAAATCTGTTTAATGCCATCTTAGAGAATGGTACCCCATCCTTAGAGGGCATTACACCTAAGACAGTGTCTCAGCTGTGCCTTTAGGAGACTGTCCCATTGTTGCATATGTCTGGCAGCCTCTGGCAGATATGGTAAGTGATAGGACAAGTGAGTCCCATGTACATGTGACCACTGTCATGCCTCCTTGGCTATTCTGTTCAGTGAGTCCCTTGGTCTAGTTCAACATTATGCAGGATGCCATGTTGTTGAATTGCTCTGTGAGCTGCCATTGAGGCTCTGACTGAGGCCCTGTAGGAAGGAAAGGTAAGTACATGGAATGTGTATTGTGTTTAGTCAAAAATCAATCATCCCATTCAAAGTAGAAGTAATACAACAAGGACAATACACTGCCAAACATCTGATTTCTTTCCTTGAATGTAGTGCCTACTGGGGGCTCAGCTGTGGTCCCTGTTCTTTTTTGGCTGAACCTGTGACAGTGACAGTAACCAGATCAGGATCCATGCATAGCCAGTTGCTACTCTGCTGTTGAGCCCACCATTAGAGCAGGGGCTGGCTGATGTCAGAGACTGCTACCAAGTGGTCATTTGGTGCCTCCTGTGTAGTAGACACTCTCTGATGAACGTCAACATGCAGCACAAAGACCTTCACAGCCGAGCCACTCCCAGAGGTTCATGTGTACCTGTTTATCCCCCCCCCCAGATCTTCTTGTTACCACTGAGTTCCTTTTTATTTCTTGGCAGGACCCTCCTCAGTCCCCAGCAAAGCCATCAAACACTGTTCAGTAATCCATATGTATTCACCTTGGGCAAATTTTCTTCCCATATAAACTAGCTATTCATCAAAGTTCTACCCACTGAGAGGATTTTCTCCCACCATTATCTTTCAGGACCACCCTGAGAAGGTCTATAAAACAGTCACAGCCTATTTGGGGCTTGTAGCCACACACTGAACTGGCTCATCCATGAATCAAGCTGAATTTTTTTCCTCTCTGTCCTTGGGTCATAAGAGACTCCCCATACAGCCAGAGATGTTAGCTCTGAGAGAAATACTGACTTAGCAGGAGTGGATGACATGGGGTCTGGGCTACCTGCTTCTGCTCTTGCAGCATACTGCTGTCTTGCTCATGCCTGATTGAAACGTACCACTTTGGCTCAGCACCTATAGTTCAGTGGCTAGGGTGCCAGCCACATCACCAGAGATGGCAGGTTCAAATCTAGCCCGGGCCTGCCGAACAACAATGACAATTACAACCAAAAAATACCCAAGCACTGTGGTGGGCACCTGTAGTTCCACCTCCTTGGGAGGCTGAGGCAAGAGAATTGTTTAAGCCCAAGAGTTTGAGGTTGCTGTGAGCTGTGATGCCATGGCACTCTCCTGAGGGTGACAAAGTAAGACTGTGTTGCAAAATAAAAAGAAAAGAAAAGAAAAGAAACATACCACTTTTTCCCCTTCAAAGGGAATGCTGCTGTACTCTCCAGAGCTGTCTCCAGCAGCAGGAAGAGGGCAGTTTCTATACTTAGACATCTTGCTTCACTGGAAGCAAGCTGGTCCTATGGAAAGGGAATTTTTAAGGCAAGGCAGCTTCCTAGCTGCTTTTTTTTTTTTTTTTTTTTTTTTTGTAGTTTTTGGACGGAGCTAGGTTTGAACCCACCACCTCTGGCATATGAGGGCGGTGCCCCACTTCTTTGAGCCACAGACACCTCCCTCCTAGCTGCTTTTGAATGAGGAAAATTCCTGGAAAGGAACTTGGCTATGAATTGTCAGCAATCAACACTCCTGGCAGTTTAGAAAATGAGTGCCTGGATTCTGAAGAGCAATCTTTATGTCACCCCACAGCTTCTATTGCACATATTTTAAAGGATAATGAGAAAGAGATAAGGCCTAGAAAGGGGAGCGGTAGTGACTAAACTCTACTTGGGGTCTGATCCCATGATGAGATTTTTATTCATGCATTTAGAAGAAAAAAAGTTGCTGCAGTGAAAAGTCATCTTCAGAGCTGCTCTATCTATATCCAAATCTAAGCTTCTCTCACAGCTAAGCTGACAAATGTAGACACAGAACATCCCAAACTATGCGAGCTGTCATCCCCAAATCATTCTAAGATTAAGTCTTAGAATATAACCAATAAAACTCTTTCTAGAACTGGACTAACACATAGGCTTATCTATCTGTTTTTTAAGACTGAGTTTTCTGTATCAGTAAACTTGAAACAATACTTCCTACTTCCAAGACCATATAGTCCGACAGAGACTTGAAAGGGTGTTTGATCTCAGGGCAAATGGTTATAAATCCTTCATTTAGTTCAATACATCATATATTCAGAACCTCTCCTTATGGTTCACTAAAAGACACCATTTGTTTATTTGCTCCACTCATACTTTTTCTTTTTGCTATATGTATACCATGGAATACTATTCAGCTTATAAATTTATTGATGCTTCCTCTGTACTAGGGACAATTCTAAGACATGTAAATTTGACTGTTAAGATCTTCTGCTTTTGTGGGGCCTGAAATCTAACTGGAAAGATTCACATTCATCATGATCACAAGTAAATAAAAACGTCCATACACCTGGAACAAGAGCTCCGAATATAGGAGGGTAGTTTCCTGAATGTACAGTATAGTGGGAATTATGGAAGATCTTGCCGAAATAATGTGTTCTGCATGGAGGTATAAAACCTTAATAGAGTTAACATGATGAAAAAATTTAAAAAGGGTATTTAAGGCAGAGGAAATAATACATTCTGAGAACCTTTGGCAGAAGGGGACATAAAATGTGTAAAGTATTACCAGGTTATTCTGGCTGGAATGGAAAGAGCAAACGGCAGGATCAGAGCAGCTGCAGAGGTGAGCAAGGGCCAGACCACACAGGGTTATTTTTGGACCATTTTCCCTCACCTTGAGAGAAATGGGAAATCACTAAATTATTTTATTCAGGGGAAGATATAATCAGATTTGCATTTTTTAAAGTTCCCTTAGTTGCCTTATGGAGAATGGATTGGTGGAGGGCACTGCTGGATAACAATGAAGAGTTATGAGTCTATTGCAGTTGTCCTGATGAAAGATGATGATAGCAGGGATTAACTAGTGCAGCTGGAGACAAGTAGATGGATTCAAACTATATTTATTCAGTAAAACTGACAGCATTTAATGCTGGATTACATTGGAGAGAGAAGGTGTCCGGGATGACTTTCTAGGTTTTTGGTTAGCATAACTGAATGTAACTGAATGTAAATAGTGCCAGGATACACACATATAAGCATTTCCAGGCAAAATGTGATTAGATTACTAATAAGCATGCTTGCATACAAAGAGAATTCTATGCATTTAAAGCTTTGATCAGTGTTCTAGTCCTTAATTTTTGACTTGTGGATCCTTTAAAAATTGATAAAAGTCATAAAACCTCTATCCATACAAAAACCCTTTTTACCCATTCAATATTTGTCATGTATGTTATGGGTCTGCTTCATCCAGGTAAGTTTCATATCACATAATATTTACGCAGTCTGTGGATGAGAGGCTAAGAATGCCACCAAATCTGTATTCCATAATGTGTACTCTGTGGTCTCACTTTCACACCGCATCACATAAATTTAGAAGACAGGAAACATCACCTCACATGGCTACTACAGTTACCTGTTTATTGTATTTTACCATTGGCTAACAAATGAGTATCAAGTGAACACTTGCCAAGCACCATTCTAATCCTCAGAGGGAATCATAAAACATAAACACTCCTCTGGGAACCCACACAAAACACATCAATCCATGGTGACAGAACCAAACACAGGGGTGCTATGGCACTAATGCCCAGGAAAAGCAGCTCTCCCTCAGAGAAAAAACTGCCTTCTGTCAGCTGCTCTTCACATTTATAGCTTTGTGTGACCCTAAGGGAAAACAAAATAACTTCTTCCCCAGGGAAGGAGTCATTTGGATGCAGCTGCCTTTGAAAGAGAATTGCTGACTTAGGATCTGATTCTATGATGAACATTTTATGAAAATACTATATATAGCAATTATATACACTACATACCATATACGCAAGACGTAAATTAAATCATATGCCAAATCAGCCTATGCCGATCCAGAAATATTGAAGAGAGGATATGCACTTGAACTGCAGCTGGCAGGCATAGAATGAAAACATATTTTTAAGGAAAATCACATACATGGAGCTAAAGTGTCACCTTCTCCAAAGATTCTTTTAGAATCACACAATCATCTGACATAAAATTTAACTACAGTGTTTTGGAATTTAGCAGTAAGTTTGATTAAGTTCAAGGATTTCTTACATTTCTATTATTTAAAGGAAATAAAAATACCAAACACAAACTGAAGTTTCACTACATGCCAAATACTCTGCTAACGCTTGATATACATTTTTTCATTTAACCTTTACAGTCATTCTGTGAGATAGGTACCATTATAAAACCCATTTTACTGAAGAATAAGATGAAGTTCAAAAATGTCACATAATTTTCTTAGAAGGAATCAATTATCAAATATCAAATGTCATCATCAACTCCAGGTGTGTCTGACTTGGAAAGCCCAGTGTCGTCTTATAAATGACCATTTCACATAAACCACAGATTCCATTGAAATAATGATGTGTATTTAATATTTAAATCATACTCAAAGTGTACCAAAGCAATTTATGTAACCAAAACATTTGCACCCCCATAACAGTCTGAAATAAAAGTGGCTGCTGCTCTCTTGCCTGGCAACAAGGGTGAGACTCTTGAAAAAATAAAAAGTTAGATGCTCTAAGAAGGATTGAATTGTCAATGAGGTTATACCCACTATTCTTTCCGCCTTTATTCCCTTTGGTAGTATTGATTTACATTCACACCACATCCCTTACACTTTGTCACAGCTTCAAACCCACCTCTACATGATTTTGTGGGCTATTCATTGTATCTGCCCATGTTGTTTTTTCCTGCTGCACGAATCCAGGTCACTCTCTTCCTATACTGACACTCCACAGAAATATGGGGGACTTAACTCTGTGTAATAGGTTCAATTCACTTCAAGAAAACCCAATACAAGGAATTTTATCTCACCAAGCTGATAAATTAGGAAGAAATACATTTCTTATTTTATTTTTATATTTCTGAGACAGAGTCTCATGCTGTCACCCTGGGTACAGTGCCATGGTGTCATAAGCCACAGCAACCTCAAACTCCTGGGCTCAAGCAATCCTCTTGCCTCAGCCTTCAAGGTAGCTGGGACTACAGGCACCCACCACAACGCCCAGCTATTTTTTTTTTTTTTTTTTTAGTAGATGCAAGCTCTTACCCAAGCTGGTCTCAAACTCCTGAGCTCAAGCAATCCACCTCCCTTGGCCTCCCAAATTGCTAGAATTACAGGCAAAGAAATAAATAATTAAATGAAACTCAAATTCCAAAATCACTTTGTGAAGGAGGATGTTGGATTATATGACACACTCCCTTGTCCAGTCACTCTGGTAATAGACATTATTATAGCTATTTATTGAGTTCTAAATGGTGAGTATAATAAACTCCAATTTGCAGACAAAGAAACCAAGGGTCAGAAAATGTAAGTGAATTGTTTAGATCAAGAAGAGTAAGGATTAAACCCACATGTGTTTTACTCCAGACAGAATGTTTGTAATCATTACAGTATTCCATCTTCTCAGGGCTAGCTTACAAAGTTCACAGTTAACTATTCTCCTTCCCCGAGATGCCCTTCCCTCCCTCTCACCACTAAGATCCTACCATACATTAGGAATGTGTTTTTCCTACTGCTAGAGGAATTTCCTTAGAGGAAATTCAAGTAGTGTGGCTTTGGGCTTTTCTCTGTGGAGGTAGAATGACTTCTCTACTTGGTAAGATTTGGAAGAATAGGCTCAGTTCGTCTTTACTTTTCTCCTTGGGTGTATGATATATTTTTTAAAGCAAGCATGGTCCTGAGTTCCTAAGTCTTAAATATTTGGGCTGTTGACCACGTGGATGGGTAAGCCCAGATCCGCATGACCACGGTTAATGGTAAGTCTGCTTAGGTCCAAGCCTCAATATCTGAAAGCCCACTTGGAGATAACGGAGGCTCCCTGCCTAGCATCAGTGTGTACAGTGACATTTTGCTCTACATCTGTAATCTGTGTTTCTCAACTTTTTCAGAATCTGGCAGGAATGAGGGATACAATTCAGGAGCCTCCCAGCCAGACACACAGCTTCTTCTTCCTCTGAAAACCTTTTTCCAAACCCTAATCCCGAAATCAACTTTCCCTTTCCTATTTCCTCAATACTTTGTATCTCCATACTGGTCTTCATAAATTGTTCATTTATATTAGCGGCAAATTCCACTGCTATGAATCTTTAAAATCTCAGAACTATTTCACACTCATTTATACGTGTGCCTCCCACCGAACCTACTAACATAGTGTTTTAGATAGTAGGACTGCAAAAACATGTTTGTTGAATTGAATTGTTTCCAGTTCATATAATCTTTTTTTTAACTTGCACTTTCCTTGATTCCACACTTGCTTAAAAGCTGTAGGAGATACAAATTGCATTTTCTTTTCTCGGCAGTAGACCACTCGGTGCAGTGACTCGGGCCCTGTGGAGAAGCTGTAACGTTGCTGGCCTTCTAACTGACAGTGAGCCAGTTAACGGTTCCCATTAGGAGAATTGCCTGTTTGTTCTCTTCCCATTCACTCTAATTACTCACCCCGTGTAGGCTTCCAGGATGGAGGCATCATGGAGTGTTGTCCTGGAATTAAAAGAAAAAATTTTGAATCTCAGAAGTGGTAATGTTGGAAGCTGAGGCATCTTCAGGAGCAGCTGGAAGCCAACTGTCATTACATCTATTTCAGGCAAGAGGGAATCTAGGTTTTTAATTGAAAATGGAGTATTATTGTGTATCCTACAGGTTTTTTTAATAACTCTTTAATCATATGCACATAAGGGGGATAAAGGGAAACACCAGGCTGACTGGGAAGGGAGTAGGGTATCCTCCCTTTGTCCTAGTGTCTGCTTGTCACAGTCCAGATATCACACTCATTTGGGGGTGGGCTGGGAAGTAGAATAAAGGGGAGGCCTGAAGAGACAAAGGCAAGGAGGGAGGGGGAGAGGAAGGGCGTGCAGTAGTCTCAGGCAGTGGACTCTAACACAGATTCCCTCAGTGCAAGGTCCCAGTAGTGTTCAGCCCCATGCTTTTTGAAATGCTCACGAGCCATGTTCTCTGTAGGGCACTGTTTGAACTTCATCTCTCCAAAGCTTCGTTCTTTAGCTGGACCCTCCCAGACTAGTATACATCTGTTGGTTTTCTTCACAGCTTCCTCATCATCACCTCCCTTGGTGTTAGAAGTCTTTCATCCCTTATCCCATGCAGCATAAGACGCTTACATTTCTTCTGGGCTTTGGGGCCCTCCTCCACTATTACCATGTTGACATCCTTGTGCAGTACCACCACCCCGGTCAGGTACAGTTGCTCAGCATTGGCCTCAGTCTTGAACTTCTTGGCTGGGTCGCTCAAAGTTGGAACTCTATATACAGATATGTGTAACCCTTGTAAAATGTCTTCTCTAAGCTTTTAAATTTTCTTGACCTTTTTCTGTTCTGCTGTAAGTTTTCGGGCAGCATTGGCTTCTTCATGCGCTTTCTGTCTTTTTGCCATCTGAGCTTTCACATGGGCTTCTACCTTCGTGGGGTCTTGAACAGTTTCTGTGCCTCATACTTGCATCAGATTAGAAATTCTTACTTTGGGTTCTGAAGGAGGCATCAGGCCCAGCCTGACTTTCTCTTGTAGTTTTTTGTGCTTCTCTCCTTGTCTGCCTCCAAAGTTTCTTCTGTTCTTTCTTGGTAAGATATACCTCCAGGGTAACTGGTGTGTCACTGTCAACTGTAACATTAAGCTGGGTGTCGTAAGAGTCAACTCAACTTCAGGGATATCTCCTTCCTTTAATTCTTTTTTAGGAGCAATGAGGGCAAGCCTACGGAAGTGTAGATGCCTATTTTTTGAGCTGCTTGTGAGACCTCTGCCTGCAGCTTCTCCAGTTGAGCCTTGGTCCGTAATCGCTGAGCAATCTTCTCAAATTTCCTTTGTCATGGAATTTAAAAGTTCATCTCTGGAGCTGGGAAGGGGCAGTTGAAACTCAGGGGGTCAAAAAACATATTGGACTCCATATCTTCTGATGGCTTTTCTTTTAGCTGTTGCTTGAATTTTTCCCTTTTCACAGCACCAATATTGGCCTTAAGAGTAGGCATGCAATGTGTCAGCTCAATCTCCTTGCCTGTTGCATCTACAGTGTGACCCTGTTCATCTAGGATCAATGGTGTAGATTTAGTTTGATCTTTTGACTCCACCTTCAAGGGAGCAATGCCCATAGCATGGAGATTAGCCAGGCCCACCATGTTGGCATTGCCAACAAGTCCTGGCTTCAGTGCCAGCTGGGCTTGGATTCAAGCTTGTAGTTCAGCTGCTTTCTTTGCTTTCTCAATGGCATCATTCATGAAAGTGGCAGCCTGGGAGGGCTGAATGGTGTTGCCAATTGGAAGTCGCTCTGGATGGGAGAAAGAAGGAATCTTTGGCTGAGGTATAGGGGGCGCAAATGAAGCTCAGTTGTTTTTTTCTCTCTTCAACTTGTCTTGTTGCTGTTTCTATCATCTATTTGGTCTGAAGCTTAGACAGCATTCCCGGGCTCTCCGATGGAGGACCAGGGATCACCTCTGACTCTTCTTCCGCCTCCCCAAAACCAGGTATTCCTTGCTTCTTCATTCCCGAAGATTCTTTGGAAATCTCAGAGTCATCACCAAACAACTCCTTTAGCTCTTGTTTTCTGCTCCTATCACTGATAGACTTGGAATGCCTAACGCTTCGGTCCTCCTCCACAGCCTCAAATAGTTTGTCCACAAATCGGAGAGTAGAATCATCAAGAAAAGGTTTCAGATGGCCGGCTGCCTTCTCCTTGTCCACGCTTTTCCCCAAACAGTTCAGAGCTGCTGTGACCACTGTCTTCTCCATCCATGGTTTCAGCTCATCCAGCTCCCTCTTAGAGCCATTTTTCAGGAGAAGGAAAACAATGGCTCAAGTGGGATTCAATACTCACAAACTTTAGCCCCTGCGACTGTGCATTTGGTCGTATCTTCCTCTTTCAGCAGCCACTTCAGCGCAGAGCCGAGTTGGCCAGAGTGGCCATAGGTGCAACGATCTGATCCACAGAGCACAGCCTGCACGGCAGCCCACAGCAGAAGCCAGCTCACAAGGTCTCAGTGGAGAGGAATCACAATAATGCTGGGCAGAGGCAGTGGCAGCCTTTATAGGCCTGTGGGAGGGTGAAGCTTCTCATGAGATCTCCCTATCTCTCAAGAACAGCGGTGCCACCCTCTCCGAGTCTTTTGACAAGGTTTCCCTCCTCATTCATTCTGTTTTGTAGAGTAGACAGTTAGGGTCCTTTGTGTTGATAATGTGCCTTAGTTATGAACTGTTTATCAAAATAATTGCCCTGTGTAGGTGTGTTGTGCTTTGCATAGTATCTACTGAAAAAGCAAGAATTGACAACCCAGCTCAGCTATCTGTGACAAGTTCCCTGCTTAAATGCCAGATTAATGTTTCAGTTCATATCAGAAATCTCAATTGCCACGTGTCATAGTGGTTCACGCCTGCAATCCCAGCACTTGGGAGGCTGAGATGGGTGGATCCCCTGAGTTCACCAGTTAGAGACAAGCCTGCACCACAGGAAGACCCCCGTTTCTACGAAATAGTTGGGCATCATGGCAGGGGCCTGTAGTCCCAACCACCTGGGGGCTTAGACAAGAGGATCACTTGAACCCAAGAGTTTGAGGTTGCTGTGAGGTAAGACACCAAGGCACTTTACTGAGGGTGACATAATGAGACTCTGTCTAAAAACAAACAAACAAACAACAACAACAACAACAAAAAACCTCAACTGCTGTTCTAGTTAAAGGGTAAAGACACACATCTTGTCTTATCTGTTACTGATGGGAAAAATTAAGATCCAGTCTGGCAAGTTCAAGTCTCCTACAGCAAAGGCGAGAAACAGGCCCAGTTCTGAGTTCCCTCAACAGTGTCTTTATAGAGCCTGGGCTCTTCATCCCTGGCCTTGTGTCAAGAAAAGAGGCTTCACAGTCTGAAAGATGTTCAGGCATGTGGAGCTCTCGGCTACTTGCTATCCACAGCACCGCACTTCCTATGCTGTTTCTATTTTGGGGAGGGGGTCTCCCTCACCTACAGTAGTTGTTCAGTAAATAGTTGCTGCCTTGCTCACTGTGTGGATGTCAAGGGCAACAAGGATGGACATGGAACACGGCCCAAGCCAGTTGGGAGCATCATGTGTTCTGGCAGCTGCTGCAGGGTGGTGGGCAGCACAGCAACAGCCCAGAGGTTGCCAGCTCATCTTATAGTTTCATTCCAAATGGATATGAGCGTGACAATGTTTCTGAAGCAATGAATTTAACACCTAGCATTTTAAGAGCTTGCACTTGTTGCCAAAGCACTAATTAAACTTTACAGATGAGAGACTAAGTGACTCATTAGAGGTGACAGAAACATCAGTGACAGGGCTTTTGGATGGCATAAGGACCTCGGGAGAAGTTTGGGTTCTGGTCATTTAGCGTTATTCTTTATTCAAAACTCGTCCTGTAGCTATTCATAACCTGGTTCATTCACTGACTCTCTCATTCATCCATTCATGCATCTATGCCGTCATACATCCAAAACACTGTTGGTGAGCACTTACTCTACGGAAATCCAATAGAAAGTGCCAGAGACAGAGATAGACAAGTCGTTGCTCCTGCCCTCAAGGACCCCACTGGGAAGGATGGATTATGAATTGTTAGGTACCTACTGATAAAGGCTATTAGATAAAGGAGCTAAGGAAGAGTGAAGGAGAGGCTCTAACCAGCCTGAGGTCTAAGAAAGTTTCCTAAGGGAGATCAAGTTTTAGCAGAACATTGATTTTTTTTGCAGGAGTTATCCAAAAACTAAAGAGAATGATGCAGAATATCTGATGTTTCCAGGATAGAAGATTTCTGTGGGGAATGCTACAGAAGATAAGGAGAACTGTTTTTTAGCAGGGGCCAAATTTTGCAGTGCTCCCTAGGCCTTGCTGAGGAAGTAATTGGGACTTCCCTGCTGCTTAGGTAGCTGCCTCCAAGGGGAAGATGATGTCATGAAATTTACATCATACAAGGTTCACTGTAGAAGCAGACTGTGGACAACTGTAGTAATGTTGGTCTACTGAGAGGCAGTGGGGGGAGAAAAGACTTGTTTGAGGGATATTTATGATAGAGTGACAGGACAGAGTCTGTGTTTATTTGGGGACAGGTAATAAAGCCATAGGAAATAGAGTATAAAAGGAGTAGTGAGAATTTCAGAAAAAACCTAAAATTCCTGCTGAAATACATTGGTGGAAATAGTATCTATTCACAGTGTTAAAAAATACAAGCTGACTAGTAAGCTTGGGAAAATAAATGATGAGGTCAGATGTTGAGATTGAAATGTTTATGGAACGTCAATTGCAGTGAGCAGGCACAGTAAAGGGCAGGTTGGAAGTATGATCAGAAAATATAAAGTATTCATCAGGGTAGATAGTGGTTTAAAGCATGGATGTAGATGAAATTTTTCTACATGCAACCATATTTCTAATTGCTGTGGCTGCATAGATAGTGTGTGTGTGTTTTGTTTTTAGACTTCTAATAAAAAGGCCACTCTCAGTTCTGTTAACATGACTGAGCAAAGTAACTATTAATTTTTGAAATACCAAACAACAAAGTTGTGACACATTTATGCACTATTCCCAGGAGTATGAAAAAATGATTACATAGATAAGAAAAAATTAAATTATGTTAAAATGTAACCATTTCTCTAAAAATTAAGAAAAAATAAAATTATGGTTACAGTAAAAAAGTCTTTGACTCCAGCTCCTATTTAACTTTGATAGAAATATACTCTCATCTCCATCTCATACCACTTTTGTGCTGTTGTTTTCATCTTCCCTTTCCACTCCATCACTCTCTGCAATTTGAAGGACCACACATCAGTTTTCACCCTCTCTTTAAGTGTCAGTGTCAACTTACTTAAAGAAGAATCAAAAGAGCAAGGGTTTTCTTTGTGCATGACAAACTTTCCCCATCAGATTAAGGAAACATGTCCATAGCCTGGTTTCAAATTGATTCTTGTCCAAACTCTATATAGTTTCCATCTGTAAAGCTAACCCAAACCACTGAACAGAGAGAAGAATAAAGATGTGAGGTCAAAATCGAATATGGATTCTGTAACTGTAGAAATGGCTCTCAAATCTCAGTTAAGATTATACCTCTCTGACTAGGAAACCTTGGACGATCCTCTTTCACTTTGCAACCCCAGCCTGAGTTTGAAGAACATTTTTCCATACCACATCAGAGCAACCTTATCTCTATCTGTGACTAGAGTGATAGCTCCTAAGGACAGGGACTGTGGCATTCATTTTAGGGGCCTCCATACCTAGCATGGCATCTCTTTCCATGTAGGTACTATCAAAATTTTTCTAAATTTATCTATTTATCAATGCCAAAGCATGACATTCTTAGGAATTTGGAGTTATTTATTTTAAATAAAATTTAATCCATTTCAGAATTTGTCTTTTTTATAAAAATAAAGTATAATGAATAAAAATATCACTGGGGAGTTGTGCTTAATATCCTATTTTAATGAATGGATATGTTTCATTATATCATTTTCTTTGTTCAAGGTGTATAATAAATAGACCTTCCCATAATGATGGAGTTTCTCTTCCCACAATAAAACAGACTGAAATCTGTTCAAAAACAAAATGTGGACAATTAAATTAGAATAAGATATTCTGAATCATATATCTGAAATTCAAGGACAAGAAAGCTTTTCATATTGTAAAACCATGTCCCTAACATAAAAGATTTGATTTAATCATAGATAAAGGAGAAAACAATACCATTGTGATGCCTGATATATTCTGGGGGTGTGCATGTGTGTGCCTTTGTATTATATGTGTTCAGGTGTATTACAGCTGCATTAATATACTGACTACCACAGAAGAATTGAATCTGTGTTACTAGATCTTTGCATAGATTTCTATTAACATCTCTCTTGCTGTGCTATGGATCTATTTTCATGTTATTTACCCAGCTGGATAATGAGTTCCTAACAGATGGTTTATTTTGATTCCCCAGTACCTATGATATTTGGAATAGAGAAAAAATTTTAAACATATCTTCTTAATGAAAAATAAACCAAAAAAAAAAATGTTTCTTTAGAATTAAGGACATCAGGACTATTTTATACTTCCCCCACTTAGACTTGGGTGGTGTATGTTGGTTATTAGTGTCACTGTGCTCCACAGACAAACTTCCATCTTCACTCCAGTGCACAGACAGGAAGCCAGCAAAGGTCACGAACTGATGTCAGACACTAAGAGGCAGAGGCATGATCTCAAAGTTAGGCAGGTAGAAGAAAAACAGCTGGGCATTAGAAAGTGATCTACCGAAGCTGAATCCTGGTGACAGTGAAGACAATAGTGCCTGAGCAACTGTCTGTGATCAGCACCTAGAAAGGTCAGTGAGTGACAACTTGAAGAAAATTGGCAAGCTTCTTTGCAGTGTGCAGTCTTTTACACTGTAGCCCCTAGGCCCAGGATAAGCCATGCTTTTTATAGGATGTATACTGTTCCCTCCAGCTATATTATGCCCCCATGGCTCAGGTCCTCTACCACTTTTATATGGGTCAAACATCACAGTCGTTCTCTGAAAAGTCTTAAGTTCCTCAAAGCTTAGTTGAGTACTCTTCCTTTAAGGTTATGTTGTTCTTCATGTTGCCAAACTCATCATTGAGTATGGAAATCATCCATTTTAAGACATGTTCTATTAACTTTTTTGAAAGTTACGCTTACTCCCAGGACCCAGAGTCTAATACAATGCCTCATGCAAGATAGGCATTTAGTAATATTGGTTAAATGAAATAAGGAAGCATGTTTTGGCTTCACATATAGGAGGAAAACTATCAAAGCAAAGAGCAGTCTCTTCAGTGTCACATCCGTATCTAATACTGATTCATTCAACAAATATTCAGGAAGTGCCCAGGAAGTGCCAGTCACTGTACCAGATATTTGGAGCACTATGAATATTTTCCTTATGCTTACAATGACAATTTCATTAAATGTCTGCTTAGTATGGATACATTTTGTATTTTAACATCAAGGATGACAGTTACTACATAGAATTGGAGTTTTTGTCTCATGTGTGCAGGTAATGAAAGTGTGTTCATGGAGGTTCATGGAGGTTAGCTAACTGTTAGCTAACTGTTCAAGGTCTCATTATAAGATGAGGAGCTAGAATCAAACCCATATCTGATCCAAAACCAATTCTTTTTCTATAATATAACTAAATCACAAAAACAAAACAAAACACTTTTTAGGGTAAGTGAAAAGTTTTCTAGCTGGACCTCTCTATGAGCCTTAATTAATCTTCACTAGGCTCTATTTAATTATAAAATCAAATGGACTGTATTAAAATTTTAAAAGTCCTACTTTTTCTCAATATTTTATGGATGCTGTTCAATTTTGTACTAAAATGTGCAGGATATTTTTCTGAGCTCTTTTCTTAGCTTCCTAGGGACAGTACCAGTACATCAGAGAATAAGTTGTTCATGGTCTGCTTATACCTTAAATTATAGTAGCAAATATCCTCAACAGTGGAAATAAAATTATTTAAAATATGTCCACACAAAAGAAGAGCTCAATTTAATTCAAGTTGGGAGGAGGGAAGAGGAGGGAGGAGGGGAGGGGAGAAGGGAGGCGTAAAAGGTTGGGCGATTGGTGTGCTCTCACCTAAAGGGCACAGTGTAAGGGTATATTGGCACACTTCCTGGGTGCTGGACAGCTACAACAGGGACCTTACCTAACAAATGCAAACATTGTAACCTAATTATTTGTACCCTTTTATCAATCTATAATTTTAAAAATTAAAATTATAGAAAATTGAATGAGATTATGTAATAACTAAGTATTAAAAGACTTTATTTTATCCTCTATTTATACCTTCAGGATGTTTATTTAAACTGATTCTAAGAATTTAAGTTTTTAGTATTTAAGTCCAGTACCAATGGCAAATCTTTATAGAGTTTCACTTTATGGGTCTATAATCATATCTGTCACACTGCCCTTCTCACTTTGCCAAGACCATTCTGAAGTGTCCAGGCTATTTGATCCCTTATTGTGAATACGTATTTATGTCCAAATGCCTAGGACTATGTGTAGGTGAATACATGTAGTGAAAGGAAAAAAAAAGATTACACATGGAATAAACTTAAATATTAGGGACTTCACAAAAGCTTTGTTAGGGTGAAAGGAATATTGCAATTTAGATAGAGTTCTGGATTTAATCCAGTACTATTACTATCTCATGAGCTTAGATCAAATTTTTGAAGGCTCCTGACACTTTCATATGCGTATTGTAGAGTATAGTAATACTAATAGTTAATAAGAAGGAGGATTCTGGTGAGTTAAATAATGTTGATTGAGATTTTGTAAATTTAAAGCATGATACATATATACATATATATGGCATTAAATTGAAAATTTTCATTTTTCTAGGAAAGCCATATATACATGCATTTAGACACAAAGCATGTATAACTCATCTCACTCCATCACATGCAGGCAGATGTGGAATACATATTTTTTAATGATGAACTTCTGATTGGTTTTCTTACCATGGGAGAACATGAATCTGGAGTTTTACAGAGTCTAATATATATGATGGTCAACAGAGGCTTGGAAAGCCAAATGAATGAATAGGTGTCTATAAAGTTTGTGTGTTGGGGTCCTACCGTGAGACCAGTGTCCGCTGAGACCTATGGAAACTGGTGATGATCAACTGAAAAAATATAGAGTTAGAAGCAATGGTAAAGAAAGATAAGAGACACTACAGAGAATTTTCCTCTGCTTTAAGGGATATAATCTCTTCTGCCCATATGCCAGAGCTCGAGCTACTCCCTTGGTCTCTGAAAATGTATCTTTTACTAGAATTTGTCATAGACTTTTCTATGGCCATTATTCTCCTCAGAGTGGTCTTAGACTCAGCAGGGTTTGTAAGCTGTATCCTCAACAGGCTAGAATTTCAAAAAGGCAAGAAGCTTGCTAGCAATGGCTAGGTTAAATGTAAACTAGCTGACTTTTCCTTGTTCCAACTCACTCAGCTTACTTTTTAGTTTTCCTCTTTTTCCAGGGGTGCTTTCCTCTGCTAAGAATGGGGTCTTTGATCCCCATTCTCCCAGCATTTGTGTGCAATTTAAAATATATGACATCCTGGTGCTCCACACTGCAGCGGACACCCTCACGGGTCACCCTCCAAGATTGATCAGCAGCCTTGTTCCCCACGCAGCTACTGGTGCTCCAGGCTGCTGCAGACACCCTTGTGGGGCACCCAGAGGACTGATCGAGCCATGCATTCTCCAGCCCAGCAGCCTGAGAACTGAGAGAGGATAATCAATTGAGAGGAAACCACACTGGAGTAGTGGTACCCCAGGGCAAAAAACAGCAGCTTCAGCAGCTAGAACAATAAGGCTCACACCCCTGAGGCTTTTCCACACAGACACACCCTATCTCTCTGGGCAACCAGAGGAAGCTGGCCTCTTCTCCGATGACAGCCACTGGCAGACAATTTGGGGACATTCTCCAAACAGTGCAAATTCAGCATGGGGCAGAATCAGCGGAAAAATTCTAGTAACCTGAATAACCAGAGTAGATCAATTTCCCCAAGGAAGGATGGGGCAGATGTAATTGAAGATCCCATCCATAAACAGATGGCTGAGATGTTAGAAATCGAGTTCAGGATCTGGATAGCAAATAAGATTAATAGCATGGAGGAAAGGAGGGAATTAGAATTTCAGATTGTTCAAAATCCATCTCAAGAATTCAATGATTTCAAAGATAAAATGACCAAAGATTATGACACATTGAGGCAAGAGGTTGCAGCCCTCAAAGATATGAAAAATATGGTAGAATCCTTCAGTAACAGAATGGAGCAGGCAGAAGAAAGGATCTCTGACACTGAAGACAAAGATTTGGAATGTACCCAAGTGCTCAAAGATGAAGAGAATGGAGAGAAAAAAAAATGTATCACTCTATTAGAGAGCTCTGGTATAATTCCAAGAAAACTAATATTCAGCTTGTAAGAATCCCTGAAGGTGATGAAGCTGCTTCACAAAACACAGAGGCTCTTCTTTATGAAATTATGAAAGAGAACTTTCCAGATATGCCAAGAGATCCTGAATTTCAGATAGCAGACAGCTTTAGAACCCCAGCAAGACTCAACCCAAACAAGACATCTCCCAGGCACATCATAATTAACTTCACTAAAGTTAATATGAAAGAGAAAATTTTGAAAACAGCTAGATGTAAGAAAACTATAACCTACAAGGGGAAGAATATTAGAATGACTGCAGATCTCTCTGTTGAAATTTTTCAGGCTAGAAGAAGATGGTCATTGACTTTTAATCTCCTAAAACAAAATAACTTTCAACACAGGATCCTGTATCCAGCTAAACTGAATTTCATTTATGATGGAGAAATTAAATACTTTAATGACATTCACATCTTGAAGAAATTTGCCATAACTAAACCAGCCCTCCAGGATATTCTCAGACCCATCCTCCATAATGACCAGTGCAATCCGCCACCACATAAGTAAGCTCACACAGAAAATTTTGATCAAACTCCAAGTTCCACAGTGGTGAAAGGATTAAAGATGTCCACTGGACTTTCAATAATTTTGATACCACAAATTATACCAGGCTTATCAATACTCTCAATCAATGTGAATGGCTTAAATTTCCCTCTAAAGAGGCACAGACTGGCTGACTGGATACAAAAACTCAGGCCAGATATCTGTTGCATACAAGAATCTCATCTTACCTTAAAAGACAAATATAGACTCACGGTGAAGGGAAGAGATGGCCATCTATATTCCAGGCAAATGGAAAGCAGAAAAAAGCAGATGTTGTAGTTTTATTTGCAGATACAATAGGCTTTAAACCAACAAAAGTAAGCAAGGATAAGGATAGTCACTTTATTTTTGTTAAGGGTAACACTCAATACGATGAGATCTCAATTATTAATATTCATATACCCAACCAGAAGGCACCACAATTTATAAGAGATAATATAATAGGCATGAGCAACTTGATTTTTCTCAGCTCCATTGTAGTAGTCAGAGATTTTAATACTCCTTTGGCAGTGTTGGATAGATCCTCCAACAAGAAGCTCAGCAAAGAAATGTTAGATTTAAACTTAAGCATTCAGCATTTGAATTTCACGGACATCTACAGAACATTTCATCCTAACAAATCTGAATACAAATTTTTCTCATCAGCCCATGGAACATACTCCAAAATCAACCACATCTTAGGTCACAAGTCTAACCTCAGCAAATTTAAAAGAATAGAAATTATTCCTTGCATCTTCTCGGACCATCATGGAATAAAAGTTGAACTCAATAACAACAGGAATCTGCCGACTCATACAAAAACATGGAAGCTAAATAACCTTATGCTGAATGATAGGTCGGTCAGAGACAAGATCAAGAAGGAAATTACCAAATTTTTGGAACAAAACAATAATGAAGATACAACTTAGCAGAACCTCTGGGATACTATACTGCAAAGTCAGTCCTAAGAGGGAAATTTATAGCACTGCAAGCCTTCCTCAAGAAAACGGAAAGAGAGGAAGTTAACAACTTAATGGGACATCTCAAGCAACTGGAAAAGGAAGAACACTCCAATCCCAAACCCAGCAGAAGAAAAGAAATAACCAAAATTAGAGCAGAATTAAAAGAAATTGAAAATGAAAGGATTATACAGCAGATCAATAAATCAAAAAGTTGGGTTTTTGAGAAGGTCAATAAAATAGGTAAACCTCCAGCCAACTTAACCAAGAAAAAAAGAGTAAAATCTCTAATTTCATCAGTCAGAAATGACAAAGATGAAATAACAACAGATCCCTCAGAAATTCAAAAAATTCTTAATGAATATTATAAGAAACTTTATTCTCAGAAATATGAAAATCCAAAGGAAATCAACCAATACTTAGAAGCATGCCACCTTCCAAGACTTAGCCAGAATGAAATGGAAATGTTGAATAGGCCTATATCAAGCTCTGAAATAGCATCAACTATACAAAATCTCCTAAAAAGAAAAGCCTGGGACCAGATGGCTTCACGTCAGAATTCTACTAAACCTTTAAAGAGGAACTAGTACCTATACTACTTAACCTTTTCCAAAATATATAAAAAGATGGAATACTACCCAACACATTCTATGAAGCAAACATCACCTTGATCCCCAAACCAGGAAAAGATCCAACAAGGAAAGAAAATTACAGACCCATATCACTAATGAATATTGATGTGAAAATAATCAATAAGATCCTCCTCTTTCCCCTTCATCATGGGCTGTAGTTGAGTTATAGCTTTCACATGGAAGTGTGGGTGATTATATATTGGTTTCATAGTAGAGCTGAGTACCTTGGATACTTTTTCTTCCATTCTTTTTTTTTTTTTTTGAGACAGAGCCTCAAGCTGTCCCCCTGGGTAGAGTGCCCTG
>NW_003852396.1:14396353-14446836 GCF_000181295.1 Otolemur garnettii
CCGGGCTGGGGATTCAAATCCGCCACCTTAGGTGTACATGGCTGGAGCCTTAGCCGGTTGAGCTATAGGTGCTGAGCCTTCTTCCATTCTTAAGATACTTTACTAAGAACTCCATTCTTGATGCCTTGTAGTACATTCTTCACAGAGTAATGGGCCAAACTTTAAACATTGATCAATCATATAGGTCTCTTGCCTAAAGCATTCCAATGGTTTTCTGTCACAATGAAATGGCTTACAAATCGAACATGATTGGACCACTCTGTACCTATTCAAAGTAATTTCTTACCACTGTCTCTTGCTTTTGCTCCATTGTTTCCCTTTCTATTTTTAGAACATACCAATGCTTGTTTCTGTATCTGAGCCCTGGCACTAATTGTCTCTTCTGTCCAGAACATTCTTTTCCCAACCTCCATATGATTCTTCTCATTTTTCAAGTCTCAGTTCAAATGA
Organism: Otolemur garnettii; assembly: GCF_000181295.1. Taxonomy (NCBI): domain Eukaryota; kingdom Metazoa; phylum Chordata; class Mammalia; order Primates; family Galagidae; genus Otolemur; species Otolemur garnettii. The sequence goes on from NW_003852396.1 coordinate 14,396,804, forward strand.
ATCCCACTCCTGATGCTTTTTCCTACTACTCTAGCTGTAGTGCCACAATACCCTCAACCATTATTTTATTATCTATCCTATTGCATTTTACTATGTTTTATTTCAGCATATTTTGCAGCCCAAATTTATTATATATGTGTGCATATTTGTTTTTTCTACCAATACCTCTGAAAAAAGTTTCATAAGATCCTACATTCTTCTCATCTCTTGCCATCACATTATTGTCAGTACCCAGATGAGTGCTTATACACAGTTGAGCTTATTAAATAATTTCTAGCGGTTGAATCATTTTGGTCTATGTCATCAATTTCCACGCATCCAAAGTAGACGATAAATCTTACACATGAACAGAAAGATTTCTTTTTAAACTATAAACTATAAATTAATTCATGCATAAATTAATTTCAAACAAAACTTTTCTAGATACTCTAAATATTAGTAAGTTTGAGGACAATGAGAACTGACAGACTCATCGGATAATTTCACGCATAGCTTATTACATTACACCCACAAAATCATTAACATGTTTAAGCCCAGCAGAAGCAAAATAAATAAGTAAATAAAATTAACAGGTGCAATATAAAATGATAGAGTAATAGAAGATGACTATGTGCATACTTTACATGATGTGCCATTAGGCAATGTTTTCCCTGGTGACAGCATAGTGGGAATGACTTCTTGGTGAAAGAATAAAATGCAAGCCAAGTAATCAGGAAACATCAGGGATTCACAAATGCCCATACCTCACAGGGGCATTGACAATACCATAATGAACCACAGTGTGAAATGAATGGACAGGCTTGTGGGGACAATGATCCCCTGAGACCTGCCTGTGGTGGCATTGTAGCTATGAGCAAATTGTTAGAAGGAAAGTGACTTGAAAATAATAGAAACTTTATTAATAACATGGTGTTGAAAAAGCTGGAAGGAAATATCTTATTTTTTGTTTATGAGTTAAGAAATTAACGATTTAAGGTTATAATGAAATAGACATAATTAAAAATATTCAAAATAAAATGATTACAAAAGTATTCGCTTATTAAAAAACTTCTCAATTTTGTTGTTGCTGTTGCTTTTCTAAATTTCAGGTTAAGATGAAGGTAGAAACTATTAGGTTACAAGGTTAGGTAAAGTCCCTATTGCAGTTATGTGTGTTGGGGTCCCACCCTGAGAGCAGCATCCGCTGAAACCTATGGAAACTGGCCACAATCCACTGAAGAAATACAATGTTTGAAGAGATGATAAATGTGGTCCCAGCTACTTGGGAGGCTGAGGCAAGAGAATCGCCTAAGCCCAAGAGCTGGAGGTTGCTGTGAGCTGTGATGTCATAGCACTCTACAGAGGGCAACAAAGTGACGCTCTGTCTAAAACAAAGAAGCAATGGTAAAGAAAGACAAGAGACATAGAGTAGAATTAAAAGTGGGAGCCAGGAGTCCATTGCCCATCATGGGATTCCAGCAATGGCCCAAAGTGTTTGCTCCACTCTGCTTTTATTGGAGTCTATTTGCCCAAAGCCTAAGATGAGGGAGGGAACAAAGGTGTCAGCAGTTTATTGGATTGATCATATCAGCTTCTATTGTTATTAATATCTTAAGTGTGGCCTGCAGTAATCTGAAATCTGAGCCTTGGATTGGGAGAGCTTCCTGCTTGAGGTCACACACACAGATTTCTAGAAAGGTGTTAAGATCCACTTGTTCTCTGTGGAGTAAAACACCATCATCATTAATCTCCTCTGAGGGATTGATGGGAGGGAGGCATTTTCCTCCCATCACCACTACAAATGATTTTCCTCTGCTATAAGGGATATAAGCTCTTTTGCCCATATCTCAGAGCTGGAGTTATTCCCTTGGTCTCTGCCCCAGGCAAATGCAAATCTCCATAATGGGTATCTGCTTTGCCTGTTTAATGAGCAGGAAATGCCCTAGAAGATATATCTTTCTTAGGACTTATCATAGCTTCTTCTGTGACCATTATTCTCAGAGTGCTTACAGACCCAGCAGGGTGTTTGTAAGCTGTATCCCCAAGAGGCTAGAATTTCAGAAAAGGCAAGAAGCTAGCGATGGCTAGCTTAAATGTTAACTAGCTGATCTTTCTTTGTTCTGACCCACTCAGCTTAGTTTTCCTCTTTTTCTGAGGGTGCTTTCCTTTGCCAAGAATAGGGTCTTCAGTCTCTATTCTCCCAGCAGTGTGTGGCACTCCGGAGTTGTGCCATATACACTTACCTTGTTCCCATTAGGTGGGAGCACTCCAATCCCCCTCCTTCTTACCCCTTCCCTTCCCCTTTCTCTGCTCCCCCCAACTTGAAATGAATTGAGTTTTTCTCTTGTGTGAGTATTAGTTTGTCTACTGGCTTCATATTATTATTGAATATATTGGATACTTGCTTTTCCACTCTTGTGAAGAATGCATTTCAACTCCATCAAGGTTAATACAAAAGATGTAAAGTCTCCATTTTTTATGCTGAATAGTATTCCATAGTGTATATATACATACACATATTCCATATATATATATATATACCATAGTTTATTAAAATTGTTCAATTTGGGGGGCAGTGCCTATGGCTCAAAGGAGAAGGCTGCTGGCCCCATATACCAGACGTAATGGGTTCAAACTCAGCTCCAGCCAAAAACTGCAAAAAAAACTATTCAATTTTTAATGAAAAGCCTAGGCACATAATATGCTGATTCATATGTGTTAAATTTCCAACAAAGTCATCATTAGACAATTAAAAACAAATATATAAATAAAAAGGAAAAAAACTGTACAATTTAAATACTAGTAAGCTACTGAGCAGCTATAATAAACCAGACATTATAGAATATTACAAAGAAAAAGTAAATAGAGGTGGGAGAGTGAGAGAAAGGAAGGAAGAGAGAAAAGAAGGCAGAAGGGAAAGAGAGGAAGGAAGGAAACTGTAATGAAGTTTGCATGTCAGTGGTAATAGACACAGGTACATACCTGTAGACACCCTGTCTGACTGTGAGGAAAGAGAACTGCATTAACCGGCACACAGACAAAGCATCACAGACAGATTTTGCAAAACTGATTCATTACTGAGAGAAGAGAAAACTTGGTGTCAAAAAGTAATTAATGCCAGAATGTAATCTTGAGGGAGAATTAGGATTTAAACAGAAAGAAAAAGTTTATTATTGAATAAGTAGTAGATATTTTGGTGGTGGCTGCCATGTAGCTAAGTAGGTAGGTAGCTAACTGTCCTCTGTACTATTGACATGCATGTTTACATCCAGCACCATCCCAAATTATACCCAATGTTTACTTTTTTTTCTGATTTGGATTGGAAGCTAAATATTATTATTATTATTATTTTGAGATGGAGTCTCACTTTGTCAACCTCAGTAGAATGCTGTGGCATCACAGCTCACAAGCAATCTCAAACTCTTGGCTTAAGTGATTCTCTTGCCTCAGCCTCCCAAGTAGCTGGGACTACAGATGCCTGCTGCAAGGTCTGGCTATTTTTATTTTTTGGTTGTAGTTGTCATTATTGTTTGGCAGGCCTGGGCTGGATTTGAACCCACCAGCTCCAGTGTATGTGGCTGTCATTCTAGCCATTGAGCTATAGGTTCTGAGCTTAAGCTAAATATTTGTATTGAAATAACTATTCTCCAAGATGAGATTGTTGCTGAATTTTTATGTCATATTCACAAGAAATAGGTATGACACTGGGTAGCATCTCCCAGGCTCTGCCTCCTCAGTTCAGCCAAGTTCTCAGTAGCCCATAAACATGCCCTGATGCGTAAGGGGTGAGGTGTCTACAGCAGGCCCTGACTCTCCATGTGCCTAATGTTAGTTTACTGGATTTCATCAAATAATGATCATGTATTTTAACAAAGTAACTTATCAAACAAAATAAATAAATCTTTACACTTAATAATAAATGATTTTAGCAAATAAATAATTTTTATAGAAAGATGACTTTCAGATGGTAAGAGATTGATAAAGAAATGGAAGTATAAAGTGTGCTTCCTTAAAATAAGTTTGAAAGTGAAGAGAAAGAGAAATATAATGTAATTCAGGAGGGGACATGAACAAATTAAGACTATTTTTTTTAAAGGTGTTGAGTCCTATGCAAGTTTGAAGGTTCAAGAGAGGGGGATTCAAGAAGGAAAACTGAAATGCCGGCAAGGATTCTAAGAGCAAGTCCATTCATCTTAAAGAGAAAATTTTGAGATAACGAAGTACATTGAGATGTAAAATTGGTCATGAGGATCTTACAAAAGCCATAGACGTGCATGATGTTTATTGTCGTTATCTTTCAACCATAATTCTCAACTGCCCTTCTCACACAGTTCTTGATGCTATGATGAATTTCTCATTTCCAAATGTGTTCCAACTTACTTTATTCATTTAGTCAAGTTATGTAGAACTAGTCATTTAAGAGTCTCCTTAATCAAGTTCTCGGAATATATATATATATATATATATATATAAAAAACATATATATTTCAGCATATTAGGTGGCCAGGCTTTTTCATTTAAAAAAATACACACACACACACACACACGAATATATACATTTATATACATATCTGTATGTATTTAATACATATGTGCACATACATATATATAGTATATGTGATGGGATGATGGAAAATGAGATATATGATGTATATATTCATAGATATGTGTATTTAATATATATCCACATACATATAAACATAAGATATGATGGGTGATGATGGAAAGTGAGTTATAGACATGAAATATCAAGGTGTGAAATTTTGGGTTGATGTTGGGAGTGTCACTGAAGTTACCAGCACAGCAATAGAAAGATGGGCTTGGTTCAGTGTAAGAAAATTAATGGTTTAATAAATTAAGTCATAGCAACTCTCAGTTGTTCCTATTTTTTTTATTAAATGGATAAAAATATAAAGATTAAGAAATGTGTTGTGAAACATAAGTTCAAAGGAGTGAGTCCTTCCCTCCTTTCAAGATTTTATAAATGGAAGGGTGCCTTACTTAAAATAAATTTGTTGAGCATGTGGTAAAATTTGGGTTTTACCAAATTTAATTAATATAAACAAGTATAGGGAAGCTAAGTGACATCAACAGAGATATCCCTGAGAATAATGACACACGCTGTTCAACGTACCCTCCAGAGTTTCCACACTAATTCAATCTAGCTTTCTCTCAACTTTTAAATTGGAGGAACTAATGAAACAGTTTGGCCCCAGGATTATGTGAAGTCTGTTCTCTAGAGTGGACTTCCCAGTAGTATAAAGTAATAAAATCCAGATAGGTGGGTAGATGCAAACTTCCATGCAAGGTAGGCTGAATTTGATTTCTGTTACAATCTAAAGAAGCCTGATGCTTAGGTTCATGTCTCCAAAGCAAAATTTTTGGAAATCCAAATTAGTATATTTAAAATCTCTACTTGAATATTAGAAAGTCACCATACTTAGAATAGAACTTATAACCTTCTCCCTTCCCCAAACTAGTGTTCTCTGTTCACCCTTTCTCAATGGCTGTTTAGGTCAGAAATTTGGGGAGTCAGAAAATCCTCTAATTTTCTTCGTATCGCAAAGTCTGAAAATCTCAAAGTCCCATTCTTCAGTATTTCTCAAATTTCCTCAGTCTTTTCCTTTTTTTGCAGTTTTTGGCCGGGTCTGGGTCTGAACCCACCACCTCCGGTATATGGAGCGGGCACCTCCTTTGAGGCACAGGCACCACCCTCCTCAGTCTTTTCTGTGTCCTGTCCCATGATCCAAATTTCAGTGTCTTCTCTCCTGAATCAGTGCAATTATCATCTCAAGTTTCTAAAATGCAAATCCTCTCCTTTCGTTGCCTACTTAGAACTCTTCAGTGATTTTTCACTGTTCTTAAGACAAAGACAAAAGGTTTTACATGGCCAATGAAGTTCTTTTGGTGTGAACTTTGGTGCGATGTACCACTCTCTCCCTCATTCTCTGTCCTGGCTTTCCTCCATTTATTTAAATGCATCATACTTCTTCCTATCATATGGGCTTTGAATAGGACACGTCTTCCTAGGATACTGATGTACCTGGTTAATTATTATTGGCTATTTCTTTACCTGGTTAATTAGCACCCATCTTTAGAATTCTTTCTGGCTGCCAAACTAGGTCAAATCACCTTCTGATATTTCTTCGTTGTACTTCTTTCTCTTACTATAATTAATCAATTTGTGGTTAAAACTTAATAGATAAGCTTGGTGTTAATATTTGTCTTCACTTTTATGGCATCAATTACATCTCTAAGGTTCTACTGGATGTTTGTTCTAAGTTCAATGCCTGGCATACATAAAAGGATAAAAAAACACCTATTGAATAAGTCATTGAATAAATAAATAAGAAAATAATGTAAATAAAGGAATGAGCTACTTGCTGAACTATGTTAAAAGTTTGAAAATGAGTGCTCACAGCAAAGAAGCAAAAATTCAGATGACATCATTTAGATACTAGACAAGTAAGAAAAGGTTCTAGATGGGCTAGATCAATCAAAAATTTATCATATTCATAATATTAACTTCATATTCTTTTATATATTATGAATTTTAACTTGGTAAAGATTACAACTCCATTATCAATACTGTCTATAAATTTCAGCATTTTGAACTATGTGCAGCAAATTGTTGGTAACTGATCATCTGAAAGTAGTTAATATTTCATAAATTGTTGCAATAGATAACACTGAAACAAAAACTTGTCAATTCCTAGTATTTGATAAATTACATCTCCTTTTTTATATTTAGATGTCTAATGTAGTAAATCAAGTGTACAGATACAGCCTTATAATCATTGAGCTATAATAATAGTCATATTTAACACTTTCCTATACAATTTTAATAATTTTGTTGCTGATGCAAATAGATAATTTATTATAAACTGGTTTAATCATTAAACAGGATTTATTAGTTCATGTAATTAAAAAAATTCCAAAGTGGTCAATTTTCAGGCATGGTATGTTTCTATGTGACTTTCCATATTTCTATGACTCTCTGTGAGCTGGTTTCTCTCTTGCTGTACAGGCTTGCTGTAGCAATCATCAGCTTTACAACTTAATATGCTATTGTTCAGTGAGATAAAGAGAATATCTGTGTCTCTCAGTTTGAGCAAAGGTTCTGCCTAGAATAGTAGAAATAAAAATGCTAAATACATCAGCTAAGACTGCCTAAACCAGTAACTGTGGCAAAGGAAGAAATTACCTTTATTGACAGAAACTAGTCAGGGCCCTCTAGAGTTACACTGTGAGTTTACTACAGGGGAAGATCATAATGAATACTGGGGAGAAAAATACAACCCACTATATTACAGTGAAGGCTTCTGGATAAGGCTGCAGATGTACAAATGAATACACGTTATCACATGTTTGTTATATATACATATAATTCCTAGTCACACAAATGCATACAGTAAAATTAACTTCATTGGACATTAACATAAAAAATGTGAAATTCTAAGTTGCCCAACAGTAAAGGAAATTAATTTTAATTTATTATTATTTGATAGTACCATTAATTAACTGATTAATTGATTTATAGAACATCTTATCATCCTATTACTCTACACTTTTATAGCTTTCAAGGTTTTTTTTTAGCAGTTAGGTAATCGGAAGAGATTTTCATTTCTTAAAATAAGTAGCTTTTTTATAATTTCAGATGAATAATTACTGAGTTCTTTCAACAAATGACCATGTCTTACAGTCTTTGACTGTAAGCATTAAACACAATGCCTCACACACAGTAAGAGCTAAATAAATATTAATTAAATGATTGAATTAACTTCAAGTATAGAAGGTACATTAATATATCAAGACTATAATTTTCACTTTAAAAATGCTCACTTTCATTATCTAGCAGCTTAAAAACAATGGAGTACTTGAATTGAGAGATTCACTGCACCTAATGCACTTATCAATTCCAAAATTTACCAACATAATTGAAAACTTAATGCTTACACATTTTTTAGACAATAGGTAATTACTTTTATAATCCTGTGCATATCTAAACCATAGTACTTACAGTGTTTAATTTGTCACCCCTTAACTTAAAAGATATTTATTCAATATTTATTATTTTATCAGACACTGGTATATAAATAAAATGAAGATACAATCCTTGCCCAAGGAATTATATGTGGAGTGGGAGTGGGGTATAAAGTGAATGAAGAATGTCATATTTGTCATTGTATCTCAAATGACAGCATGGGCTTACAATAGGCACCTAAAATATTTGTTAAGTTACAAATCATGTATGAAAGGCTAAATGAATAATGTCCTTTCGAGATTTTTACTGCTCACTTAATTCCTCTGGCAAGACTGACAGTGGGGCTCTATTCAATCACGGTTATGAAATCAATCAATTAGGAGACTAAAACAGTGAATTAGACTGAATTTTATGAAAGTGTTATAATAAAATCCAAGACATTAAATTATGTTTTGTGAAATAATGGTACTTTCCCTAAAGGATAAAATATGTTGACTTTCTTAACGACCCCTATTGCTGAGTTCTTTATTATAATTAACCTCTTATATCCAAGAGTTCTTGAGTCCAGAGGTACATTTGATGTTTCTAACTACAACCCTGAATTTTGGCCACATCTTCCTTCTGAATTTCTGCACTCAATCCCTGTGTTTAACCTTTATGTAGTCAAATTGAATTCCTAATTCTTCCTTGTTGATTCACCAAACATTTATAGGAAGTGAGAGATGTGGGATAATGAGTCCAACTTTCAAAGATTGGACCACTTCTAGAAGCTTTATGATTTTAGAATTCATATTTAGATCTAACCTACACGGAATTGATTTTCATGGATGCCATAGACTAAGTATAAATATATTTTCCCATATAGTTATACTGTTTGCCCAGAATTATTTATTTATTATTTGTTTAATAGAACTTTTTTCTTCTTTGGATTACCATTATTAGAAATCAGGTCTCTATACAAATGTGGGACTCTGTTCCACAGTTCTATTTATCTATCTCTACAAATTTCACATATTTGTAACTTTCGAATAGTGAATTTCTATAGCTCTGTCCCTGTCAATCAAGGTTATCTTGGCTATTTTTGACCTTTTACATTTTCATATAAATTTTAGAATCTATTTATAGATTCCACCCAAAATAAAACCACTGGAATATTGATTGGGATTACATTAAATCTACAGTTCAATTTCAGGAATTAACAACCTTACATGGTTGATTATTCCAATTTATGAATATGGTATTATTGTATCAATTTTTGTTTCCCATAATTTCTTTTATATATATGAAGAGATCTTGCACACCTTGTCTAGATTTATTTCTATGTATTCAGTGGTTTCTAAATGGTATATTTTAATTTTTATTTTGTAATTGTTTTGAATTTGTAGAAATTAACTTATGTAGGTTGACCTAGTGGTCGCCTAAATTTGTTTATTATTTGTAGAGTGTATCTATAGTTTATCTATAAATTATTTCAGATTTTCTATGTAAACAATTGTGTTATATTAACTAATGACAGTTTATTACATTTTGCTTCTTTTCTTTCCTTATCAAACTGACTAGAACATTATATAAAATACTGGTGAAAAATAGTGAGAGAAGATATCATTTTCTTGGTCTGGACATCAGGAAAAAAAATTTCAATATTTTATTGTTTTGTAAGCTGTTTACTGTAAAGACCCTCTCACAAACCTAGGAAGTTTTTTGTTTTTGTTTTTGTTTTTGTTTTTAAGCTAAGGATGCTAAGGGCTTTTTAATCAGAATAATATTGAATTTGTCACATGATTTATTTAATTAACTGACTCTCCACAACCTCCTAAGAGTGGTAAATTAAACCAATGAATATAGTTTATTAAATTACCTTTATATGTATATTCCACATTTGCTTTTTCTGTTCATCCATTAATGACATTTAAGTTGTTTCTACATCTCAGCTATTGTGAATAGTGCTGCAGTGAACATAGGGAAGCATATATCTCTTCAAGATCTTAATATTGGATACTTTTTCTTCCATTCTTGGGATGCTTTGTAAGGAGAATATTTTCTAGCTCCGTCCATACAAACGTGAAGGAGATAAATTCTCCATCTGTCTTAATGGCTGCATAGTATTCCATGGTATATATACACCAAAATTTATTGATCCATTCGTGGACCAATGGGCTCTTGGGCTTCTTCCATGACCTAGAAATCATGAATTGGGCTGAAATTAACATTGTGATACAGATATCTTTATTGTAGTGTGATTTTGGTCTTCTGGATGTCTACCTAATAGAAGAATTATAGGATCAAATAGCAGGTCTATTTTTAGTTTTTAAAGTGTTCTCCAGATGTCTTTCCAAAAGGAATATATTAGTTTGCAATACCACCAGCAGTGTAGAAGTGTTCCCTTTTCTCCACAACTATGCCAGCATCTGTGATTTTGGGATTTTGTAATATGCGGTAATCTTACTGGTGTTAGATGATATCTCAAAGTAGTTTTGATTTGCATTTCTCTGATGATTGAGGATGGTGAGCATTTTTTCATATGTTTGTAGGCCATGCACCTGTCTTATTCACAGAAAATTCTCTTCAAGAATTTGCCCACCCTGAGAGGGGATGACTTGTTCTCTGCTTCCTGATACATTTGAGTTCTCTGTGGATTCTGGTTATTAAACCTTTGTCAGAGACATAACAAGCAAATATTTTCTCCCATTCTGATGGCTGTCTACTTGCTTTACTTACTGTGCTTTTGGCTGTGCAGAAGCTTTTTAATTTGATCAGGTCCCAGTAGTGTATTTTTCATGTTGCTTCAATTGCCCAGGGGGTCCTCTTCATAAATTTTTTTCCCAGGCCTATTTCTTCAAGTGTTTTCCCTACACTTTCTTCTAGTATTTTTATAGTTTCATGTCTTAAGTTTAAATCTTTAATCCAGTGAGAGTCAATCTTAGTTAATGGTGAAAGGTGTGGATCCAGTTTCAGTCTTCTACAGGTTGCCAGCCAGTTCTCCCAGCACCATTTGTTAAATAGGGAATCTTTTCTCCACTCAATGTTTTTAATTGGCTTGTCAAAGATCATCTAAAAGTAAGTAGCTGGGTTCATCTCTTGGTTCTCTATTCTGTTCCATACATCTACCTCTCTGTTTTTGTGCCAATACCATGCTGCTTTGATCACTATGGATTTACAGTATAGTCTGGTGTCTGGTAGTGTGATTCCCCCTGCTTTGTTTTTATTTCTGAGTAATGTCTTGGCTATTTGAGGTTTTTTCAGATTCCATATAAAATGAAGTATTATTTTTTCAAGATCTTTAAAGTATGAGAGTGGGGCTTTAACAGGGATTGCATTAAAATTATATATTGCTTTGGGTAGTATGGACATTTTAACAATATTAATTCTTCCCAGTCGTGAGCATGGTATGTTTTTCCATTTGTTAACATTTCAGCTATTTCTTTTCTTAGAAGGGTGGGTGGAGGGAGAGTGATTGGCGGGATCACACCTATGGTTCATCCTATAAAGGTACCTGTGACTCTCTCGAAATGTAGAATATAAATGTCTCAACACAATAACTAAGAAAAAGACATGAAGGCTGTGTTAACCAGTTGGATGAAAGTACTTCAAATTATATGCAGAAACAGTACACTGTACCCCATGATAGTATTAATGTGCACTGTTATGATTTAATAATAATAAAAAAGATCTTAATATTGATTTGCAGGTACTCCATACTGTTTTCTATAATGGTTACACCATTTTGCTATATGCAACGACATGATAAATCTTGAGAAAATTATTCTAAGAGAAATAAGCCCATCACAGAAGGAGAAATGCATCATGATTCCACTTATATGAGGTAACTAAAATAATCAAACTCATAGAAGCAGAAAATAGAATAGTGGTTTCTAGAGGTTTCACCATGAGGGAAATAGTGAGTTGCTGTTCCCTAGATAAAAAGTTTCCGTTATACAAGATAAATAAGTTTTAGAGATTTGTGCTTATAGTTAATAAAATTGTAGAGTACTCTGAAACATTGGTCAAGCTAGTAGAGCTCATGTTATCTGTTCTCATCACAAAAATAATAATAATTCTGCATTCCTGACATAAACCCAACTTATTCATGTAGATTAACATTTTTATGTAATGCTGAAAATAATTTCCCAATGTCTTATTTAAAATTTTGCATTGATAATTAAAATTTGTCTTTTCTGTGAAATCCTTCCTGTGTTTTGGTTTTAAATTTTTCCAGACTTACACAATGAATTGAGAAGTGTTTCTTCTTTTCTCCAGTCTGAAAAAAAAAAAAAACTTTCATGGAACGCTGGTATTATTCTTGTCCTAACAGTATGGAATAACTTGCCAGTGAAGCTGGTGGGCCAGGTTGTGTGTGTATGTGTTTCTGGGGAGATTTAAAATAGAATTCCATTGATTTAAAAGATATAAAATTATTATATTTTATATGTCTTTTTGTTGTATCATATTTAACTAGAGATTTGTCTATTTTATCTAAATTTTCAAATTAATTATCATAACATCTTTCATTATATCTTCTTAGGCTGTCTTGTTTTAATTATCTTTTTTCATATATGATATTCGTAAGTTGTGTTTCTTGTATTTTCTTGGTTTGTTGTTGCCAAGTGTTCACAACAGTTTCATTAGTCTTTTCAAAAAACTAATTTCTACTTTAACTTTTCTTTTTATTACACACTTACTTTTTTTTTTAGCAATTATCCATACATACTTATTTTCCCAAGATCTCTACCTTTTGAGGGTTTAATTGGCCCTTTTTTCTAGCTTCCTATACTGATTTTCCAAGCATTTTCCCTTTAATTTTTAATAGATTTACTATGACAAGGAAAAATGTGAATTACCTCATGTTCATTTTGCTTAGTTTCATCATAGTTACTAATCCCATGATTTAGTGTGTTTCATTACTTTAGGAAATTTCTCCATCATTATCCTTTGAAGTTTTGTTTTGACTCCATTCTCCTTTTCTTTTTCCCTTCTGAGGATCCAATTGCATGTGTTAGACATTTTCATAATGTTTCATATGTTTTATGCTTTTCTTTTCTATTTTTAAAAATTGTTTTTCTATGTTTTAGTCTGGTTATTTTCTACTCGTCTATGTTCCAGTTTTCTAAACTACACTTTGGTCATGTTTATTCTGCTAAAAATAATACATTCGTTGAGTTCTTAATTTAAATTCTTGAATTTTTTATTTCTTAAATTTCTCTTTTATTTTTCATCAATTACTGCTGTTAACTAAATCTCATGAGTTTTCATCTATTCTCTTGAATATATTAATCATAGTTATTTTAAAATTCACTCTCATAATTCTAATGATTGGTCTGGGACTGATTCCATTGCTTATTTTCCTTGGTTTTGAATAAGTTAGTTCTGTTCTTTCTATGCCTGTCCATTTATGGAAAGACAATATGTTAACAATGGTAGAGGTAATCTGAGGCCACATTTGATGGTGTTTTCCTCCAGATAGATTTTTCATTCTACCTGTTTCCATCAGTTAGGACAAAGAGAGACCATTATAACCTAGTTTGATTATAATCAAACTAGATTAAAGAGAATTTGAAGTAGCTCCCATTTTTACTGGTGCTTATCTCTTTCCAGTTTGTTTATACAACTAGAATGTAGCCTTTAATGATCCCAAATAAAAACCCAGAGTGTTTACTATGTGCTATGGTTTGGATATGGTTTCTTTGTCCTCAGCAAACTCAGGATGAAATTTGATTCCCAAAGCAGTGTTGTTGCAAGGTGGCACCTACTAGGAGGTTGTGGGATGTGTGTGCAGATCCCTCATGAATGGCCTGGTTCTCTTCCTCTGTAGTGAGTTCTCACTCTGGGGAGACTGGATGGGTTCCCATGGGAATCAATTATTCCCTTGAGAGAGTGTTGTGATGAAGCCAGAATGCCTCTCAGGTTGCCCCTCTTTACAAGCATCCACTTCCATTTTGAACTTTTCTACCATGTTGTGACCCACCATGAAAGCCCATGCTAGAAGCCAGGGGCATGACCTTAAACTTCTCAGCCTGCAGAACTGTAGGCTATTTAAATAAACCTCTTTTCAATTACCTGGCTTCAGGTATTGTTATAATCAACAGAAAATAGACTAATACACTGGAGCTTTTACTTCTTGGGAATCAACAATTCCAATTTTTTTTTATTAAATTAATGCAACTTCCTGAAGCTCTGCTTAATTTTTCAACATCTTAGGCACTATTTTATGTTCAGCTTCTTAGCTTTTCATCAACTGCTATGAATTAGAAAGTTATCCAAAGGATAAAATGGTACCTAATGTCTTCTTAATATCCCTGTGCTTCTCTTCCCTCTTAGACAGGTACATATTTGCTGATCATGTTTTAGATTTAATTTATCCCAGAACTTTAAAAACTTTTTAACTTATTCCAGTGTTTTCATCCCAACTTCTTAGTTTCTAAAATCAATGAATTCAACTCTGGTGAATTGTCACATACTTCAAAGGCAAGTCTTACCTAAGTTCTTTTTTTTTTTTTCTTTTTCCAGGGTCTTGGCACCTCCAGTCCTGGTGGACTAAATAGCTTTCTGATAATTTAAATAGATGTTTAAAAAAATATTATTCAGCCCTTCTAGTTGTCATCAGAGGAGGGTTTATTTAACATATCACAGATAGATGTGGAAATACCTGTTCAGTTTCTATTATGTGATTTACACTTTCAGTCTACTTGGATTAATTAGCAAAGATGTGATATCTAAATTTTTTAGAAATATAGGCTTTGATTTTTGTCTGCCTTCTTGCGTAATGACTATTTCTTTTTTTCCCCCAGTGGTAAGACAGAATTTATTAGACAGAAAGGAATACAAAAGGAGTAAAAAGCACCAGAGCTTCTGGCAAGGGGAAAGACCCAAGTTGACAGCCTCCTGTAATGACTATTTCTAAAACTTAATCTCAAATTTAGTATAATTTTCTTTTATTTTAGATTAATATGAGAGTAAATACAATTGGGTTACATTGTTTATATTTGTAAAGTCAAGTCCATGTTGCAGTTTATTCCTTTACCCACGTAGTCAAATCTAGCGTGATTTTTAATTATTTACTGGCCTATGCAGCTGTAAGTGCTCATTTGTAAATCATATTTATTAGATGTGAGACATTAACAATGGACTTAGTTTCAGTGAGTGGGGTTTCAGGGATGTTCTGTCAAGGTAAAACAAGTTGCCTCAAAGTGAAATGTGAATTGAAAAGAGTCCATTCTGTGTTTATGGACAAAATTGAAGGTCTCTTGAGATCTTCTAATAGCTCTTTTCCTTGCTTTGAGACTCTTAATAACTTTGTCAGGGTATTCTAACACTACAGAGATGGGCATTTTATCAAAATGGGAATGTAATGGCTTGAAGCAATTCTGTGTTTATGGACTCAGGTAGATTTAAAAAATAGGGATATGAGTGTGTGTGCGTGTGTGTAGAAAAAACTAAATTAACTCTTTGCTCTACATTTTCATCCATATAACTTTGCACACAAATTTGGATCAAAAATCTTATTTAATAAATTGTACTGGTTCTTTTTTGGCATCTAGATTTAGGTACAATAGGTTTGAATTTTGCCTGATTCTGGCAATTTACTACCTTTCAAGCTGCAGTTTCCTCATGTGAAATGTAAAAATGTAAAGGTATCAACATCACAAGTTCATACAATATAGTTATTCCTTGGTATCTATGGGGATTCATTCCAGGACCCCTCTGCAGACATCAAAATGCACAGATGCTTAAGTCCCTTGTGTACAATGTTGTATTATTTGCATATAGCCCATTCACATCCTCCTAAATACTTTAAATCATCTCTAGATTGCCTATAATACCTAAGACAATGTAAATACTATGAAAGAGTTGTTACACTATGTTATTTATGCAATAGTAATAAGAAAAACGTTGGTAATGTTCATTACAGACACAGCCATCTATTTTTCCCCAAATATTTTTGATCTGCAGTTGGTTGAGTCCAAGAATGACTATAGAGGGCTGATTGCTTGTACAATACTTCACACACAGATACATAAACACATATATATTCCTTAGAACAATGCCTACCAGATAGCAAAGACTAAATGCATGATCATTGCTGTCATTCAAGTAAGTTTTACATTTGCTGGTCTGTAATGCTGAAGAATGACTGATAAGGAATGATAAGTTTTCTTCTGTTGATGCCCCATATTTAGCACTCTGCAGAAAACTTAACATGTGCCATGTTACCCATTAGATTTTGCTAAATGAAAAAGTTGTGTCAAATACTTCAGGAAAAATCAAGAAAAATATGAGGAAAATATATTAGATCTGAAATTATGAAGTTCCTGGTGATCTGTTAGGAGATAAAATGGAATAAGATAAAGTGAGGGTTGTGGATTATATTCATTAACATCATCTTCCCTATTGCTCGAAATTTAATAGACATTCAATAAACAACTATTTATTGATTGCACATTGTGCTTTGTAATGTTTTAGCACCTAAATTGTGTTCTTGGGGGCTGTTTGGTCTTCATTAACGAGATAAAGAAGAGAAGAAAATATTTCAGAAAAAGTGGGTGGTGTCCTAGCATAGAAATGTAACAGAAAACCCTAGGCGCTAATTCCACTGATAAAAGTTCACCAGCTTAACATAAGGAGTTAATTCAATTCTGTGGAAAAGGGATTTATAGCTTGAAAACTAAGAAACTAAGAAAACTAAAAAAAAATTCATGAAAAAGATAGAAAAGCTGTGGCTACTGAAGCCTATTGAAAGTATTTTCTCTAAGTGAATCATTCTGCTTACTAAATTGTACATTTTACACAATAGCCTCAATTTTATGCATTTCTCCAAACTGCTATAATATGACAGAGAAACAAAAGATTGTGTAATACACACAGCAATCAATCTTTTCATCAAGATATTTCTCAGCTTTTCCTCTGCATAGGATGTGCATGGAGAGAAAACATCCCTGGAGAGACACTATGTTAAGTCAAGGGAGATCTGCCACCAGGGGCCGAGATTAAGGCAGGATGGACAGTCCAACTATTCTAATAGGTTTTTTTTTTAACTATCTTTTTACAATGACGAAGGGAGACCTCCCAAAATTGTATCTTTTCTAATATTAAGAGGCATTAACCTTTCTGTTGAGGAAATGTAGAACAGAGGTGGGGAGTGAAAAGTAACTTTCTATTCCTGTTGTATGTGTAACATACCATCCCAAGTTTAGCACCTTAAAGTAATATTCATCTATTAACTCAAATTATTCAAATGTTGGGAGTCCAGGCCTAGAAAATCAGCTTCTCTGCTGACGGTCACACAGACTGCAGTCAGAATGCTGGTGAGTGCATTGCTCTCTGAAGGCTTTGGGAAAGATCCCCTTCTAAGCACACTCCAGTCTTTGGCTGACTTCAGTTCTTTCAGGATGTAGTCCCATGTCCCCACTTCCTTGCTGTTAGTTAGCTAAAAGCCACTCTCAGCTCTGAAAGGCCATCTTAGTTCCTCTCCTTATAACTTTTTCTTACTGTCAAAGTCAACAATGGAGATTTTTTCTTCGATTCTCTTATGCCAAATCCTTCTTTTGTTTAAATATCAATTGCTAGGAATGGGCTCACCTGATTGGATTCACAGAGGATAATATCCCTATTTTAAAATCATCAGATTTGGGAACTAAATTGTATCTTTAAAAGTCCTCCATAGAAATACGTATCTAGAATAGCATTTGACTGAATAACTGGGAGAGGTGTGTGTACCCTAAAGATCAGAGATCTTGGGTACCATCTTCAACTTCTGCTTATACATTCCCAGCCTACATTCCCCTCCTTGCCTCTTGGATATAATCCTTTAAGAAATTATTCTCAGGGCTGTCATCATTCCGTGCTATTCCTTGGTATGCTCTGTGAAGAATGTAAAGTACTGAAGTTCTAGAATGAGCAAGATCTGGGTTTAAATCCCCTCTACATTTGTTTTAGGGTTTGAAGTATGTTATTAATCCCTAAAGTCTCAGTTTCCTTACCTATAAAAACTAGAGGTGGTAATAATCATCTCTAAGCCTTGAAGAGCATTAGGCAAATGGGAATCATCTTATGCTAGACACACAGCAAACTGTAGGTGCCTGATTTTTTAATTTACTTTTGTATGTTCTGACAGTGCTCTTTCAGTTCATCTCTATTTACCTTTTATAATTTTTTTGGAAACAGGAAAAACTGAGATTTACAGACCATACGTTGATTCATATTCAATAATCTCACCTTTTTCTCAACAATTCTACATTTTACTTCTTTTTTGATATTGAACAATTCATTAGTGTTGGCTGCTATGTATTCATACGAACTTTTATTTAAAATATCAATATCCTTCCTTGCTTTTCATTATTATTTAGAGATTGTAAGCCTTCCTACTCCCCTGGAGGATGGGGGGGAGGAGTATTATATGAAGACAGCCAAATAGTCAGTAGACTCCCACTATTAAAATAAAAAATCCCAAAATATCTGTTAAAATGCTATTGGTAAGAGATTTGGCAGGATGATGATTACATGTGGGTAGAACAGCAGTTTCCATAATAATTATGTGGGCTGTGAACAGACTTTGAAAAAAAAAATGCTGGAATGCAGCCTAATGAATGTCCTCATTAACCTTAATAGCGTCAGGTAGAGAAGGGAGAGGACCATGCTGGAGGGTGGAATCAACTCAGCCTTTTAGAGTCATTTTACAAGGCACATGACAGTGTTGCTTCTCAATTAAAATGAAGAAATGTGGTTATGTGAAAATAATTCTATGTAATTAGAAGTTTGCCTTTTAAAGCCTAATTTTCTAATAAGTTTATATTAAACATTTTTGAATACTTAGTATGTGCTGAGCATTATGATAAACAGTAGGATACATAGATGTCCAAAATATAAAATTTAGAGTCTACGAGAAAGAAACAAAAATAAATGTAGCTAGCTTACACATGATGACAATTGCAAAACTAAAAGCATCCTAATGTTTACCTCTGTGAGAGCGGCAATCTTGCCTTCTTTGTTCACTCTATTCCCACATTTAGAACCAGTTACATAATACTTGCTCAGTGAATAAAGGAATGAATGTCACAGTATTTTAGAAGCAAAGTGGATGGAACTATTAAATCCAGGGGAGCTTGAGAAAGGTTTTGAAAAGTTGCATTCAAGCTCAACCTGTCAGCTTGATGAATTATATTTTTTCAAATCAGGCAGCATGTGAGGAGTTGAGAGAATGGCAGGCACTCTGTGCAGAGGGAATAGCATGCTCAGAGTCTAGGAGGTGTGAAAGTGTAACATATTTACAGAACAAGAAACAAGGTGCTATGGCTCCAGCAGGCAGCATGTGTGTGGTTAGTCTCAGCAGTACCAATAGCATCATGATAAACAGAACTAATGATTTCAGTGTGCCAGAATAACTGCATTACCCGCACCCCCTCCCCCACAGGTCCCAAACACACACACATTCATATCTCTGGTACCAATTTAATGACTGTTAACTTCTACAAATAAGTCATTCAGATGCCTACTTTTTTTTTTTTTTTTTTTTTTGCATTTTTGTGTTAGGGCTGGGTTTGAACCCGCCACCTTCAGCATATGGGCCAGTGCCCTACTCCTTTGAGCCACAGGTACCGCCCCCAGATGCCTACATTTTTAGTCTGATATTGCTCCTTTCAGAATAGACTTTGAGGTGATTTATTCACTTTCTGCCCAGCAAGTAGCACAGTGAGAGGCCTCCCCCAGAACTCTGGAGTTATAGTTTTGCCATATGATAGTTCAGCTAGGGAAGTCCATATCCACTGTATGTAATTAGCCTTCCATGTAAATAATCAAGAGATTGTAAATGTAAGAATTAAGAGTTTGAAAACACCCAGACTACTAATTGAGGTGATCAGGGAATAATCTTCTGGAGGCAGAACAGGAATGTGCTTTTCAGTAAATGACAACTTGGTGACTAGAAACCTAATGAGTTGTATTGTTTACAGAATGATTGAGTAAAAAGGCAAGGGACTGTTCAGTTTCAATAATAAATGAGGAAAACCCAATGACCTGGAAATTGGCAATGCCCATTCAGGCTGGTCATGTCTAATGGACTACTGACTCTCCCAGGGCATGGACTGGAACCTACCACAGTGTCTGGCACAGAAGAAGCATTCAAAATGGTTATTGAATTAATGAATTGCAATGAATAAAACATTGAGACTCTTACTAACAAATCACTCGATGCAATTTTCTTTCTTTCTTTCTTTCTTTCTTTTCTTTTTTTTTTTAGACTGAGTCTCACTTTGTTGCCCTTGGTAGAGGGTCATAGCTCACAGCAACCTCTAACTCTTGGGCTTAAAGGAGTCTCTTGCCTCAGTCCCTCTTAAAGGGACTACAGGCACTCGGCTTTTTTGTTGCAGTTGTCACTGCTACTTTAGCTGGCTGGGGTGGAGTTTGAACCTGCCACCCTCGGTACATGGGGCCAGTGCCCTACCCACTGAGCTACAGGTGCTGCCCATTCAATCTAATTTTCAGTGCTACAAGTATGTTTCTGTTTTCCATAACAATAACTTAAAACATGTATTGATAGAAAATGAGGAAAGAAAGAACAAATTATGTTGTTGGTATATTGCAGATATGGATTTTGATAAGAGACAAATTTGAAAATTATTTAGTATCTGTACTCTAGCATTCAATAATTCTTAAGCTTCTTTTCTTCACAATATTCCAAGATTCATTTTCATGTATTCTTATTAACATGTAGCTCCCAGTGACTTTCACTTTCTAGCAAAAAAATGATTGTGATGTTAAATTTGTTGGCTGTAAACTCTATAGTAATTATTTTATAAAAGTATTGGTCTAATTTATACTTTATTAATTTAATAAAATAATTAATAAAAATAGTAATTCTAAAGTTAAAAATTTATACTATTGCAATGCAATAGTATAGAATACCAAGTCCTTATGCTTCTTTAATTGCCATTATTGGTCATGGTTTTGAATGCCGACACCTATTGTTCAACATACATATGCACACACAGAATAGAATAGGGTGGATTAACATGGTACTGGGCCATGGTTTTGAATGCCGACACCTATTGTTCAACATACATATTCATACATATTCACTGTGTGTCAGAGTGAAGATGACGTGCATCAGAGTCAGAGACCATCTGCAGTCAACATAAAGGATGAGTATGAAATAAACCTTTGTCCTGTACCACTAAGCAATTGGGACTATTTATTGCCACAAAATAAGTTAGTCTAAGATAGGCAGATATTTAATAATGGTTAAAGAGAAGAAGGAAGATTATAGAAACATAAAAGACAAATTTTAACTGAAGAATTTCAGAGTTGACTTTGCTTTAAACAAGAACCATCTGTTGAAAAGAAAAAATAAATTAACTTTCTTGAGTTGCTAATTATGAGAAATAATAGAAATTGAGTTTGAAAGGAGAAAGGGGGAAAGGTAAATTTTAGAACAGAAGAATATATTTTGGGTAATGCAATCTTGGGGAGAAGATTAAATTCTTGCTAGAAGAGCATGTCCTTAAGATGTCCACAGGGAAGGTTTAAAGGAATCTAAAGTAAGGTGTTGTGGGAATCAGTTACATATGTATAGTTAAGAATGTTTTTCCTATTTCAAATATTCAAGTCACTTACAAACCTGACTAAAACAACATCCAGGTTAAGACTCTGTGTATTTATAGTAAGTTGTCGATATTCACAGTAATGTTTCATAAACATATAGAAAACATTGAATTAGTAAGTGCTGACTTATAAAAAATACAAGTTGAGGTGTGTGTGAGCCTCCAGTCACAACACTTCATAAACTAGTCAGTAAATAACCTTGCTTTTTGCATTTCTGTATTAAAACACCTATTTTAATATGTTTTGTGATTCTTTAAGGTTTAATAAGGAGCTCACTTAATATATGTATGTTCTATGCGCAGTTACCCCTGTTTCTTCAGTATTTGCAGATTGGAGATAAGATGCTACCTTCTCCTCATACTGAAATCTGAGCATGCCCAAGTTCCTGACAGAAAATGGCTTAGTGTCTACATATAACCTACAAACATTTTCTCATGTATTTTAAATCACATCTAGATTACTTATAATCCCTACTACACTGCAAATGTTATGTAAATAATCATTATGTTATAGTGTTTTCATTTATATTATTTTTGTGTTTATGTTAATTTTCCCCACATATTTTGTTTTGTTTTGTTTTGTTTTAAGTCATAGTCTCACTATGTCACCCTTGGTAGAGTGCTATAATGTCATAGCTCACAGCAACCTCAAACTCTTGGGCTAAAGTAATACTCTTGCCTCAGCCCCCCAAGTAGCTGGGACTACAAGCACCCGCCATAATGCCTGGCTGTTTTTTGGTTGCAGTGGTCATTGTTTAGCAGGCCCTGGCCAGGCTCAAACCTGCCAGCCTCAGTGTATGTGGCTGGTGCCCTACTCATTGAGCTATGGGCACCGAGCCGTATTTTTAATTCTTGATTGATTAAATCTCTGAATTCAGAACTGATGGATATAGAGGGATGACTAGATTTTCTACGTATATTATACTGTACTTGTCTTAGAAATACTAGATAACACATCGACACTACTCTTGGAGGCTATGTAAAATGGCAAAATCATGCAGAAAAGGACAAAAATATAAAAATACTGGCCCTAAATAGACAATGAAAAAGACTTGCTTATGACATGATAACTGCAGCAAGAAGGCAAAAGCTCTGTTTGATGAAAGTATTTCAAATTGTATATAAAACGAGCACACTGTACCCCATGACTGCATTAATGTACACAGCTATGATTTAATTGAAAAAAAAAAGAGAGAGAGACAGAGAGAGAGAAAGATTTCTGCAAAAGAAGGCAAAAGCTCATCTTGTTGGATCTCAGATGGAGATACATATATTAGGAGACTCAAATTTTTCCCATTTTGTACGTATCTATCAATGACTGCAAAAATGCCATCAGAATTTATTTTGGTGTTGTCAACAAATCTTAACAAGTAGTTGATTTTGCAGATACAGGCTCTATGATGATCAACTGTATATCCAATCAGAAAGAAAAGAATGAAATGGATTATGATGATGTAGGCAAAATGCCCACCAGTGAGAAGAAAGGGAAATTAGATTGGATGGATGGATGGACTGATAATAAATCCAGAAAACCATGTTACTTCTGACTGGTTTTCAATAAATGGTAGTTTCTTTCCCTATCTTTCTCCCCTTGCAATCCCTTGATTTGGTAAAGTATACGTAACCCAAAGTATTAAAGTTGTGACAGAATCTTAAAGGTCCATTTTATCAAAGTAGTGGAAAGCATTCAATGATAAGAAAGCTCAAGTTTTTCTTAACTTTTCAGTTTACTGTTAGATTTATTGCAGCATACTTAGAGATGGCCTCTCATCTTACCATAAATCTTTCAAAGCATATTTTTATGAAAATGTTAATATTTAATAACCCAAAGTCAATACTGTACCCTTTAGTTTAGCCCACATTGAATAAGCTTTCACGGGATGTATATAATAGATATTCTCCAAAATTTTTTAATAGAATAGCCCTATTTTGTCACATAAACATGGGTAGATTTTCTGTTTCCAAACTAACTCCTTTACAATCTTTATTTTGCTGTTTACTAGAGACATCAGTAACAAAAAAGTTTAACCTCATTAATTTCTAAGGCTACTAATAAAAGGTCTTTTCTAAATTCTTACACTTAGAGAATAAGATTTATACTTAAAAAAAAGAAGAAAGAGAGAAATAATACAATGAGAGAGGAGTAAATTATCACTTTCTGGTCCTGACACTTTTGTTTTATGGAAATATTACCTGCAAAAAAGTTTACCAAGACAAGCTTTCTACAATCTTCATTAAATTCAGTGAATGAATTGTGAAGGGTAAATTGGACCCATTATAATCTTACATTTCTTATGTAATATTCATAATCACAGAATTACATAACATCAAGCTAATGTTAACAAAAAGAGCAATTTAGATTCTCACTGCCTTGGAGAATGGGCCTCTGCTTGACACACAGAGCTTCCTGTCCCATTCGCAGCACGCCCATGCATCCTCTCAAGTGCCAATGAGCCCCACACTCTCCTATCAGTGATAAAATAAACCCTCCAAAACACAGGAGAAAATGAGGCAAACAAGCCCACTTCATTTCAACTTGTCAGCTTTAAATAAAATCTTCTAGAGCTGAAAATGAGAAACTTGAGGGAAGATAATGTGTGAAGTAACCAAATTCAACATCAGGACAAAACATACTAAATTACTTTTTTTTTTTTTTTCCTGATCTGCCACAAAAGTTTTTGAAATTTCACCATAGACAATGTTTTTTAGTGAAGTAGCTCCTTGTTGAAGAGGATTTAGAGGAAGAAAGAGTGTATTTTCTTTCATTTTTCCCCTCCTCCATCCACTTACTGATGGTTTGGGAAAATATCTCAAATCATCTCAACCCCTATGATATCTTAATAAGTAATCTTTGACCTTTGGAACAATTCCCAATTATCAATTTTTAAATCAAAGTTCATAAAGCAGAGCATAATGAAGAAAGTTCATGCATTTTGTGTAATTTTAATTAATTACTTACATAATACTTTCCTTAGCACTGGTTTTATATGCAAAACATCAGATCATCCTCTTTGACTAGGAAAAAAAAGATAACGGATAAAAATTTGTTTAAAGAAAGATAAAAAGAAATTAACATTGTTCTAGAGAAAAATATGTGAATATCAATGAAATCAGCAGTGATTTGAGGTATAAATCTCTTCCCTGACCCTCTCCCAGTTCCCTTCCTACCCTCAGCTTATCTCCAAACACTTTTTCTGCTTTGCCATCAGGAGGGTCCCTTCTCTTCCTCCCCTCAATCTTTGTAGTCTTTCTCTTCCTTCTCTTGTGTTACTTATTTTAATATCCAATTTCCTCTTCCCTTTCTTTATATTTCTGTGACAAACACACGCACCTGTTCATAACGGGAGGCTAGCGCCCCTGGGTCCCAGCAGATACACAGGCCAGCTGTGTGTGTTCAATGGCAGGGAGGAGGGACCAGTCACAGTCTCCTTCCTGGATACCCTAGGGGCACCCACATATGATATAAACCTCTTTTCAGATCTTTTATTCTGGTTTTCACTGTTGTGTTTCATTTATTTTCCAAGTACTCTTAGAATACTTTTTTTCTCTTTTTCATTTTTGGCTGGGGCCAGGTTTGAACCCGCCACCTCTGGTATATGGGGCTGGTGCCCTACACCTTTGATCGACAGGCGCCACCCCTCTTAGCATACTTTTTCAGACTCTGTGATACTCTGCTATATTTCAAACTCTTTTATTTTAGAATTCTTAGATTACTTTGATCAGTGCATGGAGCGACAGCAATGTTGAGAAGTATGATCTCTGTCACTATCATTGATGTTCCATTGTTAAGAAGTTCTTTCAGGCGCGCTAATGTAAAACATGATTTCAAATGTGTATTTTAAATGTATTTCAGAAGTATCATGGGAAAGGAAAGAGCATTTGGACACTACACAACAAAGATGTCAGTTTGAAGCTCTGACAAATCAACACTTTATGGACCATCAGCAGCCAGACTTTGTGTTAATCCTATTATTCACACGTAAAATGTGAAGACAAGTAAACAGCATGTTATGGATGACTAATACTAGGCATGTTTGGGAAATATTCTTTCATTCTTATTTATGATCATTTTGATGATTGTTCTAAAATACAAGAAAAAAATGTAAGTTGACCTAGCTAATAGACGTCCATTGAAGAATGTGAATGATGATTATGCGGCTTGCATGCATATAGATTGTATTGTGTAACCCATAGAATTCTGATAAAGTTCCTGCTTATTCTCTACAGTTCAAGGTAATAAGGTTAATGCCTTCTAGCACCTTTAACCCAAAATTTCCATGGCGTTATTGCACTCTTTATTCTCACAAACTGCTGTATCCATGCTCACCTACATGTAATGCAAGATCACAGAGTGGCTGAAGGAGCTATCTAGTAACTAACCTTTTCAAAAGGAAAACACATGAACTCATGCTCCGAAGATCTCTGTTCTAAGCCGTGGGGTTTTCTTTTATTTCCCCACAGTGACGGCTGGGCCGACAGATATGACGTGACAGATGGGTATCAGCGAGAAGCTGTTGGTGGAATCACGATCAAGCTCCAATCACCTGATGTCAAGTGGTTCGATGATTATTACCTGAAACTCCGGCCGGAAACAAACCTCCGCAACCCTTGGTTTCAAGAATTTTGGCAGCATCGTTTTCAGTGCCGGCTGGAAGGGTCTGCGCAGGAGAACAGCAAATACAACAAGACCTGCGATAGTAAGCAAATTTATTGTTCCATTTAAGGTGGATAAAGCTCAGGCTCCAATTTAAGTAAACCGTGTCATGGGGATAGTGATTATAATTTGTTAGAGAGAAGAACTCTCCGGTAAATAGAGTGGGGATTGCAACTTATGGTGACAAACAGGTTTTATTCCAAGAAAAACATATCAGAGCAAGTTATCTTTACTCTATTGAGATTTTAGGTGATTAGATTATTTCTATTTACATAATTTGAGAAATCAGATATGTTTCTGTAAGGCACTGTGACAAAGGATCATATGAGCCCCAGAATGACTAGTCTTGACGTCTTTGAAAGCAGGAACTACACTCTTCTGTTTCCATTATCTTGAGGAGCAGTTTGCTCAGTGGAAGCACAGAGTGGAGGAAGGTTCATATGTCAGAAGAATCAATAAAAGAGGTTGAAAAACTAATCCAATTCCTACTTCCATCAATAAACCACAAAACAGTACTGGGAATTTACTATGTATAATTATAATGTTTCAGGAAACATAACTTGAGTAGAACTATTCATTTGATCATTCAGCAAATACTTACAAGGGCTCCCAATGTACCACACATTGATTTAATTTTAAGAGTACCAGGATGGGAAAAACTAGTTCTTGCCTCCAAAAGTTTATTGTTGAGGAAGGGAGATAGGTATTCCAGTGAAAATTGCAATTTGTCCTTATTATAAGTGATACAATAAGGTATTTTAAGCCAAAGGTTTGGTTAATATAGCACATCCAAAGGGAAGCTTGGCTCTAACAGCCAGGTAGAGCCAATATTGATATGTACATCAATGCCTGCAAAGGTTAAACTTTTTTAAAGTTAATAAAGAATTTGATGAGACTGACTTATCCCACATTATGCATGAGTTAGAACTCCATATACATTTGTGGTGTAGGTGCCTTCATCCATGACGCTGAAATACCACAGTGCCCTGGGGAATTGGGTTTGAAATCTTGGTCCCTGAACCAGTTTCTGTCCACAAAGAGCTTGTCAACATACCAGCAACAATGTGAGGGAAAAAAGAATAATGTAATGAATTCCTTATAGAGCGTTGTCCCCTGGAAGTCCTAGCTACTCTGCTGTTTCTAGTATCAGTTCATTCTTTTAAGAAATGATAGAGATAGTAAATGATGAAGTGATTTTTTGTTGTTGCTGTTTTCTTTTCTTTTCTTTTTTTTTTTTTTTTTTGTTGAGACAGAGTCTCATTATGTCACCCTCCATAGAGTTCTGTGGCATCACAGCTCACAGCAACCTCAAACTCTTGGGCTTAAGCGATTCTCTTGCCTCAACCTCCCAAGTAGCTGAGACTATAGGCGCCTGCCACAATGCCCAGCTATATTTTAGTTGTAGTCATCATAGTAGCTTAGCTGACCCAGTCTGTGTTGGAACCCAGGAGCCTCCATGCATGTGGCCAGCGCCATAATGACTATACTCAGCTCTTATTTGGGTAAGGAGGAATGCTGGAGAAGGGGATAGTGTAGTGTTGAATGAAATACAGAAATCAAAAAGCATAATGTGAGAGTATATTTGCTTCCTCCTACTTCAGATCTCTCAAAATTTCCAAATGTTCATTCATTTCCTTTTTGTAATTTTACTTTTATGAAAAAATATGTAAGATTAAAAAGCATTGCCACTATGGTTCACAATTTCAATTTTTGTGGTTAATTTTGTATGTTTTAGCAATTCTATGAAGTTTATTAAGGACACAAACTTCTTTGCTCTCTTGAAATTAGAGAAGCAATGTCTTTCTGTGGTCCTATTTTAGTTTTGTGTACAGATTATTTGTGTATCTTCATTGGAGGAGCTATAAAAGGCAAGCAGGAGCTCGGGTCTCATCTCCAATTCCTCTTTACTAAGGAGTTGGTGACAACCCTAACCAGTGTGTTTTAAAAAGGAAATATCTCCAGTTGGTCTGTACCCTCTTCCATACTGTCTTCCTTCCCCTCCTTTTTATCTGAAATGCCTCCTCTTGAAAATAGTTCTTTGTTTCTCTCACGCTTTCTTTGCTGGGAGTCTTACTTAGATATAATCTTGAAACCTCTTCAACTGATTTCCCTGAAAATATTTTGTGCTCTTGTATGGAAACCATTGTGTACCCTTCACCTTTTGACCTCCTGCCGCAGCCCTCTGTCTCCTGGGTGGGCACTTTGGTGTAACTGATCTCTCTGCGCAGAATTTTCATCTTCCTGTACTCGTGGAAAGCTATCTTTAATTCCCCTCTTGGAATCTTGCCTGACAACACATTATTTGATACATCAGCAAGGATACTTTATATATAACACCTCTGTCATTCTTCTCATTGAGGGAAGTAGTATTATCTTCATTTTAAAGATTACAAAATAAAGATTTAGGGAAACCAAATAAAGTCCTCAAGGTCAAACCTTATTAGGCACTGAAACTTAGACTTGAACTTAGAATTGTCTAGTTTAACCCCTATATTGGACTAAAGAAATAAAATATAAGTTTTAAAAAATCATCATCAAATTTGCCTTAAGTAATAGTTGATAAATAGATTAAGATACAAGGAAAAATAATTCTTTAAATCATTTAGGTCTGACTATGGAATGCAATAAAAGATACCTGCTGAGCCAGCAGGATAACAATTATCAAGTACTGCTGGCCACCAGCAACAGTGAGGAAGAGGCAAAGACAAATTCTATCCAGAGCCCCAGAGGAGCATGACATTGCCAATACCTGGCTTTAGACTTCTAACCTCCAGAACTGAGAAAATAAATTTCTGTAGTGCTCAGTCATCCCGTTTTTCATTCTTTGTTATGGAAGCTCTAGAAAATGCAAGTCCCTGCATTGGGACAAGGATATTGTTCAGCCTTGATCCTGCAGCCGGAACCCACAGATCCCCTCAGGCAACAATGCAGCTGTGACATCCTGCACATCTCTCCAAGTCCCCTCTCTGTTACTTCATTTTGCTTTGTTGCTTTCATATATCCACATAAAGTGTTTGATTTTTGCATTTCTTTGGCTTTTTCAAGCCTGCAGTACAGGAACTTACTGTTCCTTTCTTCTTTACCCTATCTTACCCCAAAAGTTCCTCCTGTACCTTTTGTTTGTAATTGTTATTATTCCTGAAATCCTTATTTTGATGGATAAAGCGTTTATAACGTGCCAAATGCTTGTAGTTCTGTCAATTCTTGTTTTCCTTCTAAATATTTAAAAACTTAAGTAAAGATATTACTGTACTGTATTCTATTTTTTAATCAATTAAAGGGCCATTTTCTTCTCAGTCTTTCTATCACCCACCAGCATTCAATTACCATGTCCTTTCTATTATTTCTCTTTATCACTTCTATTAGTTTCTAGAAGTATTGTTCATGACATTGGCATGCAGACATTCTCACCTCGATGTCTTAAGGGCGCCTCAAATTTATATATTCACAATTAACCTCCTTATGCCTTCTATAATCTCTACCTTAAACCTTGGACTCCTCATGTAAGCCCCCAAACTCAATTCAAGCACCACTCTGAGAGTTCGAACATCCCTGTAAAGGCATGAGGAATTTTATTCATTCAAGCTCAGAGCCTGGGCTGCTCCTTTGAGAAAAAGTGGGAACAGCCCTTACAGACTATCCA
Source organism: Otolemur garnettii (assembly GCF_000181295.1). Classification (NCBI taxonomy): domain Eukaryota; kingdom Metazoa; phylum Chordata; class Mammalia; order Primates; family Galagidae; genus Otolemur; species Otolemur garnettii. The sequence continues at coordinate 14,426,653 of NW_003852396.1, forward strand.
GAAAGTCCCTTTATACCCCTCCCTTGTTCCTCCCATCAGTCCATCCCACCCCGTCACCTTATTGGTAGGTAAACCATGTCTGTCCCAAACTGACAGGTACAGGGTTGTCGTGTTCAGGGTTGATTGGCTCAGGGAAGAGTCTTCTTTGTCTCAGGTGAGCGAATGAGAAGGAAGGAATAAAGGTCACAAGTGGGCGTGTGCAGAGTAAAGTGGAGTGCAAAAAGGGAGGGGGTCAGGATGTGGGCTGAGTGCACAAGGGGGCTTGCCTAACACCTAGATACGTGATAAGGTCCTTGGTATGTGGCAGCCTGTTGTTCTGAGTAAACAACAAAAAGGAAGTAGTTTGACTTGAGTTAATTAGTTTGGTTCCCACACTCCTTTTTGCATCTGCAGTTGGAAAAGTAAAGAAGTAAATGATACACTCATCCACCCTGTCTCTCCACAGGTAAAAGTGAGTAATCCTCACCTAGTCCATCCTTATAACCAACTGGTGACCAAATACTATTAATTTTATTGTCTCAGCATTTTCCACATCTGTTCTCTCCTTTTTATTACTGCCTGAATTCAAGTCTTTGCATTACTTTGCAATTTAATTCTTCATTATCTCTCACTGCAAATATTATAATCTCCTATTTCATCTTCTTAATATCAGCTTCTGGACTCTGGAGAGGTGCAGAGGCTCCCTCTTGAGTATTCAGCTGAGTATTGATCAAACAAGCGTGTAGGGCAGTACTTCAGGCTTAGGAAAGAACCACCCAGAACAATTAATACAGTGCTCCCAGCAATCATATGAGACAGGCAGCAGTCTGTCCTCAACATCTGATGAAAAAACTTATCGTTCAAAGACCCGCAGTAATAATTTGGGGTTATTTTATAGCATTAAATGGCTATATTAGAAAAAAAAATGCAAACCAATGACCACAGCTTCCATCTTAAGAAATTTGGAAAAGGAAAGTAAATTAAACAAAAAAAGTAAGTGGAAGAAAGAAACCTATAGATCAGAGTGAAAATCAATGAAATAAAAAACAAAAAGAGAATAAAGATCCATAAAACTATTATAGCCTGCTTCTTCTAAAAAGATCAATAGCATCTAAAAACAAGATTGATCAAAAAAGAAAGTAAAGAGAAAAAATACAAATTACTAATATTAAGAACGAAAGAGGTAATATCATTACACATGCTACAGATATGAAAAGGAAAATAAGGAAATATTATGAACAACTTTATTCCAGTAAATTTGTCAAGTTAGCTAATATGGAAAAATTCAACCAACTAGCAAAGTTTACTAAAGAATAAAGAGACTACTGCAATAGTCTTTATATTTATTAAAGAAATTGAATTTGCAGTTAAAAATTTTCTTGTAAAGAACACTCCAGGCCCAGAAGATTTCATTGGTAAACTGCTACCAAACATTTAATGAAGAATATACATGAAATTATGTAAACTCTCCCAGAAAACTAAAGAAATAGGAGTACTTCCTAATTCAATTAATGAAGATAGAATTACCTGGTACCAAAAGCAGACCAAAGTATCTCAAGAAGGGGAAAAAAAGTATATAGGATTTTTCCCAAAATGTAAGGTTGGTTAATATTTAAAAATTGATCGATGTAATCTATTGTATTAGCAATCTATAATTTCTTATATGGTAAAACCTAATAATTTCTGTTAAAATCCTTAGCACATTAAAATAAACAAAATTTTTTTCACCTTTTTAAAACTTTTTTCCCTGTGATCAGGCAAGGAGATTGGCTGTCACCCCTAGAGTTTCTAGTCAGTGAAATAAGACAAGAAAAGCAAAATAACAAGTGAAAAAATTCAGATACAGAAAGGCAAATACCACAAGTATTCACACAAGAGTGGGAGCCAAATAACATGCACACGAGAAGGCGAGTGTGGACTGATGAAGTACAGAGACTCAGAGGGGTGCAGTGGTGGACTGGATGACGGGGGGTTGTTTGGTGGGCACAATGCAAATTATTTCAGTGATGTATGCACAGATGTCCCTGTCTTCACCACAGTGTAATATATCAATGTAGCAAAACTGCACTTGCATTCTATTAGTATATGCAAATAAAAAATAAATGGGAAAAAATAAACTACCACTGTGAAAGCTGAAAGAAAGAAAAGAAACAATTTTTAAAAGGCATTTAAAAGGATGAGGTAAAACTTTATTAATAGGCCATGTAATTGCCTATCTAGGAAATATAATGGTATCTACCAAGAAAAGTTCTAATGGGTTTATTAAATTTTTAGAATATAGGACTTTTATATAAAAATCAATTTTATTTCTTTATAATAGCAGTAAACAATCAGAAAAATTTTTTTAATTGGTACCATTTACTGGATATACATATACAAGAACAAAATTGGACCCTTATCTCTTACCACATATGCAAATCATCTCAAAATGGATAAAAAAATTAAATGTAAGACCTGGGAACATTAAGCTACTAGAATAAAACAGCTTCTTGATATAGGTTGGGTGATAATTTTTTATATGTGACACCAAAAGCACAGGAAACAAAAGCAAAAATAAGCAAGTGAGAGTGTACCAAACTAAGACATTTTTGCAAAACAAAGGAAATGAGAATGAAAATGCAATCTATGGGATAAAAGAAAATATTTGAACCATATATCTGATAACACATAAGGAACTCAAACAACTCAACAAAAAAAGAAAAAAAGGAACAAGTCGCTTGATTAAAAATTGGTCTAAGGTTCTGAAGAAAAGACATTATAAATATTCAACAGGTAAATGAAAAAGTGTTCAAAACGAAGTATAAATCAGAGCTACAGGAGATAACATCTCACACCCGTTAGAACGGCTGTTATCACAAAACCAAAAGATTTCAAATGTTAGCAAGGATATGAAGAAAAGGGAACCACATAGGTGAGTAAATATCTGTGAGAGAATTTTACTACAAAATGGTCTATTTTCTGTACACAGAATTTGATTACTATGTCTTCATCTCTCAAATACATGAGAAATGTAATTTTCCTCTGAAGAATAATAATACTCATAAACTTCCAAAGGATATCTCTGAGTACCTCAGCAGAAAATAAATAGTTTGATGCTCTGGGGCTTCATAAGTCATCCAACACAAATCAGGTTAAAACAACTCCCATAAGTGTTGGTGGCAATGAAAACTGGTACAGCCGCTATAGAAAACAGCATGGAGGTTTCTCAGAAAATTAAGTACGAACCAGCAAGCTCACTTCTGATTATGGATACAAAGGAAATAAGTATTTTGAAGAGATAACTCTACATCATTCTCATTGAGTTAGTTTTCAGAATAGCCAAGATATGGAAATAACCTAGGTGTCTGATGACAGAAGAACAGGTAAAGAAAATATGAGGCAAATATGTGTGTGACTGTGTATCCACCTACACACGTACAATGGAGTATCATTCAACCTTCAAAAGGAAGAGGACCCTGCCACGTTTGACAACATAGATAAGCCTATAGGTTACGGTGTTAAGTGAAATAAAGCAGCCACCAAAAGGCAAACCCCACATGCTCTCGCTTACATGGGAATCTACAAAATGCTGAACGGACAAGCAGAGAGTAGACTAGTGAGTGTCAGGGTTTGGGATAAGGAGAAATAAGGAGACGGTCAAAGAGTGCAAGATTCAATTAAGTAGGATGTGTAAGTTCTGGAGATCTATGGTGATCATAATTAATAATCACTTAACATTTGCTTAAGAGAGTTGATCTCATATTTTTCCATCACAAAAAAACCTGTGAGTTGATACATATGTTAATTAGCCCTATTGTAGTAATTAATGCATAATGTTATACATATATCAAAACATTACTTTATACATCTTAAATACATACATTTGCATTTGTCAAGTAAACTTTACTAAAGCTGAGAAAATTAAAATAACATTAAGAACATAAAATACTGAAGGGCAAATCTGACAAAAAATATGAAACTTATACTTAAAAACTACCAAACTTTGCTCAGGAAATTAAAGAACATTTAAATAAATGGAGAAATGTACTGTTTGCATACATCAGAAGACTCAATCGTAAGATATCAAGTCTCCTAAAACTGATCTATAAATTCGAAGAATTAAAAAAAAAAACTTAGTAATTTTTTTTTTGCAGTGTTTGGCCGGGGCTGGGTTTGAACCCACCACCTCCGGCATATGGGGCAGGTGCCCTACTCCTTTGAGCCACAAGCACCGCCCAAAACTTAGTAATCTTTTTTTAATAGAAATTGACAACCTGATAAAAATTTACATGGAAATGCAAAGAGCCTAGAATACTCAAAATAACTTTGAAAAAGAAGAGTAAAGTTAATGACTTAACATTACCCAATTTCAAGACTTAGTCTAAAGTTACATAAATCAAAACAGCTAGGATCAGCATAAATAGACAAACAGCTCAATTGACCAGAGTAGGAAGCTCAGAAACAGACTCACATGTATTTGGAAAACTAATTTCGACAAAGGTGCACAAGTAAGTCAGTGGAGAAAGGATAGGCTTTCTAACAAATAGTTCTGGAAAATTTGGATATCCATATGCCCCTCCCCCCAAGTCAACCTATACCTTACAACATACAGTAATATGCCACATAATGACAGTTAGGTCAATGAGGAACAGCACTGGTGGCAATGATCCTGTAAGATTATAATAGAGCTGAAAAGCTCTTATTGCCCAATGATGGAGTAGCGCTCCTAACATCAGAGCACAAAGCGTTAGTCATGCGTCACTGGAGATGCTGGTGTCAACACACCTACTGTGCTGCCGATCTCATAACTGTACATACAACGTACAATTATGTACAGTACATAATACTTGATAATTACCATGTATAAATATATAGCAATGTTACTATTTATATATTTACTACAGTATACTTCTTATTTTAGAGTATACTGCTTCTACATACATATGTAGATATGTACATCTTATATATGCTATGTACATATATATCTGATATATATACGCATATATATATATCTTTTCTATATACTGTGTGTATATATGTCCTCATGTATATATTGTATGTGCATACATCGAGTGTGAGTATATATAAAACAGCCTCAGGCATGTCCTTCAGGAGGAATTCTAGAAGAAGGCATTGTTGTCATAGGAGATGACAGCCTCAAGTGGGTTATTGCCGCTAAAGACTTTCCAGTGGGACTCAGGGTGGAGGTGAAGCGCCATACTGATGATCCTGACACTGGGCAGGCCTAGGCAAATACGTGTGTTTGTGTTTTAGTTTTTAACAACAACCAAAAAAGTTTAAAAAGTAAAAATAAAAGGATTACAAAAATGTAGAAGACTCTTGGAAGTGACGGGTGTGTTCATTATTTTGATTGTTGCATTGGTTTCAGGGGCATATACATATGTAAAACTTGCCAAATTAACTTGAAATGTGTACCATTTGTTCTATGACAATTAGACTTTAATAAAGCTGTTTTTACTTACGGACAGACATGTGCATGAGTATATCTGCATAAAAATAAAAATACGTATGTGTAGACATTTATAAAAATATAAATTAACCCTCTAACTGGCAGACTTATTTCTCAGGCTTCAAAGAATTCTATCAAATACTCAAATGCCCTACCTCTCATATTGTTTGTGATATTCATGCCCATACCCAAATAGAAATGTACCCTATAGAAAGAATGTTTTTCTTCCCACTTTTATTCCCCAAATCATCCATTTCAGCTGCCTAGTGCACCCTGCTCTCCCAGCCTCTCAGGTAGCTCAGGTAAGCTGTGATGGACAGGAGTGAGGACCAACATTAAATTCAGTATCACCATTCACTTGTTCTGTAACTATAAGCCCATTATATAACCTCAACTTCTTCATTTGTACCATTTAGATAATACTTACATTTTAGGGTCACTCTGAGGATAAAATGGCATAATAAATGAACAGATCTTATAAAGGGAGCTTTAGAAATTTTATGTTAAAAGTGTACACAATTTATTGTGCTTTAGAAAATATTTTCATTTAGATTATTGTGGAAAAGAAATGCAACATATGGTATTAGTAAATATATTTCTCAATAATCTCCAGATTAAGAATGATTATTAATGCCATATTATTAGAATATGGTACTTTAAGCACAACCCAGAAACAGAGATTTCCTCTGCATCTTCATAGTCTCAGTCTTCATATTAATGTAGGGGTTTAGTGCAGGATACTTGTGACAGGTGTCACTCTCTGAGCCAATAGAGAAAGTTAATTTTAATTTCAATTTTATGGTTGAGTGTCAAATGCTATCTATGAGTTTACCCACATTACTGTGGTAACTGTGTGGGATGGTTGTTGCCACAGCCCTCGTGGTTGGCCTAGTGTTTTGACATTTCAGTAATTGCCAGTGTCAAAACCTTTAAAAATTGTAGAGAACTGACGTTCAGACCAGATGGCTACTAAATAAAGGAGCTGCTGTTCTCCACAGCTGTGATGCGGCACTGAAGCGACAAGACAGCCTCCTATTAAAGACATGGTCCCTGAGAAAATGATGTGAAAGAGCCTGACTGTTAAAAGATAATAATTTGCTTTGTAAATTATCATTAAACCCTTGCAACATTGGCAACACTGGGATGGAATATAGAGAAGTGTATGATGCAGTACTTAATTTTAGGGTATCTATATTCTGTCCAAGAATAAAAGATAAACTATTGTCATTTATCCCTTTAGAAAACCCTGAATGAATGACTGTTATATACCAGTCATCATCGCTGTAATTATTATTGTCATTTATTTAGATGCTGGAGTTACAGCACTAAACAAAACACACACCTAGACAGAACCTATAGCTCAAGGAGTAGGACGCTGGCCCCATATACCACAGGCAGCAGGTCCAAACCAGCCCTGGCCATAAAAAAAAAAAAAAAAAAACACCTTCATAGAACGTACATCTTGTTAAAAGGAAAGAATTCAAAACAAAATAGATAAGTAAAAAATGTAATATATTAGATGGTGATCATTGCTGGGAGGAAAATAAAGCAAGGAAACGAGATTTTGAATGTTGGGGAGGGTGCTCAGGGATGACCTTACTGAGAAAGTGACTTTGTATAAATATAAAGCCCATAGAGAGAGGAGCCACGCGGATGTGGGGGAAGATGATTGCTAGAGAGGGAAATCATAAGAATGAAGTCTGGGCAGGTCTGGGAGTGCAGCACTGAAGACAACAGCCAGTCAGGCTAAAGCAGAGTAAACTGGGAAACAAGTAGTAGACACTGGCCGAGGGGCCACAGAAGGTGACATCTGCTGGAGTCTTGTCAGCCCTTACACTGATTTTGGCTTTCAACTGAGTAACACATGAAGCCATTAGGAGATGTGTGCCAAGAAAGGACCTGAACTGGCCTTTTAAAAGATGTTCTGACTGCCGTGTTATTCTACTACAAAGGCTGTCAGGTTACAAGGCATCTCTGGAGTGTGTGACACGATGTATGATTTATGAAAGGCTGTGGGCAGGAGACATCAGTGCAGGGAAGAATGGCCAGGCATGGTTGGAAGGGACAGCGTGGACATGGTATGGGTAAGTGGAGAGGACATGCCAACAGACAATGAGCAGCTTGGGCACATGGAAAGTTGGAGCTGGAGGAAGAGCCCACTAATGAAGCCATGTTCATAACACAGAGCTGTGCAATAACACTCAATAATTATGGCATTCTAATCCACGGCCATTCTACCACAAAAACAAGTCTTGGAATTTGCCTGGCATGTTCAGGGACATAAACTGATTGGAAATATTAAAGCGAGGAGGAAAGGCACTAGAAAGAAGTAGAGATAAGACAGAATAGGTAAAGTTTAGCCAGACTACACATATGTTCGATGCCTAGCTGAAATGTTTAAGTTTGAGAACAAAGAGCAACAAGGTTTTTGGGTATTATTAAGCATTGTCCTGCTAAGGAATCTTATGAAAGAAGGTCTGATTGCCATTTGAAGGAATCTTATTTTAAATGAATGCTGCCACTACAAATAAACCCAGCCTGTTTTTAGTGGTTACTCCTTCCAGAACAGCCTCAGATCCAGACGTCAAATTCCTTCCAGGGGCTGGTGCCTTGGTGTGGCAGATGTAGGCCATTTGCTCAGCAAATTCCATTCCTGTGTCCTGAGCACATAGGGAAGCATCATTTGCAAACCTTGATGTTTCATCTAAACCTAATTAACTACCAAAAGGCTTGTCTCTAAATATCATCACACTGGGGGTTATGGCCTCAATATTTTGAGGGGATACAATTCAGTCTATAGCTCATGGTTTCTGGCAGTTAGTAAAATTCAATACATTATATCATTATTAGGAACAATAATTTTTCTTCTATACAATATGTTTCTCTAACAATTTCACTGGGCCAAGAATCCCAACACTTCAGAACAAATGAAAAAATGTAACTCTAAGAAATAATTAAGCCCAAAATTGCATAGTATGGAGAAATGAAACACGAACAAATGGAAGTCACCAATCTCTATCAGTCACACTGGAGAAAAACAAGAGATTTGTACATTTATAAACTAACCCCGAACTCTTGTTGCCACAAAGTTCCCAGATTAGAATGTTCTGCCTATTCTACTTTAGTTGGCATATGTTGCATCTGGGAAATTCTAGCAAAATATAAAAACAACATGTTGTAAAATTCCTTATTTATGCCTTTGCTAGGGAACCCATGGCATATAAAAACCCATGTTTAGCAATATTATTTCTCTGCAATTTTTTGTCTCTGTAAACTCGGGCAAGTTGCTAAATCTCTCTATACCTAGTCTAATCCATAAAGACTGCTGTCAACATACAGAGTAGTTAAAAGTATTGTCCAAGAAATTCTAGTATATCTGTGAAAGTTTGGTGTGAGACTACCTGGTTAAAAATAAGCTGCTCTTTTTTTGTGACATGTCTGAGGCTTAATGCCTGTTGCCTCTGAATTCTATCTGGCATTTCTGTGTTTTGCCTGGACTGTGGCACTGGAGTAATCGTTATAGCCTTCTTCTTTGCCCTAAGCTAAAAAATTATCTCTTCTGGGAAGAGTTTGATTTTCTGTTTGCTTGTTTGTTTTGTTTTATTTTTACTGTTTTTAATAACACCAATTAACCATTCCCTTCTGGGTTACAGCATTTTAGGAGTAAAGTGTGCAGTCATATCATGCCCATCATTCTCTAGGATAATTCTGGCACCATGCTAGGTCTTATCACCTTTCAATATCAGCTAAAAGAATGGAATTGGAATGTTCATAACACAAAGAAATTTTAAATGCCTGAGCTGATGGACACCTCAGTTACCCTGATTTGATTAATTCATAGTGCATGCTTGTATCAAAACATCACATATACTCTATAAAGATACACAACTATTATGTACACATAATAATTAAAAATAAAAATAATTTTTTTAACTGAAAAAATTTTCAAACTGCAGCCCCTAGAGAAAGGAATCTACTAAATACCCTTTTTATGGGAATTTTTCTTGAGAAAATGACTTTTCTAAGTAATAATTTAGCTCAATTCCAGCATACTGAGCAGGCCACCCCGATAGAGTGCATGGTTACAATGGATTCAAAAGTCAGAGACGCAGGATACGTGTGCCCTTTCTCTCTCCTTCCTCATGTGCTTTTGCTAAAGAAATGAGCTGTCATAGGGCACAGTCTCTTCTGAGAACAGGCCTGGCCATTTTGTTCCCTCTTCTGTGAACAAGACCAGGATAATAAAATGACTTGCCTGCACATTGGAAAGCCTGGTTTAATCTGTGCTCTGTAAAGCTGCCCAGTCTTACTAGCAAGATCTGAATCTGAGGCTGGAGGAATAGGTCCTTGTGATTTTGAATTTAGTTTTACTTCATTCCAAATGGCAAGGGTTTGAAAAACTGAAAAGCATTTTAATTTATGTTTGAGATATAGGTCATTGTTTGATAAGACTGTATTTTATTAGTTAATCTCCTGCAGAGGAGTAGCGATGGTTTCATAGGATTCTATATACCTAGGTCCCCTAGCAATTAATACCATTTTAAGAACCAACTAATCTCACCTCCGTTTCTAGCACAAAGGAAAATTGAAAAGCCTGACATATAGTAAATCATCACAAAAAGGAGAAATTCTGGTAACTAGCTTTTCTTGGAAGTCATGCAGAAAGATTTGAAAAACAAAACTGATGTTTTCATTGACCGTCTAAGCACATAGCCAGCTTTCTGCAGGATGGATTCCCCTGATGCCTGAAACTTTTAGGTTCTTTTTTCAGTTTCCCTTCTGTCATTTTTTCTTCCTCCCATGTTTTTCAGTTTCTTTGGAGGAAATGTAGAAGTAGGCCTGGCCTGGGAGTTCCTTCTATGGTCTCAAGAAACATTTACTTGAGCCTACTCAGCAGACAAGAGAGGCAAGAAAATTTGTCTGGTGATTCTTTCTTGAAACTGAATTATCAAGTTCAAATAGTCACAGGTAACTGGAGGATAGTCTCCCTTGAGAAATCAGCCTTGCAGGTGATCTTTCAAGGCACCTGCTGTCCAAGATGAGAGAAAGGAGTAGTGAATTGAATTTGACTTGCTTTCTGCACTTGCTTTCTCAAATTGAGTTCAGGAAATCTTTTGGTCCATAGAGTTATAAAATTAAATAATTTGCCTCTGTTGGACTGTAAGCATAAACCCTTGGAAGTCTAAATAAAATCAAGTTACTAATAATTATAAAAAAGAACAGTTGAATTAGATCTTAGATCATTAATAGATAATTATCCAGGTGATAACAGTTGTTTTTTAAAAAAATCATTTGACTCATGACAGGGGTTTTAGCTGTAATCACTGGAAATCAATTTTTTGTTGACTCTTTTAAGTAAAATAAATAAATAAAAATAAACATTATTATTTGTAAGAATATTGGGGCCTCCCAAAATGTCATGGAAGGGAGAAGACCACTTTTGGAAACCTGGACCAGCTCACAGGCTTCCAGGAAACAGGACAGTCAGCTTTTAGCAATAATTGCATTTGGACCTTGTCTCAAAATTCACTGTAAATAAATGTCAGCCATTCTCTTGCTTTACCTTACTTTCTCCCAATTCCTGGGATAGAGCTTCCAATTTACTGAGCACAAGTTATATTTCCATTGCCTGGAAATCAGGGAATAGAAAATGCATAAGAATAATAAAAGATAATAAGAGAATTATACAGTGTTCCAGAATCTAGGTAAAAGGAGCAGCTCATCCAAATTAGAAAGAATACTACTATGTCTTTTTATACTATGAAGCCATGTATGAAGATTACTATAGTTTCATTCAATAACTGGGGATAATATAAATGGTCTCATCACCATGATTATCATAATTAACATTTAATAAGCAGTTGTTTGCTTGGCTCTATTCTTACCCACACTGTCTCTACACTATCTTATTTTATGCTCAGATCAATCTTATGAAGTTGTTACTAGTAGTGTCCTTTTAAAAAAAATGGAAGAAAATAATGTTCAGAGAAGGTAAATGACTTTCCCAAGATTATACAGCTAGTAGGTGGCAAAGCCATGCCAAACCTCTCGTTGTGTGTCTATAAATAAGCAGAGCCATGTGTGTAGACATGACATTAATTTCTCTGCTGCCATTAGGCAATTGTACAGGTTTTAGAATATATAGTACACCAGATGCTTGACAAATGTTTGTTGAGAACTGTTGACTAGAACAGCTCTGGCTGGTAGTTGATGCTCAGTATATATTTATTGAATTAATAAGTGAATGTATATCACATTTTGATTAAAAGCCCAGGTGTTCCTCTCCCCCCTATTCCTTCCCCACCTCGTGCTGATACAAGCCTTGCGCTGAGCTGGTGAACCCGTGAATCAATGATATTAAAGTCCAAGTGATGATGAAATCAACGTGTACTTATAATAGTAAGGTGGAATGGGTATTTAAACAGTTGCTTACCATTATTACTTCTTTTTTTTAAGAAAGGCTAGTGTGCCATGGCGTCATAGCTCATAGCAACCTCTAACTCTTGGATTAGAGTGATTCTCTTGCCTTAGCCTCCTGAGTAGCTGGGACTATAGGCATCCACCACAACGCCTGGCTAATTTTTTTCTGTTTTTAGTAGAGATGGGGTCTTTGCTCTTGCCCAGGCTATCTCTGAACTCCCAAGCTCAGGTAATCCACCAGCCTTAGCCTCCCAGAGTGCTGGGATTATAGGTGGAAGCTACCACCCCTGACCTTTTATTACTTCTTTTTAAACATGATGGATATTTTAGAAAATCTTCCACTTAGGTTAGAGATTATATACAGCTGAAATATCTTTGTGAATCATGTATTTTTTTTTTAACTCTATGGCTTTCACTCTAATTATTTTAAGAGACGGATTAATCTTGGAAATGTATCAGGAAAAAGTATTTCAGACACAGGGCAGAAACATCTAGAGACTGGCCGCAGTTAACGTTTCCATGGGCAGGTCCCACCTTAACCTCCAATGCTAACTAGACCTAAGATGCCAAAACTCTTCTCAAAGGATAGTGATGGCTCAGTTGTGAGCTGCTTCACTGTTGAGCCAGAACTAGCATGGCTTATCCTCAGATCTACATATTGTAAAATACTATTAATCTGTTGTAATTGTAAAATGGTTCACAGTTTCCTCTTGTTCTTTCATTCACTTGCTCTCTCTTGATCCTCAGATACTGTTGTTCTTTTACATGGGAGCAAACAAAGGCTCAAAGAAGTTTGGTTTGCCCAGGAAGGACATATAACTGACAAATAAAGAGTTAGAATTTGAATCCAAGCCTCTAAAATAATGCTGCCTTCTTTTATTATGCTGTGCTGCTTTCTGTCGATTTGAAACATTAGTTTGAGAAAATGCCCACTCCTAAACCTAATTTGGAACGTTGCAGAATTATGTGAAGCAGGAAAAATCAGTCTCTTCCTGAGTAGTCTCAAGGAGGGGTAGTGTAGCGGCTTCCATGTTATTAGACCTCTTGTTTACACACAGTTAGAAATGCCAGTCCACTGGAAAGGACCCAGGTGTGCTGCATCTCCCTGGGGCACCGAGGACACATATGTAGGAAGAAAGTTGTGACTGAGCAGAGGAGATAAGAACATTAATGTTTCATAAAATGGTTTCATATACTCTTCCCTGATTCTCTATGTAAATAGAGTGCAAGAGTTTTCATTTCAGTTACTAGCAATGTTTCATAATTTAATGTGTTTTCAACCTGTTTGTCCTTTGAAAAATTGTTCAGCATAAGGGAAACTCAGTTTTCTTATATAAAAAGATTAGGCTAATGTGAGTATCTACTCATGGGGGTTTTGTATGGTTAAGTTAGAATAACAGTAATTTCTCACTAAATATTAACCATTATTATTAATCAAAATACTTTATGTATAATCTTCCATTTGCTCCTCAACTACTACCCTAAGAATTTAGTAGGAATGGGGATTCCCATGTTTAAGTGGAAGGAAATGGTATTTACAAAAGTGACCTTGTTATATTTATTAAAAGTTAGGAGAGACGCTGGCATATGGTACTGCAGAAAGGAAGGTCTATAGATTCAGATTAAACCAGGTTTGAAATTCTCCTTTACCACAGTTTAGCCTTATGTCATTTGGCATTTCATTCTAACTTTCTGAGCCCAAATTTTGTCATCTAAATAAAGGCATAAAATAAGGCTTAGCTTTTAAGTTTGCTGTGAAGCATCTATAATCTAGCATCCATAGGGTACTTTCATCTTTTCTTTAATGACTACCTCAGAATAAAATGGTTTGTGGAAAATAATCATTGTCATGGTTGATAATGACATGGTTATGATTTTAAAATAATATCTGTAATAAATTATTATTGGTACAGTGACTACCACACTCAGAAAAGGGAGCCTCATAAATACTTTTTGATAAAAGTGATCCCATGCCTACAATCTTTTAGAGCTCTGCATTCTCTTGTATTAGACATGATAATTAACCTCCCATGTGTACAATTTGTGAACTCTGTATTTTGTATACTGCAATGTAATTCATTTTTGCAATTTTCTACTTCATTTCAATTGCAGTGCTTATTATAGGAGATGGGATTCTCATTTAGCATCCTTGTTACTTTTAATTAGAAGTAAAAATCTTAATGGAATTTAAATTTTTCACATCACTTATTGTCAGAAGCATGAACTCAAGAATGAATAAGTAAGTATAGTAATTCACAAATTCTCAAAGGCAGAGAGTACTAATTTTACAAATACTTCATACTAATCTAGTGATCTTGCAGATGTAAATTGTACTGCAAATACCTCATACTAATCTAGTGATCTTGCAGATGTAAATGTACTATACAATAACAACAAGTTTTTAATTATTTAGTACCTGTTGTGGGTCATGACTTTCACGAGTATTGTCTAATTCTTACAGCTCTATAAGAAAGTATTATTTTTCTTGTTTTCAAAATGGGGAACCCCTGAAAAAGAATAGTACAATTCTATCTGGAAATCTCTATCAAAGATAGAGGTAGACTGTATTTGAAAGTATGATTGGAAGCTAATCAAGTAGGGATGGGAAAGCTGTATCTTCAGGGAACATTATAAAACACCATTAAAATGTAACTCATGGGAAAGAATGGTGACAATGAAGATGGACAGACAAGGTCAAGTGGGAAAGGTCTGGTCCAGAAGGTTGGTCTTAAGATGTAGTACAAAGACTTTCATGCTGTGGTTTTTGCCACACACTGCTTTAAATAATATCATTACCACCAGCCCTCTATCCCTGTGAAATTCTTCCTTCAGTTACACAACATATGGAAGTTCCTCAAAATACTGTAATGTGAATGAAAGAGATATGCTGTCTGAAATAACATATCCATCAGAGGGCTGCCAACCAACCGGCTGTTCGTGGTGAATCATTTCAATTTAAAATTTGCTGTTCTGCACATGGAAGTGTGCAATCCCTGTTGAGTTTCTGAAGCTCCCTGAAGGAGCCTTTTCTTTCTGCAGCTGCTATGTTCATTTGCATTTCAATATGAGCATTTAGAGGTCAACTGCCTGTATTTCAGGCAGAGTTATAAATTGGAGACTCAGAGAATATGAGAAACTGATATCTCTGAAGGCATGTGGACACAGCTCTGGGTCCCCAGGGTTGTCATGCTGCCTGACAAAGAACAGACACATACAGTGTTAGGCAAAAGGCTGAGTGACTTAAGCGATGTCATCAGCTTACTCCAGCCCTTTCATAGATTATTTTTTCCTTCTCACCATTGCTGGTCTCTTTCCAAGTCCTGGATCATATAATCAGTACTTTATTTCATTAACCTTCATCTATGCTTTCAAGAAGCTCCCTGCATCTTCATTATAACATTCATTTCTCTGTCTGGCCCACTACAGGTTAGGTTTCACACAGTAGGTCTATTTCACATTCATCCATCATTCTTACCATCCACCCACGTATTACTGCCAATGTCAAGCACTATTCTGGGTGCTGGAAATAGAATGATAAGCAAGATCAATGTGGGCCTGGTGTGCACAGAGTTAATTGTCAACTCTGGACTAATCTTTGAATCCCATGAAAGGTTTACAGGCTTTTGTGCAAAATAGACATTTAGAAAATGCCTAATGAAGGGATGGGTTGCCCACACTAAGCCACAGCGTTAGAAGCTATAGAGGATCCAGAATGAACAAGACAGTTTTAGCTTTCAGGGAGTTCATACTCTCCGGTAGGTACCAACAAGCGCAGGTGATCTAATGCATGGCAGAAACTATGAAGCGTTGTGATAAGAGGTCTAAGCACATTTCTGTGGTAACACACAATGGCAAAAGGGTAATTCTGTCTTAGGGGAAAGCTCTGCCCTTCTATCACAGCAGGCAAAACATCTAAGTGTTTCTTCCATGGTGCAGAAGTGGGACCCATTTGCCATATGTATAGGGAACAAGCAGGTTCAGGAAACAAAGGAGAGCAGGAAGAATTTGTTTCCTGGTGATTTTTTTCATGGCAATGTTACAGTATCTTATCTAACATTTTCTAGATTTATAATTACCTTCCCTGAAAATAATTCCCTTACATCCTCTTTCCTTTTTCTGTCTTTCCCTTACTGGTAGGCAGAAAAAAAATAATGAAGATGATGTGAAACCATTTTAATACCTTAGAATATGGGTTAACATGAAGAATTGAGATTTTTTTTCCTTAAATAATTTTTTTGCCTGTTTAATTACTCTATGGTCATGAATTAATTTGCTAAAAATATTTTTCAAATCATTCTGACTTTGTCTCTCATAATGGAAATAGCACTACTCAAGAATTAAGAGACAGGGAGACTGAGGCTAGCTGCCACTAGCTAATGGCATGACTTTAGGACATCCTTGCTCTCTCCTTAGCCTTATTTTTCTCATCAATAAAATGAGTTTATTGGACCACATTCGGCTGTCACAATCTCAGATGAGACAGAGTTCAGGGATAATTAGATGACATAAAAGAAGATCAGCATTTTCTACGTGAGAATTTAAAGTCAGTGTTGTTACATTGGATTTTTCAAGAGAGTCTACAAAGCTGGATTTTTATGTGAAATTACAAAAAATATTAGTATGTAGGCCAAATAAAACATATCTTAAGGCCAAATGCAGCCATAGGGGTGCATTTTTGCAGCTTCTAGATTAGATACTCTGGAAAATCCCTTGTATCTCAGACATTCTTTGATTCTGTATTGTTAAGACAGTCTGATTTCCCCTTGTGTAACAGCTACTAAACTTCAAAGTTCCAGTTCCCCAGATGAATTAAAGAACATGTTTTGAGGGATGTAAAATTAAATTGTAATCACAGATTTGAGGGCTGCAGTTTCTGCTAATCCTTTTGGAGGCTTCTGATTTGATTAAACAATACTAAAATTAGGATTGAATGTTAAGTGGCCTACATCAAGGATCCAGTTTTGAATAAAGAAAAACAGAAGCAAGAGCAGCTCTTCCCTGCTCCCATTTCCTCTCCACATGCCACACTGAGGAAGCTCCAGCCTGAGGGTGGCGGGCAAAGTCTGGGTCGGCACAAGATATCATGCCTCCATCAGGCCCGGCCCACAGTAGACCCTACCAAATAATCCTTGAACAAAGTAAATACTGCTGAATACAGTCCTGTTCTTTGGTGCTTTAACACGCCAACTGATTAACATGCACTCTTTCTTACCATGTAATGGATAATGAAAGGAATCTGGATAAAATGAACCATTTCGTTATGTGTCCTCAGGATTTTAAAGTTGCCCTAATTAGATGAAACTCCTTAGGGCCCCACAAGCTTCTAACCCTAAGCTTTCACCTTATGTGATGCTAGTTATTTTTATTTGGGGGACTGAGATACTATCTTCCTTATGTTTGTGTCATCAGCATCCAACACAGTGTCTGACATGCAGTAAGTACTCAATAAATGTCTTTTTTTCATCAATGACTTAATCTCTGTATGAGTCAACAAATACATTAATTAATGAGCCAAAATTTCCCTCTAGGGCCAAAGCAGCAAGAACAAAGGAACTGAATATAACTCTGTGAGTTCTATTCAGATATTTAAAGAAAGATTATGTGATCAGTCTGGAAATACAGCCAGGAGATCAATAAATGTGGCATTTTTATATCTCTCCCAAAGGATCACAAATGATACAGTTATCTTTCTCTCATTATCCTCTCATGACTCTGGACATTTCAAATATGATGTTATATAATTGTTGGTGCTGCCCAAATCGTAAAAAGCAAGCAGGCTACCTTGGTAGCTTCAGTCTGTAGATTCCCACTCAACTTTTTTGGATTGTGGCTCCATTACCAATTCATTTTTCAAAGTCCTGGCCATGCTATCAAAGTTTATGGCATGTGGTCTTTTGAGAGGCTAATTATGGATCTAGGCAGTGTGTCACTCCACATCTAGTTCCTAAGACTTTTATGTGCTGATGAGGGTCCAATCTATGCCTTCCCAACTCAGGGGAACACCAGGGGTTCATGCTCAATGTTATGGGACCACTTTCTTACCTCCCTCTTCTCCACTATCTCTTTCACCCTTTCTGGCTTAGAGCTTCTCCATTCACCTCTTGGTGCTCAGGATAGAAATCTGAAACTTTAGCATGTACCTCTGGTTCACATTGTCTGCTCTTGAGACCAGGTTGCTATGGAAGCCAAATGGTGGTGGGCTAGAGAAAAGAACAAAACAACAGAAAATTTCCCCCACAATCTTGGAACATGGCTCTTTTGGTCACCCGGAAATGTTCCCACCCTTAGAGTTAGAGGTGCCTGCCCACCACAACTGCATTTGTCACTACTCCCAGCTACTGTGCCCTTGTTCGTGGCGCCTGTGGGCTTGGCAGGGAGAAAACAAAAACTGAATTTCTTCCACTCTGTCTGACTCATAGCCTGCCCCTTTCTATACCTCAGATCAGAATTAGAGGGCTTCTCTTGGAGTTCTCTGCTTCCCTACAACTGGGTACATAGTTTGATGTTGGGGGCTGCCTTTGAGTTCAAGTCTAGAGACGTTTAAGAAAAAAGATCCAAGAAACTCATGCATAATTCAACAGTGTTTTGAATTCTGTTTTCCTTCCCTAATCACTTGTTACTATTTACTTTTCAGAGTTCTCAGCTAGCTGCTCCCATTCTGCCAGGGTTGTTAGCTGCATTCAAGGGAAAAACAAAGTGGAGTCTGTTTTTTCCGTCATTACTGCACCCGAATTTTCCCCATGGAGTTATATTAGATGATGAAACACATCAAATTGTTCAATGGGATTGTCTGATCCTCCTGACATGTCTTGTTGTAAACACTGAAGTTTAGTTTTGCTTAAATAAGTGCAATTTCCCTAGTAAACTGATTTGATGATCTGAGAACCAGACCTGGTGTTTCATGACACTCTGAGGTACCCAGTTACCTATCTGGCCTCAATTCATACTCAACATGTTGTAATAGTGCCAATTATGTGTCAGGGGCTGTTCTAGGAATATAGGGCTACATCTGTTAGCCACACAGAATCCTTGTTCTAGGGAGCACTCAGTGTACCAGAAACCAGTGACAGATAACCACCAATGCTATAAGAGAGAAAATCAGAGCCTTAAATTCAGGCTGGAGATAGATATGCAAATAGGAAATTTTTGTATTGGCACATGATAAAACCAGCACTGGTGGTACAAAAAAAAAAAAAAAAAAAGCTTAATTCTGGGCTACAGGAGGAGCAGGAGACTTCTGGGTGGAGGTGAGTCCTAGAGTACAGATAAATTAAGGGAAAGTATGTTACAGGTGTAGATAATGAATGCAAAGAGGTCCAGAAGTATATAAAAGGGAGGAGATTTTATTACATGGATGCAAGAAGTTCTGAATATCTGGTGTATGTGAGTATAATGGGTACAAATCAAGAAATAAATTGAGGCCAGAATAAGAAAGGTTTTGGATGTCAGGACAGGGTATTGAAGGTATAATTTGGTTATGATTGAACGGAAGCAGCTAAATCGTTTTGATTGACTAACAAAATCGGTTTTGTGCATTAGAAAGACTACTTCCATATGTGTGCATAGGGAAACACACAAATGAGAGCAGGTCAAGATTAGGGGCAGTAAAATTTGTTAACAAGCTGTTGCAATAACTCAAGCAAGAAATTATAACACATTCTGAGACTAGTTAAATATATGATGATGTAGCACATGAGAGGATGCTACTCAGCCAGTAAAATAATGTAGCATCTCTCTATATACCAAGATGGGAAAAACTCCAGGCTCCACAATACAATGTTAAAAGCAAGATGTAAATCAGTATGTGTGCATGCTACTATTTATAATATGACATTTATATATTTGTATAAATATTTATCAATGAAATCTAACATGTCTTGAAGAAATGGTAATGTTAGTATATGGAACGGCTCTCTTACAAATGGCTGCCTCTGGGAAGAAACATTGAGTGGCTGGGGGCAGAAGAGGGAGGGACCTTTTATTTTAAAATCTTTTAGCTTTTTAACTTTCATGCTACAAACACTTAAACAGTTAGGAAATTTTGAGAACTCTAGGATGGTAGGAGTGAGGCTGAAAGAAATGAAATGAATACAGGGACTGTAGGAGGATGTTCCAAACTGGATAAGACATAGGGTGAATTCTGGGTTTTATCAGATGTTAAGGTTAAAATGCCTCAGGGAGTTCTATTGGATTTAGGTTCAGAGGCTGTAAAGGATCCTACTTGTAGGTATAGACCCTGGGCTGCGTGGGCTTAAATTCTGATTCTGTCAGTTACTAGCTTTGTGATATTATATAAATTACTTCATCTCTCTATGCCTAATTCCCTCATAAAAATA
>NW_003852396.1:14446977-14517875 GCF_000181295.1 Otolemur garnettii
TAAAAATAGCACATGTATCATGGGTTGTTATAAAAATGAATTAAATCAATATCTGAATAACACTAAAAACAATACTTGATACTATACTAGTGTCAAGAGTCCTCATGCATAAGGTAGTTGAAGCCTTGGAAAGCATATAAAATTACAGAGCAATATTTTAAAAAAGTGATCAGAAGTTCTACAAAATGTCTGATATCTGAGAAAGCTCCAACTGATCAGCTGTTCATATCAGCTCCACTTTCAAAATGGGTTCTGAATTGGAACGCTTCTCACCATCTGCGCTGCTATCACCCTGAACAGAGTCACTAATGTCTGTTTCTTGGTCTCTTGTTATTAGCCAACTAATTTACCTTCCTGTTTGAAAGGTCAAACAGCACTTTAGATTCCCCACCCGACAAAACAATTTCTCTCTTCTCAATTCTTACACTCTAATGCATCTAGTTGCTTAAACCAAAAACCTGGACTTACCCCTGACTCTTTGTTTTCCCTAATACTCCATATCCCATCCATCAGCACATGCCATTCTCTCTGCTTTCAAAAGGTTCTCAGAATCCTACCCTGGACAAAGCTACCATCATGTCCCAGCATTCTATCACATTTTTTCCTCTGTTTGCCCCTTTTTCCTACTCTCAGTCTGTTTTCCATACAGAAAGTGACGTTTTTAAAAATGGAAATCAGATCATAATATTTCTCTGATAAAAACACTCCAAAGTCCAACATTAAACAGCCCCTGCCTATCTCTCTGACCTCAGATCCTACTTCTTTCCCACTTACTCAGAAAGTCTCACCCTTGCTTTTGTTCCTCAGAGCACTCACTAGGCACATTCGCATTAGCTAATGCTACTGCCTGGCAACATGTTGCTCTTAAATCTTTATATTTGGAGTGTGAAGAAATAGACCATTAGCAACAAAACAGAACTTAGGTCAGGGACCAAGTAATATGAGCCAATTTAATTTATCAAATGCTTTGTAAGAGGAAGCTCATTTGATCTTCTTCTAAATCTATTAGTTAGATACTATTTTTGAAACCATTTCATCAGACACAGAGAGGTTAATTAACTTGCTGGTATGATGAACAAGTGGCAGAGCTGTCTCCTTCCAGAATCTGGGCTCTGATCCTTTCTGCTCTGCTACTCTCAATAGTTAAGGTGCATTCTTGACCACGTGGTGAGATGCCTTCAGGTATGTGTGGACTTAGCAAGAAAATGGAGATAAAGAGACCCAAGCCTGAAGAAATAAGAGGCGAGAGAATTCTGTAATTCACCAGTATCTTCCCCACATCTAGAAATATTGAGTCTAACATATTTAATGTGTCCTTCAAATGTGGACACCAACTATTCCCAGACCAACAATCACTCCAAAAGCTAAGCTTGCCAGCTATTGAAAGTAACTTGGATTCCCTTAGTTTCTTCATCTATAGTGGAAATAGCCTCTAGCTCGTTGGGTTTTATGGGAGTAAAGCATTTTGTAAAAGTCCTTATTTTGCTAGCACACATCTCAACAGAGCTGTCAGCTCCTGGATTAGTGAAAGCTCAGCCATGAGTTTCTTTCTCTAATGGAGGAAGAAGACTGGAAATTAGGTGAAATAGAACAGGCAAAATGCAAACCGGAATTTCTCTCAATTGACTGCCTGTTGGCTCATGAATGCTAAAGCAAATTAAGATATCTTTCTGTAAAAATACATGCATCAAAATGACTTAAGGAGAAATTGCAAAACTTAAAGTTCCATTTCTTTCCTTCTGTTATTTTTGTGGTTTGCTTTGGTTTTGAATTTGCAACCATTTGGGTCTTTGGATGACAAGGGAAAATGAATCACTAGGTATCTCTCTTCAAGATCCCAATGCTGCTCAAACAGGCCAGTTGTTCTCAGATGCCCAGTGACAACCAATGAGTCAAAAACTGTGAACAAACATATATGCCCTTTAGTTTTTAAGCTCTTGCCCTTGGTCATTGCCTTCTGTACATATCCGGACCCAGGCCTGGGACAACATTAGCAGACATTATTTGAGAGAACAGAAACACGGAACTTTCCAGGAAAGATCCAATTCTGTTACTGATTTGTTTTCCTGAACTTTATCTCTTACTTAAAACAATTTTTCAAAAAGTGATACAGCAATATTGCTCAGGGAGTCCTTATTTTCAGAGAACACTAATGTAGTGATACAAGAATATAGTGTAACAATTAGTAACATTATTACTAATATTCTTAATGTAACAAGAACATTACTCTTGACATTAGAAGTTCTTGCCCACTTTTGGTTTTCACTATCTCTGTGACCTTGGAAAAATCTACTCTCTGTCTGTACCTCAAGTTTCATTATTTATACAGGATAGACATCAATTTCTGTGGTGTATCTCTACCCGGCAGTGTTGATAAACATCTGATATAGGCAAAAAATATTTTGAAAAGTGCCAAATAAAGGCAAATTAGAATTATTGCCCCACTCAATTCAATAAACAATATAGTGGCCCTACATTAAATGCTGTGATTTAACTTAACAATGAAGAAGGCTCACATTTGCCTTTGTGCCAGTTGCTGTCTATTGCAAACAAGGCCTGAAAAAATCAAGAGAGAAACCTGAATGGTGACAGCCTGAGAGCACCACTGGGTATCATGTTACATGAGCCCTTTGGCTTACTTTTATTCTGGAAAGTCACAAATAAGGGATATTTTAACTTACATTTGACAAAGTTACTGTTTATGAAGCACCTTATGCCAGTTAATTCTCAAATCACCCTTGAAAGATGAAGGCCACCATTTAGCAGATGATTAATCTTCTTTAACTTAAGTGATCTTTCCAAGTTCTGCCTAAGAACACACAGAACAAAAATTTGAACACAGATTTCTATACTCGCTAATAAGAGGAAAAAACAAAGAATGAAAGTCAAGCTATCACATTTTCAAATAGCCATAAAAGCTTCGGCTGCCGAGCCCTGATGCTGGGTTGGGAGACTGAGTTGTGGAACATGCATCAGAGTCAGGGCCAAGAGCCTAACAATGGCTTCAAAGATGCCAGTTTCCTGCAGTGGAATCAATCAAGTGAATAACTCCTTTCAGCTTGGGCTGAATAGGTAGGCACTGGGATGACCTAAGGAATGGATGTTTCAGATTCTGTCCCCCTAAGTAGGCTCATAGCTCTATCACAGGTGTATAGGTGTCTGAGAGAGAAATAGAGACAGTGAAAGGGAGTTTGAGGAGCAAATTAATTTTAGTGTCTGGAATCATATGGTCTTCAGGAGGGCAGTGCTCTTGACATCTTAAAAATGGTCAGGATTAGTATTAGTATAGGATTAGGAAGAGAACAAAAATAGAAGGGGTATTCCAGTTAGAGGGAACAGTCCTTTAATCTATTCAAAAAATATTTACTGGGGAAATTCTATGTGTTAAGCATTGTTCCAGGCACTCAGTAGTGAACAAAATGGAAGAGCGTACATTCCTGTGAGTGGTCGAGACAGACAATAAACAAGCTAAACATATAAAATACATGATATGTTACACAGTGATAAGGGGGAAATAATGGCAGAAAAGAAAATAGAAAGTGTGTAGAGAAGGAGGAGATGAAGCAGAAATGAAATTTAGACAGGATGTCCAGAAAAGGCCTCCCAGGGGGAGTGATGCCTGAGTAGACTTGAACTGGAAAGATAGTGGGCTCTGTAGCTTGTGAAGCAGGCTCACTTCGGACTGGTTCCCACCTTGTCTGGGTCTGGTGAGACAGAACATGCTCATACACGACAACTTACAAGAAGCAGATTTGTTTTTTATAGGTAGGCAATAAGGGACAAGAGAGGCTTTAGGAGTGCATGGCTAGTTGGTCCCCCAAAGGTCAGAAAACTGCCTGGGGTGGATGGAGTTTCACCTGAACTTAACCTACTAGCATCACAGATGAGGGACCCTGGAAAACGGGCCACTCATCCTCAGGTCACATGAATCACAAGCATCAAAGGGCATCAACAGAGCTGGCTCCTGTCTATCTCAGGATGTTACATTCCCAGCACATTCTATAGTTGCTCCTGAGAACTACACACGAAAAAGGGAGGAAAAGTGGTCAGTCTCAAGAACAAAACTGTCTTGCATAGATCTTGCAGGTGGGAGATTTCAGGTAGAAGGCTACAATGTGAAGAAAGGTTTAAGAGTTGGGGAGTCAATTACATTGGTCTGGGAGCAGAAGCACCCCTCACCTGTGAAGGATCCAGGAGAAGGTTAGTATGTCTAGAAGAGTGGAATAATTAAAGTGAAGAATATTAGACGGTAGGATCAGAGGGTAGAGGTGGAAGGCTATGAGGCCGACAGACTCCTGCATGTCTTTGAAGAACACTGCGAGGACTTTGGCTTTTTATTTCACTAATAAGGAAGTCCCTGGAAAGTTTGATCAGAGGAGTGTCATGATTTGACTTAATACTGAAAGGAATTATTCTGGCTATTTTGTTTGAAAACAGATTAGGGGAGGATGGGCACAAGTAGAAAGAAAGAGACTAGTGAGATAGGAGAGTATATATTCTTAAATTTATTTTTTATGTCAGAGTATTACAAGGGTACACACATTTTGGTTACATAATTTGCATCTGTACATTTTAAGTCAAAGTTATAAGTGTGACCTTCACCCAGAATGTGTACATTACACCAGTTTAGGTGCTAATTCACTTTGTCCTGAATCTGGTAGTAGTACATTGGTGTGAAGAAGTCTAATTCCAGATGTATTTTGAAGATAGATCAAATAAGAGTTGTGAAGGAAGGGTTAAAGGTGACTCCAAAGTGTTTAACTTAGCGATCAGAAGAATGGTGTGAAGTGAAATGTGGAAACTACAAATAGTCTGTGTGGAAAAGGAAATAAACTTTTAGATTTATCTGGGAAGTAGCCCAGGACCAGTGTAGAGTGGTGAGTTGGAGGCAGAATTTCCTATCTTATATTTATGTCAGAATCAACTATGTTTCCCTCCAGAGCCTCTCTATTATGGGGACCACGGTGTCAGGATTTGAGTCAGCAATTAAAAAGGGGGTAATATGCTTGTATAGTGTGAGAAGTTATAAAGCGCTATACTACCTTTAGGAGTTCTTTTTTTTTTTAATCTCTCTTAATGAAATTTCTTTTTTACAAATGACAAACTCTGACTTTACATCAGCTTTTCCTTTCAAATAATTACTGCATTCTTTCTATATATTTCAATTGTATCTGTTCTTCAATCTCTAGACCTGGTAATAGATTCTGCTTCCTAAATACTTTTGTCCCCAACCACAGCCTCTATCCCAGACAAGGCCATTACCACATGTTACTGGAATTCCTGCAGCCCCTCTTAATGGGTTCTCTGAATTGACTCCTCTAACCCTTTAAACCTTTCTTCACAATGTAGCCAGATTGGTCCTCCTAAAATAGAAATCTGATCATGTCCTTCCTTAGCTTAAACATTTCAGTGGAGCCAATCCTTTTATGGTAAAGTCAGAACTACTTAATGTGGCATAAGTGTTTCTGCCTTCCTCTACCATAGCAGGTCTATTCCTCCACCTCCTACTCTGTGTTCCAGCCATTCTGACTTTCTTAAATTTTCCCAAATGTATCATGCAGTATCTCATCTGTGACCCCTCAAACGTGCCCAAATTACTCTTCCGCCACCCCGCATCCAGCTGCAGTGAGATTCTGAGTCTGATTCATGATTCAGTCCTGCTTCAGCACTTAGCAAACCACATCATAATTGCCTGCTTAGATGCCCATCTGCCTTCTTGTCTCTAAGTAAACGAGAACAAGAATCATGTCTGTCTTGTGCAACATTATGCCCCTCACTTGGAGTAAGTTCTGAGCAGTTACAAATAACAGTCTATATTTGTGAAATCAATCACTGGCCACAAATGTTACTTCTTTAATGAAATGTTCCTCAGGGGTTTTCACTAGAAGGGATCTCTCCCTCTCTCTGTAGATTTTGACTTCACATGTGTTACCGATTTGTCATTATCTACCTTTCACTGTACTACATAATTTATTTCTGTTATTAGACAAGTTTCTTAAGTGCAAAATCAATGTCTAATTTATCTTTGTTTTGTTTTGTTTTGTTTTTCCCTAGTGATCAATCACAAGCTTTAGGTATACTTTGACTCCAATAAATGTCTATTGAATTAACTAATGAATTAATGGAGTTTAAATGTTATATTATACTTCATAACTTCAAAATAGGCCATCTTATGGACAGCATATGCTTTGAGGTTGGAAGTGGTGGGTGAAAAATTTAAATAGATAAATTAATGCCAGATTTCAGAAGGTCTCTGGTTTGGTTAGCTAAGAGGACTGAATACTTTCGAAACTGGAGATTTGTTGAGGAATTCGGAACCAAATAAGTGTATTATTACAGAAGACACTGAGAAAATTAATTTTCTTTCCTTAGGATAAATCTTGTGGTACAGAAATAACAGTACTATCCTGCATTCACCCTCAGAGTGTTGTTATTGAAGGAAGGGAATCTTGCTGCTGGTGGACATTCAAATTCATTCTTCAGGGGTTTGAAAGAAAAGCCCAAATATAGGGAACAATTCTTAGCCAGACTATGTTGGCACCTTTTTCTCTGTTCTGACTCTGATAGAACTGTTGTGGTGCATTCTCTGATTGTTGATCCCTGTGGATGTAGCTATAGTAAATTCCGTTTCAAAGCTAACCCCTAATTTGTCTCCCAACAGGTTCTCTGACTCTGAAAACACATCACGTTCAAGATTCCAAAATGGGATTTGTGATCAACGCCATCTATTCCATGGCCTATGGGCTCCACAACATGCAGATGTCCCTCTGCCCAGGCTATGCAGGACTGTGTGATGCAATGAAGCCAATTGATGGACGGAAACTTTTGGACTCCCTAATGAAAACCAATTTCACTGGGGTTTCTGGAGATATGATCCTATTTGATGAGAATGGAGACTCTCCAGGAAGGTATTGTTACAATTTTCCTCTAGATAATAGAGTTTGAACAACAGCTGACTGTTGATCCTTTGTGGTTATGCAGGTTTCCCGGCCACGTTTGGCTAGCCCTGGTGTCCCAAAGACAGAGAGGTAAAGCCCCATTTCCTGTGGGCAGGGAACAGCACTGATGCCAGTGTCCAAAAGGTGCTTTAGAAATCATCATCACACTTCAGTGACCTAAACTTAGAGGCAGGAGCCTCACTGCATCAGAGATAAACAGAGGCAGTCTCTGTGCTTTCTCTGAACAAGTTTGTCATGTTTTTCTTGTCTTCGTGGGTCGAGAACTATTCTGAAGCAAGAACCAATCAGTTTCTGGTGATCCAGAAATAAGACTGAGGTGCTATTACATTGTTTGCTGTGCCTACAGTGAATTATAAAGTCATATTTTATTTTATTCTCTAGCTGGAGCACTTTCTTCCTTGTTGAGAACTAAATTGCCCTTTTCTCTGAAATTTCACCTTTCACTATTTATAGAAAAGATGCTGTGAAATATGAATTTATAAACACAAGTCAGCCTCCAGAGAAATCACTAAGAACCTAGGACATAGCAGAATTCACATCCATCTTCTATTCCAGATTCTACATAGGAAACTTTTAATCTATGAGTGATAATGTCACAGAAATGAATCTGAGCTGTAGTAGGAGTGGGCTCTTCCCTCTTCTTTGCAGCAGAACAATCAGGGTCTCTTGGTCTCCCACTGCAAAACCCCATGTGCTCTTACAGCAATAGTGTCGACCTACCAGCTATGTTCGGAGATTCTCTGTTTGCAGTTGACCCTTCCAAAAGAAGGTCTCATGAGTCCTTCCTCAACTCGTACCCCAAGCATCACATGCTCTACAGATAGCACTGGTTAGCGTATTTCTATATCTATATATTCTGAGATGAGATGGACCTTGCCTGGAGGCATCTATTACTATCCCACCTGCCGATATTCTAAGTGATAGCTATTTTCAGCTCATACAGCCAAGCTTAAACCTAGATATTTTCTCTATTCTACAGACTTGAAGCACATTGCTCCAGTCAGGCTGTTTGCCAAGATAAGCTGACTTTTCACATGTTGTTTTCTACTATTTGGCTGGTCAGTATAAGCATGTAAGAAAAAAACACAGGCATTTTCTTAGGACCACAGAAAACTTTTATTTGCTGCAAATCTTAGAGTGGTGACCATGGGCTTCAGGATCAGATGAAAGCCTTGGCTATAACTTCTGTACATGGCTTTGCTATCCTTGTGACTTCTGTACATGGCTTTGCTATCCCTGTGTGCCTCTCTGGAGCACTGACATCAGATTGGGACTTCATGATAGACTTCAGTGACTGTAGCTCCACCAGTTTAGGAATTTGTGAGCCATGTACCCGAGCCATCCCACAAACCAGGGAGTGAGTTGGCTCCGTTCTGTTCTATTAGGAAACCTAAACGAACTGGGCAGAACATCACTGCCTCATTCATAAGCCTCCAAATATGCTGTAATGGATGCTTTCAGGACATTAGTTCTTAACCTTTGGGGACATGAATCACCAGATAAAATTCATGGCTACTCTTCCAATACGTGTAAAATTCACAAACAATTTCTGGCAGTACATGTCTGTTTAGAGTCTATCCATGCACCACAAAACTTGGGTATTACATTAACCAATTAATAAATTATCAGAATTGGTCTCTGAGGACGTGGACCAGACTCAGGGAAAGGAGGTTTGAAACTTTTGGTTTTTCCAACTAATCCAGTTATATGCACAAAAAAAAATAAATAATATTCATTGAATGTCTATTCTAAGCCACACTAAGCTAAGCCCTTGACTTTTTAATTCTATGAGGTACATAATGTTATTATCTCTTTTCCACCTATAGAAACTGAGGATGACAAGGTTAAGTGCCAGACATACACACAGTCTAGTAAGTGATGGCCCAGATTCTAACTCAGTATCCTGGGCTTCAACTCCCAACCTTGAACAACAGCCTGCCAAACATCAAAATTTTTAAAAATTGAAAACAAAAGCACTATTTTCTGAGGAATTTATTTGTAGGCATTAAGTTGTTATTTTTGTGGCATGGAAGTTACTACTTTCCTGGCTAAAAGACACTCCCAGCTGGGTGACTCCTAGCAGAACCTGGGGGGATTAGAGTTTCCCCCTAACGTCCAGAGTTATGAGAGGAAGATGCTGGACAGAGGAGGCTGAGAGACGGCTCTTGATTTTGCACATGCCCTTGCAGACCATTGGAGAGGACGTTTTAATCATCGCTTTAAAGTGCACATCGGATTAGAATTACTATAGCCCACAGTTCTTTCATGAAAACCAAGTGTTACAGAGTCTAGACGTTGTAGATTTAAAAAAGCTTAGACAGTCCTGTAATGCTCCCAACATGATGTGTAAGAAGTCCCAGCACTTCTTAATCAACACATTAATATTTCTGCAATAAAACATATGAATATTCACACTAATTGTGACAAATAGACTATAAATAGCCTCATGATAGTTGAGGTCATGTTTTGTCACTAGGTAAGTTCAGGCAGGATCATGTTTTGCTGCCAAGTGAGTTATGAAAAAAGGAACTATGATTTTCAGAGCTCTACAGATGTCACAATTACAGAAAGGAAAATGGACTGTTACTACCCTATATTGCCATGTAAAGCACACTCCCGTATATAATGTGTGCCCACATTTTTTGGCCCCAATTTTCAGAAAAACACCCCTCAACAAAGTGCCTGGCTCTCAGCCAGAAGAGACACATCTGGGGAGGGCTAATGCAACGTACTCTGCCAAACATCTAGATAGCACCATCACAGCCACCTGCTCTGTGAAAGCTGCCCCTTCCCTCTTTCCCAGGAGCCCTTCCATCCATGCCACATCAGGGGCATCAGCCAAGATGGCCATGTGTGTGCCTGATGGGGCAGAAGCTTCTGAGGCTGCTCAGTGCACAGACAGCCAGGCAGGTCCCTGGGGCCTACAAGGCTACTGGACCTCTTTGCGTGCCATGTATGTCAGGCCTCGGGCCTCGGCCCTTGCCCTACATGACTGCAGCCCACCTCACCAGCCCCGCTACAAGGTCACAGTACTGGGAAGAGACTGCTCCAGCCCACTTGTGCCAATCCCAGACCCTCTAGGCCTAGAACCCTGTGTGTCCAGCAGGCCTGGGTGGGAAGGTGTGGCAGCTCCAGGAGGCCAGCTGGATCACCCGTGCCTGTACTGTACTACTCACATAATGAGAGTCTGATTTTTCCCTCAGAAATTTATGCAAAAAAGTATGCAATATATGTGGCAAAATATGGTATTTACCATCAGTAGTCTAGATCTGGGTTGGCAGATTATGGGATGCGGGTGAAAGGCAGTCTACTGGCTGTTTGTAAATTAGGATTTTGGAATATGGTCACACTCATTTATTTAAGTGCTAAGGATGCTTTCATCCTCAATGGCAGAGCTAGGTATTAGAGTACATATCAAAGTCTAAAATATTTATTCTATATTCCCTAACAGCAAAAGTTTACTGCCCCCTAGTTTAGTGACTCCATCACAAACTGAAGTTTAAGAGGCCTGGACAGAGGAAATATGGAGGGCCGATATCACACCCAGTACAACTGACTGCTTAAAGCAAAAGATTAAACATTATATTGTGAGATTTGCAGGTTTTATAAGTATGTGGGCATAAAATATTTGAAAATAATTTAATAGCATAAAACAAAGAGGTATGAAATTATACAGGGGCTAATTTCTTTATTTTACATTAAGTGACTCAACATTAATTTTCAGTAGAATAAGATAAAAACACATATTATACTTCCTTTAACAACACAATAATTCTGATATAAAGGGTGATCGTTAAAAAGTCGAGAGAAGGGACAGAAATCAACCCGGAGAAGCTCCTAGCCCAGTCAAGTTACCAGTGAGGGTTTCGTTTTCCTTCCCACACACCTCGGGTGGTCGGCAGGCTGCCAAACTGCCTGGGAGCTTTTGTAATGCCATGAGCCCAAGTGCTGTTATAACCAGCACTGAACTGGAACCCTCTTAAAAATAAAGCACCTGGCTACTACCCCTCTGAGGGTCCCCCAACCTCCCCACTGCCCACCCCCACCACCCCTGCCACCCCCACTCCCACGACAGCTACAAGAGGCTGGATGCCACCCAGCTTCTCCACCGCACTGCCCCTTTCTCTGCCCCAGGGAGCTCCAGCCCTTCAGTCTCCACATCATCTGTTCCCATACAGACAGTTCCCAACTCCTGCCCAGGTTGCTGGAGGCTTCAGAGAACTAAGAGCTTGGACATTCCTTGCAGGCTACCTTCTGAGAGAGAAACAGGAAGAACTGGCATTTAGCAGTCTTCCACTGAGATTCTTTTCCTCCTTCATGCCTCCCCTGCCCACTACAGCCAAGAGGGGCCTTTAAACAGAGACTTTCAAAAACAGCAGCCTCCTGCACTGTGCTGGTGTGTCCTACAGTTTGAGTGTTCCACTCAGAAAGGGGCCCACACCTTTCCCCTTGGGAACCTTATGTAGACCTAGGGGTATTCAGTCCTAGAGTTCCCTGTCTGCAAGGAACAGGCTGGATCTTGTACCCCAGGATTCAATTGAGTTTCTTGAGGGCCCACAGGGAAGAATTGAGAGATAAACTCAAGCAGCCTCGGCGGGAGAGTGCAGTGCACCTTTGGACTGGGGCAGGTCCAGGGTGAGTTGGTACCCAAACTGTGGTGCCATTGCTCATTAGCTTGGTAAACTCAGGCACCCATTTACAAGCCAGACATTGGAAAAAGTCTCTTGGGGCAGGGGAGGACCAAGAGGGGCAGAAGTGACTCCCACTAGCCAACTGATGAATTGGAAATAGCCACTTCCACATGAGTAGACTCTCTGGTTTGGTGGGGCTGCTTCAGCTCCCTTCTCTTGCCAGTGGCCTTCCTAGGAGCCTAAGAACTGATCCTTACTGGGACAGTTCCAGAACTACTGTGGAGCCTGAAGGCAGGTTCACTTGACCTAGCCAGCCCAACCCCTCCTCATTCCTCCACCCACCTCAGCTGTGGTGGAGAACAAGCAATTCCCTGGAACTTCAGGGCGCCACCCACTACCTGGGGAATCTAAGTGCTTCTTCTGAGGTGCTAGAACTGATTACAAGCACCAAAGAGAAACTCTGCAGTTGGCTCTTTCCTGCAAGAACCAACTTCTGACAGGGAGAACAGCTGCATAGTCCATTACAGCATCAGCCAACTCAATTGAACAGGGCTCCCCCAATGGTTGATGCTCTCAAACATCACCCACCTCATCAGAGATTAAGGTGTGAGGCCTGCTTTAATTCACACAGCTTGGAGGAGAAGAAAACAACAGAACAGAAGCAATCCAAGGGGGCACTGCTTTTACAAGTAAAGTTGTAAGCACTTAGAACTATGAGGGGTCTAATTCCTCCACAGCAGATCTCTAGGTTGATTCAGAAATTCCTAAGAGTATCTGCAAAAACAATGCATCAGAAAGCAGTAAGAGTAGAGATCTGAGTGTCACCAATACCTTATTACTACAGCTGATGACATCCAGATTGCACTGATACATGGCACACGCTGTGCTTGGGACTCAGCTTTCCAGCAGTAACCTTTGCATCACTCCCTCCAGGTCAACAGAACAGATGCACCCCATGCTATGCCCTGAGACTAGGGCTGAGGAGTCCTCTTTCTCTGAGTGGGATCTGCACAGAGGAAGAACCTCAGACACCATGAGTACCACCTGGGAAACCTTGAGCAACTTATGTAGTGGCTCCTAGGTGTTAGGAAAGAACTGTGGCTGAACAGCAGCTCTGACCCATCTCTGACCACTGAGACAAACCCCTGCCTATGAGACTGGGCACTAGGAAAGGGAAAATATAAAAAGAAATCTATAGACCAATATCCCCTATGACTATAGATGCAAAAAAAATAAAATATCAGCAAATTAAGTTCAAGACACATCAAAAAAATAATTCATCAGGACCAAGTGGGCTTCATCCCAGGAAAGCACAGATGGCTCAACATACATGAATCATCAAAAATTACAAAAGCCAAATATGTTAAACCCAGAGCCAACATAATGCTGAGTAGGGAAGCCTTGAAAACATTTCTCCTAATAACTGAGGTAAGTTAAGAGTTCCCACTGTCACCTAATCAACATAGTGATGGAAGTCCCAGCCAGAGCAATCAGATAAGAAAAAGAAAGAAAGAATATCCAAATTGGGAAAGATGATATGATCTTATATCTAGAAACCCCCAAAGACTCCACAAAGAGACTCCTAGAATTGATAAATAAATTCATCAAGGTCACAAGTTACAATATCAGTGTACAGGAATCAATAGCATTTCTATATACCAATAACAGTCAAACCAAGAGCCAAAGCAAAGACTCAATAACATTCCCAATAGCTGCAAAGAAAATAAAATCCCTACAAATACACTTAACCAAGGAGATAAAAGATCTCTACAAGGAGAACTATGGAAAACTAACGAAGAAATTGCATAGAACACAAACAAATGGACGAATATCTTGCTCAGGGACCAATAGAATTAACATTATTAAAATGTCTATGCTGGGGTGGCACCTGTGGTGGCTCAAAGGAATAGTGTGCCAGCCCCATATACCGGAGGTGGCCAGTTCAAACCTGGCCCCAGCCAATAATAGTAATAATGATAATAATGTCTATGCTAACCAAAGAGATTTACAGATTCATTGCAATCCCTAGCAAAATTCCAATGTCATATTTCAAATATCTGAAAAATTAATCTTATGCTTTATTTGCAACCAGGCAAGAGCTCAAGTAGCCAAAGCAATCTTAAGCCAAAAGAACAAATCTGGAGGCGTCCCATTACAGAATTCAAACTATAGTATGAGGCTACAGTAAACAAAGAAGCATGGTATTGGTACAAAAATAGGGACATAGACCAATGGAAACAGATTAAAGAACCCAGATAAAAAAACATCTGCTACAGCCAACTGATCTTGGACAAAGCAGAAAACAAAGCATTCTGGGAAATGAAACCCTAGACATCAAATTGGGGTGGAAAATCTGAATAGTTACATGGAGAAGAATGAAACAGAACCCACATCTCTCACCACTTACAAAAATTAATTCAAGACGGATAAAATATTTATATCTAAGGCATGAAACCATAAGCATTCTAGAAGAAAATGGGAGGAAAATTCTTCTAGATATTGGCCTCGGCAAACATTTAGGACTAAGACCCCAATGGCTATCGTAGCACCAACAAGAATAAATAAATGGGATTTGATTAAACTAAAAATCTTCACAGCTAAGGAAATAATTAACAAAGCAAACAGACAACCTACAGAATGGGAGAAAATATTTACAAGCTATACATCCAATAAGGAGCTAATATCTAGAATCTATAAAGAATTCAAGAAAATTAGCAAGAAAAAAACAATCCCATTAAAAAGTGAGCAAAAAAGATGAACAGAAGCTTTTCAAAAGAAGAAAGGCAAATAGACAATAAGCATGTAAAAACATGCTCAGTGTCATTAATCATCAGGAAAATGCAAAGTGAAACCATGCAATATCACCTTACCCAAGGTAGATTGGCTTTTGTTAAAAAGTCCCAAAACAGTAGATGGTATGTGGATGCAGAGGGAAAGGAATCCTTATATACTGTTGGTGGAATTGCCAATTATTATAACTGCTTTGAAAATTCCTCAAAGAACTAAATGTATGGAAATTCATACACTTGAATGGAAATGTATGAATTAGTATGGAAATTCCTCAAAAAACTAAAAGTAGACCTAACATTCAGTCTAGCAATCCCATTAGTAGGGATCTGCCAAAAAGAAAAGAACTCATTGTATCAAAAAGACATCAGCATTTGAATGCTTACTGCAGCACAATTCACAAATGCAAACATAGGAATCAACCCAAGTGCCCATCAATTCATGAGGGGATTAACAAAATGTGGTAAATGTTTACCATGGAGTACTACTCAGCCATAAAAAAAGATAAATTAATGCCTTTTGCAACAATTTGAACAGAACTGGAGACCACTATCCTAAATGAAGTTTCCCCAAAATGGAAAATTAAACAGACATGTACTTGCTATTAAAGTGAAACTACCCAATGAGCATACATGTGCACAGAGGAATGTAAAATTTAATGGCTATCAAGCAGTGGGGAAGAGGAAGGAAGGAAGGGGCAAAAGCCTAACTAGTGGATAAAATGAGCATTATTTAGGTGGTGGGCACACCTATAGATGGGACTCAAGCATTACAAAAATGATCCATGTAACCCAAAATACTTGCACCAACTTAATACTTTGAAACTAAATAAAAAGGAAAAAAGCCAACAGATGAAAAAAAGAAAGAAAGAAAACATACACCCAAAATAAAAGAATAAAAGAAAAAAAATACACTGGGGCAAATGAAAAATATGAGACTAGAACAGTAGAAACTGCAGATAATGGCCTTGTTTGCACATGAATTCTTAATCTAAGGCTGTGCTCAGAGAAGGGCCATAGAGAAATAGATGATCTGTTTCGATGTCCAGATTTTCCTGGGAAGATAATTGGATTTTGCTAAACAAAGAGACACACCCAAGGCTACAAAGTCAATTAAGTAACAGACCAAGGACAATATGCAACTCCCAGGAACAGTAATTAAATGAAAATTTACCTTAGTATTTTTTATATTACACCTGAAATGGTTAAATGTCCCTAATAGAAAAGAGCTCTATTATCAGTGACCATTGATGTTTTGGGTCAAACTAACTCTGTGGTCTCTGTTTAATTTGTTTAATCCAGTTCCAAGGCACAGATCATTGTAATTGTGTTGTTGTATGAAACAGGGATTAGAGTATTTATTATGCCATCCTACAGCCAATTAGCAAATTTTTTTAAATTACACATTTTCTTTAAAAAAAGTACCTTAGCACCAGAATTATAGACTGAGACAGCCTTAGCTGCCACATAAATCTAATATTCTCTGTAATCCTCTCCCCAAATAATTTGTCAGTTCCTCTGATGAAACCTTGCTTCAGCCCCTTGGGTAGAGAAAACCTATCTTCTTAGCCTGCTCTAATTTTCAGAGTTCTAACCATTTAGAAATTTCCTTATTTCTATTCAACATAAATCTGCCTTTTTCTAGTTTCTTTTAAGTGTTTTAATAGAATTTTTTGTTGTTATTGTTATTATTGTTGTGGTCTGCTTATTTTGTTTTTGAAGGATATATGAAATTCATTTTTAAAGTTATTCAAGGTTAGCTCTAAATTCTGTCCAAGTAAGAAAGAAACAGAAGGAGGTAGGCAGAAAGAAAAGGAAAAGGAAGAAGAGATATTACAGAAGATAGATGACATATATGGACACACTGTGATGAAAAAGCAGTTTCAAAAACAGAGACACAGAAAGTAAGTAGGGGAGAGAGAGAAGGGAAGGAAGGGAAAGAAAGAGAGAGAGGGAGGAAGAGAATAGAGTGAGAAGATGAGGAGAAAAAGAGGAATGGGAAGGGGGATGGGAAGAATTCAAAAAAAAGTGAGCAGAGGATTTATACGCCAATGTCTTTGATTAGAATGACACACTAATCTTGGATCTTTACTAAAGCTGTCAAAAGCAAAGAACATTTTTATAGTTTCATGTCTTAAGTTTAAGTCCTTTAACCAATGAGAGTCGATTTTTGTTAGAGGAGAAAGGTGTGGGTCCAGTTCAGTCTTCTACAAGTCGCCAGCCAACTCACCTAGCACCATTTGTTAAATAGGGAATCTTTTCCTCAATTTATATATTTGATAGGCTTATTATCAAAGATCAAATGATGTTACATGTCTGGGTTCATCTCTTGGTTTTCAATCTGTTCCATACGTCTGTCTACCTCTCTGAAGGAGGGGAGGGGAGAGGGGGAGTTTCAATAGAGGGAGGGTTAATGGTAGGACCACACCTATGGAGCATATTGCAAGGGTACAAGTCAAACCTATCAAGTATTGAACACAAATGTCTTAACACTGTGATTAAGTAAATGAGGCAAAAGCTATGTTAATTAGTAGGATGTAAGCACTCCAATTTGTACAAATAATCAACACATTGAATCCCACAAAGGCATAAATGTATTCATGATATATGTATATATGATTTAATAAAAAAAAAGAGCACACTGAATTATGTACTGCTTGTTTTTGGAAAATTAAATAATCTTCTACATTAAATCATGCATAAACATCACAGGAAGTCATTATGTGTTTTAATTCTTACCCAAAACTTAAATAAGGGCATTTTTAAAACATGCACATTTGGTGGAGAATAAAATCTTTATCCTATCTCTGAAAAATAAAAGAACTCATACCAATTCACTCACACACACATATACATACACAAATGCAGAATCTTTTTCTGTGGAGAATTATTTTTAAATCTTTTTTTTTAGTGTACAGTCACTAGATATTTAAGGCAATGTTCTATTTTCATAGATATGGCCATGAGTGATAATATTTCTTTGTGTTTGTCTTGTAGGTAAAAAACAAAAATCAAAAATCAAATGGCCAATTCCAAAAGGAGAAGTCGTTGTCTCTAATGTAGTTGTAATAAGTCTACTGAATTGAAACCAAAAGAAAAAAAGATTAAGATTTAACTTTTCTTGAAATCATTTCCCTGTCAATATGACATTTTCCATTCTATACAGTTTCCATGTATTTTCTTCAAAAACTGGATCTTTTCACTTTTTATTATTTCTTGTACATAAAACGAAGGAGGCATGAGCGTAGAGATAAGAGCCTTAAATGTAAAATAGTTCAAATTTTTACAATATTTAAGCAATTATCAATGATGCCTTAGCTCTATTCAGTAGATGTGGGACAGTCTAATGGGCAGGGAAGAACAGTAAACTTGAAATCTGGAGGATTAGTGTAGGTCCTGGCTCTGACATTTACATACTCTGAAATCTGGTCATACTAATTAGCCTCACTGAGTTCCAGTTTCATTATCTGTGGAATTAACAGTTTTAATGAAGGGTTAAAACTGGTAGAGATGAGGTTGACAGCTCATTTTTAAGTGAGCAGTGAAACCCTCATATCTCTTCAAATCATAAACGGCAAAGAAAGAAGCCTCCTGACACTGGCATTTCTTTCTTTCTCTCATCCTAGCAGCTTCAAAGGTTATTTGCTCCCAGAAAGTCACCTCTTGTCTAGTAGTCAATGACATAATACATGAGTTCTTTAGTTCTTTTTACTCCAGTGCTCTGCGTTCTCGGGTGTCAGCTCACTGCACGCTCATGGGGTAACTGACAGAGTGGGAAGGAAAAGTGTCCTGTAAACAGTTGGTACTTTTGGTACCAAGCAAAACTGTGCAATTTACACAGTTACCCAAATTGTCACTGACTGCAAACACTGAAGGATAATCCTTAAGCTACTAAGCAGCAAACAAAACATAAGAATGAGTTAACATTCTCAAAAAGGCTGCTTTTTACTGTGCGATTGGGAGTGAGAACAGAATCAGGCTTCTATAGAGGATGGCAGGTTTGTTTCCAGTGTTTCTGTAAGAGCATTGGTTTGAGCACAGTCATCTGGTCCCTTGAATCCAAAGGCTAGGAAGTTTTCCATTCACATCAAATTCCAGGTAGCTACACACAGAAGTTTGGAGGCGATATAAGAGTCCTGGGGAGCAAGAATCGCAGAATGTGAAATGATACTATGTGAAGGCGTGTGTGCCTGCGGAGCACCTGCAGGAAGTGACATAGTCATGCCACCACTTCTCTAATGTCCTCAGATTAGAAAATGGTAATTTTCTAATTTTCTTCTTAGTAACATAAGTCAAGAATGGAAAAACAAGTGTCCAATGTATTTGATATTAGCATAAGACCAATAGATAAACAAATATACCCTCTCATGAGAGAAAAACACAAATTCAAGTGAGGGGGAGGGGAATGGGGCAAAGAGGAGAGAAGAGAAGGGCGGGGATTGGTAAGTTCTCACCTAATGGGCACAAGGTAAGGGTGTATAGCACAGCCCTGCATGAAGGGCTCACCTGCAACTTTACCTAAATGAAAACAATGTAACTTAGTCATTTGTACCCTCATATTAATCTAAAATTTCAAAAAAAAATAGGTACTAAAAGCTGGTCCACAAACTCTTACTCTCTTTCAATCATTTTTCCATTGCATGAGGTCCTTTAGAAGCTATGCATGTTCAGACATTTTTTTTAAAAAGCACTTTTAAAATTGCCTTTGTACAATTGCCTTTAGCCATTGATAGAGGGTAAAATAAGAAAGGTAAAATTAAGCCCTATCCTAATTATCCCCACATTCCCTAAGGCTGAGAGAAAGATTAAAGATTTACCAAGTTCCCCTCTCAGTTACCAAATTAAATTTTTATCATTTCTCTTAAGTGGAGACAGAAACATTCCTATCTTTTTTAGAAGCCTACCAGTAGTACTTATTTAAACTTCTTGAAGTTATTTCAAAACTGTCTTTCATCCTGCTGAGGTCAAGTCACCTTCTCACATGGGACTGTTTTCTATTTCAGGTGTGTAAACTTGAAAGTTAAAAAAAAAAAAAGTGTTCTCTGAAGAGAAAGTGAAACAGACAAGTTTTTTTTTTTTTTTTTTTATTCTAACTGAACTATCATGGAAAATTCCAGTGTTACTTATATGAAATGTAGATATCATTTGGAGAAATAAGATCCATTGACTTTTTATAGATGGATATTTATATCTTTAGCA
Organism: Otolemur garnettii; assembly: GCF_000181295.1. NCBI lineage: Eukaryota > Metazoa > Chordata > Mammalia > Primates > Galagidae > Otolemur > Otolemur garnettii. Next base: position 14,466,553 of record NW_003852396.1, read on the forward strand.
GAATAATTGCTATATTCTTATTCCTAAGGTATGAAATAATGAATTTCAAGGAAATGGGAAAAGATTATTTTGATTACATCAATGTTGGAAGTTGGGACAATGGAGAATTAAAAATGGATGATGATGAAGTATGGTCCAAGAAAAGCAACATCATCAGATCCGTCTGCAGCGAACCCTGCGAGAAAGGCCAGATAAAGGTATAATGGTGTCTATGGGTTATTTTTTAATTTTTTTGTGAACTCAATAGTATTAATTATAATTCGTTGTTGTAAACATTTGATACAATTTGTTTTACCTTTTACATTGTAAGTTTCTAATGTCAGAGATCCTGTTCTTTACTTTTTTCTCACTCATGAAACCCACAATAGTCTTAGTAGCTGCTCTAAGTGATCCAACAATGAGCCATGTTTGTCCACGACCATTCTGCAGATGCAAGCCTTTACAGACATTACTTCCTGGGGATAGATACTTTATAGTTGGAAAGCACATTAGATACCTATTAATATAATAGTTAATATCAATGTGACAAACATACATGAGACATCTTTCATTCCTCAGAATATTTACAGTCTGTATGAGGAAAAATATCATGGACTCAGATAAGCAACTTCATATAAAATGTGATAACTTCATTATAAAAGAAAAAAGAGCTATATAGGTTTACCAAAAGAGAGACCAATGTCTGGGATGGTGGCTTGTGCTTATAATCCTAGCACACTAGGAGATTGAGGTGGAAGGATCATGTGAGTGCAGGAATTCAAAAGCAGTCTAAGCAAGAGTGAGACCCATCTCTACTAAAACTAAAAAATGTACTGGGCATTGTGGCATGTACCAGTAGTCCCAGTTATTTAGGAGGCTGAGGCAGGAGGATTGGTTGAACCTAGAAGTTTCAGATTGGTGTGAGCTAAGTTGATGTCATGGCACTCTAGCTTGGGCAACAGAATGAGACTCTGTTGCAAAAAACAAAAGGAGAAAAAGAGACATTTCTTCTGAATGAAATGTCAAAAGTTGTACCGTAAAAAAATCGGTATAATTATAGAGAAAGATCATTTATGTAAAGAGAAAAGTAATAGAAAAGGTGTGAAAGTGGTCAGTGAAGACTGTTCTGCAATAATAGTGAGAAATATAGGGTGCATTGTCCTATGTGGCTATTTTAAAAGAGAGATTTGCAATGATAAGTTGAAACCAGATTGGCAGAGAGTTTCAAATGTCATGCTAAATAGATGTAACTTAAATATTATTTTACAGGAGTCCGAAAATAATTTTGACCAACATATTGACATAAATTGGCCTGTGGTAGGTGAATATTAGTGAGTGGAGTTATAAAACATGAAAAAATGTAATAAGAGACAAATTAGGACACTGTAACAGTAGCGGGAAGGCCCTGAAATAGGGACAAAGCTGGGAGAATGAAAAGAAAGAAGGAGACATATTTGGGAAAAACATTACAGAGGTATCAGACCTGACTACCTGCTAGATGTTAAAATGGAGAAGAGAATAAAGTCCAAGACAATCATTTAAAATTCCAAGCTTTAGTAACTAAAAATTTTCACAGGGATTGTTTCAGAGAAAACATGATGCGTTAGTTTGGGAGCATGCTGGTTCTGAGATAGCAGCCAGAGAATGGAAAGCATTGGTCAAGAACAAAGAGATAACGATTTAGGATTTAGTTAAATAGAACTAAAAGTGAAACTGGTAAGAGTAGATAAAATTACTGAACCTAAAAGTGTAAAGAAGAAATAAATGTGAACCAAGAATAGAACTTGAGGTTGACCTGCTTCTAAAGAATAAAGGAGGAAAAAGAGGCAGACACAGAACCAGAGCAGGTTCAGAGAAACAGAGAGAACCAGAGAGCTCACTGTCATGTAGGATCAGTGAAGGGAGAGGCCAAAGGAGAGGAGCCATGAGGGGGAGACAGAACTGAGGGTTCATCCTTCATCCGGGCCTGCAGATCTAACAGAATATAATGGTGATTCAGCACCAAAAGGAATAGGTAAGGAAAATGTGGTACACAGACACCATGCCTGTAACTATCCAGCCATAAAGAAAAATGAAATCCTGTCATTCATGGCAACGTGACGGAACTGAAGGACATCATGCTAAGTGAAATAAGGCAGAAGCAGGAAGTTAAGCACCACATGTTCTCGCTCTTATGGGAGAGCTACAAACAGCTGATCTCACAGAAGTAAAAAGGAGAACAGAAGAATAGCAGAGACTGGAAAGGGGAGGAGGAAGGAAAGGGTAGAGAGAAATGTGTTAAAGGGCACGTATTACAGCTAGATAGGAAGAGTAAGTCCCAGTGTTCTATACTACTGTAGGGTGACTATAGTTAATAATGATATATTATATAGTTTCCAGCTAAAAGGAAAATATTGAGTGTTTACAACACACACAAAATGATAAATGTTTGAGATGATGGATAGATATGCTAATTACCCTTATATAATCACTATACATTCTATGTATTAAAACATCACTATATGCCCCATAAATATGCATATAATGTGCCAACTTAAAAAATAAAATTTAAAAGTATAAAAAAATTACATTTGGTGAAAACCAGGTGGGGGAAATGTAATAATTTGAGGACATTGAACAGCTACTTTTAGGCTAAGATCTGGCCACATTTATAGGAAATAAAAAGGCAGTGAAGAAAGAGATGATAAAGAGGGAGGTGCCTGTGGCTCAAGGAGTAGGGCCCCCACCCCATATACCAGGGGTGATGGGTTCAAACCTGGCCCCAGCCAAAACTGCACAAAAAAAAAAGAGAGAGAAAGAAAGAGAGAAGATAAAGATAATAATAAAAAGGGGAGGAGATAGCTATTGGGGTACATTTTTCCCTATGGAAAAAAATGATATCAAAATAACTTATTTGTTGATTGTCACTGAAGTACTATCATACCACATTTCAGGCAGTGTATATACCTGACTCTGTTGGCCTTGGTCTTTTTAATCAATCTCACCTTCTCTCTGTTTAGAATACATCTCAGGTATTTGTTCATCAGTGATTAAGATGGAATCTGAAATATTTTAGTACTGATAATAAGGTCTTCAAAAGATGGTTCTGAACACTTAGAAAGCATAAGACCAAAGGCAAAGAAGAGAAGGTAAAATGAAGATAAAAATAAAAAATAAATTTATTAATGTCTACTAACTGGCTCAATAGCTTAAAAAATACCTAAAATTTTAGTACATCTTATTATGGTTTACAGCTGGAGTTGGCAAACTGTGGCTCACAAGCTAAATCTGGCCAATTGCCTATTTTTGTAAATAAAGTTTTATTGAAATACAACCAAGCTCATGGGCTTACATATTATCTATGTCTACTTCCCTGCAAAGTGGCAGTGTCGAGTATTTGAGTTGCACTATAGGATGGATGGCCCAAAGCCTGAGAGTTTACTATTTGGCCCTTTGCAGAAAACTTGCTACTTCTTGACATACAGTGACAAAAAAGTTGTACCCCTTGGCCATCTTGCAGCCATCTTGCAGTTAAACTCTTCACATGAAATCTCTTATAGATCCACTCAGAATATCAATACTTCATAATGTCCAGTGCTTCCTTCAGAAAGATTGCATAATGTAAATTACCTTATGGATGTTTTCTTTTTGTCTCTTCTAGCAATATATTTGAACCTGTAACTTCAAAGCACTAAATGTATGATTTGAAAACTTTATTTATATACTTTTCTATTTCATTCTATTGGTAATAACTTACACAATAGAAGAATTTGATTTCCTGTTATCATATTTTTAACACTAGTTATTTTGTAGTAATACTTGTTTAGTCTTATTTAATCCCAAAGTCTATTTTATTAACTAGACCTCATTTTCATATTATTTATACACAATTTTCACAAAATTAACAAGAATTTCCTAATATAGTTTAAGGCTGCAACTGAGCAACGTTAATGATAATCAATATCTCATTGCACTGTTCAGATTTTAGTTTTCATGAAAGAGTTTAGTTAAAAAAAGTTTCCAATATGTTACATATTTTTATTCATAGAGAAGGTACCACTATTCCCAGGATATTCAAAAAGAATGGGAATTGCTATAAAAGCGAATTGTCACTACTTTTTGTTCAAAATGAATGTAAATAGAACATAACATGCAAAAAATAATAAAACAAATCAATTCTAAATGATCTGAAGAAGATGAGTAGCCACTGTTGATTCAAAAATAGATTGCAATATTGGAGTTATTCTTGAAAAAGGGCTTGGACTTATCTTGGCAAGAAACTGAAATTCACAAACCAACGAAAATTGAGCCACAGAAAGTGAGCATCTTTCTTGCTGGATGGTGTGGAAATGTGGCTGCATTTATTTGCCTGTCCTTCTAAAGTCTATAAGGTGAATCTTTCAGTATTTGCACTATGCCTACCTGCCCGCATTACAACATCTATGATTATCCAAGGATAGTTTTACCAAGTGTGGTTGAAGTTATCTTGAAAATGAAATTCTTCATTTCTATGTATGGGTATTTATATACATATCCTTAATAAAAATAGGTAACAGAGTGGTCTACATGCTAAAAATCACTATGATGTTTTATTCAATCCTCGGGAATAAAAACAAATAGGCTTAGTCTGGAAAAAAACTGTGTATCAGCTAGAGGACTGTTCAAGGCTGCACAATTCCTTAGGTAAGACTAGAACCCCTCTGGCCTGGCACCCATAGCTCAGTGAGTACCGTGCTGGCCACATACACCAAGGGTGGCAGGTTTGAGCCCGGCCCAGGCCTGCTAAGCAACAACAACAACAAAAATAGCCAGATGTTGTGGCAGGTGCCTGTAGTCCCAGCTACTTAGGAAGCTGAGGCAAGAGAATGGCTTATGCCCAAGAGTTTGAGGTTGCTGTGAACTGTGACACCATAGCACTTTACTGAGGGCAACATAGTGAGACTCCATCTCAAATAAATAAATAAATAAATAAAAATAAAAACACCAAAAACACCCTAGAAGCCCCTGCTCTCAAACCAGTAAGTACTCTCCCACCTACAGCTTTGAAAATATCATGAAGTCTACCTTCCAATATGGCTCAATATTTGTGAGCATGAGCCTTAAATTCCAACGTACATTGTTTTATCCCTCATCTATCCTAACATGCTATGTGAGGAAAATGAAAAAAATAAAACTAGCTGCCTCATATAGAGCTGTTCTAAAGTTTTAATGGGATAAAAGCATATGACATGCACTAAATAGCCTGTAAGTAGTCACTATTTTTATGAAGAACACTTCAGCTAGATTAAGAAGGTCTGGAGAGCAATTTTGCCTCATTTATTTGGTTATTTTAGGGAAAAGGTGTTTCAGGCCCTTTTGTCATTATTCCCTACTTGTATTGCTGCAATTTTAAGAGTTTGAATGAGGAATACTATAGAACGTACGTAAATAAGAGGTGTCAGCCGACAATCGTATCTGGATAGAGGCATCTAGATGGTGCAATCACCAGAAGTCATTCCTAGAGTCAGCATCTGAAACAAGGACTACAAAGCACAACTATTGCCATGTCTAGTTACTGCTGAACATTAATCATAATTTTAATCACTTATAAGAATATTTAATGAATGCTATCTCTGTCCAACAGAAGCTATTCATGCACCAATGGTGAGACAAAAAGATATATACATTTGTAAAGAATAACATCTGTAACTTTTTTAACTGTTAAAATATTTCAATTTTTTTTATTGTCTTAACAATTCAAATAGATGTAGAGCTATGAAATAATCTTGATGACCTTATCCTCCTTCATCCCAAGCAAAACAAAACTACTAAACTAGAAATAAATGCTGAATTATTGAACCAGATTTTTATTAGAAAGAGATCAAGGACTTACCTTCAGAAAAACCTTTATCTTCTTCTTCTATCTTTCTACCCAGTACAAATTCTTAATTATTTTTGTCAATATGGATAGATTTTTGAATATTAGATAACATAAAATTTTTTGGTCACAATTATTCAACTAATGAAGGGAAGCCAAGGTAAATTTAGACAGAAAAATTTCTTAATTTGAGAAAAGGAGAGGCACAGATTTGGTGGAAAATTCATTTACGTACACACGTATATAAACGTATGTATATTTATATAAGTACAAACGCAGATAATTAAATACAGGTATCCCAAACTAATTATATAAAGACTTGCATTTAATTTAATTCTTAACTCTGCCACCAACCAACTTTATGATGATGGATTTGTTTAAACTCAACATCAGTTTCTTCAATTAATTACAATACTGATTACATTTAAAATAATGTATGTGAAAGTCCTTTCTGCTTTGCAGAGCAGTACATTTCAGTAAAGGGTTGCTGGATTTTTATCATGCAAAAATAATTAATCAATATTTTAAATATTTGCCTTAGGTGATCCGGAAGGGGGAAGTCAGCTGTTGTTGGACCTGTACACCTTGTAAAGAGAATGAGTATGTCTTTGATGAATACACCTGCAAAGCATGCCAGCTGGGGTCCTGGCCTACTGATGATCTTACAGGTACCTAGATTCCAATGCTAGCATATGTGCAGTCCTCAGAAATCAACTGAAAGAAGATACACATATGAGAGGAGGGGGTCACAGCTGCAAATATTCCAAATATTTTTCATATTTCTCACCTTGGGTGGTCATGTTTATGGGATAAAAAAATTCCTTTGGGAATAGAAGTCTTCCCAAAGCCTGTGCAAATTATGAAAGTATTTAGAGCTTAGGGAGAGATCTGCCAATACTCCAGTCTTCACTCCCAAATTAGATCAGAATTACCAGATTGTCGAGAGGGCATTCTCAGCCCATCCTTGGAAAATTCCTGGAAGTTCATAAGCAGGGCTCCAGTTAGTTGTGCTGTTAGAGAGGGAGAGGAAGAAGTATTAGCCAGACAAAGACTAAAATGTGTAATAGCATAACCAAGAACAAAAAGGGAGCTCAGAACTGGGCAGATGTTTATCTAAAGTTCTGTATTCTCTTAATGCTTTTCTTTCATTGAAATCGGAGACTTTACTAATACGTTTTCAGGGAATATTGGCACAGAGCAAGACTTGTCTCTACTTGCTTATTTTCTTTCTTCTTTTTTGTTTTGGTTTATATTTTTGTTCCGCAAAATATTAAGGAATATGCCTTTGTGTTCTTCAGTCTATATTTCATGGTCATGACTAATTTTTACAGTATAAAAATAGAATATGGTTCCTCCCATTCTTCCTTCCAATTTTTCTTCAATAAAGATTTATTAAATGCACATGAAGTGCCCATTTGCCTCCCACTAAAATAAAGTTATAAAAATAAAGATACTACCTCTGTCCTGAAGAAGTTCACAGTTAACTGAGGCAGACAAAAAAAGCAAAAATATGATTACAGTATATGAACATGGGAGAACAAGGAGAGGACCCATGAAGCTGAGTTTGCAAAGAAAAGAGAAAAAGGCCCACCATGTGGTATGTCTGGTGGTTTTAGATTTCAAATAGGAGCATTTAACCCAGAACTCCAAGAGGCTAAAAGATCATAAAGTCATCAGCATTAGACTGCCTCCCTCACAAGTAGAGTGATTATCATCAGCAGTTGAATTAGCTCATCTCCAAAGCCTGATTATAAAAATTCTTTGATCACTCCTGGCCTTTTTAAGATAGCTCATCTTCTTTATTTTTTTTAAGTGATTGGTAATAGATACAGCAGATTTTTCTGTTCTTAAAAAAATTATGATTTAATAAGATATCTAAGTGTATTATGAGCATTTGAGCCCTCTTTTCACCATTAGATAACCTCAGAACTAAGTTAGTGTCGAACCCAACAAATTTTACTGAATAGCTGAACTATACTGTGCATGGGTACATAAGCATATATGCATGCACAGACACATATAGAAAACAGGCCCCAAAGGAAAAAAAATACTATGATTGGTTTTTTTGGAGAGAGGTGAGGAGCAGTACTGGTGATCTTTTCTTTATACTATTTTTCCACTTTTTTTTTTCCAATTACAAACCAGGTTATTATTAAATTGAATATTTTTCTTGCATATTCAACTAGCCTGCATGGCTAAGCACCATGTGAATGAATATAGAGATACAACTTTTTGCCCATGTTTTACAAGACTATGATGCCGAATTTAAAAAACAGAGTTTATTTGCTGTTTCATTCAATAGATAAAATTTTCATTATAACTTCAATATAATTTCATTTTCATCATAGGGGCCAGTGAAATTAAGGCTAAAAACAACCCACGGAAATGGCTCCTTTGTCACTTGATCCCCATATCCAAGTCCTTATATATCATACCATCTTGTGGGAAGACAGGCATAAAATATGCATATACAGACACTGGTAAATTGTGTGTGAAGTAAGAGAACAGGAGCAAAAAATAATAATGAAGATATTAGAGAAGTCATAATTTAAATTTGTGTTTCTCTGAAGAAATGAACATTGGCTGAGACGTAAATGATAAAAAGAAATATTAAGCAAATAATGGTGAGAAGGGCATTTCTGGCTAAGGAAGCAGCACACATGAAGTCTGTGTATGGGGAAGCAGATGGGAGAATGATGTCCGCAGAGACCAAAGGGCTAGGTCCCACATGGGCCAGGAGAACGTGTCCAGGATTTCAGTATTTCATTATTATGACAACGAGAAACCATTACAATGATTTCAGAGGAAGGAAAAAAGCATAATTATAAGCATATTTTTAAAAAATATTGTCCGAGTTATTCTGAAAAAGAGTACTTCTGGGAGGGATGGAAAGTAGAAGTGGGTAGACAAGCTGAGTTCTGAGTATGTTGGAAGATGTGAGATTTACTTTTTGGTAAAATCAACAAGACATACAGATAAATTGGATGCAGAAGGTGTCAAGGAAGGCTGCCAAATTTTCTTCTCAGAAGACTGGAGAAATAAATGCATTCTTTTACAGAGATCAATAGTTTAGTTGTAGACAAGATTAATTTGAGATGTCTTTGAGACTTTCAAGTGGAAATAAATTAATTTAACAAATTAAAGGCTTAGTTTGTGCCAGAAAATGTAACAGGGGTTGGAAATACAAATCTGTAGCCTAAGTTTCAGAGACGTGTATAATCTAGTGGGAGAAAAGCATGTGGACAGGTAAGAGTGCAGTTTACTCATGTTACAGATGAGAAATGAACACGGTATTATGGAAAAGTGGAGAATTTAGAAAGATTTATTCTTGAGGCATGAGTTGACCCTCACTTAACAAAAATATGAAGAGAATATTATTAAGAGGAAGTAGGGCTCTCAGAATTATTAAAACCATAACCTAGAGAACATCAAGGAATGGCTATGGGTTGCTTGCTTGCCTCATGTACAAGGTGTGCGCACCTTTATGTACCATCTGTTATCTCAGAGATGTGATTTCTGCAGTGTAAAAATAAACGCAAATCCTCTCACTGGTAATTCTTTCTCATGCTTCTTTCAAATCAACTTTCTGGAGTAAGTAATAAATATTCCTTTTACATTTTTTACTTCCTCACATTTGACTTATCACAGCAATTTGTCTTCCACTCTTACCATGCTTTTGAATGGTAAAAGATACCAATGACCACCTTATTGGCAACCTAATGGTTGTATTTTATGACCATTTCTGCTCAGTGCAAGGGCCCTGAGGGTGCACATTATCCTGCAGCTTACTCCTCCATCAGCCATGTCATCACACAGGGTTCTCTCACTACTACTACTAGGATTCTTTTTTTCAGTTTTGGTCGGGGCTGGGTTTGAACCCGCCCCTACTCCTTTGAGCCACAGGTGCAGCTCCACTACTAGGATTTTTTATTTTCATTGGCTCTTCCACTTAATCGAGGTCATTAAAAATTAACGTTTCCCAGGTTTGCATCTTTAAGTGGCTGTGCCCCTCCCTATGCAGTCTCCCCAGGTGATGTCATCTGCTTTGATAGCTTCGGTTATTACCCACATGCTCATCTCTCCCAGCAGCACAGCCCAGCCTACATTCCTTCCTCAATTTCAGACGCATGAAGCTAACTATTGCTGGAAATCTCTACTTGGTTATTCCACAGGTACTTCAGTCTATCATGTCCGAAACTCATAATGTTATCATTGTGCCTCTGTACTAAGTATAGACCTGCTTTTCTATTCTATGGGTGCATATGGCCCATATCCAATGACTCAGCAAACCCGCTTTTTTGAATTTCTAACTATTCTTTTTTTTTTCTTTTTTTGAGACAAAGTCTCACTCTGTCACCCTGGGTAGAGTGCAATGTCATCATCATAGCTCACAGCAACCTCAGTCTCTTGGTCTCAGTAGATCCTCTTGCCTCAGCCTCCCATGTAGCTGGGACTACAGGCACCCATCACAGTGATGGACTAGTTTTTATCTATTTTTGGTAGACAGGGTCTCACTATTGCTCAGACTGGTCTCAAACTCCTGAACTCAAGCAATCCACCCACCTTAGCCTCTGAGAGTGAACCACTGCAGGGCCTTGAATTGCTAAACATTCTTAACTATCTTCCCTCCTCTCTATTTGTACAACTCTTTTCTTGACTAGGTTCCCATTTGCTCACGTTTGACCACTGTAGTAACATCTCACCTTACTTCCTGCTCCCAGATTTATTCCACAACCCTCCAAGTCCACTTCTCATCTGCCTACTGGATAACATATCCAACATATGGATCTGATTCTTTTATTTCTTTGCTCACATAGGGGCAAAGAAACATCTTTCCTTTCTATCTTCAGTTCATGACTAAGGCCCCTAAAACAAAAAACATGTTAACAAGAAAAAAGCATACAGATTTATTCAATAAAAGTTTTATATGACAAGGGAGCCTTCGTGAGGAAACAAAGACCCAAACAAACAGGAAAATCTGTGTACCTTTATGCTAAGTGGGTAGTCATGGATAAGTATGATTGAATACAAAGGTCTGGTCTAATGGCAGCCAGCTGGGGAAACAGCAAGAATGGCCTGTTCTCTGTTCAGAATCCTCTTGGTCACCTTGACTCTTTAGTATTAAGGATGTTCGTTTTCTTTGGGTAGAGAGAAAGCACTTTTCAAGGGAGGTTTCATGACTATTTCAGAAGAGAAGTGCAAGGGGAAAGTGAGAGAGTCCTTCCTGCTTCTGCTGTTGTTTCAAATACCAAGGAGCCATATTTTGGGGTACCATATTCTGAACCCCATCATTCAATACTTATCAATGGTTTTATATTTGTGTAGGATATATCCTAAGCTTTGCAATGTGACCTATAAAAATATCCCCTCTCTCCCCTACCCTCCTATAATTTTTCTAGTTTTGATCACCCACCACTTTCCAACCACTCATTTTACATTCTAGTCTCAAGGACTGCTTAGAATTCTTAAATACACGCAATGCTGTTATGCTCCTCCCTGTCTGTAAGTGTAGTGTCTTCTTTGCCTGCAATGTGCTTTCTTTAACTGAATAACTCCTACTCAACCTTCCTCACTCTGTCACCTTCTCTATGAAACCTTCTTTGACTAGACTTCTGAGTCTCCTGTTCAGTATTTCTAAAGAAAATTCTACTTCCTTCTTTAAATCATTTTTTCTAACTAGATTTTAATAAGCTATATACTTATCTGCCTCTCCTTCCTAATTAGTAGTTTCTCAAGGACAGAGCTATCTCTTAACTATTGTATATTACAAGCTACTAACCCAGTGCCTGACTTGGAGGGGGCACATAGCAAACACATGTCAACCAACCTGCGGTGAATGATGGAGCATGTTACAAATAAGTATGAAGGCAGATATTAGGGCCATCCATTGAAGATGGCCTTTAACTAAGAAGTTTGGACTTTATCCGAAAAACAATGTGGAAACAGTGGAGATTTTCAAACAAAAGAATGAAATCCTTTATCTCTGGCTACATATATACGTGGGGTAAGTGTATGTATGCGTGTGTGGTAGGGGAAGTGGGGAAGTGGGATGTTGATGGGATATTCCAAACCTGGAAAGTGTCCACATGGATATTATGTGAGTTCAACCTTTAATTGGCATCTACAATACTTTTCTTTTTAGTATATATTATGAGAGTATATTTTTATTAATAACATCATTAAAATAAGTGTTACACTAGCTGTATTCTTAATAGAAGTCATAAATTGTCAGCAATCAGTAACCAGGAGTTAGAAAGAGAGAGAAAGAGAATCTAGAATGAAAACCTAGAAGACGGGGAAGAAAATAAGATTATAAATGGAGGATGAGGGCAGGACATAGACAATATCCCCAATTCAACTTATTGTCACGGAGGACAACAAGTAGCTATTCCTTATCTAATAATTATTAAATACTTACAGTTGGAGTGAGCATGATAATCAGGATTCCTGCCCTCAAGAAGATTATCATCCCCAATAATAACGAGAAATAAGAAGATGGTACTAAATATTAACAACAGAGAAGACCAGAATGGTATCACCAGAAGCAAACTTAGGTCATATTTCAAGTTGCCTCTTCAGTGAATGGAAGACATGAGGATGAAGTAAAGATGGGAGTTGGCCAAACCAAAATGAAAGAGAAGCGTGTTTTGGACCTAAGAACTGAAGGAACTGGGAGTGTAAGGCATAAATGAGAAACTAGGCGAAAACCAACTTTTGGAGTGCTTAAAGGCCATGGTAAAAAATGTAAAATTTGTTGTCAAGGAAATTGCAAACCATTTATTTATTTATTCAGCCATCTAGTCCTTCATTAAATACATATCTAGCATTTTCTCTGCCCTATGTATAGGGAAGGAAAAATACCTTTTCCTCCCACCTATCTTAGATTTATGGGCTGGTGCACCTGTAACAAAAGATACAATCACAAGAGAAAAGCATATACATTTATTTAGTATGTTTTATATGACACAGAAGCCTTGATAAGGAAATGAAGATCAAAAGAAGCAGTTAAGCCTGGGTGTTCTACACTAGCTTTGATGAAACATGGAGAGTTGTAGAGAAATGTGATTGGACAAAGGACATAGGTAAAAGAGTAAATTTAGTAAGGCCCGTTTCTTCAGATGCCCTTTTGAAAGAATTGTGCACCTGTCCTCCAGGTAGAGGGAGGGCACCTCTCACATGAAGGTTTTATGACCTGCTTCAGGGAGAAGAGCAGGGAAGGTCAGAAAGTTCTTCTTCCACCTGCCCTTTCTCAAGTTTTTTAGCTTAACATATTCAATATGGGCAGTGCCTGTGGCTCAAAGGAGTAGGGAGCCAGCTCCATATGCCAGAGGTAGTGGGTTCAAACCCAGCCCGGCCAAAAACTCCAAAAAAAAAAAAAAAATTAAATATGCCAAGCTATATTTTGAGGTGGAGTGTTATAAATCCCATCATAAGAGATGTAAATGCTAAAAATATTTCTATAAACAACACAGATAAAATTCCTTGCTCCCATGGAATTTATATTCTAGTGGGCAGAATAATTCTAAAAAATTTTTTTATCTCCAGTAGCCAAAAATTACATAATAAAGGAAATACAATTGTAATGGGCCACTTCATAAATATTATTCACATGGTCCCAATGTAAAGAGCAGATATTATTTAAAAACACGAAAAGGAAGGATAATGATTTCAAAATAGCAGTATTATATAATGAGAGATAAAAGAGGGGGCTGGATGGGAGTTACCTCTGTGGTGTGTGTGTGCACATGGGCCTAACATTACACAAATGAGACAATTAACACTTGTTAAACTCAAATCGTTTGTACATGTGGTCTATACGTCAGTGCGCGCTTAAAATTTCTGTAATTTAAAATAGTTCATACTATTTGAGCTCCTTAAACATTTTATTCTAAAAGATACGATTTAAAAATAAAAGATTAAAGTGGGAATTTTAAAAAGAGATTAAGACAAAAGCACCAGAAGGAAATTTTGCAAGAAATCAATGTGAATCTATTGGTGGTTTGGACTCAGATAATGTAGTGTGAGTAAAAAGCAACAAAGAATTTTGATTAGGAATTAAAATCAATAGAACTAGCTAATTAATTCTCTGAGAAGAAGGTAGCCACAATGCTGTCTGGTTTGAGAGAGGAAGGAGAAAAAGCACTGAAAAGCAGCAATTTGGGCAAGACACTCAAAACTCTCTAAAAGCCTTTGCCAAGACACTTTTTCTGGGACACCAGCCTCTGTCAGATAGCTGCAAAAACTGTCCTAGAAAGAATCTTTAATTTGTTTTCCATCAAAGAGTTTAGGATAAGATATAAGCAGCAAGAACCCTATTGGTCCACCTTATTGCTCTGTAGCTGCCTAGTCCAAAGCCACAGAAACACTTCCAGGTACTTTTGCCAGGCTCTGGCAACCTTCCAATAAATCCAAGTAAAAGGAAAAAGCAAAAACAATGTGTCTTTCAAGAAGTAGCTCAATAGGAAGCCTTATGACAGGAAGGTAGAATTATTTCCTGCTTTTCACTTATAAAGAAATGTATCTTATTTATTTTAAGTACAAAACTATAAAGGGGAAGGAAGGCAGTGCCTGTCAGCATCTTTATGTCAATAGGGACATTCTCTTGGAAGTTCTTTGGTTCCCCGAGTTACCTAATTACTTTGGAGGTTGAAACTTTTTATATCTTCACTTAAGAGGGAAAAAAGCTACAGAGGGACACAAAAGCGAGTTGGTGGGAATCTGGACCAGCAAGGAGGATGAGCTCTGGAGGGCGGAGCCACTGACAGGTTTTATAACTCCAGCATTTGAGGGAGTCTCTTCTCACAAAGGTTCATTTTGTTTGTGTCCTTCAGCTTGTCCTGCTTTTCTTGGTACATTTTTTTTGCCTTTTAATAAATAAATACATTAAATAAAAAACATGTGGAAGCATCTCATCACCCAAAATTATATCTTAAGCATTAAGCTTTAGAATCCTACCTGACAGGTAATATTCTTTTACAGTTAAATTAACTAAAACTCAGGAAAATTCTGTAAACTGCTCAAGATCACAGAACAGGTAGAAAATCAATCCCAGGTGCTATGATTCTGGGGGTTTATGCTATGCCACCTGCTCTTCTCTACAATTGCATTTTAGAGCTTCATATTTTCAGGAAATTATAGACAGAGAAAAAATTCAGCTTCAAGCTGCTCACATGTTAATTATGTCTAGGCTGCTCTGATATTTTTCATCCCAAATGTGCTTAGAATATGCTGGCTATTTGATTATGATAATTAAATTTAGACTAGGAAAGGGTGGGAAATCCTTGCCACTTTTAAATCTTATGTGCTTTTGATTTTTTTAGAGGAAATATGAGTTTAAATTAAAGATGTTTATTTTTGCTATTACAGTTGTAATAAATAGCTGTTGTTAATATTAAAAATGGAACGAGTTTTCAGAATGGTGCTATCCAGCTTCTTGGTTTCTGGGTTAGGTTAGAATTTGAATAGGAATGTATTATGCAGTACAGCTTTTGATCTCATCATTCATTTATTCAGCAAAAAGTATTTTATTAATTTTCTACTCTGTTTTCAACACTATAGTAAGTTCTGTTGATACCAATATAAGTGGAAGGTGTCTGATCTTGCATTTATATGGAATCCCACATCCATAGCAGCAGAAGGTTGATTTAAGTAATTGCATTAATAGTATAGATATTATACATACAATAATGTGAACATACCAAATTCAGTGGTGGCACAAAAAAATAATTATTTATTAGTTAGTTTTTATTGAATTCCAGCTAGTTGCCAAACACAGAACTGGGTACTGGGCACACAGAGATGATGGAGCCCTAATTCTTACCTTCAAGTATCCCAGGGGAAATTTCAACACGTTAAGTCTGCCTGGCATACAGTAGGAATGATTTAATGTTTTTCTAATCATGGAAGAATAAAAGGGAGTAAAGGCAGAAACAAAAGGAGAATAAGAAAATGCTAGCATGGGAGTGAGCACTGATTACTACAGGGACAGTGAAGAGAGAAAATCCACCAGGTCTTGAAAGTTCAGAGGTACCTGCTAGGAGGAAAAAGAATCAAGGCATGTGGAAATGAGATGCTAACCTCGTAAGAAGAGGGGTTTTCAGGCAGAAAGAAAAGACGGTGAGGAATTATACATGTCATATCTAAGGAATACATGTGTGTCTGCAAATAATGCTTTTAATGTCACAAAGCTATTCAGAGGCAAGTATGTCACTATTTCATATTCACTTTCTATAAAGGCTTGTATTATGGGAGGCCTACTTTCCTAAATCCCAAACATCATAATGGTGACCAGCTGTAAAAGAAAGTAACTAGTTTGTTCAACGATAGAATTCCCATTTCCCCAATCACTTTCTAGATTTCCCTTGTTAAGTCTGCCATACGCACACTCACCAATACAATCTCAGTAAGTTGAATTTATGACAAATGTGGTATAGAAAACGCAGATGAGAATTTCGTCTTTGTACAAGACATGTATGCAACAATTCATCTTTATTATCTTCTAATGGCATAGTGTTTTAAATGAAAAGTCTTTGGAGTCAGACAAATCCATGTTCAAATCCACGTTCCACAAATAACTTATTGTGTGACTTGAAGCAAATGAATTTCTTTCTCTGAGCTTCAACTTCCTCTTCCATAAAAATGTAAGGGATAGGAGTAAGTAGTTCATAAAATTATTGAGGAGATTAAATAGCATTCAAATAGTCTAGTACTCATTTAACTGTTCAAGTATGTTACCTTATACCACTCTACCATTAACACAGTTTTTAAAAATATAGTGATGAGAAGTGAATAAAGTGATGGATGAATTGATTTAAGAATGAATGAATAAGAAAATTGGAAATAAAGGCGCCAGCCACGTACACCTAAAGGTGGCGGGTTCGAATCCCCAGCCCGGACCCGCCAAACAACAATGATGGCTGCAACCAAAAAATAGCCGGGCGTTGTGGCAGGCGCCTGTGGTCCCAGCTACTTGGGAGGCAGAGGCAGGAGACTCGCTTGAGCCCAGGAGTTGGAGGTTGCTGTGAGCTGTAATGCCACGGCACTCTACCCAGGGGGACAGCTTGAGGCTCTGTCTCAAAAAAAAAAAAAAAAAAAAAAAGAAAATTGGAAATAAACATCCAACCTGTCTTTATTAAATGTTTTCTACATTTGAAAGATCTTTTAAGTCAATGATAATGTAGCCCAATCAATGGTACAGAGTACGGGATTAATTTTTATTTGCTGAACTAAAATCATTATAAACATCTCTTCCAACCTCACTTAGGTTATCTTCTTAAGTCTTCTGATTCTAAATGAATGGATTATACAAGGTTAATGGTGACCCGGAAATTTCAAGTAGATGGCCATGAGCTGTGACAATACTAAAAGGCATCTGCTGTGGGTTTTGATTTTATCATTAAAAAAAAAAAGTAGTTTCTAGTTTCACTGATGTCTTCATTACAGACTTTTGATATTTTCCTCACAGGCAAGAAAAAAAAATAACCTTCCCAAAGGGGATCTAACATTCATTGAATTCAATATTTTTGCATTTATATTCAATTATGTATTTGAAGTAAAACTGAGAATGGAGTGTTAGAGGCCCCTAGACTCCTGGTCTTAATCATCCTTTCTATCTAAACTTCCATCATCGGTCGTAATGCCCAGTTTCATGTTGTTACCTATCACCTATACACTTAAGATTTCTGAAATTAAATTTGTTATCCAGATATCTCACCTAATCCCCCAGAGTGAATATTCACCTGCCTACTTGGCAGACTGACTGATTTATCTGAATATCCACATTCCCAAAACTGAAATCTAGATCTTTGCCTTCCTGATACCCCAGGCTGCTGTATCCTTACTATTCTCTATTTTTCCTGCTGGCAGGAATGGGTATTCTTCTGGTAGCTTAGGCCAACAAATTTGAAGTCATCTTCTGACGTCTCTCATATCCTTTAGTCCATCAGGAAGTCCCCCTGGCTTGTTTTTCAAATCCAGAATTCTATCACTTCTCATTTCTTCCACTGTTAGAGCCATCATCATTAATCACCTTTACTAATGAAGCAAGCTCCTACCTAGTCTCTCTGATTCTTCCCCTGCCCCTGCCCCTGCTTCCCTGCTTATAGCCTCTTCTAAACACCTGGGAAGAGTTATCTCTTTGAAAAATAAGCCAGGTTAAGTTACTTCATTGTGTGAGAATCTGTAGCGGTTTCCAATCTCATACACGTTCAGGTTCTCTGTGATCTGGTCCTTTGATATGTCTCAGGCCTTTCTCCTTCACTTTATGTGGTCCTCTATCCAACACCTGAGTCCTTTTGCTCTTTCATTAAAACATCAGGAAAGTTCTTATCCTAGGGTCACTCTCCTAGCTATTCTCTTTACCTAGAAGGATTCTCTTCCACATACCCACGTGGCTATTATCCTTCTCTTCTTCAAGTCCTTGTTCAAATGTCTACTCTGAGCAACCCGTTTTATACTGAAAACTAACCCCTCTTATCCAGTTCCACCTTTACTTTTCTCTACTTCTTATGTAACCCTTAATAATTTATATTGTTTATGTAACAATTTATTTTCACTGATGAGATTATCATTCTTAGTCCCCCAGATAGTATATAAACCAACAGACAGAATTGTTTTCCTTTTTGTAGTTTTTGGCTGGGGCTGGGTTTGAACCCACCACCTTCAGCATATGGGGCTGGTGCCTTACTCCTTTGAGCCACAGGCACCACCCGACAGGAGATTTTTTAAAACAATCTGTTCACTTATGAACACCAGGCTCCTTGAACATAGTAGATGCTCTGTAAATACTTGCTAAAGAAGTGAATACAGAATGGGAAAAAAGAAACAAATCTCTATGCACTGAGTACCTGTCACCTGTCATAATAGGAATTTTGTATATTACCAGCTAATCCTCCTGATACCAAAAAAAGACTGGAGTCATGAGCTCCACTTTACAGAAAACTGAAGTTGAAAATTGAAAATACTTGTGTTCAGGATCATGCAGTAAGTAGCGAAGGAAGGCTCAACCTCTGTTCTTTCTGTGAAAAGAGTGCTTATTCCTGGAAATGATGCTACAGTCGGTAAGGCAGGAACTGTGACTGGTGGGATTCTTTCTGAAATCTCTAAAATGCAATGAAAACTTTTTGGGCACTGGGCCTTTTCAAATGATGAGTTTGATGTCATTGCTTCAGTTAATGCTGAAAAAACCATTTTTTTAATGAGATGCCAAGGCTCACACATTGATAAATTATAAAATGCATTCTTACTCTTCCAATTACTTAATTATCATTAACTTATATTATTTTTTCCTACCAGATGAGTAAAAGGATGGTATATTTACACATGTAGACAGTACTTATTCCTGAGGGAAAAGTGCTGAAAGCTCCTCTCCCAATAGAACTTCTCAAGACAGATCCCTTAAGAGAACAAAAACCAGTTTTCATTTTGCCAAAAACCATGAAATGAAAAATGTGACTGTGTTATTCATAATGATAATGTTGTAGTATGGTCAAAACAATGGCCTGTGGTCAGAAACCACTCTCATATGGCCATATCGAAGCAAGTAGTGTGGTTTCATTGATTCCAGCTTTTGATAAATATAGCTTATCCAAAACAAATTTCCTCCTAAGAACATAAAACTTTATAATGCTACACTTACCACCACATTATAACCTACTTGGGAAGCCCTTCATAGAGTGTAATGTGAGTAATAGGAATCAGATAAATGTCTCCTATCTTGATACCTCTTAAAAATCACATTAATTGAAGAGAAGAATTCACAGAGCATTTTGTGTTGCCTTGGACTTACAAGTAACTTAAGACAGCATGATATCATTTACTTGGGGGTGGTGCATAGGTATATAAACAGGGTAGAAAAAATACAATAGCCTGGCTTTTGTGCAGAAGAACATAGGACAATCTAATAAAATACACAGGCAATTGAGTAGATGTTAAGTCACTATTGTTCTATGTATATACTTCTCTTTTCCTTTTTTTTTCTCACTGTTCAAATCACGTATTATTTTATGCGATCCTCACAGTAAGCCTTAAGATGTGGGCAGGCAGGTATTATCATCTTCCTTCCTAAATCTCTAACTGATTTCCCATCGGAACTCTCAGCAGTAATTCCCAGAGAGGTCGTAATTCTCTTATGACATTGGATTACTATGCTGTAGAGTTATTTCTCTGCACATCTGATTTCTATATTTTGGCTGATTCTTTTACATTTCTTCTATTTTTCTTATGTCTATAATTCACCTGTGTGGTTCTAACCCTAACTCAGTTTTCTTAACTGATGATAGATAAAATAATGTTCCTTACCTTGTAAGAATGTTATAGGTCTTAAAGAAAGTGATAAATGTATAGTGCATGGCGTAATGCCTAGCAGGGTTGAGTCGCAGAGCCTGAGCATTCGGCCAGTACACTATTTTAAAGGAACAAACCATTGCCTTTCTGGTGTCATGATACAGACCCTGTACCATGAATGGGGCAGGTGCTCACTGTGCACTGAACCGAGAGGGGAGTGAAAAGCTGCCCTGTGCTATGTGAACAGTGGGCACTCTGGGTAACGGCATCAGTCTCTCTCCTCTTGTGCACTTCTCTTACACATATCATTTTGTTCCCTTATTGTCTTTCTCTCATAAATATGGATCATTCTAGTTAGTTAAAGATATACTCATAGCTCAGTTGAGGAATACTTAAAATATTATGGTATTTCTTTTTAAATAGAAATACCATAGTATTTTAATGTTATTAAATACCATAATAGTTTAATGTTATTTTAATTTTAATGTTTTCTTGGGAAAAGAGACAAAGGTAAATAAAACAAAGTCTATAGCAGAGAATCTATATGATTTTGTAACCAGCCTTGGGAAAGGTAATGTAACCCAGGCCTTAGAAACAGTCCTGTATATCTCAAAGAAAAAGAAAATCAAAGGCATATGGGAACACAGAAGGATTACACTAGACCTAGAAAGTAGTTGCATAAAACTCTGCGTCATAAAATCAGAAAGACTTTGAACACACAGGGGGAAAATGCTTTTTCGTAAGTAGCTTATTTGCAGAGAAAGCAATTTTATGAGTCTGACTAAAACTGTGGGAAAAGAGATCTGGCAAGTGAGGAAAGGTAAATGGAAATTAATTGTAAAACACTAATTATTGCTCATCTTAGATGCATAAAATCACACTGATAGCTTATTGGTTTTAAAAATGATGACTTTAATGTTTTACTTAAGTAAAATACAAAGAAAGCATTAATCATTTTACAGACTTATCCCGAGACATGGCTTCACTGACCTTTTTCAGGTAATTGGCCTTTAATTTCTCATCAGTGAGTATCTTCTACAAGGTTTTCTCCAGATTAAAGCCCTTTAATCTGGAGGCTAATTATAGGTCAGGGAATTCTGTATTACTTCCATGTTATGTATGGAAAAATTGAGACACAAATAGAATGAAAGACTCACATTTATAGAAAATACTTGTGCGAAGCTTAAAATGAAGTGCAAGTCTCTGGACGCCCCCGCCCACCATCGTCTCTGTTAATGAAGCCTTCACTGAACTTAGTGAACTGTGTATTGTGTGCCACATATTGTACTCAGAACTAGAAATACAGCAGTAAGCAAACCCAGTCAAGCAAACAGTCAAGCAAACCCAGTTAGCGTGAGTGCAAGTGCCATGAGAGACAGACACAGGGAATGGTGAGCTCCTGTGAGAGGAACCTGTCACTCAGGCTCAAAGAGTCACAAAAATCATCCTCCAAGAGGATATGGAAAACAGACAACTACAGAGAAGTTATCCAGTGAAGAGGGATAGGGGAAAGGCAGAACAGGAAGAAAGTATTCCAGTCTGCACATTTTATTACTCAAATTCAAATGTTGTTGTGTTTTTCCACTCTCATTCATCTGCAGTCTGACCGGAAGTCATATTTTTTCAAAGCTGTTCCCTATAAATGTGCATCTGTGATAAACTTTCTGTTTAGCACTCTGCAGTACTAGCAAATCATTCCTTATGTCTTAATTATGAAATAAATCTTTGCATACAATTTCAAATTCCCCTATAAAATATAAGCAACAAAAAAAGAACAAAAATAAAAACTAAAAATGATAGCTCTGAGTTTTCAGCAGAATAAATTTTATTAAAATGATCTAAAACAAAGGTATGTGATAAACCTTGAAAGGTGTGAAATATGCTGGGTCCAATGCCCAATGGATGCCACTGTGAAAGCTGGGAATGTCCTATGATCAATCACTCAAAAAATGTTCTATGCTAGAAGGCTTTAGGGACACAAAAACAATAATATGCTAATAAATGTCTCTGGCCTTCTATGTGTGCAGCAAGCTCAGCACACATAGACCAGGATGAGAATCTTGATCAAGAGCTTAAACTAATGAGATTTCTCAGGAGGAATCATGGATTTATGTCAGGATAACAAATATCAAAAACTTACACCATCACTAGCCTCACCTTGCCCATGGCAGACACTGTTAATTAATCATGATTCTCGTTCCTGCTAAGTAGACTCAGGCCCTCATTTAGAGGAGTAATTGACCAGGTTGCCTCCCCACTATAACAAAAAATAAATAAATAACCACAGTATTCTAGTATCAGTTTTAGCAAGTTTACTTACCTTATTAAACTTCATATTTCCTCCTCTGTAAAATAGAAATAGTGACATTTACCTCCCTTGTTATTATGAAACTTACAAAGCATAATATTTCTGAGATAGCACCCAACATATGGAGGTCTAACAATTAAGTTCACAAACTCATCCAAGAAAAGGTACTACAGATCTCATTGCTGAAGTACTCCCTTTGGGAAGCTATGCATCAACACCAGTGTCTAGTCCACCCTCAAAGCAATTTTGGAACTCTTTTTCTGAAATGACCATCAGAGCTATTATTGTATGGCACACATTTACCCAAGAAAAATAATGAATATTGCTCAGAAAGACCCTATCACATCACACGTCGACTGATGTACCAAGGTTATGAAACCTTACTGATTTGTTTGTACAGTGCTGCCAATGTAAGCTCACAGAGGCAAGTTTGTAAACTTAATTGTCAGACCTTGTATAATAGTACATAATAATTCTGTAATGCAGGACTTCTTAAGGTAGCAAAAAAGTTTGTTGAGAATGACTTATTCACACACTGGAATGAAAATTACATACTTTATATGCTTAACATATTAATTTGAAAATTGATGTGTTATCCATATGAGGGAGGCACTGTGCTCAGTAGTGATGATCCATTTGTGAGCAAAAGAAACAAACTCCCTAACATCAGGGTGCTTATAGGCAAGGAAGGAAGACAGATCTTAACAGTACAATCAGTCAAACTCCCTCATCCCCGCACAGAAGAGGTTATAATTATCGTCAATGCTGCAAGGAAAAATGAGGACTCTAAAAGTCACACACGTGTCACTGCCAATTCTTCTGAACTATGGAAGTGATGAAAAGGTTTAGCATAGACTAAGTGAATAGGAAATACTAAAGAATCAGAGATATGGATGCTACCGAAAGAATTCTTTGTCTGCATGCCCCTGTGATCACAGAGCAACATCCAAAAGATTCAAATCCAGGATGGTGAAGAAAGGAGAAAAGGTAGACAAATGGCTTATTGGCAAAACAGATTGAAAGTGAGAATGATGGTGTGTTAGTCTCCTGTCAACTCTCTGTACTCTGGGTAGATCTATTGCTCACACATCAAAGAGTAGCCCCATTAACAGCCCTGCATCAGTTTGTGTATCTGAAATGGCCTGACAAGTAGCTGAGGATGCATACATTTTATTCTCAGAGATTCTCCATAGCAACCTCCTTTATCCACACATACACAGAACTATGGAGATTGTTAAGGAGGTCCTGCTCAGCTGGAGTTACAGAACATCAGGCATCTGTGTCTCATTACCTCTGCCTGAACAGACACTCAGAACAGGGCTTGGAAATTCAACAGTCCAGGAACACTTGCCAACAGGAATATCAGTAGTGTAAGCCTAATACCTGAACATCGAGCATGAGAACCAGCCATGATTGAGCAGTCATATCATTTTTAAGGGTCCAGGAAATCAGACATCATTCATAGTGCTATTAGATGTATGGCAAATGCATTGGTGGAATCGTAGGATGAATATGGACAGTATAATTTTGGTAGTTCACTTTGCCTTTTTTAAAAAGGAAAAAAATGTGTTGTATTTTCAATGTAGGTCAGTTCAAGCCATGAAAATATGGATTATCCTAATTTTCCATAGCCTTATGGATCAAACACAAAAGGAGGAAAGAAAGAAGTAGGTAGCTCCCTAAATAGATGTTGTCAGAAAATGGGCCATGGTTTTCTAATCTGGACTCATCTGCATTTCTAGAAAGGAATGCAAAATGCATTTTCTGAGAACCAGAGAAACTCTAATCTACTTATTTGAAGGGAATTTCACTGATATGCTCAAGATTATTTAATCTAAACTATAATAAAATATGCCAAATTGATTAGACTCATAATAAAACTATAGAATGTATGCACTATAAATTCTTAGTTAATATCTACTTAAACTTCCTGTATCTAATCATCACACTAAGAATAAAACAAGGGTAAAATAAAGCCATTAATGGTAAGATGCTCAGTAACTAGAAGAATATAATGAAGAAATTTAAGAAGAATAACTAGGCAGATAGGAGTAATAATCAAGCAGAATTTAAATCATAATAAGGCTAGCCTCATGGAAAGATTCTGAGGTCTGCTAGAACATGTTCCCTGTTAGCAAGGATGCCACCTTTCATTCAAAAGAAATAGATATAATTGTAGTTGAGGAAGAAAAAGTATATAATGATTTATTACTAGGTAGGGGACATCCCTATGAACATGAAGCTTAAAGATATATGCACGTTATTCGGTTAAGGATTTAAAACAGAAAACCTGAAGTGATGTTAAAAGACTGTGACAGGCCATTCAATTAACCACTTCCCTTTAAGTTTCCTATACACCGCCTTCATTCCAGCTGATCAATCTTACACCTCCCTGACACATCCTCTTTCTCTGCCATTCCTAATAGTGCTCCACCAGACTGCTAGACTTGGCTGTCATCTACATCTGTGAATTTCCTCATTGACTGCAATGATTGCTACGTCTCTTATTTCCACCTGTAGAAAGTCAATTCCTAACGTAACTTCTGCACTGACGCCACTCCTAAGCTCCTCTCTCCATTTTCTAGGTCTTAGACACTTCAAATACAAGACATCCCAAATGAAACTATATATCATTCCCAAAGAATGTGACTCTTGTCCTCCAACAGCCCTGTTAGTGAATAGTATTGCCATCAATTCAGAAGTCTTTTTCCTTTACTCTTCTGTCTGTCTGATTCATAATTCCTTTCAATCTTAGTTCTGAAATGTCTGTACCAATTGCTTGTCTTCTCTATCACAGTGACTGGTTTGTGCCCTTATCATCCCTGACTATCCTCCTGTGATAACTTTTGACTGGTTTCTTCACCTCTAGTCTCCACCTACCATTATAACTTTCTGCCTTTCTAATCTATCTCCCCTACCACTACCAGTAGTCCTAGCCTTGAGACAATGTACTTCATGAAAATCCTTAGATAGGGTTGGCACGACTGCCCCTTGGAGTTGTCATATAAGATATTCACACACTGGGTGAGAAATTGGCCTGATAATCTCTAAGGCTCAATTGCTAATCAAGGACCAAGGTCTAGTTGTACAGAACCATTGATGCTGCTTATTCAAATGACATTCCTTCGCCTCACCTCAATGTATTGACTCAAGTGTCCTGAGCATAGACACCTGAATTATATTTTTTAGGCTTTCCCAGTGATTGTGATAGATATCTGATTTTTGAAAACTCTAAGATCTTTTAAAATTATAGATTCAGTGATTGTAACATTCTAATTCAGAGTCCAATTTGCTATTCTAAGAGAATAGTTACAAAAGTATTAAAGATTTCAGAGTGGCTCACATGGAATGGAAAAACATTAATTCAAACATATAAATTCTGGTAAATGTGTGAAAATAATTACATCCTATTAAAAGCATGCTTCATGCACATGTTTTCCAGCACATATATTTAAAGAGTTTTCTTTAGTTTCACACGTGATGTTAATAGGTTACACATGAAAGGTTCAACTATATATTTTATAAACATAGTGCTGAACGCTATTCTATGCAAAGTATTTAAAAACTACATTTAGATAAAAAAAACAATTAAAATTTAGCAAGACAGAAGAAAAAATCTGTTAAAATTAAAGCTCTTAAAGTAAATATTTATATTTTTTCAAATGCTGTTTTTAGCTAATGAAAGAATTCCTGCCTCACATGCATGATAACGTGTTTCCTACATCAGTAAGTTCCTGTGGACATTAATAGCTCATGACCTAGCAGTAGAAACAAGCCTCTATAAAATTAACTATAGTAGATAATAAAGTTTATTATCCAATCAGTGCTATAAATAAACTGTTATAAAAGAAAAAAAGATTGAAATGATTAAAATAGTCTTTACAAGGACCATATTTGAAATTTAAGCCTAAACCCTATGATTTCAGAGGTTGAATTCCAATATAGCCAAAGCATATGGAAACACAGATGATTGGATGCAATACAGGTATATTCATGAGCAAGGAGATGTGTATGTATGTATGATTAATTACAGTATATAAAAATAACTTTTATATTTAGTCCATGCTTTTTAAAAGTTAAAACACCTTGTTTCACTAAGAAAATGACATGAAGGCTATGTTAACCAGTTTGATGAAAATATTTCAAATTATATATAAAAATAGCACACTGTACCCCATGACGGTATTAATGTACACAGCTATGATTTAATAAATAAAAAATAAATAAATAAAAGACACCTTGTTTCAGTATTAAATGTACAATTAATTAGAATAAGAATTCATTTTCCCATAAAAACAATTTTGCAAAGTGTGCTGAGGATCCCAGAGATAGCTATTAAACATGGAATAACTTTAACTGTAATACAACTAGTACTAACTAAAACTGGAGACCTTAAAGCAAGAGATCAGAAGGGTGGAAACAAGCAAAAAAAAAAAATTATTTGTTTCCTTTCCTTTACTACAAAAGAGCTAGAATCTGACGTATTTTGTGAAGAAACACTGGCTTCTTTGCAAATGTATCGCTGTTTCCTCTAGTTCTCAGTAACCATTGACATTCAAAGCCAGTTACTGTAGTGCCCTTGATCATGGCATATGGTAAGTTAATAGAGAAACCTTGTCCCTATCACAGTGAGAAATTTGTTCTGCCTTCATATATCAAGGAGGAAAATGTAGCTTAAACAAGGGAGATGTGGAAATACTTAATGTGGAGTTATGAGATTTCCATAGCTATCAGGGATTCAGCACCCCCAGCTGTTTTTCTCTTCTAAACCCTTCTAACCTCAAAGTGCCAGCTAACTACTGGATCTGTATACCCAGCATGTTTATATGGCCAGGAAGGGTGAAAGGGTACTTTCAAAATGAGTCATTTTCCTTTGTGGAATCTTCTGCCTACATCTTACAGACTAAAAACTAGTCATATGTCATGTTAGACTGCAAGATTTGCTAAAAAATGTGGTATTTTAATTGAACCCTTTACCATCCCAAATAAGATTAGAGATGTATTGCTGACAATGAAGGGGACAGTGGATATTTGCAGGCAATCAGTAATCTCTGCCAAGTTCCTCAAATGCCCGCCCTGTCAGATTACTTACCTCCATTCCTATTGACCTAGTAAAGCTATCTCAAGTCTATTTAAAAAAAAAAAAAAAAAAAAGACTCTGACAGGAATGATCCTAGGGCAATGGTTCTCCACTTTGGCTGCACATTAGAAGTACTTTTAGTATCTCTTAAAAATGTGGATGCTCAGGCCACACCCAGGCCAACTAAGTCAGAAACTGACTCAGTGTGATCCTGGCTTACCAGAAGACAGGTAATCTACACGGCACTATATCCTGTCACTTGTTTCTGCTACATAATCAAGTGATATAAAAACTGCATGACATGAGTAGAGAATAATTTTGGGAGTGGTGGCACTTCCCATCCTGCCAATTATTTGTCTCTGGGGTAACTTTTCTTACAAAAACTAACTGCTCCTTTTTTTCAGCAGAATCTTCTATAACATCTAAAACACAAGATTCTCTGAAGATCCCAACCTCCTTTGCTAATGTTGGCCCTCTTTGATACCTATACTCCTTACGCACTCCCATATTAGAAACTTTATACGGCTCCCAAATAATTCTCAAAATTGTCCACACCTCTGTCTTATCCCAAATCTACACAGCAACCAAAGGGACTTTTAAAATACACAAACACACACAGAGGCTCAATGCCTGTATCTCAGTAGTTAAGGCATCAGCCATATACACCAGGGCCGGCAGGTTCAAATCCAGCCCGGGCCTGCTAAACAACAATGACAACTGCAACAACGAAAAGCTCCATGCATTGTGATGGGCGCTTGTAGTCTCAGCTACTTGGGAGGCTGAGGCAAGAGAATTGCTTAAGCCCAAGAGTTAGAGGTTGCTATGAGCTGCGATGTCACAGGACTCTACTAAGAGCGACATAGTGAGACTCTGTCTCAAAAATAAATAAATAAACAAATAAATAAAACACAAACCTGATCCTCCCATTCCTCTGTGTAAATCCTGGAATAACTTCCTGTTGATCCAGAACTCTCTGATTTGTAAAATCCCCCTCCTGGCGGCTCCCTGCCTCATCTTAGTCCACTTAGCACACACTTGCACAGCAGCGTCCTTTCCTGCCTCCCTCCTTTATAGTTAACCTCTGCTGACCAAGCACATGGAGTCCCCGGACTCTGTCAAACCTGCACACTCATTTGTTCATTCCTATGGGGGGACGCCTTGAGGGCCTCCATGAGCAGGGTCCCCACCCATGCCATACTTCTCTATAGTCCTCATTACAGTTGTCAGTAATTATTTTAAATGCCCTGGATTAGTTTTTATGAAGGCAGAGAACATCATCATTATTTTGTTTCAGAACCTAGAACTCCTCCCATCACAGAATTCCTATTCAGTAATATAAAGTTAAAGGATTTCTGAATGAACATGTGGAGGAATGAGTAGCTGGGATACTGAAATGAGAACGGTGGATGGGAGACAAACTGAAATGGTCATAGACAGCTGCCTGTAACTCAGTGACATGTGAACCAAGTAAGGTCTTCTCGCCTTTTACAATATGTGTCTGTGTCTTTGCAGGTTGTGATTTGATCCCTGTACAGTATCTCCGCTGGGGTGACCCTGAGCCCATTGCAGCAGTGGTGTTCGCCTGCCTTGGCCTGCTGGCCACCCTATTTGTTACCGCAGTCTTCATCATTTACCGTGACACACCCGTCGTCAAGTCCTCCAGCAGGGAACTCTGCTACATTATCCTTGCTGGCATCTGCCTGGGCTACTTATGTACTTTCTGCCTCATTGCGAAGCCCAAACAGATTTATTGCTACCTTCAAAGAATTGGCATTGGTCTCTCTCCAGCCATGAGCTACTCAGCCCTGGTAACCAAAACCAACCGTATTGCAAGGATCCTGGCTGGCAGCAAGAAGAAGATCTGTACCAAAAAGCCCAGATTCATGAGTGCCTGTGCCCAGCTGGTGATCGCTTTCATTCTCATCTGCATCCAGCTGGGCATCATCGTGGCTCTCTTTATAATGGAGCCTCCCGACGTCATGCACGACTACCCAAGCATCCGGGAAGTCTACCTGATCTGCAATACCACCAACCTAGGGGTCGTCACTCCCCTTGGATACAATGGACTGTTGATTTTAAGCTGTACCTTCTATGCTTTCAAGACCAGAAATGTCCCAGCTAACTTCAACGAGGCCAAGTACATCGCCTTCACAATGTATACCACCTGCATCATATGGCTGGCCTTCGTGCCGATCTACTTTGGCAGCAACTACAAAATCATCACCATGTGTTTCTCTGTCAGCCTCAGTGCCACGGTGGCCCTAGGCTGCATGTTTGTGCCGAAGGTGTACATCATCCTAGCCAAACCCGAGAGAAACGTGCGCAGCGCCTTCACCACGTCCACTGTGGTGCGCATGCACGTGGGGGATGGCAAGTCGTCCTCCGCAGCTAGCAGATCCAGCAGCCTCGTCAACCTGTGGAAGAGGAGGGGCTCCTCCGGGGAAACCCTAAGGTAAAAGTCCTGGGGACACAGTGGGGCACTGTCCCTTGTAGCTGAAGCAGTGGCAATTACTTCTCAGGTCTTTTACATGGAAGAGAGTTAAGCGAAAGAAATGTTGGACGGCAGGGTGCCTTAGGGCTCTGAGCCCTCTCCTTGAATGGTTTTTGTGGGAGTCATTGGATATGGGTCCAATTTCTTAGGCCGAGGCTGGGAACATGGAACTTGTGGTCTCTACTAAAGCAAAGAGTTGTAGCAAAACAGGAGTGAGGTTGAAAGGGTAGTGAGAACAGAGTTAAGTCACTAAGCTAAGGCAAGGACCCCCCAAGTCCTGAGGGCCAGAGAGACCTTGTGGGCTGTGTTCTAGCTCACCAGCGCAGAGACATGCTGAGAGCAGATTGCCCAGAGCATACTCGTGGGACTATGTACTCATGGACCTGAACCTTACTCAGAGTAAAGCCCTGGAATGCCAACCACATAGACACACAAGAATGTAGAATTTATATTTTTGTTCTTAATGGCAAGCTGAACTCTTTGGGAGATAAATAATTGAAAATGGAAAAACAACAAAGTAGCTTTGCATAGACTCATCCTGAACCCCTAGTCAGTTTCTCAGTGCTCTGCTGTCTGTAGTCCCATCCCACCTCAGATTCCATATTATGGATTATTGGACAATTTCTACCTGAAAATAATCTGGGCCCCCCACAGCCAATTTCTTCCCCTGGGAGGTACCTCCTTATATGGTAAATGATCCCAATGGTTCAAAAGACAGTACGATGGGAACTTGGGAACAAATTCTGAGCATCAAAAAGTCACATAAATTGTTAATAATTAGGAATAAGAATGTCCTTATTTCCATAGACTGGGAATAAAGAACAACTCTGTTTAAGAAGTATATGTCCAAAGAGCTAGTCAGGACATCAGACTTGTTAAATCTACCAAGATTTGATAGTATTTCTAAAAGCTAGACATATAAATGGAAGATATATATCTTTCAAATGGAAGATAAATATCTAGGTAATATTGCTTGAACTATTCTCCTACTTAGGTTGCCTGAAAGTCCTATTATCTATCAGCTCTAATTCCTCAAAGCATGCATTATATTGATGGTAAAGACACTGTGTCTGCTATGATTGAGAAGGACTCATGGGATGCTTGAAGTTTATCTACAAGCTCTAATTCATTTGCATCACTGACTCGTACCCTTGCCTCTTTTGATTCTTGTCTGTTTCCTTCACATTGCTCATCTCTTTCCATCAACACTGTGCAAGACATTCAACTAAATTGTAATTTGTTGCTTCTCCTTCTTAAATAATTCCCAGCAGTGTCACAGTCTGTACACAAAAGGACTTCTATATATCCAACATGCTGACCTACCTCCCATCTCCCTGCCTTCCTCATCCCTCTGTGAAGCATTCTTCTTCTGAAACTTCTGCAAGATCAGCTTTTCATTTTGGCTAAGAAAATTTATTTTTCAAACTTTTGTTTTATTGGCTTTTCTTCAAACCTTTCTTCAAACAAAATCTTCCAGAGAAACCGGATATATAAAAAGGCAGGTTGACAGAGGAGAGAATTGTGAGTCTACATCTAACCACTCCCAAAACTCACCAGAGAAGGCTCCCTAGGGAGACAGCAGGGAGTGACAGCAAAGAACACGGGCTGCCCTTAGTTTGTACACTGCACTGCTGTTTTATCTCTGTGCAACTTTCCTTTTGCTTCTGACAAATTGGGATCACATCCCCTACCTCATAGGATTCTAAAAAGTGAAGGAGACAATATCTGTGAAGGTTGAGCACATAAGTAAACCCTTTGAAGGTATCAAAGTGTACTGCTAGGGAGTACTGGGATTGAACACCGACAGCTTCACTTACTGAGTGTGTAACCTTAGGCAAATTCACTTATCCTCGCTTTGCTTTGATTTCCTTCTCTGAAAAATGGGGATAATGGAATACATACTTCACAGATAAGTTGTGAGAACTGAACGGTTAACACATGTAAACGTCCTGTTACATAGTAAGCATTTTGTAAGTATTTTCTATTCTGATTATCTAAGATTCCTCAACTATGAAAAGATATAATATGTATTTAGTGTTTAGTATCAGCACATAGAAAGTATTCCATAAATAGCAGCAGAACTATATATAATTGTGTTTAGCTGCAAGCAACAGAAAGTTACTATTTTCAGAGGATTAAACTCTTTGTTTTGGGTTTCATTATCCTATTTTCAAAGGATTATACTCTTTGGGTTTCATTATCCTCGTGTTACGAGAAATATGGAAGGAGACAGCTCCTGGCATTTGGGTCAGTGATGCTGGATCCAGCACCTGTCAGGCTTCTTCCATCCTTGAAAGTCACCTGTCAAGTACACAATCAAAATAATCTTCATTGCAAGAGAGCATCATAAAAAGCAGTACAAGTCTATGGAGACATTGATTATACAGTCTGGGTTTTCCAAGGCATCTCCACCTTAATGCTGTCCAGCCCCTGGCCAGGCAGTCTAACACATTCCGTATTGCAAAGCAGACTCATTGGGGGGGGTGGGGGGGGCTTTGTCAACTTTGTTCATCATTGTGCCTCCAATGCCTACCTATGCCTGGAAGGGTGTTTTGGCACACAGATGAGACTCAGTAATGAGTCTTGGTATGTTTGCTGAGTGAATGAATTTGGGTTGGAATAGGACAGGTAATTTTTACTTGTCTTCAGTGTCCACATTGCTACTCCCTAGTGGTCCTATTAAATTTCATAAGATTCACCCTGTAATGCCCTGTATTATAAATATCTTTCACACTCGTATGGCCATCAGTCTCTGCTCAAGAATCAGATCATTGATCTCATGCTTTGCTATAGTTGTAATGTTCCTCCAGTAACATTCAATTAATATTTCATCTATTTCTTTTCTATGTTAGTGAACAAAGGGACAAACAAAAAAAAAGAAAAGAAATTGTACTGCTCATACCAATAGAAAACAGAAATCCAAAGGATTTTGCTGAAATATTTTAATTTGTTTTCCCTACAGAGCCATGTAATTCTTGATTGGATTTTGCAGTTGGTGCATTTGGGTGTTCAAATCTCAAAGAGGTTAAGAGGGACTATTGACAATTGTTGAGTTTTCTTTCTGTAATTTTGACAAATCTTGGTCTTTCTGATTATATTATAGAAGGCTCCAGTCTGATTATACACATACTTCTTTTTTACCATTAACCAGGATCTAGAGGCTAGAACCCTTTTTGGATATGCAAAAGAAAAATATGTACTATAATTCTCTTGCATCACACACGTCCCATACCTGCTCTCCATTTGAAGCCATAGTCCTCAGGGAGAGACGCAAACTAAAATCGCTTTCTTCCATAGCTACCATTAGCTCCTAAACTAAGTATTTCCTTCCTGTGATACAAAATCAAGATGTTCTGAATATTTAGCACATTGTAGAATATAACTGGTTATACAGGGATTTATCTCCCCTTCAAATTTTTAATTTTATAAAGGTCAGTGTCAATCACGTTGTCTGCCACATTGTTTAAATAATGGGGAACAAATTAACTCAGGTGTTTGTAATATTTTTACGTTTGATTCTAATTTAGTTGTGCTTCTCAGGCTTGAAATCTGTAATATACCAATGATCCCATCTCTTGGGATCAAGGGTGGGATTAAGATGATAATCTAACTCCTTAAATCTCCAGATATAGATCTTGGGAAGAAGCGGTTACTACACTGGGGCCTGCCCTGTCCGGCTGGAGGAGGCTCCCTCTGGTGTAGAGAGAAGCAGGCTGCCCTAAACCCAGTTTGGGCCATATTTTATGGTGATGACTGTGCATGTCCCTTCCACATGCCAAAAGCTCTCCATTTTAAAGTCTCCATTGTAAAGAGGACTCTAATTTCGTGCCTAGAGGGAAAGCCATACTAATACCTACTCAGGTTTTAGTAACTATGTTTATATAGTTTATATACTCCTGGAGAAGATATGCAGATAGGGCCACTAATTTATAGTTCTGGCTCTGGGGCCACACCTGGATGACAATCCAGCTATTTGACCAAACTCTTGTTGAGACTTTAGTCTCTTTTCTCTACTATAAAATGGTGGTTAATTCCTGTGTGGGGCAGTAAATCAGGTAGTAGGTGTTAAGTGTTTAGAATCAATACATAGAAAGTACTCAATAAATGGTTGTAAACCTTTTAAGCAATGTTTCCCAACCTTTTTTATCTTATGGCATACTTGAACCTATAGTTAAACTTCCAAAATTATGTTGATCAAAAAAGAGTAAATATATATATATATATATATATATATATGTATATTTACTGTGCTTTGAACTTCTTTTGAATATAATTTAATTAATGATCTTTAATTTTTTTTTTTTGAGACAGAATCTCACTTTGTCACCCTCAGTAGAGTGCCATGAAATCATAGCTTACAGGAACCTCAAACTCTTAGGCTCAAGCAATCTTCTTGCCTCAGCATCCCAAGGGGAGGACTACAGGTGCCCACCACAATGCCTGGCTATTTTTAGAGAAGGGGGGTCTTGATTTTTTTCGGGCTGGTCTCAAACTCCTGAGCTCAAGGTATTCACTCGCCTTGGCCTCCAGAGATGTTAGGATTACAGGTGTGAGCCCAAGATCCTCTCCTAAGTGTACTGGTGCACTAGTGTGCCTCAGTACACTGGTTGAAAATTGCTGCTTTTAGGATTGCATTTAACTACAAATAACAGAAATGTTCTGTTTGAGTTTCATTTTCTTCATGTTACAAGAAGTATAGAAGGAGATAGCTCCTGGAGTTGGTTCAGTGATGATGGAGCCAGCACCGCTGTCATTCTGTAGGCCTTTTACTAAAGGTTACAAGATGGTTGTCTTGGCTCCATGCATTAGATACTTTTATTACAAAAACAAAAGTCTTCTCAGAGTCCCATAAGATTGCTCTGCCTCACCAGCCAAAATTGTCTAATACAGTAACAAGAAAGTATGAGAAAGTGATGTGTAGCCTTTTCAGCCTCTATAATGGAAAATGAAAGAGAAAAGGGGGTGTCACATATTTGGGGGATAAGTCAATAGATAGTGTCTATCATAGAAAGTGTTAGTACCTTCTAGTAATAGTGGTAGTAGTAACAGAAGAAGGAGGGGATGGGAGTGAATAATAAGGAAGATGAAGTAGAGAAGAAAGAGTTGCAACTTAGAGTAGAACCCCAAAATGTTCATATATTGCCCACCTACTATATTGCCACCTTATAGAGCATTTCCTATGTAATATTAGTCTGACATTTGTAATTGTCACAAAATATTGCAAGTGGATGCAGCATTCTTCCCATTTTTCATATAGGGAATTTGAGATCAAGCATGGCAAAAAGACTTGCCCATAGCTTCATGATTAGTGAGTGAAAAGATAGTTTTTAATTAAGGTCTTAGCTTATGGTCACTAGACCTGAGAACTTCTTGGGCATATTCCTTGGAATTAGTCTCACAAATTGCTGCATGAAAAAGAAGTTATTTGGACAAAAACGTTTGAAAAAATTATTTCTTTATTGGTAATGAATGCTGGGAAATTTTGCAGTATAGAAACTTACTATCCATGTGCTAACTCTTTCCAATTGTTTCCCACACTTATTATGCACAAGACCTATTTTTTTGTCAACTAACTCTTTTAATATTCTAAAGAACTGATGTTCCAAAGGGCTCACTTTGGAAAGCATCATCATAAGTGAAGATATGTTTGTTGAGGTGCCTGAAGAGTAGTTCACTCTTTTAGTAAGAAGTAGGCAAGAGAGAGAAAATTTCAACCTCTGACATGGAGAGAATAACCTAGAGCTCTCTGAGCACCTAAGGAAAGAATCGAGCTAATTCTAATAGATCTAATAGTCTCCTGGGACATTAAATTGGCTCATCCTAGAGCACAAAGAAGAAAAGTGCCCAGACTCAGTCATTCAATTCACTGAAATAGCAAAGGGAGATTTTTATTTAAATGGGAATGAGTCACTATAGATTTTTTTATATAGAAACATGCTATTTATGCCATCAATGTATAGAGGTCCCTGTGATTAACATTTTGGTTCTAGACACTAATTTCCAGCACAACGTAGTGAAGCATCAAATCATTGTCAAGCAGATAATGCCAGGCTTCCGCTTAAGGTCTTCACTTCAGCTGCAAATTGACAAATGAACACAAAACAAGTTCTGACCTAAATAAAGCATTGAATCTGATGAGTCTAAAGTTCTGGCTGTGCAAGACTCAGAATTTCCAGGGTCATAGGGCTGGATTCTAAAATGCAGTAGGTCTTTAATGGCTAAATTAATGACAGAGGCCTCTAGCTCCAAATCATAAATTTTCTCAGTAGGTAAAACCCTCCCTTGGGATGCTAGTCAGGTGGCAGAATCACTAGTGTTGCCTCCACCTTAACTTAATTTTAGAAATTGTCATTTCCCACTTTTGTTCTAATTAACTGATTAACTTTGCTTTAATTAACATTGTCACGAGGGCCCACTTTGGCTGTCTGCTAAGCAACTGCTAGGCCTTTCACATCCATTGGCCAAATTATAATATGCCTAGAAAACTGGTTGATATGTGTGAATTGCAATATAACCTAACTACTATCAAAGCTAAGTAGCTAAGCTACTATCAATTTCCAACTGCTTGTATTTCATGAGAGGGTCTTAGTCAGTATGAAATGATGTTCATACCCTTCCTCTCTCTTTAGACTCCTCTACTTCTTCCTTCTATGTCTCTAGATCCTATTTATCTTCCCAGGATACACTCAGATACCTCAGCAGGACTCCATTGGATTAAAACATCTCACAGACTTCCCCAAATCTGGACTGTTAGAGCATTTTATGTGCATAGCATACATTTAGCACATTTTTCATGTGTGCTAAAACAGAATTATAAACAGACAGGCTCCATGAAGTGATATAGAGCCATGTGGACAGAAGTCTACAGGGTGATGGAGAGGTCCAGAGATAGAAGCAGTGAATTCCTTCAGGAATTAGAAATAAAATTTAAAAGAAACTAATTCAAACAAGAGAAACCATCTCAGCATTTTAATCCCTGTTAAGAAGGCTCCTCTACTGATGAGGACTGGACAGTGTCAAATTTCTTTTGCCATGTGGAAAAAACCCTTGGTGACCTGCTTCCTTCATTCTTGGTTAACCTTCCTCTGGCCACTCCCTGCCTGACTTTTCACACTGACCCCTTCACAAATTCCTTGCTTTTGAGCTTTTAGCAAGGCAACAATTTTGGTATAAAATACATCGCCCTACTTCATTCCCAATTTTTACTTGACCAACTCATACTCATCCTACATCTCATTCCACTGGGAAGCCCATCCTGACCCTCTGAGACTGCATCACGCACTCTCCTTTATGATCCAAATAAGAACATTTATCCCACAGTAGAACATTTATCTTCCCATGTTATAGTTACCTGTTCAATTGTAAGACTCCTTTACACACACTCCTGCCCCCAGCACAAACACAATATACCATGAACTTATTAAAGGCAGAGACTGTGTTTTACTCATTTTCTGTATCCTTGCTGCCTCGCACAGTACCAGCCCCATAGTCAATACTGGGAAATGTTTGTTAAATGGATGGATGGATGGCTAGATGGATGAGTGGATGAATAGTAATGTGTGAGCTGCATTGGCATTTGCTAGTGAACAAAGAAGGACTGAAGATAGGGAGTAATTATAGTTATTAAGCATGTCCTATTGGTCCAGCACTGCTCTAACCCCCTTAAACATTTGGAATCTTTTTAGCCCCCAAATAATTGATGGAGTAGGCATTATTTTCTCTATTTGCCTGCAAGGAAAAAACTCAGGCAAACAGAAGCTAATTTATTTGCTCAAATCTTTCAGACAGTAAGTAGGAAAGGAAGGGTTATAACAAAGAGAGGGTAGCTTCAGAGCCTATGCAGGTAACCATTAAAGCATTAATACAAACTGAGATTGATCGAGGGTAGAATGCTCTCCCTCAAAGATTTTCCTTGAAAACTGTTTCCTGGGTCTTTGTTGCAGTGTACTTTCTAGATTTATCAGACCTTCAACTAAACCTGATTTAATTTGCTTTTTTTTTGTCTGTATGAATAAAGTACACAAAAGCTTCTGAAATAAAATTTGAACTCTGAAGGGCTGCCAGAAATTTAGAAATTTAGTAACTCTTTTCAAATATCTATATAGATTTTGTTTATAATAGTAAATCTGACTGACTCATTTCTTACCATTTCTAGTATTTATTAACAGGAAACCTGAGAATTTGTAGTACTTTTTGTATAAATCTATGGGGGAGGGGCATGCCTACTTCCAAGTGAAATCTCCTAAAACAAACAAGGAATCTTGATTCTTCCCACCTTAATTCAATCCAGTTTAATTCAACCAGTGTTTTCAAAGTAAACCCTATACTGGGTACGCTGAGTTCTGGGAACTTAAAGATAAATAAGACACGAGGCCTTCCCACTGGAGAAGCTGACAGGGTAGTAGGGAGACCAACCCACACACAGATCATCACCTTCACAGTGGATGAGGTGATGAAGGAGAGATGCACAGAGAAATCAGAAGTCATTGAGCAGGGAACAGAGTCCAATTTGGAAATTTCTGGAAGGGTGACACCTGAGTTGGATCCCAAAGGGGGATTAAATAATCCAGTTGGAAAACTGTGGGATTCACGGTCCTGGGGAGCAACATGAACGGAAGTACAAAATGGCCTGGTGTCTCTACCAGCATGTGACCTGTGTGTCAACAGGAAATGGGAGTTGAGGTTCACAGGGAAGCTTAACAGCTTCACTTCCAGGAGCCATCAGCCAACCACTTTGTAGCTCTCCCAGGATCCTTTCAGCAGACTTGTTCCTGAATAACATCTCCTGTAGACATCTAATCCCTATACCCATCACCACCTCTCTATACCAACTAGATGCCTCTACACACCATACCTGATCAAAACTCATTTGTCCTCCTCTAGAAAAATGAGAAATGAATTGATACAATTACGCCAATGATTTTTTAATAGCTTGCCTTGCCCTTTATACAATAAACACCAAGCAACTTCTTTATGACAGAGACTGTGCCAAGTATTTTTAGATATTATCTTATTGGATCTTCACAGAATATTTTATAATAGAAAGTACTACCCCCTATCCATGCATAGAAAAATAGCTGAGGCACATAAAAGCTAAGCAGCTGTTAGTTAGTGAACTAACAAGTGGTAGAGCCAGAACTGGGGATTCAAAGGATTCAAACCTATGTCTTCAAAGTTCTTTGTATTTCAGTGCTGCCTTTCTGATGGACTCATTTGCTCAGCGTGTACCTCACTGTGCTGTGGTGGTGGTTGATGAAGTCATGGGGAACGTATTGCTGCCATGTATTTTGATACTAATTTTTAGTCTCAGAGAAATAAGCTTAAAGGTGATATTTTTTGATATACAGGCATCATGATATCTGTCAAGATGACTCCGTGAAACCAAGTAGACACTGGTGTCCCTCATTTTATAACTTTGCAGAAATAATGTAGTATCGTGTATAGGAAGCATAGCCTTGTCAGCAAAGACATGGATTCTGGTCCTGGCTCTGTCACTTATGAACTGGGACCCTAGACAAAGTGCTTAGTATCTCAGAGCCTCTGTAAAATAAGGACAAGATAAATAATATTCACCTCACTCTGTATTGTGCTTACAGGGTCATTGTGAGTATGACACAGAATGTGTTTCACAGTCCAGACCCACAGATGTGAATTGCCTTTTCCTAAGTACGGGGTCATTTTAGTTCATATCCGCCCACTATACAGCTCTGGTGACACACTCTGGGGGAAGAGTCCATGATGTCATTCTTCAGGAAAGTTACTGAAATGGAAATATTTGATTTAGGGAATCCTGTCTGAATTGCTAGTAATCATTGCTTTATGCTTGGGGCCCTTGGCTCCTAAATGTCCATTATATTCTTAGGTGGCAGGTTGACAAGGTTCAGCTTTAGTGTTTTTCTAAAAGTCAAACCTTCTTCAGTATGTAAAGGTAGTTTAAGGGTTTAAGCCATTTTTTCCTTCTCTTTGTGATTTGGCAGTGCGTTTATATTTCTTCATTAAAAAAAAATATGATTTTCAATTTGGCCCAGAACATGTGATCCATCTTTACTTAATTATGTAGAGACTAGATGACAAATCCCTGTAGGAAATGTCATGCATCCCATAATGTGAAGCTGTCTTTGGTGAGGCAAATGTTTTCTCATGTTGTTCACTTAGGTTTAGCCAAAAGAAAAAAATACTTCAATTGAAGGAAATGGGCATGGAATCTCTCAGGTGCCTACGCTTGCTCCTGGCCTTGCTCTCTGGCATCACGACAGTGCACACTGGTGGCAGAAGCCACCAGGGAGCGTGACTGCCCCTCTGCTGAGTTGAAATGGCACAGCCAGAAATGCAAACTAACAATCCTGTTTTATTTATTCCCATAACTTCCTCAGTTTGAGAAAAAACAGAGATCATGACTTGGTAAACAAAAGAATCTATCACTGACCACTCTTCTAAAACAAACAATAACCGAAAAGCAAAGCATGGGAAATATAATGAAGCTTGCAATAAAAAGAGTAATTATAATCCTCGTTCACTAAGCAAGTGCCGATCACACGTGAGACACGATTCTGTGTGTTTCACATATTACTATTTTATGGAGTAAAGCTTCCCAGCCCAGGCTTTCTGATTCACTTGGTCTGGGGTGCAGCCAGAGAGGACACATTTATTTTTCTTTCTTTCTTTTTTTTTTTTGAGACAGAATCTCAAATTGTTGCCCTGGGTAGAGTGCCGTGGCATCACAGCTCACAGCAACCTCCAACTCTTTGGCTTAAGCAATTTTCTTGCCTCAGCCTCCCAAGTAGCTGGGACTACAGGCGCCTGTCACAAAGCTCAGCTATTTTTTGGTTGTAGTTGTCATTGTTGTTTGGCAGGCCTGGGCTGGATTTGAACCTGCCAGCTCCAGTGTATGTGGCTGGCGCCTTAGCCACTTGAGC
This sequence comes from Otolemur garnettii, assembly GCF_000181295.1. NCBI lineage: Eukaryota > Metazoa > Chordata > Mammalia > Primates > Galagidae > Otolemur > Otolemur garnettii. Next base: position 14,507,446 of record NW_003852396.1, read on the forward strand.
TACAGGAGCCGAGCCAAGAGGATGCGTTTCTAACAAGCTCCCAAGTAATGCTGATGCTGCTGGCTTAGGAATCACACTATAGGTTCACTTTGAGAACTGTGACCTTACTGATTCTAAGCTCACAAAAACCACATGAATCAGATATTATTATTATTAACTCTATATTAAAAGTGAGAAAATTGAAGCTGAGAGAGGTTAAGTGATCTGTGCAAGATTACATCACTGGTAATGGACACAGATGGGATTGAAACCTCAACATTGTTTGAATCCAAACACCAACTTTTGTCAGCTGTGTGACTGATGAGCTTTCAAGAGAATGTATCAAGTGGGTAATTGTCTGCTTCTTCCTGTTTGGTCCATATTAGAACTTTTGTTTTGCCGATTGATCAAACTTTAGGGCATTACTTGACTCCAGAGCGTAGGATGATAACACTGCTATTCTAACAGGCTTGCCATTGGTTATTAAGCATACTCTGCCCATCTGGTAAATTCCATAGCAATCTCAGAAATGATTCTAAAATATTCACCCAGCTTCTGAGGGGCATACCCTTTTGCCCCACTGAAGCCAATATCCAATCCAGGAGACCTGTTACCATCCCCCTACACTCAGGTCCAAATAAAGAACTGCATCACTGCCAGATGGAGGAACACGGTTAATTCACAGGGACTCTGAAAAGACCTTGGGATGTAAGTTGGCTAACATCTCAGTACAGCCCTATACTATTTCCATGAAAATAAAAATAAATTAAACAAAGAAACCACATTCAATCTTAGATGGCCTGAGTAAAACAAAGGAGATTATAAAATAGAATAATAAACATGGCTATCCTCTGCAGTAGCCAGAATAAGGGCCTGGAAATATGGTCATGTCCTATTCCCCAGGACCTGTGAAAATGTTATCTTTCCTGGCACAAGGGACTTTGTAGGTGTAATTATGTTAAAAGATGATCCTGGATTATCCAGATGAGCCCAATGTAATCACAAAGGTCCTTACAAGAGGGAGGTGGGGCCAGAGTCATAGAGAGATTTGAAGACCTATTGGCTTTGAAAATGAAAGAAGGGTCTAGAAGCCAAAGAATGCAAGCAGCCACTAAAAGCTGAAAAAAGCGAGGAAATAGATTATCTCCTAGTGCTGGAGTCCCCAACTTGGGCTGCAGACCAAAATTGGTCTGTGACCTCTTAGGAACTGGGCCATACAGCAGGAGGTGAGCAGCAGGGAACCAAGCAAAGTTTCTGTATTTACCACTATCTCCCGGCCTATCACTCACATCCCTGGCTGAGCCCTGCCTCTTGTCAGATTAGCCACAGCAGGGGTCCTCAAACTTTTTAAACAGAGGGCCAGTTCGCTGTCCCTCAGACCATTGGAGGCAGGCCCAGGACTGCAGGCCCCAGGACGAGTCGGCTGCTAAGCAGGATAGGCAGCAGCAGCAAAAACACCCAGCAGGCCGGATAAATGTCCTAGGTGGGCTGCATGTGGCCCGCGGGCTGTAGTTTGAGGACGCCTGAGCCACAGCATCAGAATCTCACAGGAGCATGAACCCCACTGCACATGTGAGGAGTCAAGGTTGTGTGCTCCTGATGTGAATCTAACGCCTGATGACCTGAGGTGCAGCTGAGGTGGTGATGCTAGCTCTGGGGAGCAGCCGCAAATGCAGATTATCATTAGCAGAGAGCACTGACTGCACGGAGCCCACAGTAGATCAGTGGCTTATACACTTATATCAAACCATCCTCTCTTCCCCCAATATGTAGGAAAAACTGTCTTCCATAAAACCAGTCCTTTGTGCCAAAAAGGTTGGAGACTGCTGCCCTAGACGCTCCAGAAAAGAACACAGTCTTCCTGACACCGTGATTTTAGCCCAGTGAAAACCCAGATCTCCAAAACTATAAGATAATAAATTTGTATTGTTTTAAGTCACCAAGTTTGTGGTGATTTACAACAGCAAAAGAAAACTATAGTAGTATACACTCTATGAGATCTGGAGCTCAAATGAATGATGCCATCCTGATCACAACACTCCCTAAAAGATAAGCAATTTTGGTTCAGGCAAAGGGACAGAAGCTCTTAGTCCTTTCCACTCGACACTCCTGTGGGATTCCATGACATCTTATAAGGTATTATTCTGATCATATGTCTCACACAGAAAGTCGTGCCCTCCTCCCCCCAGTACATATATTCCCTCAGAGTTCATTCAAGGTTGAAAAACTATTCTTATTCTTCTCTAAGGTGTCTCCAAGTAGATGGTCAATAAATTACTGTCATGCAAATACAGGAGGTAAAAATGAGATCAAGCCACACTGAGTCTTCCTACTTTTACATTCCTCAAAGAATAAACAAGTTCTCACTGTGCTACACCATCCACCTTAACTTTAAATGTCCCCGTGACTTTAACTTTCCCCTAGGGTATATCCTATCCACTTCACTGTGGATCCCACCAAGGTCTTGGTCAGAAACTGAAGAGAGCAGGAGCACGCTTTGCCCATTGTTGAGAGTCAGGTACCCCAGACAGTGTGCTCCTCTTCAGGCAGATGCATTATGACATTGCAGGAAAGGCACAGAATGAGCACTGGAGGGAAATGAAAGTGAACTGAGTTCAAGGTGAATTGTGGACGCATATCTCAGGGACTAAGCCAGCCATTGGGTATAGCTGAGTGCACAGCCTATTGCTGGAGAATGGACCAGGGCAAAGGTAGGTTTTTCTCCTCCACGTATAGAGTGAGTGGCTGCCAGGATAGCAAAATGAGAACCAAATATTCTCGCTCAAGGGGCCTAGCAAGCACTTTTCCTTTTCATTGATTAGTGAAAATATGACAACAAAAATATTGATTTCAACGTTCACTTAAAACAGAAACCTAACTTTAGGACTTGTTTTAATCTAAAGGATGTTTGAAATATCTGATCACACTTGAGAAAAACTGAGCAAATTGACTTCAGTGAAGACAGATTAAAAAGACACGTTAGCAGAGTGCTCATGTGCTGGGCTGGAGCTCTGCAGATGCAGGCTTCTGATGTCTTGCCTGTCTTTTTCACCTTCAAACTCCAAATTCTTGCACCAAAGCACATGTTATCTAATTTCCCCCTGGACGTTTCCAGAGGCTTTTGTTTAATTGTATTCACTGTACAGACACTGCTTTGTGACTGCGTCTCCAGGGATAGTAGTGCCAGACAAACAGCGACTTGTGGGCTGAAAGGAGCAGACAGCCTTTAAACTCCTGGGCATTTCTGAGCATCCTTAGTGATGCTAGTGAAGAATCAGCCCTAATGTGCCAATTGACTACAGACTCAGCGTTTCCTTCCTCCTTCTCTTCTGCCCCAACCTCCACCCTAGACCCAGCAGTCAGCAGACCAGGTCCCTTTCCTGGCCACTAGGTGGCAGGCGGGGTCCTCTGGGCAACTCCAGTGAAAGCATTTCTGCACAAGATACACTGAGCTTGTGTAGCAAAATCCGGGACTGCCAGTGGGACTTGTACAGAGAGCTTCACATAAGCAGCCAGAGGCAACCTCTGTAGGACCAGTGCTAACTGTAGATGTACTGATTCCCAGAAGTACCAACGGAAGAAGATTCCTAATACAAACTTGAAAATTTCATCTGTTGGTGGACTTGTCATCGGTATCACATTTCCATACCTCTAAAAATTATGTGACATACAACTTGCAGAAAAAAAATCAGCATCAGAACATTGATGCTGGATTTAAAAAACATGTATCTTATTCTCACACACATGCCTAAATAAACTCCTATGTCTCGCTTTGGTAACGAAAATGCCTTTAAAATTCAACTGACTGTGCTTCCAGGGTTATTCTCCAGAATCAAACCCACTGCCATAGAAGTTCTTCCATTTACTGGTGATATACTGTATGCCCATGTGTACTATCTGCTTAATTCATTGCTTGCAACCCAGTAAACAGAAAGGTTTGTGAATTCCCCTTATACTAAAGACAATACTAAAGATTTAGAGAGAGGAAGAAACTTGCCCAAGGTGGTGAGCAGCTAAACTCAGGTTTGAATTCAACTGTTGATGTTAAGAACTTTAGCTTAAAATCCACTAAAGTGTATTACTTTCTCTAAAGCTTGTCCTTCTGAATGAGAAGCCAATTTTGCCTGTCACATGTCTAGTCACCCCACTTGTGAAGAGAGACAAGGAATTGTGGAGGGCGGGTAGCCTTTTTACTATCAGTGAAAATTAACTGGTCAGAATCTGCAACATTTATACCTAAATGCTCAGTGCAAGTATGAAGAGGCTGGGGCCTGCCTGTGGGAAGTGGATGAGAAAAGAAACTAAGAATGCAGTTGGGAATTCCGTACAGCTCTCACTGGGCTGAAAGTGAATCTCTTAGACATTCCAGCCAAAAGTTTGAATAGGCAGAACCCATGGAAAGGAAAAAAAAGTTTAGAATGTGGAAAGGGGATGATGGAGTGATGGGAATGACAGCTAACTTTCCTTGAACATTAATATTACGGCAGGCACTACTGTCAGTGCCGCAGCGATGTTGATTGAACCGTTAAAACAACCTCATGAGGTGGGTAATATTAGTATCTCTATCTTGTAAATGAGAAAATTGAGGTATGTGAGGTTTCAGCAAATTGTCCAAGAACCAATAGCTGGAAAGGACTGGTCCTTAAATTCATATCTAAGCACTTTGTCTGTAAAGTCCATAAATTTAGCTACCAAAAACTGCAGACATTAAATTACACTTGAAATAGTAGTAAAGAGTTCGTAGGAATTAATGAAAGCTCAGGATTGAGAAAGACATTTGAGAAACCATCACTGCTATCATTTGATTTCAGTTGGGGTTCCTCCTCTTTAACCCTCTCGACAAACTAAATGACTATCCTATTGCCCCCACTTTCTCTTGTTATCACCCTCCTTACTACTTTCTCTTTCTGTAAGACTTAAAGCCACTATCTAGAGTACTCTTCTGTGTTATAATCCAGTTAAGGTCCAAAGACATCTGGCTTGGCCATGAAAGTAAATACACACAAGAAGGAAATTTCAATTTCTTAACTGAAATGCCTGCATCATGCAGGTAGCATTAATTTGAACTAAACTGGTACAAGGAGTGGGATATGTCTCCTAAAGACAGATACAGATGAAGTACATGGTTTCATTTTCAACAGCTACAATTTATTTTTATTTTTTTCTTCAAATGATGGCTATTTCTAAAGTTGTTAATTTTAAAATTTGTGAGATTGTAGAAGGTGTGTTTTAGAAGTGGTCAGGTACAGTAGGAATTAAGTAACTACTTCATGCAAATATTTGTCAATTTTTATAAGTGAGTGTATTTGACAATCTGGGTAATTTTAACATGGAAGGAAGGTAATCACAGGAAAATAGTATTCCAATATTCCAAATATTATTCCAAGAAATTAAATACTGATTTCATCATCACTCTCCAGACAGTGATTGAAGGGTCTTCTTCTATTTCCTCTCTGGATAAAACCTTCAATTTCACCCTCATTGCCAAAACCTATGTCATCCTTGACATTTCACTTCCTCTGACCTTTCACATCCAATCAGTCATTTCTCCTACTAATTTTATCTTATTTTTTGAGATTTCACTGATATCTCCATGGATTGGGTCTCATAATCTATTTTCTGAAATACTGACTTAATATCCTAAATTACCAATGCACAAACCTGTCCCAACAGCTGCTAGAGCCATCTTTATAAAGTGCAAATCTGATTATATTATTCAATACACAAATTAATTTCAGCAGGTACACATGCATTACAATATAAAAATCTAAAACTCCTTCATAATGATTTTTCCTTTGATGACGTGGCCCTGGCAAACTTGAGTCTAGCCATCAATCTACTACATCAATCCCGCAGGACCCCCACCACTAGCCACTCCTCTAACAAACCTCCAAACACATACTATACTACAATGCCAAACTGCGTATGGTTCCCCAAATATACCAGCCCTTGGCCAGTTCTTTGTTCAGAGTGTTCCTGTCTGTGTATATACTATTTTCCTTGCCTATACAAATGCCTGCACTTATTTCTCTTTCTTTTACCTAGAAAACACCTTATCTTCCAACTTCTAACCTAAATGTTGAACTTCTTTTATAAATTGTATTTCCATTGAACTTTCTGAATCTTCCCCTGTCAAACCCAGCAGGTTGTATTGTTTTATCGATTTGTATGGTTTTCTTTTCACCTGTGTTAGACTGTAAGTTTCTTGTAGGCTTTGCCTTCTTTCTCTCCATCCCTAGCAAGTAACTCAGTGCCTGTCTTTAGCATGTTCTCTAATAAATATACCAGCAAAAGATTCACCTCTCTGTTGTCTCTGGGGAAGACCTAGCTTCCCCTCTAATGATGAATCAGTTTTCAATAATAGTTCATTTTCCAAAAAAATAAGCCTTTGTCTGCCACTGCCTGGTAACATAATATTGAAATATATTTCTCTTGCTAGACATGTAGAAAGTAAATGATAAGGAGATTTAGATCTGATGTGTTGTAGTGTTATGAAAAATATATTTTGAGGGGCGAACTTCTTTGCAATGATTAATTAAATGATTTGATCTGCAACAATTGAAATATATTTGTGGAGCTATATCTAGATGATTCAGAAGAATTGCACTTCAAATACTCCCTTTGTATGATGAATTGATATTCTTGAATGCTGTGATTACAGTGAATTTTAATTTGCATGTGATTTTAGTGGTCCCATTTGTTACCACTTAAATTTGATTAAAATGCTTTTGATTAATGGATAGAAATTCTCTGAATGATGAGGTAAACAAAGCAGTTTTATTTTCAAAATTCTGTCTCAAGAAATGTTCCTTTTGTTCACATTATCCTTGCTTGGAAGTGGCCTACCTACAGACTACTGGTACTATCTACTGATATCTGGTGCATGTAAATCCCATCTCTTTCAGAATATAACATCTTATGCCAGAGAAAAGCATGCCTTAGGCATGACTCTATGACTAACAACTCTTTCTCTTCTTTCAACTCCATTCTCTCAGTGAAGATGAAAGAAAGAAATAAGGGAAGGATGATAAGACTGTCCTTTCTCCATTTTTTTGGCTAAAATAAGTTCTTTACCTTTCCTCACTCAGATAGACATCTTTTGGGGGCTCTCAATTTCCATATAGTGCCATTTTCCATAACTTCCCTACTCCATAGACACACAAGGCACTTCATAGTTCTAGTATTTCCCTTAGTTGGTAGATATAGGGTCATATCTGGTGGCTGATACAAAAAGGAGAATATTTATCAAGCTCCTTCAAAGTATCATGTATAACTACATAAAATATGTTACCTAATTTGTACTTTGCCTTGCAAAGTAAAGACATACTAATTTTTATAGCTGTGGAAACTGAGGCTTAAAGAGATGAAATACTTTCTCTGAGATTGTACACTGAGCTTGTGATTTAAAAATATTTTCAACTTGGGGAGGGCAAGATGGCTGACAAAGAGACTGTCTTGGAGGGAAGGGTTTCTGAAAAAGCAGAGGGAAGAGGGATGCAGCTCAGATGTAGGTTAGAAAAAGATGTACCAGAGCCTGCCAGGGACATCATGGAGGAAAACCACAAAGCAGAGAAGGAAAAAGATAGAGGAAAAGATATTGGTGAGGATCAAGCTCAGAGAGACTTGGAGTCTAGTGAAGGGGTAAGGGAGACTTCCTGTCTCCATCCCACACTTTTTTAATAATCAGTGCACAGCCAAGTTACCTGGAAGCTTTTTTACCCTCATGAGCCCAAGAACTGCAGTAACCATGAAATTGCAGGAAAACTTGCATGATCCCAAAGCTTAGACATTTTTTGTGGCTTTACCCTCTAAGGATAATGTCTTGAGAAGTCAGAGAACTGGCTTTCTTCCACTCAAATGGTTCTTTCCTGCCCCTCCCTCATCTAAGGCAAGGGGAAAGCAGTTACAGCTGAGAAATTGGCAAGTGGCTGCCTCTCCCCAACTGTGCATCCTCCAGTCTGAGGTTTCCACAGAGAATGGGATCCACATCTTTCCACTTGAGGACCTGCAGTGTATCCAGGGTGCCTGACCTGAGAGCCCTGCCCCAAGCCAAATCCTGTGTCCCTGGTCTTGAGCATGTGCTGAGGGACACAGGGTGGAGGTTTGATAGCTAGACTCAGGAAGAGAAGGAACCCACATGAGAATACTGTGGGAGTAGGAAATACAGGGATCTAGAGAAGCACCCATCCCCCGCACAAGAAAGCACTGCTTTTAGACTAGGGTGGGTCCTCTAGAAGGGAAGATCCCAGCTTGTGATGCCATAGCAACTGAGTGTGGTACATTCAGGCACCTGTGTGCAAGGGAACATGAGAGGGCAGGGCTAATACAAGAAGGGCAGAGGTTAAGCCCAACAGCCAATCAGGGAATTTCAGACCCTTCCTCAGGATCAGTCATCCCAGTCTAGAGAGCCTGCCTCAGTCAACCTCCCATGAAAAATCAGAAAAATAACTTTTGAGTTCTGTCCAGGCTTTGCAAAGTTTTGCAGCCTCATATAACTACACCCAGCCTCTCTGGTCATCCAACTTCTATTGGGCTAGAGATCAAGCAGCCCCCTGGGAGCTATAGGGTCCCTTCCAAACTTTATTACCTCAAGTGTTCACAGATACAACATCTCTGCACTTGGCTCTTTCCTGCAAGCTTCAATCACTGACAGGGAGAACAACTCTATAGCTCATTATAGCATCTATCAACTCAATGAAATGGGGCGTGGCTGATTCTCACAATCATCACCAACCATCTCAGAGATTAAGCTGCTGGTCCTAAGACAATTCATACTGCTGAGAAGAGGTGAAGACAACACAGCAGTATAGAAGCAACCTGCAGGGATGCTGCCTCTTAGGAAAGAAATAAAATTTAAAGACAGCTCAATCTGTGCAAGGTCTTTCTCCTCCGTTGCAAACATCTGGGCTGATTAGTGAGCCCTTCAGAGTCTATACAGAGACAATCTACTGGGGATCAGGTGCAACAGAGATTTAGTGCCTGCCAGGCAGATGGCAATCAAAAGAAGGCAGGTATAGCCATCTAGTATTAGGCAGAGTTGACTTTAATCAAACAAAGGTAAAGAAAGAAGACAAAGAGAATCATTATATAATGGTAAAAGAGCAAGTCAAGAGAAAAACATAAAAATCCTAAATATGTATGTATCCAAGAACTCCCAGATACATAATAAAACAAATTTTACTAAAGCTAAACAAAGAACTAAATAGCATCATCATAATTGCCAGGGACCTCAAAACCCTACTATAAAAGTTCAGCAAACCATCAAAGCAGAAAATAAATGAAGAAACAAGAGACTTAAACCAAACTCTAAATCAAATGAACCTAACAAACATTTACAAAACATTCGACGCCCAAACTATAGAATACACATTCTTCTCAGCAGCACATAGGAAATTGTCTAAGATTGATCATATTTTAGGCCCCAAACAGGTCTCAACAAATGTAATAAAACCAAAATCATGCCATATACCTTCTCAGACCATAATAGAATAAAACTAGAAATCAATTACAAGAGAAACACTCAAACCTTCCACAAAGTCATGGAAATTAAATAACCTGAATGATTATTTGGTTGAGAATAAAGAGGGAAATTAAAAAATTCTTTCAACTGAATGACAAAGGAGACCCAAATTATCACAAATTAGGGAACACAGCAAAAGCATTCTTAAGGGGAAAATTCATAGCCTTAAATGCCTACATAAAAAAAGACAGAAATATCACAAATTAACAACCTATGTCACTCTTCTAGGAACTAGAAAAGAAAGAACAGGCCAAACCTATGGCCATCAGAATAAAACAGAAATAATGAAGGCCTGAAAAGAACTAAATGAATGGGGGGGGGGACAGGATTAACTAAACAAGTTGGTTCTTTGCAAAAATACACAAAATCAATAGTGCTCTTGCTAGCTTAACCAGGCACAGAAAAGGACCCAAACAAGTTCAATTGGAAATGAAAAAGATGACATTACAACTGATTCCACAGAAATACAAAACATCTTCCATGAGCATTACACAAATCTCCATACACATTAACCAGAGAAGGCACAGGCAATGGACATGTTCCTTGAAACACTCAACCTCCTAAGACATAATCAGGAAGAAACAGAACTTCTGAACAAACCAGTAATAAACAGTGAGACTGAAATAGTAATAAAAAAAAATCTCCCAAGAACAAAACCAAAAAGCTCTGAACCAGATGGATTCACAGCCAAATTCTATTTGGCCTACAAAGAACATCGGATGCTCATAATAGAGAAATTATTCTATAACATTGATAAGGAGGAAATCTTTCCCAACCCATCATATGAAACCAAAGCCAGGAAAGGACACAACAGAAAAAGAAAACTACAGATCGTATCCCCTATTAATATAGATGCAAAAATACTAAATAAAGTACCAGCAAACTGAATTCAACAGCACAACAAATAAACACATTCTAAGCACGTGTAGAG
>NW_003852396.1:14522938-14542631 GCF_000181295.1 Otolemur garnettii
TTGCACTGGTCATTATGGAGGATAGGTTTGAGAATTTCCTGGAGAGCTGGTTTAGTTATAGCAAATTTCTTCAATGTGTGAATGTCATTAAAGTATTTAATTTCTCCTTCATAGATGAAACTCAGTTTAGCTGAATACAGGATCCTGGGTTGAAAGTTATTTTGTTTTAGGAGATTAAAAGTCAATGACCATCCTCTTCTAAAACTTCTGAAAGGTTTTAGCTGAGAGGTCTGCAATCATCCTAATACTCTTCCCCTTGTAGGTTATGGTTTTCTTACGTCTAACTGCTTTCCGAATTTTCTCTTTCATCTTAACTTTGGTGAAGTTAATTATGATGTGTCTAGGGGATGTCTTGTTCAGGTTGAGTCATGCTGGGGTTCTGATACTATCTGCTATCTGAATTTCAGAATCTCTTGGCATGTCTGGAAAGTTCTCTTTCCTAATTTCATGAAGAAGAGCCTCTGTGTTTTGTGAAGCAACTTCATCACCTTCAGGGATTCCTATAAGGCAAATATTACTTTTCTTGGAATTATCCGAGGGTTCTCTGAGAGTGAGATCTGTTTTTGCTCTCCATTTCTTTTGATCTTTGTGCTCCTAGGCTTCTTCAAAAGCTTTGTCTTCAGAGTCAGAGATCCTTTCTTCTGCTTGTTGCACTCTGTTACGGAGGGATTCCACTGTGTCTTTCAGTTCCTTGAGGGCTGCAACCTCTTGTCTCAGTATTTCAAAATCTTTGATCATTTTATCTTTGAAGTTGTTGAGTTCTTGAGACATCTTTTGAATAATTTCTTGAGATATCATTTGAATAATTTCTTGAGAAATCTTTTGAGTAATATCTTGAGCTCCTAATTCCTTCCTTTCTTCTAGTCTATTAGTCTTATTTGCTATCCACATTCTGAACTCGATTTCTGACATCCCAGCCATTTGCTTGTGGATGGGGTCTTCAATTATGTCTTCCCCATTTTCCCTTGGAGGAGTTGATCTACTCTGGCTATTTAAGTTGCCAGAAGTTTTCCGCTGGTTCCGCCCCATGCTGAGTTTACCTTGTTTGGAGGCCTTATCAGAACTGTTCAGTTGGTGGCTTCTTCTGGTTGCCCAGAGAGATAGGAAGAGCATGTCTGTTGTCTTCTCCCGGTTCTCAGGTGCTGGGGCAGCTGGAGTGCAGTGGAACAGCAGCAGCTGCACAGGAGTGTGCGTGGCTGGATTAGACCTTGTTCAGCCTGCCTGGCGACCGGGGGGCAGGAAACTGGCAGCAGCCAGATCAGTCCTAGTTCGGCCCCTCTGGGGCAACTGGTGGAAGAGAGGAACTGTAGTGGCTAGATCAGCCCTAGTTCAGCACCCTAGAGCAACCAGGGGGTAGGGGAATGGCAGCGGTAGTGCAGGGTATGCAAGCAACCAGATCAGTCCTAGTTCAGCCCCACTAGAGTAGCTGGGGGGAAGCGGGGGACTCCTTCACCATCGCCTGTTGGACAGGTGCGGCGCTAGCAAGCCAATCTGTGCCCTTCCAGCACGGGACCCCGGAGCGGGGAACTCCTTCACCTCTGTCCAAGGGATGTGTGTGGCTCTAGCAAACAGTTCTGGGCCCTCCAAGAGTGGTAAACCCCTCCACCACCACCTGCAGGGCGAGCATGGCTTTAGCAAGCAGTTCTAGGCCCACCCAGCTTAGGAGCCTGGAATGGGGAACTCCTCCCCTGGCCCCTGTGGGGTGTATGTGTCTCTAGCAAGCTGTTTTGGGTCTACCTGGAGTAGAGGACTCCTCTGCCACTGCCTGCGGGACGCCTGCGGGACACCTGTGGCACTAGCGAGCAGTTCTGGGCCTGGCCAGAGCAGGATCCTGCTGCCCGTGAGGCGTGTGACTCTAGCAAGCAGTTTTGGGCCCACCCCACTCCATGAGGGCAAAGGGACCCACTCGGCAAATGAGTTAGTCTGGAAAGGTTAATACCTCCTTCTCTACCTTACACCCAGTCACTTGTAATCCCCCAGGTCTGTGACCCTATTCACTTCAGTAGGCCACTGCTCCCGGGGTTTATGACCAGCAAAATCAGCCAGAAATCTGAGTTCGGCAGGGGGGCCTTGCTTTTTTAAATTAGGCTTCTGTCAGGCTAAATTTCTCTGTAAATCAGAGGTTGCATTCAGCTCTGGGAAGCAGACAGATAGCAGTTTACACTCAGGTGTCAATTCTAGCCTTTGCCCGCTCACTGCCTTTGTCTCAGCTGCATTACCCTCCTGAGGGCTAGCGCTCCACCCAAGAAAGTTATGTGCGCTGTGCCTATGGCTGCTGTCTGGAACCTCTGCTTGCCCAAAGGGATGGGTCTGAAACGGCGTTTAGCCTGTAGCTCAGGATGCCACTGTTGCTGTACTGGCGTCCCCTGAGCCAACTCTCCTCTCCTCATGCCCGCACCACAGTCAGCACAGAACAGCACCAGCCCTTTCCCCCTCCACTTCTCTCAAGGAGATGCCCAAGAATCTGGATTCCATAGGTAACAAACCTCCAGACCTCGGAGTGGGTGGGTGGGGACTCCTCAGAGTTCATTGTTGCAGGTAGAGACTATATACAGTTTTATACAGTTTTACAGTTTTATGCCTGACCAGAGGGTGCCGTGGCATGCCAGCAGGGGTAGGAGGTCCAGTTTTTAAGGGGTCTCTCCCATGGGATAGAGTGGGAGGAAGTTTGAACTCTGCTGGCTTGTTTGGATGGAGTAAACTTCAAGCCCTTGTTGTGGGGGAGGAGACTCCCATCCACTTGGTGATGGATTTTGTACCTTTTGGTTGTATTTTTGGGGTCGCAACTCACCTCAGGAAGGTTGAAGTGTGCTCTTCAATCTTCTTACTTGGCTCTGCTCCAAACCATCAGCTAACTTGCTAAACTTCTGTCCTTTAAACCTCATTCTGGACCAGAGCTTCTGTAAAAAGCTGGCTGTAGTCCGCCATCTTGGCTCCACCCCCCCAGCACCCATTTATGACAAAAACCCACAACAAACTAGGCATAGAAGGAACATATCTCAGAATAATTAAAGCAATATATGACACACCCCCCAGCCAACAATACTAAAAGGTGAAAATTTGAAAGCATTTATCCTAAGAACTGGAACAAAACAAGGATCTATTCAACATAGTTGCAGACAATCAGGTAAGAGAAGAATATTAAAATACCCAAACTGCAGAAAAGTAGGTCAAACTATTGCTCTTTGCTGATGACATATATAATCTCGTATCTAGGAAACCCCAAAGATTCCACCCAGAGTCTCCTGTAATTGATAAATTAATTCAGAATTTCAGGATGCAAAATCAATGTCAAGATCTCAGAAGCATTTCTATATGCTAATAACAGTCATGCTGAAAGTCAAGTCAAAGACTCAATGCCATTCACAATAGCTACAAAGAAAATAAAATACCTAGAAAAATCCTTAACCATAGAGATGAAACATCTTTACAATAGAACTATGAAACTATGAGGAAAGAAATCAAGATATACAAACAAATGGAAAAACATATCATGCTCATGGTTTGGCAGAATCAACACTTTTAGAATATACATATGACCCAAAGTGATTTACAAATTTATGCAATTCCCATCAAATTACCAATGTCATATTTCAGAGATCTTAACAAAAATAAACCTACACTTTGTTTGGAACCATAAAAGAACCCAAATAGCCAGAGCAATGTCAAGCAAAAAGAACAAATCTGGAGGCATCACATTACCAGACATTAAACTATACTACAAAGCTATTATATCCAAAACAGCATGCTATCAACACAAAAAGGGAGACTTAGACTGATAGAACAGAACACAGAACCCAGATATAAAACCATTTGCCTAAAACCAACTGATCTTTGACAAGGCAAACAATATACACTGGAAAATAAGCCCTATTCAATAAAAGATTCTAGAAAAAAATTATAACCAAATGGAGAAGAATGAAACAGGACCTCTACCTCTCACCACTTAAAAAAATTAATTTGAGATGGATAAAACACTTAGACCTAAGGCATGAAACTACAAAAATTCTAGAGTAAAATGTGAAAACAAGTCTTTTAGAAAGTAGCCTAAACAAATTATTTTTGACTAAGATCTCAATGGCAACAAAAAAATAAATAAATGGTATTTAATTAAACTAAAACCTTCTGTACAGCTAAGGAAACCATCAAATACAGAATAGGAGAAAATATTCACAAGCTGCACATCCAATAAAGAGCTAATAACTGGAATTTATAGAAAAGTCAAGCAAATGAGTAAGAAAAAATCCTATTAAAAAGTGAGCAAAAGATATGAACAAAGCTTCTAAAATGGCTAATAAACATGAAAAATGTTCAACATCATTAATCTTAAGAGAAATGCAAACTAAAACCACAATGAGAATGGTTCTTATTAAAAAGTCCAAAAACAGTACAGGCTGACATGGACACAGAGAAAAGAAATGCTTCTAGATTGTTAGTGGGACTGAAAATTTGAACAACCTCTATGGAAAACAGTATGGAGATTTCTAAAAGAACTTAAAATAGACCTACCATTTGATACATCCATCCTACTATTGGGCATTTACCTAAGGAAAAGAAGGCTTTTCATTAAAAAGACACCTGCACTCAAATTTTTATTATAATATAATTCACAATAGAAAAAATGTGGAATCAACTTAAATGCCCCTCAATTAATGAGTGGATTGATAAAATGTGGTATGTCTATACCATGGAGTACTATTACTCAGGTATTAAAAAAGATGAATTAATACTTTTTGCAACAATCTAGATGGAACTGGATACCATATTCCTAAGTGAAGTATCTCAAGAATAGAAAAACAAATGCCATATGTAGTTACTATTAAACTGGAATTTACTGATGAACACACAGGTGCACAGAGGGAAGTAAAACTCAGTGAAAATCAACCATGGGGCATGGGTGGAAGAAGGAAGGGGAAAAAATGTATCTAATGGACACTAAGGACTCTGTTTGGGTGACAGGCACACCTGTAGCCAAGACTCTAGCATTGCAAAAGTGATCCATGTAACCTAAAACATTTATACTCCAGGGACATAGATTTTGATTATATATTTTTGAAATAAAAATAAATAAGTAAAAATATTTTCCATATTTATATTGAAATAATGCCAAATTACATTCCAAATTTGAACCCATGACTACCACCTACTCCTTCTGCTCTTTGCACTACACCTCGTTATAATCTTTGTTACTCTTTAGCTGAAAAATATGTTCCTGTTGGTCTGAAAGAGAAAATCAGGTATACAATTTCAGGTCTCAATGATCTGTTAAAGAAACTCAAACAAGAGGTGGACTTGAAAAGATGGACAAGTAGGAGAATTTGAGTTTCTGAGGGAGGGAAAGGCATTCCAGTAAGAGATGATGGCAGCCACAGAAACACAGAGTTTGGGGCCACTTAGGGTGGCCTGGTATCTCCTGACTGTAGGTATTTGCTAAAGTCAATCCGTTGCTCTTGGCTTCTTTCTACTTTTTGTCCTTATTTTGAGGATTTAGACATCATTATTCAGTTTATAACTATTGTCTGTCCTTGAGCTCTAGTTGTGTCTACAAATGACAACTGGATAGTTCTACTTTTGTATGTGGGATCCCCTCCACTTTAACATATCCAAGTCTCACTCTCTTTTATATCTAATAAATTGTTCTGTAATATTTTCCTTCTATTTTTCATTTAAATGTAACAAATTCCTCTACTTCTTACTCTCAATATATAGCCCTCCTTGTCCTCAATTCACCCATATTTAATCAGCCATTGGATGCTACTGGGGTTTTTCTTAAATGATTTTTATCCTTATTTCCACAACTGCTCTACAATTGAATATATGATCTCTATATATTCAAATTAATTCAAGAGTGAAAAACACAATATACATGGACAACTCAAAAATATTCAGTGCCTCCCGACTTCTGCTGAAACATACACACACTACTGACAATTTAAGATTCTTCATAGAATCTGCAATTTGCCTTTCTTACCTTTTCAACCTTTGCTTCTCTGCAGCATTAATTTTCTACATAAACCAAACTGCTTTACCCATGAATCTCAAACAGTCCTTGTGCATTTCTGTTTCTAGAAAGTATTTACATAAAAGTCATTGAATTTAAATAAAACAATTCATGTTGTTTAGCTTATGTCATTTACAAGTCACTCTTCACCATCAGTCCACATAAGTTTTAAACTTATATAGCCCATATTAATTAGTGACTTTACCATTCACTGAAATGGCTATGACTATACATATGTGTATATATGTATGTGTATGTGTGTGTGTATGTGTATAAGACAGGGAGGGCCTAAGATATTATGATGTGTGATGTCTTATCTCTGTAAAAATATTCTTATATTTCTTATATGCCTTCAATTTTCATGAATTCTTCATATTATATAGAAAAATATTTCCATATGCAATAGAGTTTTTATAGGAACATCTTTCTAAAAGGAAGAAGCTCAATTTAGCCAAACTCCAAGCAAAGATCAATGAAAGTATTAATATGTGTACCTCCCATTGAAGATAAAACAAAGCTAAAGTAATTGTAAGAAAGGGCAATTCTGTAGAACTTGGACTATATTTTAATACCCTGACTTTATTCACTAGGGCATTAAGAAACTATTTGTTGATGATGTGCTATGTGTCAAGAACTGTTTTACGCTTTGAGAGCAAAAAGGTAAACAAAATAATATCTCAGCTCTCACAGAACTTGCACTATAATTGGAGAAAATTATAGTAAAATGTAAACAAATACATAATATTAATTGTTATAGAGAAAAATGAAGCAAGGTGAGATATTGCACTGAAGTAGATTGGGGAGCAATTCTAGATATTTTTTAGATATTGTGTCATGAACAGTCTCTCTGAATAAGTAGAAGAGAAAGAATGAAGTAAGAAAATGACACAGAGAGTTCTGAGAGGATAAGGGTAAGTGTTCAGGCAAAGAGAGCAACAAGTGAAAAGATTTTGAGGCAGAAACCAGATTTTCACATAGGTGACAAGCAAAAAGTTTTTTGAGGATGGAGTATAGTAAGAAAGGGAGAGAATGGTAATGGATTGATATTCGGGGATCAGACTAAGTAAGGTACAGATTTATACTTTGTACTGAATGTGACAGGAAGCTTTGGAAGATTTGAGAAGAGGAGTTACATGGTAAGATTAGTATGTTAGTGTTATCATTCTTGTTTCTATAGATAGAACACAGTGGCAAGAAGAGAAGGGGAAACCAGACATCCATTGTGACAAGCTAGGTGAGAAATTATGACAATTTTAATTAAAAAGTACAATGATTAATTGGATGTTGTGTAAAAAAGACGGAGAAATATAAAAGATGAGTCTTAGATTTTTTTTACCTGTACAAATAAGAGAATTTGGACCTTTGTAAGTCAGTGTTGGGGAGAAGAGATTTGAAGAGTAAAATAGAGAATTGAATTAAGACATGTTAATACTATGTCCTGTTAGTCCAGAGTAGAAGTCCAGACTGGAGACTAAAATATAAAGGTCCCAAAGCCATCTGCGTGAAATGATGAGAGGAGTAAGTGAGAAGAAATTTCAGATGGGAATGGTAAGGTAAAGGAGAATAGATTTGAAGAAAGATTTGTTTGGTTTGCAATTATTAAATTTAAAATTTTGAATAGATATCTAAGTGGACAAATCCAAGGCACTGCTAGAAAAACTGACCTGATAGCTAGCACAGTGTGAGGTTTGGGGTGTTAGTATCACTTGAATCATCTGAGACCCAAATACAAGTGGTACCATGAAAAGAAAAAAAAGTGTTTCCAAAGTGAAGGAGTGGCCAGTAGTTCTGGTTATAGGGAAGTCAAGTTACACAGAGTTCAGAATCATCATTCGATATGGCAGCCAGATGCTTATTCATGATTTAGCAAAAAGTAATTTCAGGCCCCATCTCTTTGAGGAAATTTTGCCTTTGTCTACCAAAGTCCCAGGCAAAGATGGAAGTCAGTGTCATGAATCAGAGAAACGCTCTCATTGTTGACTCTGGATTCTACAGTGAAAATTTTGATACAGCGTGAAACCACCAAGATGCAGATATGATACTAACAGCCAAGGATCCTCTTGGTACCAAGAGCACTGAGACCCCATGGCAGTCTCTACCAAGCCTCCATTTGTGATGGGTTTCAGTTCTTGACAGCCTACTTGCTTGCTCGTGCTCAAGTTTGATGTTCCTAAATCAACTGCCTTATATAGTTAAAAGTTTATAAACTGGCAACTATAAGAGCTGGCAGTGAAGCTCTAAGGCTTTGGCAGCACCATGGTGAGAATGACATTCTTCTGCTAGGACCCTGCTGCCACGTACACATCTCACTGGGGCCTGGGACCTGTGTGAAGAAGAAGGCCCCCTAGAGGGCAGCAGAACCTCACAGGAAGGGGGAGAAATCCCAAAGCAGAGGTTAGTGGGCAGTTTCACTAAAGGAGACACAAGGGGGCAATCCACACATTTATGGAAATGAAGTTGTCTTAGTTGTGGACCAAACACCAAAAACAAGTGGGCTAGGGAAGAGCTGGACAGAAGTCAGTCACAAGAAATCAAGTTTCTCTGCTCCATGAATGTTAACCATAATAAATAAGTACTGTTTGCTGAGGACCTGTTATTCACTAGTGCACTATTGTCTTGATTTGTTTTGTGTTGCTGTCATAGAATATCACAGACTAGGGAATTTATAGAAAGAAAGAAAGGAAGGAAGGAAGGAAGGAAGGAAGGAAGGAAGGAAGGAAGGAAGGAATAGAAAAGAAAGATTTATTTCTCACATTTTATGGAGACCGAGAAGTCTGGGAGTACAGTGCTAGCATTTGGCAAGGTTCATCGCATGGCAGAAGGGACAGTGACTAAGACAGAATAAATGAGATCTGTACTCGTCCTTTTATCAGGAGCGTACTCCCCATAATAACTGACTCACTCCTGTGATAATGGCACTGATCTACTCATGAAAGATGAGCCCTCATGACCTAATCACCTCCCAAAGGCCCCACCTCTTAATACTGCTCCAGTGGCAATTAAGTTTCCAATACCTGGACTCTGGGGGACATATTCATAGATACCATAGATATCATCTGCTTTGGGCTAGATGATATTTTAGGCACCTGAGATATAAGAATGAATAAAAGACTGTCCTCTCTGATAACTCTTCATTATAGGAGCCAGAGGAATAAGAAAGAATGCCAGTAAAAAGGTATAGGTGCTTTAAGTCTTGGTAGGGGACATGGTGGGTACATTAAAAAGTAAGTGATTAATTATATGAGGGTGCAGGAAAGGCTTCAAAGAAAGGGTAACATGACGGTGTAGCTAATAGGATGGTATGGATCCTGGGTATTAGTTGGGTTTTTTAACTTCCCCTCTGACTTCTGTAGGTCTTCATCTATTCTTTCTTTGTGTATTAGTGTGTGTGTGTGTGTTTGCAGTTTTTGGCCAGGGCTAGGTTTGAACTCGCCACCTCCAGCATACGGGGCTTGCGCCCTACTCCTTTGAGCCACAGGCACTGCCCTCTTTTAGTGTATTTTTTATTGAGCCCTAGTGAGATCTAATCACTGTTATGGGTATTGGGGTGCATATATGGTTCCATGACTTCAGGGAATTTACAAAATTCTACTTTGGGTGAACATGGCCACTGTCAGCAAGGCAAGCAGCTTGCTCCAACTTCCCCCGACTTGCTCCATCCAAACTTTTGACACTCTGACCTCTTTCAGGAATGAAGGAGAAAACCTGCAGGGGCATCCACCTTTTCTTCTTTTCTGCCACAAATTAGAAGAATAAGAGATGTCTTAGAACACACAGTAAATACAAAATGAAAATGAAATGAAAGCCAATTAGCAAAAATAAAAGGTTCCTGCTTATTTTTTGTGATATTCAATACCACAGATAAGCAAAAAATTCCTCACAAAGTCCTCATGCAGCCCACAGGCTGCAAGTTGGACACCCCTGATGGACCTTAAGTTCCACCAGACCCTGTGTGAGGAAGAAAGCTAAAAGAAAAAGAGACCAGGTCTCTTCATGTAATTAATTCTTGTTGTCATTTATGCAGTTACAAAATAGAAATTGTCCATAATGTGCCAAGATTCCACCTCTCAGGCTAGGGTGAATTCAAAGTCCACATGACACTTTACATTTTAGTCCCAGGAGTTTGACCTTTGCATCCTAGGAGAGATAGGTATGTTCTTGTCACAATGAATTTAGTGTTCTCTGTTCATATAGGCAGCCATGTTTGTCATCCCCAATAAAGTCTAACCTCCTTGAGTCCAGAGTCTGTGGACTGTATTTTCTTGATGGTAACTACAAAGTCAACCACTATGCCAGACATCTAGAAGATAAGATATATGTGTGTAGGCACAATACCTAAAATCAGGCAGACCTAGTTTTGAATTCTAACATTAACACTTAGTTACAACGTAAATTATAGTTCTTTTTAAATAAGGTCATCAATACCCCTTCCCTTGGTTGTAAGGAGATTGAGATAATATTTAAAAAGCTTCCAACATAGGGCCTGGTATATAGACTTGCTCCTCCTTCTCTTCCTTATTCTTTGCCTTTTCCTTGATTGATTGATTGATTGATTGATTGATTTTTGTTTCTTTTCCTTTTATTCATCTCTCAATAATTTTTTATTATTTTCTTTAGTCTTTAGAGTACAAGACTAGAGTTTAAACACTTACACATGAGTGCTGGTTTTTCCCTTTCTAACTACATGACTTTGAGCAAGTTCCCTAAACACTCTGTGCCACAGTTTTCTATTTGCAAAATGGGAATGATAATAGTACTTATAAGATAGTGTTTCTGTGAAATGAAGCTAAAATCTATGTAAAACATCACTCCTGTAAGTTAAGTATTATTTCTTCCATTATTCAAAGAGGAAATTTATGAAGTTATATAAGTTACACAAAATCATACACTTTGTAAGTGGTACTGCTGAGAATCAAATCTGTGTTAATTAACTCCAAAGCCAGTATACTTAATTACCATAATATGTATGTATATTGCCTACATTAAGCAAAGTAAAGCCCAATCAGTTTAGAAAAATTTGGAGAGCTACTGTATGTCTATCTACACATGTGAATTTATGTGTGATTATATAGAAATACGTGTGCAATATTTTGTGTTTATATATATGTCTGTGTACTCATATACAGAGGTGTCAAGTCACATTTGACTTCTACAATTACAAGAGAAACTCAAATGTGACATATATCTGTCTTTTGTTATTGGTATATGCTGAGTACTACAATTTTTTTATTGTTTCAGATTTGTTAAGGGTACAAAGAATAGGGTTATGGGCAGTGCCTGTGGCTCAGTGAGTAGGGTGCCAGCTCCATATACTGAGGGTGGTGGGTTTGAACCCTGCCCCGGCCAAACTGCAACAAAAAATAGCTGGGCATTCTGGCAGGCACCAGTGGTCCCAGCTACTTGGGAGGCTGAGGCAAGAGAATTTCCTAAGGCCAGGAGTTGGAGGTTGCTATGAGCTGTGATGTCACAGCACTTTACCAAGGGTAATAAAGTGAGACTCTGTCTCTGAAAAAAAAAAAAAAATTAAGTTACACTGATTTCATTTGTTAAAGTCCCTCTTGTAGTTGTGTTCCACCCCCAAGAAGTGTGCCCTACACTGTAACCCCCATCCCCTTCTCTCCTCCCCATTCCCCACTCCCTCATTCCCATATCCAATCCGTTGGATTAGCTCATCTACTGACTTCATACTAAAATTAAGTACATTGGATTCTTATTTCTCCATTCTTGTAATGCTTTACTAAAAAGCATGTGTTCTACCTCCATCCAGGTTAATACAAAAGATGTAAAGTTTCCATCTTTTTTAGTGGCTGAATAGTATTCCATGGTATAAATATACCACAGCTTATTAATCCATTCCTGGGTAGGTAGGGATTTAGATTGTTCACATTTTGGTCATTGTAAATTGAGCTGCAATACACAGTCTAGTGCAAATATCTTTATGATAAAAGGATTTTTTTGTTTTGTTCTGGGTAGATGCCTAGTGATGGGATTGCAGGATCAAATGGGAGGTCTATTAAGTTCTTTGAGGTTTCTCCATACTTCTTTCAAAAAAGGTTGTATTAGCCTGCAGTTCCACCAGCAGTATAAAAGTGTTTCCTTCTCTCCATATCCATGCCATTACCTACAGCTTTGAGACTTTGTGATGTGGGCCAGTCTACTGGGGTTAGGTGATATATCTTAGGGTAGTTTTGATTTGCACTTCTCTAATGATTAGGACTGTTGAGCACTTTTTCATGTTTATTATCCATTGGTCTGTCTTCTTTAGAGAAGTTTCTATTCATGTCTCTTGCTCAGAGACATGAATAGAATAGACATGAATAGAGTTTGTCATATATGAGATTGTTGGGTCATTTTTTGTTGATTAATTTGATTTCTCTGTAGATCCTAGTTATCAAGCTTTTGTCTGATTCATAATATGCAAATTATCTTTTCCTATCCTGAAGGTTGTCTATTTGCTTTGGTTGTTTCCTTAGTTGTACAGAAGCTTTTGAGTTTAAGTAAGCCCCATTTGTTTATTTTTGTTGTTGCTACAATTACTACAGAATACTTCTTCATAAAATCTTACCCAGGCCAATATATTCACGTGTATTCCCCATACTTTATTTGAGGATTTTTATTGTTTCATGCCTTAGATTTAAATTTTTTATCCATCTTCAATCAATTTTTGTAAGTGGTGAGAGGTGTGAATCAAGTTTCAGTCTTTTACATGTGGTCATCCAGTTCTTCCAACATCATTTACTGAATAGGGTTTTTTTTTTTTTTAACCCAGTTCATGTTCTGGTTTGGTTTATCAAATATCAGGTGGCTGGAAGATTTTAGTTTCATCTCATCATTTTCTATTTGGTTCCAAATGCTAATGTTTCTATTTTTGGTGCCAATAGCTGTTTTGATCATTATGGACTGTAGAAGAGCCAAAAGTCTGGTAGGGTGATACCCCAGGCTTTGTTTGTATTACTAAGACTTGCCTTGGATATGTGGGGGGTTTTCTAGTTTCATACAAAATGAAGAATTGTTTTTTCCAAATCATTAAGTATGATGATGGTATTTTGATGGGGATTAAATGCATTGAATCTGTAGATTGGTTTGGAAAGTATAGACGTTTGGACAATGTTGATTCTTCCCAGCCCTGAGCATGCTATGTTCTTTCAATTTTTAATATCTTCTGCTATTTCTTTTCTTAGGGTTTCATAATTTTCCTTATAGAGGTCCTTTACCTCTTTTGTTGTGTATATTCATTCCTAGCTATTTCTTTTTTTGTTTGTTTTTTTAAGCTACTGTGAAGGGAATTGTGTCCTTGATTAGCTTTTCATCTTGGCTATTATTGGCATAATATCAGGCTACTGGCTTGTGGACATTGATTTTGTATCCTGAGACATTGTTGTATTTTTTGATCACTTCCAGCAGTCTTGTGGTTGAGTCTGTGGGGTTATCTAAATATAAAATCATATCATCAGCAAAGATTGAGAGTTTGACCTCCTCTGCTCCCATTTGGATGTCTTTTATTTCTTTCTCTTGCCCAATCGTATTAGCTAGAACTTTCAGCACTGTATTGAATAGTAGTGGTGATAGAGGACAACCTTGTCTGATTCCAGTTCCAAGTGGAAAAGTTTTATTTGATTCTGCATAATATTATCTGTCAGTTTGTCATAGATGGGTTTAAGAAATGTGCTACCTCCACCTATATTCTTAACTGTTCTAATTAGAAAAGGATGCTGAATTTTATCGAATGTTATTCTTGCATCTATTGAGAGGATTACATGATATTTGTTTTTCCTCCTATTGATATGGTGAATTATGTTTATGGACTTCCATATGTTAAACCAGCCTTGTGTCCCTGGGATGAAACCTGGGATTGATTGTGATGAATAACTTTTTTTTAATGTGTAGCTATAATCTATTGGCTAGGATTTTATTAAGAATTTTTGCATCTATATTCTTTAGTGAAATTGGTCTGAAGTTCTCCATATTTAGTTGGAATTTTTCCTGCTTTTGGTATCAGGGTGATGTTTACTTCATAGAATGTGTTGAGGAAGAGTCCTTCCTTCTCAAATTTTAGGAATAATTTCTTAAGCATGGGTATAAGCTCTTCTTTGAAGGTGTGATAGAATTCTGGTGTGAAGCTACCTGGGCTTATTTTTGGTTGGGAAATTTTTATTATTCCCTCAATCTCAATTCTTCAAATCAGTCTGTTCAAGAGATCTATTTATTTTGGTTAATTAGAGAGTGTGCTTCCAGGTATTGATCCATTTCCTCCACATTGTTAAATTTCTGGGCATAGAGTTTCTTGTAGTACTCAGAGATGATCTCTTGTATCTCCATGGCATCTGTTATACCTTCCCCTTTATCAATTCTGATTGAGGTTATTAAAGATTTTACTTTTATGTTTCTACAATGCAAAAACATTGGCTTGTTTGTTTTTGCAATGTTTGTTTTGCTAATTTCCTGAATGATTCTTTTGTTTTCAATTTCATTCATCTCTAATTTAATTTTGGTTATTACTTTTCTTCTGCTGGGTTTGAGATTAGATTGTTCTTCTTTTTCCAGTTCCATAAGATGGTTCATGAGTTTGTTGATGCCCTCTCTTTCTGTTTTTAGAATGTAGATCTCTAATGTGATAAATTTCCTTCATAAGACTGCTTTTGCTGTATCCCACAGGTTTTGGTAACTTGTATCTTCCTTATTGCTATGTGTGAGGAATTTAACAATTTCCTCTTTTATCTCTTCCTGAACCAAACTATCATTCAGCCTAAGGTTGTTTAAATTTCATACCTTTTGTAGGGATAAATTTTTTTTTTTGGGGGGGAGAAGTTGAGTTTCACCTTTATTGCCTTGTGGTCTGAGAAGATACAAGGTATAATTTCCTTTCTTTTAATTTTGCTGAGATTTGATTTGTATCCTAGAATGTGGTATGTTTTTGATTATGTACCATGGGCTGATGAGAAAAATGTATAATGTTTAGCTTTGGGATGATGTGGTATAATGTTTAGCTTTTGGTATGATATATATATCCCATTTTTTCTAGGGTCACATTTAAGTCCTTTATATCTTTGTTTAGTTTCTGTCTAGAGGATCTGTCCATTTCTGTCAGAGGGGTGTTAAAATCCCCTGCTGTTATGGTGTTATGGGATATGATATTGCTCAGACCATTTGAGGTCTGTTTCATAAATATGGGAGCATTTCAGTTGGGTGCATAAATATTTAAAATTAAAATTTCTTCTTGTTATATTGTTCCTTTGACAAGTACAAAGTGTCCATCTTTGCCTTTCTTAACTATAGTTGCTTTAAATCCACTTATATCTGAAAACAAGTTCACAACCCCTTCTTTCTCCTTATTATTATTTGCTTGAAATACTGTTTTTCATTCCTTAACCCTGAGTCTTGATTTGTCCTTCAAGGCTAGGTGTGTTTCCTGGAGACAGCATAAGGATTGTTGTGCTTTTTTGTCCAGTCAGCCAGGCTGTGCCTCTGCAGTGGGGAATTCAATCCATTGACATTTATTGAGATAATTGATAAGTGTGGTAGAGTTCTATCCACCCTATTTTGTGAAAGTCTGCTGTGTAGTTTTATCCTTGGTGCTATTGTGGAAGCTAAGTTTTGACCTTTAGCTTCTGGGTGTTTACTTTGCTACTCATCCCTTATGATGGTGAGTGTTGAGAATAGTTCTAAGTATTTTCTGTGGAGCTGGTTTTGTTGTGAAAAATTTCCTCAGTACTTGTATAGCCACAGAAGATTTTATTTCTCCATCAATTTTGAAGCTTAGTTTAGCAGGATTCAGAATTCTGGGCTGAAAATTATTTTGTTTAAGAATGTTGAAAGTGGTGGCCATGCTCTTCTGGCTTCAGAGATTTCAGTAGAAAAGTCTACTGTCATTCTAATGATTCTGCCTCTGTAAGTTAGTTTGCACTTACTCTTAGCTGTTTGCAGAATTTTTTCATCTTGACTTTGGAAAGGTTCATTACAATGTGTCTTGGAGAAGCTCTGTCTGATTTGAGCTGACCCATGGTTCAATATCAATATGAAAGGAGTGTGTCAGGATTTTTAGTAAAACTTGGGAAGTTTTCATTTATGATAGTCTCCAGTAGAGCTTCCATTCCTTTAGGATAATCTTCCCTTTCAGATATCCCTATGATTAATATGTTGGAATGCCACATGGAGTCTCATAGTTCTCTAAGAGACTGTTCTGCTTTTACTTTTTTCTTTTCTGCCACTTTAACTACCCGTGTTAACCCAAAAACTTTATCCTCTTGCTTTTAGGTTCTTTTTTTTCCCCATGATCTAATCTATTTTTGATACTTTCCACTGCATCTTTACATTCTTGTCTCCTTCATTTACTTAAGCTCCACCATATGCTTTATATAGTGTACATATCTCTTGTCTGACTTTGGTTCTGTCTTTTCATTTTCTCATCCATTCTTATTATTTTCTTTATCATCCAGATTTTAAATTCCATTTCTGTTAAATATATTAATTCTTTATAGATGGAATTGTCTGCAGCATCTGCCTGATGGTCCCTTGGGGAGTTCCTGTGTTTTGATTTTTCATGTTGCCAAAATTTTTCTGTTGGTTCCTCCTCATGTGTTCTTTCTTTTCTTCACCTCTTCACCTCCATGTCCCCTTTTTTTCTTCTCACTTCCTCCTTTGCTTCAAATTATGTTGTCTCAGAGCTTAGATCAAAAGGAAGAGAATGGAAAAGCACAAGCAGGGAGAATGAAAGGAAAAGGAAGAAGACAAGTCAAGGAAAGAGAAAAAGGAAAGAAAAAGAAATAAAGGGGAAGGGGGATGAAAGAAATGAATTGAAGAACAGGAGAGAATGAGAATGATAGAAAAAATGGTATTGATTAGCACAGTATTAAGGTCATGCCTGTAATTCAAGGATATTGAGGATCTAGATGTGTGAGTCCTCAAAATCAGGAGGCCTTTACCAGCCTGAGCAAAGCCACTCTTTCTCTGCCAAAAGTAGAAAGAGAAAAAAAGAGTATAAACAAAAAACAAAAAGGAAATAATAAATAGAAATGAAAAAGAAATGAAAGAAATGAAAAATTCTACAGTGTGAGCTTGCCAATACCGTCTTGCCAGGGCCATAGGTAGAAGGGCTCCCTAGACCATGATCTCTTGGCCTCCTTGAGCCAGAGTACTGCTCTGATCTTCCCACCAGACCACAGTCATGCCACTTCAGCACTCAGCAAAAAAAGAAAAGATGAAAAAAAAGGAAATAATAATAAGAAGAAGAAGAAGAAAGAAAATTAAAAACATAGTTTTATCAAATAAAGGAGAGGGAGGGGAAAGGAAAAATTAAACAAAGAAGAAAGACCAAAGAAAAGAGATGATTTCTTAGCTGTTGTGTGATCAATTTATGGGGGAAAGATGAGGAAAGTTGAGAAAAGTAGAAGAAACTCTTGCAAAAGAGAAAATGAGGATGAGTCAAGTAGAGGGAAAAAACAAATGAGGCTGAAATACTTGACCAAAACTACAGGAGTCCTTGCTCTTGATGAAAGTAAAAATGGAAGTTAAGAATAGAACCAACCAAACAAAGTAGCAAAACAAACACAACACAACAAAACTAAAAAAAAGCTCAAATCGCCAAAAACTGCAGCAACCTCAGCAACATAGGAAAGAAAAAAATAAAGAATAAAAAAATTAAAAAGAAAATAGAAATAAAAAATACTTAAAAATATATATATAGCAGAAGGGACCAACTTTAATAGGAATATATGTGTTGTAATATGTTGTCGGGACACCAGGTAATGCTAGGTTTGTGTTTGTTTGTTTGTTTTTCGGAGATGGAGAACACAGCCAGCAACCTCTAGGGTCCTTATTTCGAACTTAATTGCCTTTAGTGATGGCCTGATTGTTTCCTCAGCATTCAGACCCTAGCAGGTTAGGATCTTAAACCTCTCCAGAATCCTCAGGGGTCACACAGTGTCCCCTGAAAACAGTTCACATGGAATATGGGAGGCCCTCAACCTGTCCCAAGAGTGGAGTTCTGATCCACTTAATTCTGATCTCAGAATTAAGATGGCCATGCTTTAGGCCCCTGCTAAGACCTTCTCATGACCTTCCCATAATAGCAGCCCCCTGGTTGCTGAGACCTTCTCAGTTTGGCTGCCTCACCAGGCACCAAACCTATAGCAAATACACTACAACGGGCATTCAAATCTGGTTGCTGTATATTGTTGGAGTCTACCCACTCTTCCAAGCTTTCTACTCAATGTGCAGCTTCCACTTCAAACCAACAACTCCAGAAAAGCTTTCTCCCCTCTTGGCCTCTGTATGAGGGGCCAGTCGATCCTGTAGGTTAGAATTACTTGCCTAATGAGTCAGATTTCCATTGATCCAGATAACACTCTATATCCAGCTCTCCACCTCCTCACTGTGCTCCCTGAACTAGGACTCCAGGTAAGGTCCCCATATCAGGTATGTCTGGGCTCTCTCTTTTCATCCAGTCCTACTAGGAGAGCTCAGCTGAATGATCCTTTTGGTTGGCCATCTCACTCCACACCTACGCCTGAGTATTACAAGTTTGATGCAGTTTTTCCTTATATAAAATGTGTATACATTTTTTGTTGCCCTCAGTATATGATTGACTGTGTTTGTTGACCTCAGTATATGATGACTATCTTTTTATTTGTTTCTTAAACTGCAGGTGTAAGTTTTTCACTCCCTGCCATGATAAATCCTATACTTTTAGATCACAATGCAACTTCTACTTTAGAATCTGACACATAAGTAGAGAAACACAGTAAATGTTTCTTTGGGTATCTCTCATTATGAAGTTGAAATAATCTCACTTTCATTTATTGTGATAAATATCTGGCAATAAGGAAATCTGCTTAGAAATAGCAAAATTAGGAAATCCATCTCCTGTAATTATGTGTCATTATAATGAACTCTAAAACACTGTCCTAAAACTAAGAGAAATATAAATCCCTATATGAAAATCATACTATTAAAACAATATAATGAAGAAAGAGGGATATGGAAATGCAGCCCCTAACCATAGACTTGTGCTTCTCCCAGTGCTGCAGAATGGAGATGGTTCTGATGACCACTCTTACATGCAAGTGCAAGCCCAGGATGTTCCAGGACTGCTACCCTCTCCTTGGGTGCCATCCCCACTCCTAGGCAGCTGTAGCAGTCACAACAGACAGGACTTTCCTCCCTTTAGCCCTTGTCCCTCACATACATGTAAGGGAACAGGAACACCCCAATCTCCCTTCCTAACTTTGTTCTTGTCTAAACCATGTGATTTTAAAACCTAAGAGAAATGGGAACTAACCTTCTTTGCACAATTTAGAAATGCTTTTTATTTGTTTCTAAATAGTCCAGAGACAGGAAATGAAAAAAAAGGTGACAAGTTTTATGTGTGAGGATAGGACAGGAGGGATTATAATGGCATCAGAAGTGAGAGAACAGGACTAAAGGAAGAAAGAAAAGTAGCAAACAGAACAACTTAGTCTAGATAAGAATTGGTGAATGCTCCCAGCTCCATCATAGTCGGAGATTTCAACACTCCTCTGGCAGTGTTGGACAGATCCTCCAAAAAGAAGTTGAGCAAAGAAACCTTAGATTTAAATTTAACTATTCAACTTTCGGACCTAACAGACATCTACAGAACTTTTTATCCTAACAAAACTGAGTACACATTTTTCTCATCTGTCCATGGAACATACTCCAAAATTGATCACATCTTAG
>NW_003852396.1:14546070-14572276 GCF_000181295.1 Otolemur garnettii
GAATGTTTTAACACAATAAGTAAGAAAATTACGTGAAGGCTATGTTAACCAGTTTGATGGAAGTTTTTCAGATTGTTTGTGAAAACACCACACTGTACCCCAGAAGTGCATTAATGTACACAGTTACTATTAAAAAAAATTAATAAAAAAAAAAAGAATTGGTAAATGAATCTCTATGTGCAACAGAAGGGAAGGGCAGTCTGGATGAAGTTTTGGATAAATAGTATTGCCTTGCCTTTGATAAGTGTTCCAAATTTAACTGTCGTCACAGCTGCATTCATGAAGAAGGCATTTGTTGAGTTGTAGCTATATGCCAGGACCTATTCTAGGTGCTATTAAAAAAAAAAAAAAGACATGCCTTACCCCCTAGCCCCATGAAATTCAGACTAGTGAGGGTAGGCAATGATATAGTAAGCAAACAGTTATCTAATTACAATTTGTAATAACTATGAAGAAAGAAAATCAGCTTCCACTAGATACTAACAGGAGAGACAAACTAAGAAGAAATAAAATGAAGAGCATTGTCTGTCTCTACATTACTTTCCAATCTAGCCCAAATACCAGCAATAGAGAAAACAGGATATAATATTTTGTGTCAGAGCTATCTAGGAAAAATATGCCTGGTTACAAAAATCATTAGGATGGAAAAAGATGATGGTTATAAAAGTAACATTAGGAACCAACTATTTAAATCAAGCCTTTGACATAAATTACCTTACCTGATCCCCAACATTTCTATTTTGTGGATGGAAATTGTAACTCAGACAGCAGAGCAACTCTACTAACATAACATAGCCAGTGTATGATTCTCATGGGGTGGGAGGCCAACTCTGAGAAATAGGTAGATCCAAGTTTTGTGAGGCCTAAAGTTCATCCCACTTAGGGATCTTTAAGAAAAACATAACAAAATGTGAATACAAAAATAGGACCATGGCCTTGCAAGGGAACTGCTGTGAGCAAGGGGACTCTGATACTCCATCAACTGAAGATTGAGCTCCATCAGTCCCCAGACCAAAAAAATCAAGTTTTTAGTGCAAACTGTAACCAAAATTAGTACCAAAGAGGGTGCCATCATAAGGGATGAAGAAAGAGCACAGGCTGTGGCTTAGGAAAAGGAGATTTTGAAAAAAAACTTGAAAGGGTTTGAAAAATAATAAAGTTGCCTGTGTCCCGTAGGCCATTTAAAGACAGAACTAGGTTGAACAAATGGCATTACTAGTATTAGTGAGAGGCAATATGCATGACATTTAACCAATCCAGTGACCTTGGACAAGGTCTTTAATCCCCCAGTGTCCTAGTTCTTCCTCATTTGTAAAATAGGGGCAATAGCAGTACCTAATTCAGAGAGCTGTTGCAATGATTAAATCAGTAAATTCAGGTACTTAGAATGCGCCTGGCTTATTCCAAGTGTTCAGTAAATAATGGCTTTCACTGTCAATATTATCCAGCTTAATCTGACTCCAAAGCTTTTCTGATAGTTCATGCACAAAAATGTAAAGAAAAAAATCTCTGTTGGAAAACTACTCATCTGTCCTTAGAAAAAATAGATTGTCTGAAAATCACCCAGCTTTAAAATAGAAGGCAGTCAACTTTTGATTAAGGTTTTACTGAAATGTTTAAGTTGATCTTGTTCTCCTACAGAGACCCACCCTCTGGTCAACATTTGTTCCTCCCTAAAAGGTTTTCCCCACTGAGGATGTTGCAAAAGCTTGAAAAGCACCTTCTGATACAAAATATGTATCTTGTGGGTTTCTGCTGACTGTAAAACAAATAGCAATGTCGAGGGAAAGTACACAACAGAAAGGGAATGACTTATGATGACTCATATGTGAAAACAAGTTCTCATCCTAAATGGGATTAAAACACACCCTTTGGGAATTCTTTGGAAGCTTAATGAAAGGCTTTACTCAATACAGAATTTAACACACTTCCATAATATTGCTATGCTGTAATTTATTAAACTATTCTCCAGTGGTTGGTTTGTTTTTGTTTTGTTTTTGCTATTTTCTATAACTCTGCAGGAAAAAAAAATCTTTGTGCAGAAATCTTTGAGCTTCTGTTGAATGAAATATTCCTCTGACTAGAATTTCTGGGTTGATATAGTAGATTCTTCACTTTTTAATTGCTTATTTGCATTACTTCCCCACCTGTCAAATTCCACCTTCCCTTTCTTTCTATAGTGCATAGAGTACTATGCTACCTGGCAGCTTCTCAAACACTTTACAACTTATATTCACTTTGGACATTATTTTGGGGGGCTATTAATCATGCTCAATTTTTGTTTTCAATCTGATCTTTGACTGAATCAAGTTGACATTTCAAGTCTGGGAAGATGTTTTCTGGGCATAGAGACCACAAAATCTGACAGAAAAGCTAGTAAACCATTGAAATATATTTACTTCTGTGTAGATATATAGGTTGAAGGGTGAAATTGAAGTAGGGAATTGTTCGGCAATATCACTAGATAATATTGATCTTTCTAAATTTGGCCTTACACTTTCCCTGTAAACTGAAGATCCGTAATGAATTCCCTTCTGCCTTCAAAACTTTCCTCTGATTAATTTGATTTGGAAGCTTGACTTGGGCATTCCTTCAGCAATCTTTGGAACACTTTGCAACTGTTAAAATATTTTCTCACCTCATCCCTGACTGTCTTCTGACACCGCACTGCATCCCACACATCCACACTGATTGTCAGCTCTTCTCACAGATGCCTATTTCACAGCCTTCAGATTGTTGGTGGATTCCTATCTAGGTAAACTCCAGCCAGAGAAATGGCAGCCAGTCTGCATGTCAGCAGGGGCCCTGGAGGTAGCTTTATTCCACTGGCTGTTATGTAGTCACATTTGACCTTTTAAAAAATAAGTTTATATTGTTCTCAAAACCAGCTCCACTAAGTACACACTGTTACCTTCATGTATGACCTTTTCAGTCTCTCAAATTATTCAGATTATTTAAATTCAGATTATTTAAATAAGGGATTTTTTTTTTAGCATCAAGTGAAGGAAAAAGTAAGCTGTTAATAAAAAGCATGAGATTTGAAGGTAAAATGCCTGGTTCCTAATCCTATGTCTGTGACTTACTGGCTATGGGGTCCGGGCCAGATTATGAAGCCTTCTGAGATATAGGTTCCCTATTTGGAGGATGGGGATAATAATTACATTACTGACTTGCTTAAGAAAACTAAATGGCATAGGAAAAGGTTTTCTATAATATTGTAGAGGTTATTCAAATATATATTATACATACCATAGTTTATCTCTTCACTTTAGGAATGCCAGGATCCAAAATTAGGATGGTGCTAAAGGGAATGTGGCAATAAATCAGGAAAACAAAATGCAGTGTGCTACATTCTAATTCATGCATTTTCTCTAAGACATTTTAAATTTATAAACTATGTTTCTGAGTGATCACCAGAGACATCCCCTATGAGTAGGTGTTGGATTCAAACTTTGTCTGAGTCTAAGAGCAGAGGTCTTGGTTGGTATTCAAGGAGCCAACATGGGGACAGGGTTGGATGTGCCCAATGCTGTTACAAAGTTTTGTATTGGTACCAAGAGAAAGGTGAATACAAAGACTAGAGCAAAGTCAAGATTAAAAACTAAAGTCAGAAACATTCTGCCCAAAGCCAGGGAGGCAAGGGGGAAAGAGAGCTAAGACATGGAAACTGGCAGTTTTTTTCTTGCTTAAAATTTGTAGACCTATTTTTGGCACCCTCTGTATAGGTGACCAAAGGCTTTCCCAGCGTACTTACCAGACTTCAGTGCTATGACGTGAATTATTTCCCATTATTTAATCAGTGTGAAATGTAAAGCTAAACCCAAAGTAGCTGTTTATGACTATAATTAACACAAGTCTCCTATAAGGGAACAAGAGTGTTCGTACTATGGTTATTATGGCCAATTGTTAGGTTTTCTCTAAGTGTAGATTTTTTTTTTTTTTGAGACAGTCTCAAGCTGTCACCCTGGATAGAGTGCTGTGGCATCATAGTTCACAGCAACCTCAAACTCTTGGGCTTAAGCAATTCTCTTGCCTCAGCCTCCCAAGTAGCTAGGACTATCGGCGCCCACCACACACCTAGCTATTTTTGGTTGCAATTGCCACTGTTGCTTAGCAGACTTGGGCCAGGTTTGAACCTGCCACCCTAAGTGGCTGGTGCCCTTGCCGAATGAGCTACAGGAGCCACCCTAAATGTAGATTATTAAGAAAATAATATTTTGCTTTACTCAATCTATTTCTCTCTTTTTTGTTCTACACAAATCTAATCCATGAAGACTCTCATATGTTTTATATTAAAGGTATACATATAAAAGAATGATACTTAAAAAAGAATACAAACATCAACATGACTATTTGTTAGTAAACTGCTTCTGTGGAGTTTTCATAAATACATATACACACACAAACACACAACTTATAAATATCTAAACATAAGAATGTACTACAAAATACTTAAGAAATTCTTAGAGTCAGCCTGGGAAGAGAAAATAATGAAGCCAAGCGCAGCAGGTAGAATCTAAAACCTAATTCAAAGTCATTTAAATGATAAGGAAATCAATCTCACACAGAAAAAATGTCTGATGCTGAAAAGCCTACGTCAGTGGCTCTGAGGACCGCAGTGGCTCAAGGACCTACATCTCGTAACCTTCCCATTCCACCACTGTTTGAGCTTCTCTCATGCCTGCAATAGGGTCTTAGCATTGTCAGATATCACATCAGGACAATCGTCTACAGCAAAATGGGACCAAGTTTTCTGGTGTCTTATTGTAACACTAAAGAAATTATTCTCAGAAATCTTCAGAAGACTCTCTGTCATGATCATTGACTAAAATAGATAAGTGAGATAAGTGAATCTAGTAATTACCATTATTATCTTAGTCTAATCAGCTTCTACCTCCTGATAGTAAGGATGGCTAGTTTGTTAAGGAGAATATGACCATGTCCATGTGAAAGAGGGGTAAATATTTCTTTAAATAAATGCATATCTTCTATACAACCTTTTCAGCGTCAGTGTTTCATGGCTTACAAATCACTGTATTTTTTTTCTTATTCCCTACACTCCTTTTCTTAGTCTGTTGCAGCTGCCATAACTATAATATCAGAAACTTCGTTGTTTACAAACCACAAACATTTATTTGTCATATTTCTGGAAGCTAAGATGCCCAAGGTCATGGTGTCCACACATCTGGTGTCTGGTGAGGGCTCTCTTTCTGGTTCAAAGGTGGTACCTACCATGTTTTCCCAAAAATAAGACCTACCCAAAAAATAAGCCCTAGCAGAATTTCTATGCATTTGTTAAATATAAGCCCTACTCATTGATAATAAGACCTAGTGATGGGCATGGCTATGCAGCAGATCTGCATAGCCACACCCTGCATTTTGGCACTGAGCGGTAAGGAAGACTGGAATACCTTTTATCTGCCACAGCTCCTTTCTCCAAGCCATTCACACTTGTGTGGATACAGTGTGGTAACTGCAGTGGCAGGCATCCTATTGCGCATGTGTGACCAGCTAGAGAAAGGAGTTCATGTATCACTAGCGCTGGCCCCACCAACAAGGTCAGCTCCCCCTAAGAAGATGACTTAACTGTATTTGAATAAATGTAGATTGTTGTATTGTACTTAATAAAAATAAGACATCCCCTGAAAATAAGCCCTAGTGTGTCTTCTTGAGAAAAAATAAATATAAGACAGTGTCTTATTTTCGGGGAAACACAGTAGTTGTTGTGTCCCTATGTGGTAGAACAGTCAAGAAATATTTCAGGGGTGTCTCTTTTTTAAAAG
Organism: Otolemur garnettii; assembly: GCF_000181295.1. Lineage (NCBI taxonomy): Eukaryota > Metazoa > Chordata > Mammalia > Primates > Galagidae > Otolemur > Otolemur garnettii. The sequence goes on from NW_003852396.1 coordinate 14,551,854, forward strand.
CATGAACCCCATTCATGAGGCATCTGCTTCCATGGCCTAAATACCTCCCAAAGGCCTCACATCCAAATAGTGTCACCTTAAGGGTTAGAATTTCAAAATACGAATTTTGAGGGAATACAAACATTCAGACTACAGCACTACCTAAGGGGCTATTTCACTTTCCACTTGTACCTTTAAAAATTCAAATTCTAGGGCAGTGCCTATGGCTCAAAGGAGTAGGGCGCCGGCCCCATATGCCAGAGCTGGCGGGTTCAAACCCAGCCCCAGCCAAAAACTGCATAAAAAAAAAGTCAAATTCTACCCATTCTACTATCATTGATTATCACTCTAGTATATCAAGAATTCTAAGATCAGCTCAGTGGCTAGGGCACCAGCCACATAAACCAGGACTGGTGGGTTCAAACCCGGCCTGAGTCTGCCAAACAACAATGACAACTACACTAGAAAAAATAGCTGGGGGTTGTGACCTGTGCCTATAGTCCCAGCTACTTGGGAGGCTGAGGCAAGAGGATCACTTGAGCCCAAGAGTTTGAGGTTGCTGTGAGCCGTGATGCCACAGCACTCTACTGAGGGCAACAAAGTGAGACTCTGTCTCAAAGAAAAAAAAAAGAATTCTAAGATCATTTGGCATGAGCTTGCCTATCCTTCTTCCTCTTTCCCATCTGAAAACTTCTCTGTAACTTGATTCTTCTTTTATTCACTCATTCACGCATGCCTTCATTCAGCAAACATTATCTATAAAAAGCTGGGCTGTGTCTGTGAAGATAGCAATGATGAAAGCAGGTCAAAGTCCATGTCTTTGTAGAGTATTCCCTCTAGTGTAGGCTTCCCTGGGAAAAACAGAGAACAAATAAAATTAAGGAATAAAAGATAAAATATGTTGCCTAGGTCCTATGGATAAAAGTAGGAAAGGGTAACAGGAAGGGTAGGTGGTAGTTGCCTTTTAAAATATGTTGGTCATGGCAGGATATAATGAAAAAATAACCTTCAGGCCAGGAATTGAAAGAAATAAGCTCTGAGGATATTTGGGACAAAAGCGTTAATAGGAGAGGAAAATAGCAAAAGCAAAGATGCTATGGTAGGAGGCGGTCTGGAGTCTTTGAGCAAGAATAAGAAGACTCGGTGTGGATGAAACAGTGTTAGCAAGGGAGAAAAAATGAGTTATAGGAGCAGAGGGAGTAGGAAATTAATGCAGAGTTTTTAAAACTATTATAAGAAATTGATAATTTGCTCAAGAGATGAGTAACTGATTGAGAATTTTGAGTAGAGAAGTGATATAAAAAAAGATTGCTGTTTCTGGAGGACTATTCTGCTTCCTATGGGAGTTTGGATTCAGTTGGGTTGAGTTGGGGTCAGAGGAGCTTAATAAGGACAGAAGAAGTAGAACCAGTTTAGGAACCCATTTTAAAATTTTAAGAGATGATGGTGGCTTGGACCAGGTTGGTGAGAAATGATCGAATTCCAGGTATGTTTTGAAGATGGAATCTGCAGTATCTGCTGACTGAATATGAAGTGCAAGAAAAAAAGTATGTTATTCCCTTCTCTTTTTCCCACAATTGTTTTATCTCAAACTCTTTATAATAGTTATCACTTTCTTCAAAAATCTTTAATCATGGTTTCTTCCTTGGCCTCATGTCTGGATTCTACAAAATATCTTTAGTTTACATTTATTATTAAAAACAAAACAAAAAGAACAAAGCTCCTTGGAGATTTGATAATCCCTAAAGTTACCTTTCCAGTTCATTCATTTATGCGCACAAGCATTCACTCAGAAAATGTCTGCTGAGGGCTTACATAACGCAAGCATTGTGGTTTGGGTTTGCTCACCCTGATCATTTTTTTTTTTTTTTTAATTCTCTAGGCCTCCAGGTTTATGCTCAAGCTCTGTCTTAAAGCCCTGACTTCTTTCCTGCAATTTTAATATGAAAATCCCTTATGGAATTGTCTATGATGTTTAGAGTTGTTTGTCCTACAATTATTTCAAATGTCCCTCTCTCAGTGTCTTTTAATTTTTTGGAACTTCATTAGTTAATATAAACTGTCTTCTTTCCTCCCATATCATGTGTTTCCACTCATACAATATTCCTATTCTGAAGAAAATAAAATAGTTGAGGATTAAAAAAGGATTAAAATTTGCTTTGTAAATGGGATGCATTTGTAATGGTTTAAATGAGAGATTTCCTTGAAGAGCATACTCCTACTCACTTCCAAACCTTACTTTCCTGCCCCATTAGTGTCCATTCCATATTGAGTTACTAAACTTTACACAGAAAACATATGTGAAATATGAAACATTTTCCATCTCCCTTTCACAGACTTCATAAAGAGATCATGATGTGTTTTTTCTTCCTCTGAGGAATTTAAAGCACTATAGAATCAAGTAAACTATATATACCATGGTTTCTACACATATGAGAAAATATCTCCCTACGGTTTTCACAAAAGCTGAATGACACCAGGCTTGTCTGAAAGATGAGCTGGCTGGTGTAAGAGTTCATAAGGATCAGCACAATGCTCCTTCAAGGAGAATAGCACGAGCATAGTACTTAGTCAGTGCAGACAAGGAGATGGCAAAAGAAAGTCATTTCTCAAGACAATTTTATCTATTGAAAAGAACAAAGTCTTGAGCAGGATAAGCCCTTGACAAAATTGTAGGGTCAGGGAAACTTTCTCAGGACTGTTCCTTTCCCCCTCCACTGTTGTGATCTCTACAGTCTTTAAGTTCTCTTTCCGTGCCTCATCTTTACCCAGGCATAATTTTCAAAGAATTTGCATTGTCCATCAGCAAACACCCCTCCAGACATGCCATCTACTCACAAATATGCATCTAAGCCTCCTCACCTAGAGAAGATGGAAAATCTTCACTCCTTGGCATCAGGAAAAGGTGAGAGAAGAATTCATCCAGGGAATCTTCCTAAAATCTCAGAAATAAATGTCTTAACACAATTACTAAGAAAATGCCATGAAGGCTATGTTAACCAGTTTGATGAAATCATTTCAAATTGTATATAAAACCAGAACATTGTACCCCATGATTGCATTAATGTATACAGCTATGATTTAATAAAAATAAGTAAATAATAAAATAAATAAATAAAACACTTAAAAATTATTCATACAAATTGTCCTTTGCTTCATCCATTGGACCTTTCCCTTCCAAACCATTGAAAGATCTGTGTATCCCTCTATGGATTACCTTTCAAGGGTACAAGTGAATCTTTCTTAAAGCAGAATATAAACATCATAGCACAATAACTAAGAAAATGACATGAAGGGTATGTTAACCAGTTTCATGAAGATATTTCAAATTGTATATGAAAACATCACACTGTACCCCATGATTGCATTAATGTACACAGCTATCATTTAATAAAAAAAAAAAGAAAGAAAAAAAAAGATCTGTGTGTAATCCCTATTTGACACCCCTTCATCTTCAACCTCATTACTAAGCTCTTCATTTACTATCTTTATTTTAAACAGAAACCCAGATCATCCCTTCCCCTGTAGTGCTTTCAAGTAAGGCTACTTATTCTTCCATCTCACATGTTCCACTAGACACAGAGATGAAAGTCAGCAACTCTGCTGCTTCAGACATATGTGACACCTTCTCACTTAGAAATACGAAAACTGAATTCTCATTCAACTCAGTCTCATGCCATCTTGTTATACTATTTGCTGCCAACTTTCTGGGTAAAGAAATTCTATCCACCCCAAGTGACTTTAGTGTCCAATTAAAGGACAAAACATTACCATAGCTTCTTTTTTCATAATTCTAGTCCTGGCCACTTACTCAAACATATTACCTGTGCCGTGATCACACTCAATCATGTAAGGCATCTTTATTTCCAATATCAAACATTCTCCTTTCTCTCTGGCTTTAGACATTATTCCTCCAATACCTGCCATTTCACCTTATACAGACATTTAATCTTTAAATTTCTTCACTTCATCCTAATCTTTCCTCTTACTCTGGACTCATTTACCCATCCTGAATTACAGAGTCAATATAGAAATTTCAATAAGCCAATGTTCAGTAGATAATGGTACAGAAGAGGAAATTAAGAAATAAAATTTTTGATCCAAATGATTATGAAGAAATTAAGTTTATTATCCAATCCTGATTTATTCTTACCCCTACATCTTTTAAATTCACCAGATGAAAATGGGCTTTTACAGAACTGAGTAATGAGTATTTAGAGCTTCCTGGACAAGGAAGGTACAAAAAGAACAAAAATAAAAATTCAGGGAACACAACTAGACCTTATTTTTATTTTAGAACAAATCATTCTGAAATTTATTAAAATGATTCTGATAGGTGTTCTTGCCAAGCTTCTGGCCTATAAACCAAAGTGTCAAAGCTGTATTGAGCACACATTTAGAAATCAGGAGTTCAAAGGAAGATTATCGAATTGAAGAATTTTGAACTCAATGTCTAGCATATATCTGTCACTTGATAAATATTTGGGGGGAATGATTACATTAACAGTGCTGGAAAAGTTTTTTGAACAGGTAGAATGACCAAGTCTATAAGGTCCTTCTCTCCACCAACTGAATATGTGTTCTCTCTGAACACTTCAACCATTCTCATTGTATTTGCAACCATCTGTATACTGCTGGTTCCCCAGTGTATGGGTCCTCTATCCTCCAGATTTTTATGTGATGTATCCACTTGGATGTCCCACCAGCATCTCACACCTAACATTCCAAAATGAAGATATTCATTTCTCCCCATAAACCTACTCCTTCTCCTGCATTTCTTAAGTCAGTTGATTGTACCACCCAAAACAGTAACTGACATAGGATTCTACACTTCTCTCTCTTGCCCTCATCATCCCAATAAATCCTATTCATTTTGCTCCCCAGAGAGTTCTGAAACTGTACTCTTTTTGTCCATGTTATTACTACCCGAAGAATTTTCTAATTATCTCTCACAGGCATTATTGCAGTTGGATTTGTCTAGCTCTATGTTTGTTCCCTCAGATCTGCAGTATTTTATGTAAATGCTAACTCTGACCATATTTTGCCTAGCATAAAGTTCTCACAGTGGTATGGCATAGACTACAGTTAAATTCATCATCTTTTATATACCTATCCAACTACATTCCCCTTTTACCTTCTCTTATTGCAATAAAATATTCTAAACAGCATTTCTCCATATAGACCAAACTGCGGAGCCCCTCCATGTATTTGCATTTGATTTTCTTTACAGTGTCTTTCTACCTATATTTTAAGGTTAATCTTAGGTATTATATCTCACTGCAGTTTTTCCTGCCATTCTAGGATGGGTTAAGGATCACTTCTTGTATTTGTTTCTATTATAAAATTTTTCACATTACTTAGAAATCGTTTCCATTTTATCCTCCTACTTTTGACTGTGGACTTATCAAAGGCAGTTACCCAGGTGTTCCTTATCACTGTGCCTAGACTATGGAGTACTGAGAGTAGACGATTTTGAATGATGTACACTAACCTGCAGGCTATGCATATAGGGACCCAGATGAAGGAACAAAATTCAAAGTCCTATTAGAATCCTCCACTGGATGTTCTTGTTAACTCTGGAACTCATTTGCAAAAATGGGATGAAAAAGGAAAAAGGTAAATAATAAGCTTCTGTAGTTTTGTTTCTACATGTACTAACACTGTTACTTAGAAGAAAGTTTAACAGAAATAGTGTGAGCTTTAGAGTCAGAGAGACTTGATATCCAACGTTGGGTTCCCTACTCACAAATCATGCTAGCTTTGCCTACTGACACTGATCCTCAGTGTCTGCCTATTCGGTAAGAGGACAAAAGCACCTACTTTATAAGATAGTTTAAAGAATTGAGGATAATGTACAGAAAACAATCTAGCATACTTAATATTCTGTCATTATTATTATTTCTATAATAAGTTTGAATACAATTACAAAAAACTAAGCATTTTACTTGAAAAGTAGGTTAGTACTTGCAAGGCACCCAGAAGAGTGCTTCTCAGGTATGTGTCTTGATATGTGTGTATACTTCAGGGTATAAGAGGTATATAAATTTACTTGATGAAAGAAATAAAAATTTTAAGTACATTTTATGAGCTATAAACTCTGAAAAGCATGAACTCCTTTTAATTGATAGTTCTCTATTTCTGGAAAAAAACTCCACTGGAAATCATTTTATAGGTACAGTGGAGACTATTAAAGCATTACTAGTTACTTTGAACAGCACTTTCATTATGGGTGAATGTAATAATGAATAAGTAAATAAATGAATGAAAATGTGGTCTACTTAAGTGTCTGGCAACATAATTAAGCTGTAACTATAGACAGGCAAGAAGGGTCCTATCTGAAAGTGAAGATAAGGTTCCCATTTTATATTAATGCATTTTCACCTTGAAAATTCCAAATAGTCTAAGATATCTCTTGCCTTCTTGGGAGTTTCTTGTTGTTTGTTTTGTCTTTTTCATGAAAACTTTTACCAAAACATGTTGGGTTTTGACAGGACACTTACAATTTATTTCATATTTCATGCACATAAATGGAGGTCACCCTAGCAGAATGTGAGTATGAGAGAGAGAAAAAGAAAGAGAGGAGGTTATAGCATGAAGATTGTAGGACTCCTAACTCATCAAAGAAACATTTAAATAATTAATTGCCAATTAGTCTAACAGAAGATATTAAAAAATACATTAAAGATCTCTTTGTAAAGAACTAAATGACCATTATTAATTTATTATCATATTAATAATCTTTTAATGTAAGCTGTAGAGCAGTATTTTGGCTGTGAAATCCAATTCAAAAATAAGCATAAAATATTTTGGATGGAAATGCAGAAATTGTGATTGGTACTTGACACAGGAGTCTCCTCTGAGATATTTTCTTTGGTAAAATAGCTCCACAAGAGACTGTAGCTTGGTCTGATTTGTTGTTGTTGTTGTTGTTGTTGCTGTTGTTGGAATTTTGGGAGTTTGAGGGTCTGATGTTTAATGTCCTTTAACAGCCTCTTTTTCTCTCTGCTTTATGGCCTACATGCAAAGTTACTTAACTGTATACTTCTTCCCTTCCTTACTCCACTATTCTGTAAATCTATGAGGCAGGACCTGCAGATTGTTTATCACGTATCTTCAGAACAAAGCCCATTACCTAAAATGTAATATATTTTCAACTGATGATCACTGAATAAATTAACTTATTACATCCATTTAGCTTGATGGAATGTGCCATTTTTGTGCAAATACTGAATACTTTTGACATTTTAGAAGAGAAAAAAAAAAAAAGAGGAAAGTCTCTGTCCTAGGACCAATAATGATCTTGATTGCATAGCATTTTGTTTTATTTCATTTTACTTTTGAAACAATAGGAAAAGAAAACTAAAAAGAATGTGCTATTACTGGGGTAAACAAGTCTTACGCTAGTTACTTACTTTGTCATGGTCTACTGAATACGAGGAAGGTGGATGAAGTGGTATCTTATTAGGCTCCAATTTTATTAGGAAAAAGTAAATAAAGTAATAACACCTTAATTGTGTTGGGACCTTGAAAGCCCTGCTGGTAGTTATCCTCTACTGACTAGGCTTGTGACTTTGGTGAAGTCAGTTAAGTAATTCACAGTTAAGTAAATAACAGTGCTACTTGACCTACCCCACAGAGTTAAACTGATGCATGAAAGAGAGTTCTTCTGTAAAAGCATTTTGGCTCCAAAAACTATCAGTAAAGTATAATGACTCATCATGATGCACAATGTAGCAGACTGCTGGGACTCTCGTAACTTCTTTTAGATGAACACCTAATATCTTCCAGGGATGGTGAACTACTAATTCTGATACAGAAGCCATTTGAGTCATACTCTAAAATGCAGGCAACACAATACTGACTTGTCAAACTTCAACTTAATGGTTAAAGTTAATATAAAGTTTTTATATCCAAGGAAAATTCTTCTCTCTTCAATTATTGCCAACGTCTAATATAATATTCAGACATAATGCCACTCAATGAAGTTTAATTAATGATAAGTATTAGTGTTTCTTAAAAAACCTGATAATGGAAGGCAATACATTATAATGACTACATTGTTGGTTCTAAACTTAGACTCCCTGTGTTCACAATCCAACCCAACGACTTACTGTGTGTCTTTGGTCAATTTACTTCATCCTTAGAATTTTAGGGTTCTTCATTAGTAAAATGGAAATAATAACAGAGCCTCTGCCACAGGACTGTTGACAGGATTAAAGTTGGGTAAAGTTTCTGACACATGGTAAGCACTAAGCAAATTCTAATTTATTCACAGATATTCATCTTTTTGAAAGATGCCAGGAATTTCATTCCTTTTACCATGAACTATTAGATATGGTGAATATCACAGATTAATAAGCAATATAAAAGAATGGGCTACATGTGGTTTGACCAAGAAATAACAAAATCATCCTCAATTTTGTCCATATGCCATCACAATCATCTATTAAGTACCACAGGTTGGCCATTGCATGGAGAAGCAGTATCCTCTGTTTTGGCAAAGGACGGCCCTCTCTACAGTCACGGCCCTTCCTCAGACTGGCAGTTAAGCACACAATCACGTCTTTCTGTTTGCTCCTGTCTTTGTTCATGCTCACTAGGTACAAAGACAGGAGACTGGCCCAGCACAAGTCGGAAATAGAGTGTTTCACCCCCAAAGGGAGTATGGGGAATGGTGGGAGAGCAACAATGAGCAGGTAAGCAAACTGTGAGTGATCTGAGGTGGTGTGAAATAACTGTCTGCAAGCTGGAGGAACAGTTGGCTCCCTGGTCTGGGTCCTTGCTCAACTGTGCATCTCATGTAATGTGTCAAATCTGGGCCACTACTGGTTTTCCATGTCTATTTTATTTGCAAAACCCACACCACCTTCGTGTGAAGTAATGGGAGCCTCCTGTCCCAGACGCTGCTGTTTCAGGGTTGTGTGCTTTGCATGTCTGAAGGCTCAGCTCACAGTCGGTCCTCCCCTGGGTTTTAACTTTACTGTTAAATGGTTCTGGAGTTTGCAAAGTGGAAGATTGGAGGAAATTCATATTCCAGGGCTATCTGATCACTTAATAAAACTAAGCAAAAGCTTAGGACTAGTTTTAAGGGAAGGACTGCAGTTGAGGAAAGACTTGAGCCCCTGATTCCAGACAAGCCTGGAAATTATTCTGACTTACGTGGAATATGACATAATTTCACAGCAAAGGGCAGATACCATGCCAAACCAGTAAACTGTAAGACAAAAGGCTTTTCTTGAGCTGAAATCAGGAAAGTTAATCCTCCTCCAGCTACCGTAGCTTTGCAGCTCCTCACTTCCTTGTGTTTGGTGGTGAACATTCCATGTCGCTGCTCTGTGCATGTTCCTTCATGGCAGCCATTCCCAAGTCAGCTGTGGCCAGTAACCGGGGTATTTGGAGCTATAAACATCAACTAAGCTGTGTTGCATGGAATGAAGGTGCTTTATTGCATGGGATTTAGTTTCAAGAAAAAAGCTTTGGACACAAAGATGGTCAAGATTGTCATTAAACAGTTCCAGAATGGTAGAGGAGCCTTGAGTTGAGGAATCACTCACCATAAACAAACACACCACTTCTAATTTATTGTGGTATTTCCCAATCCATCCATAGTACATAGATGTGGAAGGGAAACTTGCAAAACATCCTGGCTCAGAGAAAAGTGGGAATCCAGGAAATAAAGTGTGTACATATATGTGTGCATGTGCTAGAGCAGAGCTTGAGACCTAGCTGCACAGCAAGAAAATTATCCTGTTCAATCCTGCTGAAAATCAACCCCAAACATCGTATTTGCTTCCTCAGTGGTGGGCTCCTTACTGTCTTCAAAATAATGACTAATTTTTTCCAAAGACCACCACACTGCACACCTGCTAGTGGTCAGACATGTTGTGGTCTGTGAAAGCGGTGCCTGGAGCTGTGTGGCATACAGCCTGAGCCATTGTTTGTAGCAGCCCTGGCCAGCTTCCCCCAGGGTTCCCCGAGACAAGACAATGAGAATGTGTGTACACATGTAGGCACATGTGTGTATGCACTGGTATATCTAATGGATGGCCTTATGCCCACAATCCCTTTATACAGCTCTATTTGGATCTCACTGTGTCTGCAAGATGCGCCTCCGAGGATCATTTATGGGAGTAACTCCAACGGCTTGCTAATGGGACTCCTATGTTCCTTCAATTTAGATATTAGACATGCTGTCCTTGAAAACAGGGGAAACAGTACCTGTGTAAGCTGGACGAGATGAAAATGACTGCATCGTATAAGGGCTCAAGGGCATGATCCAGAGTGGTTTCTCATTGGAAGTCTAGAACTAGAGTTCACAAATCTAACAAATTTGGTTGACTGTGAAACATACTAAGGCAAAATCTTGGACAATATAATTAACAATCTGTCATGCAACCAGTTTGCTAGGTAATTCATCTGGTATTTTGTTATAATCCATTCATCTAGGAGATGACATGGAGCTGGTTTGGGCAAGGATTAGGTCTCAATTATACCAAGTATGTTCTTCGGAGTGTTTAGTCACGTGCTTAGAACTTTCAGATCTGATCAGCCCAGAAATTAGATTTGCTCAAGGCTGTCTGGATTGAGACATGAGAATAAAAAAGGGGCAGAGAGGGAAGAGAAAAGAGAGTCAGGGCATCACACATCCAACACACCAGGCTTTGCTGGGTCAGGTCCCGATCTGCAGAGGTAGCTACTCAATGTGTCTATCCCAGGAACCACCCAAGTTTCTCTATAACGGCAAGATGCCATCTAGCTTTAGTTTCTTTATTTGTATGGATATAGCCAAGGTAACAGCAAGGCTATACTGACATGTATAGAGGGTAATAGTGCAGGCTATGGTAGACAATTCTGTTGGAGTAACCACCTCAGCCTCACAGAAAAGGAGGGTTAACCAGGAACAAATGAACTTCCTTTCCTAATTTCTCTTCCTTCTCCTTCCGTTAGCACTACATAAAAACTGACAGAGAGAGAGAGTGAAAGAAAATAATCCTTTAGCAGTGTTTTTAAAAAGCTTTTCCTTATTACCTTAGGGAAGAAAAAAGGCCTGGAGACATATCAAAAGAGAGGCCAAATTTACAAGGCCGTTGTATATTTCTTTCTAATTTCCTATTTGTTCACATAAATGCACTCACTCACAAACATACATCAATGGCATTTATCTATGAAAAATGAATTTAAAATAAACATTAAAAGAAAAGATGCCATAGAGAACACAACTGTGATAGAAAGAGTTTCTAAGTAAAAGGTTTCAGTAGTTAATCATAATTTGCTTACTCTGCAGTTGAATGAAAGGGCTAGAAAAAGGATAACCATGTATATATAAGACTTTTATAAGTATGTTTAGTATCAACTGATAAGACCTTCTTTCTTATCAACCCCCTACTCCCATCATTGCTTGGCCAAAGCCAAGAATCATATTCACTCTGCAAACCTTTGGGCCAGTTCTGTGGCCATTACAATCAGTCCCAGCAAGGGCTAAGGGGGCTCCAACAACTTCAGAAAACCAAGAGTGTTACTCTGCACCTCATTTGCCTATATTTTCTATGATGAAACTATAGAATGGGCAAGACTCTATGAATTCATATCTGGGGTGATTATCCCAGAGCTGAGTTGCCTGGTGGGGAGAGAAGGAGTTCTACAGTGCTTGTCACCATAGCAGAGCAGAGCACTAGTTTCCCATCTGAACACTGGCAGGGCCTTAGATGCTCCCTCACTTCTGCCCTCCTCCCTCTACCTCCACACTGGGAAAAGAGTGAGAACCTTATACGTATCCGTAATCCACCAGTTTCCTGAAATATCATGTTGCTCTTTTCCCTTTAAATAAACAGGTTGTTTTTTTTTTTGTCTTCCATCTGAATATAGTGTAACTTGTCATCTTTTTGTATTTTCACAGTGGACAGTCTAAGTGTGTTTCAGAACAGAATCCTCCTGATTGCAGGAGAAATGAAAGAGTTTCCTAAACAGACAGGTGCTCTAAGAACCGGAATTTCCCTAAACCCTGTTACCGTGTGAGTTCAACCAAGATGGTTCCCCCTCAGGAGTGACTGGAGCATTAATAATGAATGTTATTATTTCCTATCTTAGCAGGAAAAACCATTGGTGCACTTGGAGCCTGCATTAGGAGGTGCTCCTGTTGTATCCGGTGTAGGAGAGGCGTGGACATGTTGAGCTTTCCAGTCTCAATTTGAGAAAGGGCTCCACGAGTCAGGTGGAGTGGTCTATAGGCCCCTCTCCTCACCAGAAGGGAAGGGGGTGGTATCGGGATATTTTTATCATGAATGAAAAGATAATTTTGATGATTGTTATTCCACAGTATCAGTTATATGAAGTGTTAACTTCTGATCACCTTAAATAACTGATTTTTTGTAGCATACATCATCTAATTTTAGTGAATACACGTTTCATGAAGACTTAGAGAACCTGGTGACATTGATGTCATAACAGTCATGGTTAAATTAGTAGGACCTCAGAGTTGAAAGGTAGCCCCCAAATATAATGTCTAGGTTAGGGCTGTTTTGCCTTTCATTTGTTCAATTATTTCTTCCTTCACGTAAAGCTAATTTATTAAGCACTTTCTATGAGCCACTCAAGATTCTGGAGATAAATAGATGACGAAGATATAAGCGATGTCCTTGACAATCTGCATTCTACTGGGGAACAGTCAAAAAAACTGATAATTGCAATACACTATGGAACCCCTTGACAGGAAAGTTATGCCTCAGGCTAACTCCCCAATTCATATCAAACACTATACTTTATACTAGTACAAATAGAATTAAGAATAATATAAAATAACAAGTCTGAATTGGGTCTTCAGAAAGGGCAAGGCATACAGTTATAAAAACTTCAAAGTCTCTAGAAGAGAAAGATTCTGTCTTCCCAGTACAGTAGAAGCTAGCTAGTTGCTTAGCAAGAGATTAGAACTTCTGCAAGAGTCTTCTCTTCATTCCTCCCCAAAGTCATTTCAAATAAAGATTCTCATTTATATTTAAAGATGTTCTAAAAAATAAAAATAATAATTACTGCCATTACTGTAATTACTATATGTCAGACACTATACAATTCCGTCACATTGTTATCCATTAAGTTCTTCCAAGAACATATTGGGAAGCTATTTTCCCCTCCCATGGTACAGATGAGGAAAACAAGGCTCAGGGGTATTAAATAACTTGCATAGTGGAGCAATTTCATGAAAAATCTGAAATCAAAGACACCTCAACACCTGGGTCAGGAACTAGCCAGGGTGTGATCTTTACATGTTGTTTGAACTATTTGGTCTCCATTTTCTGTAAGATGGTGAGTATAATATAGTACTCCTCTTACCAGGATGCTATAAAAACTAAATGAGGTTATGCAGGTCTAGCACTTCGCAGACTGACAACACAGGGAGAGCAGGCAGTGCATTTTAGTGAGTACTATTATTACCCAAAGCTACCCAGATTAGAAAGTTCTTTTTTGTCTTGCTAGTCTCTACTCTTTTTTGTTGTTGTTTTTTCTTAAAGAATCAATTTTGGAAAAGTAAGCAAAATGAAGTCTAATAGTAACAACAAAAAATAAGTTCAATGATACAAGTTTTCTACTTTAAAATTCATGTTCTCCCATGTTTACCAACATTTGTCGGTTACTTAGATACACCAGACCGTTTCAGATGCTTCATCTGTATGATATCTTATTTAATCTTTTAAAAAAGTCAATGATAAAGCCCACATAGGAGCCCAGCTCAGTCTAATTCCAAAATTCACAATCTGATCACTCTGTTATCTGCCACCCAGGATAAAATCCAAACTCGTGCATTCAGAATGCAAGGCCTTTCACAAACTAACCCTAACCTAACACCTTGACCTTAATAGTTTCTGTTTCAGCACGTATGTTTTCTTCCCTAGATGTCCCAAATATCTTAGCATTCTCCAAGCACACTGATTTTCCCCTCCCACAGGCGCACGTCTTAACCTGGTCTGCTCCTACCTGACTGCTCTTCCTTTCTGCTTCTACTTTCCCAGCTCCTAGTCCTGTTCTACCTGGCAAACACCTACCCAGATTTCAAAACTCAACTCCAATGTCAACTCCTCCTTGAAGACTTCTTAAAAATCATATAACCTATTTGAACTCTGCCCAAGTGAGCTTCTAAAGTATTTTGTCTTTATATCTGATAGTGCATATTATCTAGTTGCCTATGTATAGGTTTTGGAGGCCAGGAAAAAAAAAAAGTGTGACTTGTTCACTTTTACATCCTCAGTACCCAGTAGTGCTTTGAGTATATTGATTCACTCAATCAATCAATATAAGTGCACAGAAAACCTTTCCATATGTAGGTAGTAGTTTTAGGGAATATAGGGTATTTGGGGAAGTAGAAAATATCTCCACCCTAAAGCAATTGACAATCTTAAAGAAAAAACCTTCTGGCGAAACCTTCGAAAGCAATACGCTACATTAAGGAGTTAAACTGATGATCCAGATAATAAAGCCTAAATTGGGATGGCAGGGAGATAAACAGGGATGGAGGTGGAGCTAACAAGAATGTAGTCAACGCATGAGCACATAGGCCCTTCTGGGAGATTGTCAGAAACAGTTTACATAACAAAGGATTGAGCAATTTCACAGAAATTAATTTAACTTATTTGACCCTGGAGCCACTTATTCATACACCATCTGTTGTCATTCTTACTTTCAATACCATTTGCTAATTAATTTTGTAGAAAAAAGTATTGATCCGAAAACATGAGATCAAAGCTATACATTCTGAGTAGCTTATAATAACCTTTGAAATTTTATTATAATCAATTTCCCAAGGAAATCTTTTATAAGACCAAGACAAGCTTAAAAGACAAGCTAATGTTTGGTATTGGAACAGAAGTTATTAGCTTTATTAAGTACCACAGATTCTCAATTCTCTTTGCTTAGTTTTCCAAAGGAATTTCTCTTTATAGTGAGTACATTTTCTTTATGTAATTAAATTAGATAATATTTATCTTTTAGCCTGTACAAAGCATAGCATAGCATAGTAACAGGAACACTTGGATTTGATGACCCTCTCGCCTCAGTTTCTGCTCAATCTTCTTATCTGATATCATTTTTATTGGACAAAAGGAGGAACTGTTCAAAGCCTTGTGTGAGGCCGCTGTCCTTAGGAAATACATATTTTGTAAATAAATACATTTGTAATTTAGTAGTTACATACAAATATATGTTTGTATATATTTTATTTTCAGACAATAGATTTGATAACTTAAAATTTCCTGTAAAAAGGAAAAAAAAGTTAAAATAGTTTCTGATGTAACAAATGCCGGGATAAAAAGGAAGCAGCCTACAGTGTACTTCAAGTCCAAACTCACATGCTCTAGAAGAGGGAGTGAACTTTGAGGGGTACTTTCTACTTTTAGTATCAATCACCTCAAAATATAGATAAGATCTTGCACTAGTGTTCACCTAATCTAATCAGCATATTCCCATTGGTGGGAATATTGAAGGGTGGGTGAATGTTATTTGGCAAAGCTGAGTGCTCTGAAAATGTAAATCAATCATTTCATCTAATGCCATGTTCTATTGTTATTTTAAGGATTTATTTTTTAATGTGTATTTTTAAGGCATCATGCTTCATAGGGAATTCAAAGATACGTGAAATAGGCTTCCTACACCAGTTTTTTACCATTAGATGTCACACACCTTCAAAACACACTATGTTGTCTGTGGGGAGCAAAAACAAAAATTGTGATAGCAAAATGGTGGCATCCAGTGTCGATTTAAAAAGTAGTTTTCACAGAGCAAGGATACAGCACTGAGCATCCCAAGCTTTCCAATGGTAATAGACTGGAACTGACCGATTCTTGTGCCTTGTATCTGTGGCACATGCCCATCCAATAATCAGGAAATTTCCTTCTTAAATCAAGAGCTTTCAATAGACAATAATCATATTGGTGGTAGATCTCAAACTAGGACTCAAGCCTGAAAACCAACGTACCTCTCATACATTAGATTTAAGTCACAAGCTTTAGCCAGGGGGCTTTAACTAAGACCGAAAGGAATCTTTTACCTAAAGAGAAATCGTTTTCCTACCAATCCTAAAAGTCCTGGGACGTGTCTTCTCCTGCAGTCCTGGATTCAGCTCCACAATGTCAATACAGAATTTGCTGTGTATGATCAAGTTATTTTATAGACAAAAACTGGCCCACTGTCATTTCCCTGATGCCTTACAGGGTGTATCTTGTTAGTCCCACAGCTCCTAAGTTCATCCTGCACCTAGAGCAGACATGATATGGTATGGTTGGCATAACTCTGGATTTGCATCTGATATGGGGCACTGTTCTGCCCTTTAGTTTGACTCAGGCAATTTAGTTAAGTTTCAAACACCGAGGTTTTTCACATTTACAGTCCAAGTTAATAATACCTGTCTATACCAGACATTCAAGATGTTATAATCCCTTCACTTCACTAACACTGACCTACACTAACTACCTGCTCTACACCAGGCACCATACAAGCATGAGACATGCATGTAGTCTCTGCCCTTGGAGTGCTCCAGGTTTAGTGTGGAAACAGACTTGTAAATAAGTAATTACAAAATACCATTTAATAAGTGCTATTTCAGACAGCCATTGCGAAGGTCAAATCTGATAACATTGGTGAACCATCTTGTGAGCTGCAAAGTTCTGTTTAGGTGAGAGCTGTTATCATTCCAGGGCTCTCTTCTTCTTTGCTGCCCATTCCAACCCCAAGTTTTATTCAGGGTTTAAATGAAGCCTAATTTTTCCACAAAATTTTCCTGACTCCACCAGCCCACATACACAAAACAGCTGTGTCTTGCTGTATTCTCTAGTGACTAAATTGTAATTGGAACTTCATAGTAATTGTGAGAAAAAATTATTTCCTGTTTTGGAAAAAAATACAGAAATCCAAAATTCCTTCTAATCTTAGTCGGGGCATCTCACCTAAAACCTGGAACTTAAATGTCACAATAAAAACAGTTTAGTTTTTTTAATTTTATTTCTTTTTAGTTGACTTATAATAATCGTAAATACTTATGGACTATAGAGTGTATTACATATACACAATACATAACAATCAAATCAGGGTAGTTAGTACACCCATGACATCAAACATTTATCACTTATATGTACATTGGACACTCAAAATCCTCTCTTCTAGCTTTTTGAAAATGTGCCACAAACTGTAGTTAACCATGTCCACCTTACAGTGCTGAAGAATGTCAGAACTCATGCCTTTATTCGTTAAACAATCTCTTTCCCTCATCCCTTCCCCCTATACTTTCCAGCTTTAATCCCCATAAGCCCAGGAATAGTTTTGTTTTGAGGTTTGAGACCAGATAACTGAATTATGGATCCAAAGAGATAGCTTTATTTAAGAAAGAAAGGTCTGAGATGACTCCACAAAACGCCAATGCTTGGCGCACACTCCGGTCCTGTCCTACCCTGTGAAGACGTTCTCTCTTTATGAGGACTCTGGAGGATGCAGCAAGTGTCCGACTGCCATTAGGCACTTTAATAACTCACCCTGAATGGCCATGTTGCTTCTTTACAAGGCCTCTTGTTGCTGTTACACCAAAGACTAACTAAATTGGGGTTGAGTGGAACTCCTCCCACAAGACTTTTATTAGGGATTAAATGCCTGGTAGGAGATATTCTCTGGGGGAATTACCACAGAAGCATGTAGCCATTGCTACTTTAAGAAAAAGGTGAAACTCCACCTCACAGAACTGTGGAAGGATTTCAT
This sequence comes from Otolemur garnettii, assembly GCF_000181295.1. Classification (NCBI taxonomy): domain Eukaryota; kingdom Metazoa; phylum Chordata; class Mammalia; order Primates; family Galagidae; genus Otolemur; species Otolemur garnettii. The sequence continues at coordinate 14,569,563 of NW_003852396.1, forward strand.
AGGATTAGCCACATGGAATTAGTTTCTTCACCCCATACGCAGTACACATATTAATTGGGTTTAGTTTATCCATGTTACTTTAACATCCTCCAGCTTTAAGGCCTCTTTTAAGCCCCATCTTATTTGCAAATCCTTCCTTGAAACTTCTTTCCCCAGTGAGCAACTTTTTCTCTGAATTCCTCTAAGACTGACAAGAAAAGTCCACCTGGCAGATCCTTTCTTTCACAGACGTTTCCGTATCAGTATATTCCCTTCCATCCGCAGTGGTGTCACACTCATTAATATCTTAACACTATATCCCCGTACTGTTAGATTAACACAACTTCTTAAATCTACCCTGGACACCACTAATTGCTTATGTCAATCTTCTTTATTCTTCAATGCCTGAAGGGTTTATTAACTTAATAAATACCAATTTGGCCTTAATTTTCCTGCAGTAGGACCAGGACTGGGGCCAGACTAGAAATAAAACCAATGCGTGAAGCTGGAGTGAGGGTTTAAAGAAGATTATGACATGGGGTCTGCATTCAAATTGTTTGTTGAGCTAAAAAATGAAGATCGAACACATAAAATAGTAAATAACAACAGAGAATATAGGTGAAGAATAACAAATAACATAGAAAATAAACTGTATTTCATTATGCGTTTGTTCATTCATTGTTCAGGCATGTGGATTACATAGCTATCTAATAATTAGCTCACCTCTGTGGTCTAATATAGTAGATACTCTCTCTGTTCCAGACACTGATAAAAGAAAAACCAAGGTTAATTACTAGTAAGTTATTAAGAAAGCAAAAGAAAGGAGAAGAAAGATCATTACCGGTTAGCAGTGGCCAGGAAAAATTTTTATAACAGACACAAAAGTAAAAACCCTATCTTCTTTCTGATGCCTTCAATGTTACTCCATCCCCATGTCATTAAACTGGACTATTTATCTCTTTAGCATTCCGTATGGTTTTCTGAACTTCTCTATCAATTATTCAAGGCCAGATGCAGTGCCTCCTGTAGTACGCAGCTTTCCCAAACCACTCTGGCTAAGGAAGGTTCTGCTTCTTACGAAGTTCTGAACCCCTCTGGATCTGACCGACTGCTCCACTGCCACTGTCCACTGCCCTGCCTCACTTTCTTTGCCGCTAGCAAAGAAATACTGATCCTACCTTCTACCTGCCCATCTGTTTCCTCATTTCAAGGTCCTAAGAAAGGAAAAAACAAGCCCTTTCTATTGAAATACTGTGAATAACTCATAATGTTAGCCACTTTCCCCATGTCTTCTCTCTGGAATTCAATTTTGCCCTCTTTGAAGGACATCTTGCATATCAATAACTCAGCCACTGTATCAAAAAGTATTGATGATTTGTTATGTATATTAGCTGAAATACCGGAATGTTCAAAATAATACAGATGTATAATTATCCCTGCAATTATACCATTCTCACGTACTGATATTCCCACATAAGTCAGAGAGAAAATTTGAGAACTATCAGAGTAGAAATTAAATGTCCTATCCATAAGACGACTTCTTATGGCATCCATCAGAGCGTAAAAAAAAGAAAGGCTGAAAACTCCCATAAAATATTAATTTATACATTATAGGCTTCAAGTCTCTTCATCATGAAAGGCATTCACATTATTCCTGACAAATGTTGATACTTAATCAATTTGTGCTATCTGAGTTAATGACCAATAAGAGATGTAGGATGCTTTGGGAGACTGTAAAGCATATGATTAAGAAATATAGAAACATAAGTTGAGTGAGAGAGAATATAAATCAATGACTGACTTGTCTACTTAAAACATATCCTCTGGAGATACTATCCAAGGCTTTTCTTCCATGGAATAAGAAGAGCTAACTTTAAACAGGAAATATGGAATGTCAAGGAAATGGAAATCTTGAGATGGGGTTAGCCCAAAGTTAACCTCTGCTACCTGTGTGACCCTGGGCAGATCCTCTGCTCTCACTGAGCCTTGGCTTTTTCATCTTTGAAAGGAAGATAAAAATACTGATCCTACCTACCTCTGATAATCAGTGTTCCTAAAGGTGCTTTTTAAAGCACTATGCAAATATAAGTTGGTATCACTTAGTTATTTTGTCTGTATCGGGCAATTTAGTGTTTGACTTCATTTCCATTTACTCAAGTGTTTTTCTCTGTGCATACATCTCTAACATGTATATCATCATGGCTATTTAAATTGTTTTTGTCTGCAAAAATTGGGAAATTTATGTAGCCATTTCTGCCACATATCATACTGTTTCTCAGTGTAATTTTCAAAATCAAGATGTCAGCTTTTAAACAAAGGTCAAGAAGAAATTCTTCCACCTATATTGAGAAATCTGAATATAAACAACATCAAATTCTTCAGTATCTTTTAAAAATCTATATTAATTTGTAATTCAAAGAAAATTATGGGAAACAAAATATACTGATAAAAAGTTTAAGAAAAGCGGGCTTGCTGCCTGTAGCACAGTGGTTATAGCGCCAGCCACATACACCGAGGCAGGGGGGTTCAAACCTGACCCGGCCCAGCTGAACAAGGATAAATGCAACAAAAAATAGCTGGGCGTTGTGGCGAGCACCTGTAGTCCCAGCTGCTTGGGGGGCTGAGGTGAGAGAATCACTTAAGCCCAAGAGTTTAAGGTTGCTGTGAGCTGTGACACCACAGCACTCTACTGAAGGCGACAAAGTGAGACTGTCTCAAAAAAAAAAAAAAAAAAA
>NW_003852396.1:14572391-14578774 GCF_000181295.1 Otolemur garnettii
AATGGAAAATGTAACTGCAATTGCAAATTGTAATATTCTTAATTTATGAGATTATTTTATTGACCTGATATTTTCTGATGTCATTACACAGGTGTTACATGATAAAGACATTTCAAGTTTTTTTCTTTTAAAAACTACTTTGGGAGATGGAAATTTTGTATCTTTTGTAACATCCTTGATGGATTTGGAGAACACTCTCCCAAGTAAAGTATCACAGGAATGGAAAAGCAAGCATCACACGGGCTCAATCCTAAACTGAAAGTAGTAGACTAGTAGGTGCTCATGTGAGAGAAAAACTCAATTAAATGGAGAAGAGCGTAGGGGAGGGGTTCAGCAAGTTCCCACGCAAAAGGAATCACGCATGGGTATAAATCACACTTCCTGGGTAAAGGAAAGAGCTGCAATTTAGACTTTCAGTTACAAATGCAAACAATGTCACCTAGTCACGTGTACCCTCCTATTAATCTGAAGTAAAAAAGTGAAAGAAAGAGGGTGGTGCCTGTGGCTCAAAGGAGTAGAGCAGGGGCCCCATATACCAGAGGTGGCAGGTTCAAACCCAGCCCCAGCCAAAAACTGCAAAAAAAAAAAAAAAAAAAGTGAAGGAAAATAATAAAAAAATACTTTTTGAATTAGAAAGATCACAATCACAATACACTTCCCCACTGGCTGACCTTCAGTGCAAAATTCACAAATGGGAGAAGTTCCACAATGAAGAAAATTTGTTTTCATACAAAGTGTTTGCTAATTTCTGGAGTATATATCTGATTACTCTGATGCTCTGAAACTCTGCAAGTTGTGAAGGTACTAAGAAACCATGTATCAAAAGAGAAAATAAGATTTGGGGTTTTTTATTAAAAAAATAAAAGAATAAAAAAAGAATTAATTACTTATATATCATTAATAAACACCTAAACAAGTTCTGAGGAAAAAAACTACACCAATCACTTAATAGCCATGTATTATAATATAATAGCCATTTATTATAATCGCAGTATGATATTATAATCATAATAGAACAAATCATATAATAATATAAGCACAAAAATTATGAATTCCTTAGACTGTTATGATGGTCATACTCTTTCTCTTCATTAATATTTGCTTCCTAATGGTGCAGAATAATTATTCTGCCAAGGCAGAATAATTTCTAAAGGTTCGAGCAGATGAGGAGAGAAATTGGGAAGGGTTATTGACCTGAATATTCAAAGCCTATTGGAAATGAATAAATTAGTTCAGTGTCTGACCCAAAAGGGAAGAAGGACCACGAGTAACTTTCTAAGAGTGAAGGTAGAGAGTATCGTTCGGCAGATCTAAAATGTAAACAAAAACGAACAAGCAAGTAAATAAGCCCAAGCCCCACATAACATTACTGAAATACTACTGTTTGTTTTTCAGAGATAAAAACAAGTTATTGTAACAGAAAGGACATTATATTAGACAGTAACGTATTTTTCAGAAAGGTGAACAGTGCCTGGAAAAGGGCAAGAAGTTTCTTTTAGCCCCAGCTGACCATTTTGTTTTGTTCCCCTGTCCTCCATTCCTTTTTCTTCTTCTTCCTTTTCTAATGCCCAAAATATTCCGTGAGGGAAAGTAAAGTGATGTACACGTAAGATAAAGCTCCTTTCTGTGTTTCTCACCCCCACCCCTGAGAATAAACATATGATTCTGACACTGACAAAAAAAAAAAAATTCTCGGCCTAAGTAATAAACACAACAATTTGCTTCAACGAAATAACAGTCTTGACGATATTGAATAACTCCTTGCATCTGCAGAAGTGCTACGCTTTATAAAAAATCTTATATGTGTTATCCTTTGGGTTCCTCCCAGAAATCATGCAAGGTGCATAGGGGAGGTTTATTCTTTCCACTTTTTTTTTTTTACCAATAGGAAAAGAGGCTCAAATTTGCTCACCAGCACTGAGGGTCTGATCTTGGACTTGCACGCGGAGTCCTTTCTTCTTTCTGTGGGAAAGGAATCCTCATGACCCTGACAACAGTGCAGCCATTTGGGGAAACAGGTGGTGAGAAAAAGCAGGCCCTGTTCTTCTCACTTTCCCCTCCCCTTACTCCCCAATAAGCTTTCATCACGGAGCAATTTCACTAAAACACCTAGATATATGCATTACAAAGCATATAATAACCTTTGTTATTTGCATAGTAGACCTCAAGATCTGTGTTTCTGTGTTTAGTTAATGTAATATCTTCTATGTGGACGCACTGAGTAGTGTTGATTAAACGGTGTTATAACAAGTAGAGCCATACAACAAAAACAGTTTTATTAATATTGAATTAGTTCTAAAACAACTGTAACATAAAATTCATCATGAATTTTTGAATATGAAATGCATTTATCCACACAATTATTGGCCCAGGAATATTACTGAGTGCCTACTCTAGACAACTGGGGTACCATGGATATACCAGGAAACAGCAAACCCTCTGTGTATGCCTCCATGATGTCCCAACAGCCAAGGATATAGACCTATAGCAAAGAGTTATTAAATGCCTAAATGCAGGGGCTATTGGAATCTAGCCTTGTGTGGGGTTAGGAAAGCTTCCTTCAAGATAAGACAATTAAGGTAAGATCCAAAATAAATAAATAAATATAATATGCTTAAGCAAAAAGAAGAGCGGATGGGCACAATGAAGAGCATTTCAAGAAGAAAAATAATTTGGAATTTAGTGCAATAGCTGTGATCACCCAAGGGTACAACTGATTGGGTAACGGAGAAACAATCTGAAAGGTTTAATGGCTTTAGCACATATTTTATTTTGTACTGAATTCTCTGTTCCTAAAACTAGAGCTCAAAATTGCACTGAATACACTGTTTTGATTTTCTGAAACTATCTTGTATTCATGAGGAATACAGAAACTGAACATCTTTAGACACTTTGTCCTATCAGACCTTTTTACCAACCTTGTCTTATTTAATCCTCAGAACAACCTTGACCAAATGAAATACTATCTGTTTTTTTTTGAGGCTTAAAGTGATTATTCTTTTTCAAGTATCCAGGATAGCTGATCCAGAATAAAAACCAAGGTTTTAGGGCCCCTCGTCCATTGCACTTTCCATGACATCACACAGTAACCATTAGGTAAAGAATCCAATCCACCTGCCAAAGGCTTATTAAGTCCTACTGAGAGTCCCTGACCAAGATAGATAAGATCCCTGTTATCATAGAACCCACACTTTTCATGGAACCCGCATTTTTCATGGAACCTACATTTTATTAATAAATAGAATAATAATACAAGTAGGGCTTTTTTTCTTGATTTCTCATTTACTTTTGGGGAAAAAGTCCTTCATATTCCAAAGAATAAATTGAAGTACACAGATTTGGACTCCATTTCTCTTACATCACCTGTGTCTGCTTCCACTGTTATTTGATGATCTGGTGCTCTCTCTCCCTCAAGGCCTCTGGCATTGTGAGCAAAGGCATGGCCAGGGAACATGATGACACTACTTTGTGCAGAGCTGGTTGGCCAGTGTGTTCTCACTCACTCACTCAAAGGTGTGGCAATATGTGTTCATGCTTTGGAGCAAGGTCACAAGTCTTTGTGACAGTCCAAAGACTGTCACTGTTAACATCTAAAGTTATGTTCCATAATATTAGACTAAAGGCATCTAAGAGAGAATTTTTTTCTTTTTTCTTTTGAGACAGAGTCTCATTTGGTTGCCCTTGGTAGAGTGCTGTGGCATCAGAGGTGATTCTCCTGCCTCAGCCTCTCGAGTAGCTGGGACGACAGGTGCCCGCCACAATGCCCGGCTATTTTTTTTGTTGTTGCAGTTTGGCTGGGGCCAGGTTCAAACCCGCCACCCTTGGTATATCGGGCCAGCGTCCTACTACTAGCTGAGCCACAGACGCTGCCCAAGAGAGAAAAATTTTTGTAAAAGTAGATGTTTGCAAAACCTCCCTATGCTGGGGGTAAGAGCATCCCTGGGTAAAGCTTGATGGTGAAATAAATATAGGTATTCTTCTGATTTCTAGAACATGCTTTGTATTAAGAGACTTCAGTGACCAGAAAGACAAATTCTAAACATGCCTGTTTCTTTATCTTGTGGTAGGAGAGAAAGGGAGTAGTTGGCACTCACCATCCCTATCAAATCCCATAAATCATCTGACCCATTTTTCCTGTGCATGTTCTAGCAGTTAGCAAACACCTGGCAAAAAAAGAAATGTAATACACTAGAAAGTTTGAAGGTAGAAGGCCAGGTTAATGAAAGGTGAAAAAATAAATCCTTAAACTCTATTACAAAGGGAAATTAACCACTTGGTAATACCCCCTCTGCTAGTGTGGGTACACAGTAACTTTCAAACCTGGAAATGATTCATTCACTTTCTCCAGGAAGAATAGTAGGGGTAAGGGTGAGGGACAGCTCATATTCCAGAATTCTGAAGGACATCAGCTTGCAATATATTGATTGGGTAGATTAAATGGAATGAGATCTCACAGGAAGGAGCAGAGAAGGGACGATCACAAAGTAGAAAGGAACAGATGAAGGCACAGGAAGCAGTGTGGGCAAGAGGTCAGAAGCCTAGAGTTAAAGGGGCCGCAGAAATAGTGTTCAGTTATCCAGGGAGCAGGTGTCTCAGGCAGAGTGCATCTGACAGGTGCAGACAGGCAGCCTCAAGATAGGTGGGTTCCAAGTAGGGTTCAGGCTGCTGCTCAGCAAAGGCAGGCAACTCCTCCAGCAAGGAGGTCAAGGGCACAGTGGAAACTCAGGAAAGGACAGCTTTCCGTCAGAGTTTCTCAGGTTGCAAAACACTTTGAAAAGCAAAGTGCTTCAGAAGCACTACAGGAACAGAGGGACAGAGCACTTGTAAATAGCATGGACCCTTTCAATCCTGGCAATCTCAATCTCCTGCAGTCACACCTGATATTTTTGACAAATGACTTAAGTGAGCCCCATGCACAATTAAATTTAATAACCACCAGGAAGGATGTTTACATTGTCTCTTCAGCTTCTTTTGTTCTTGGAACGACCAAGGCTATCTCTTGGTCACAGCCCGTAGAATGGAGCTGTCTGAACTGAATGTAACATACCCCCTGGATACAGAGAGCTCAGATTTTTTTTTGGATGGGAAATCACACCAGAATCTCTCCACATCATGATCCTGAAAGTCAAGCCACATCCTATGCCAGAGGGTCGCCAGTTTCGGAAGCTATTGTGTCAGTGTGTAGCAGTAAGGAGGGTATGGTCAGGCTGTGAGTGTGAGGCACCCAACTACATTTCACCAGAGCACCTTTCAGACCCCAGTGTCAAACTAGAAAGAGGGAGAAAGGCCTTAAAAAAATCATGTCAGTCCCACAACATTCCTCAAGACCCAAAGTGGAAAGCACTCTGCTGGCTGCCGAAGGTGACATACTGCACTGTTGCCTCAAGGGACTGCTATTCAAGTATTAGGCCTCAAAGTAAATTTGTGAGGTAAATTTCTGTGAAGTAAAAAGTTCTAATTAATTACAAATTTGTGTATGTATATTAAATGTTTTTTGTTGTTGTTGGTTTGTTTTTTGCTGGGACTGGGTTTGAACTCGCCACCTCCGGTATATGGGGCTGGCGCCCTATTCCTTTAAACCACAGGCCTGCCTATTAAATTTGCATTTTCCAACAGATAAGACAGTCTAAGTAAGACTATGTTCAAAATCAGGAGTTCAGACAGACATCTCTGGTTATAAAAATACCTGCAGAATAAAAGCTGAACTGGAGCCACTGTCAACCTCCTGGTAACCCATGACCCTGTCTTCCTGGCCCTCTGATCCTTGTTGGCAAGTTTAGGTCCTATTTGTGATATTTCTGCTCAGAGGCCTGGAACTCTAGGAAGCCCTTGCCGTGTACCAGGCACTTCTGCACACAGCCACACTGCCGCCAGCCCTTGCGTCTGTGTTTGCAGCATAGGCAACTTCTGCACTCACAGGTGGGCTCAGAACTCCTGCAGAATCCTCATAAATACGCCTTCATTCTTACTGATATCCCCATTGACACATTTTCGAGATAAACTGAAGGCCAGATAAAAGCAAGTTTGAATTAAAAAAAAAAAAAAACCAAAGCCACATCCAAGGTCTCTTTCCAGGATGTTCTTTTGACGCGTAATTTCTTGAAAGAAAAGTCCTTCCAGCCTCTGGTCCCATAAACACCCACCATTGGGGAAGCCATGTCAACGCCCCTGGGGACCTCGCTGAGTCACCGCTTCTCCCTTCTCTCCACAGCTCTAACGGAAAATCCGTCACGTGGGCCCAGAACGAGAAGAGCAGCCGGGGACAGCACCTGTGGCAGCGGCTGTCCATCCACATCAACAAGAAGGAGAACCCCAACCAAACGGCCGTCATCAAGCCCTTCCCTAAGAGCACTGAGAGCCGAGGCCTGGGCGCGGGCGCGGGG
>NW_003852396.1:14578857-14586930 GCF_000181295.1 Otolemur garnettii
CAAGGCGCTGTACGACGTGGCGGAGGCCGAGGAGCACTTCCCGGCGCCCGCGCGGCCGCGCTCGCCGTCGCCCATCAGCACGCTGAGCCACCGCGCGGGCTCGGCCAGCCGCACGGAGGACGACGTGCCGTCGCTGCACTCGGAGCCCGCGGCGCGCAGCAGCTCGTCCCAGGGCTCGCTCATGGAGCAGATCAGCAGCGTGGTGACCCGCTTCACGGCCAACATCAGCGAGCTCAACTCCATGATGCTGTCCACCGCAGCTCCGGGCCCCGGCGTGGGCGCCCCGCTCTGCTCTTCCTACCTGATCCCCAAAGAGATCCAGCTGCCTACCACCATGACGACGTTCGCCGAAATCCAGCCTCTGCCGGCCATCGAGGTCACCGGCGGCGCGCAGCCGGTGGTGGGGGCCCCGCCGGCAGGGGGCGCCGCCGAGGAGGCGCCCGTAGCCGGGCCCGAGGCTGCGGCCGGCAAGCAAGACCTGGAGGAGTTGGTGGCTCTCACCCCGCCGTCCCCCTTCAGAGACTCGGTGGACTCGGGGAGCACAACCCCTAACTCGCCAGTGTCCGAGTCGGCCCTCTGTATCCCATCGTCTCCCAAATATGACACTCTTATCATAAGAGATTACACTCAGAGCTCCTCGTCGTTGTGAATGTCACTGGAAACCACTCTTGATTCCGCGTGCTGAGCCGAGACCTCTGGTGTTCACAGACACAGTGACGAGCATGGTCACCTGCTTAAGAGCCGAGGTGCAAGATGCCAAGTACACCCATAATGGAAACGTGAGATTAATAGTGCTATTTCACAGCAGCCGACTAAGACACCAACTACAAATCTTTTGGCAGATTTTCTTCTAGTGGCCTTAGAAAACATGGGCTTTTAAGAAGCACTGCTTTTATTTTTGAGGGCTGACATAGAGTCTGTTAAAACAGTTACATACCAAGTGCTTTGCTCCAGGAAAGCAGTGAGTGTGAAACAGCCTAATGGAGGGTGAAAAGCATAGTTAATACGCAACTGTAAAAAGTTTTATTTGTTTACTTTAGTTCCTTTCCCAGAAGAGTCTTTGATTCGCCAAACATGAATGTACATTTTCTAACAAACTCAAAATCTGGGACCAAAACATCAACCTTTCTCTTACTTTTTTCTTTCTTTTTCTCTTTTTTATTTGTATTTTTCCTTTAAAGACCTTGAAAAGCCGTGATTTGGGCTCAGTATTTACTGAAGCATTATTGTTAGTGCATCCCACGCGTAACACACAACTGGATAGTGAGTGCTGCGCTAACGTACCTAGGGCTTCTACCAGAGACTTTCCTCTCCAATTTGGTTGCGAAATACTCTTCCAAAAGCCTGCATCTGGAATTCCACCTAGTTATTCAGATTCACCTCCATTAACCACGAAAACCAGTGGAAGATTTCTTGACTATTTCACCACGTTGCCAAACAATACAATACTGGAGTAGCAAAAAAAAATATTTTCTGGAATACTGTTTTGTAATTCCCTCACTGGGGTGCATTGTGTAGCTGGAAATTCTCTTTATAATAATTCGTGAGCTCCAGCCTGGCTATCTCGTTCATGAAACACAACCACTCCTCCTTAAGAATGCTGTTCCATTAGCATTGCCAGCTAAAATACTAAAATAAGCATTTGGGCTTCTTCATTCCTTTCTTTTGAGAATCTGATACTTTACAAAGAGCTCCTCTGTTCTTTTTGAGTCCCACCACTGGAAGAGTGGTCCATAGACCCAGTGAAGATACTGTCACAGTTAGAGGAACTGTTGTTGAAAGAATTAACACAATCTTAACTACACTGAAAATTGTAAACTGTGTCAAGTCAGCTTAGCAGAGATTTAGCTATGCCAATGAGCAGTGATTTTAACTATTCTTGGCTGCTTAAACAGGGCAGCTATGAACTATGACAAACGTAGATTTTTCAAAGCAATACAGAATATTAAAACAGAGGAACCTTAATATCAACTGCATAATCTTTCTTAGCCATTCCAGAAAAAAGCAAAGCAATTATTAATATTTTATTTTTTAAATGATTATTAATATGATTTCATGCACTTCATATTGTCACTTTTTAAAAACTGCAGAAAAGAGATTTAGGGTTATAATAGAAATGTGCTTTGATAAGATTATATAGGTAGAATTCATAGTTCAAGACCTGAGTCCACTGTCATCTTTCTTCCTCCCATTGCAGCTATCCTCAGGTACCAAATGTTTTGATTTTTAAATAAGGATAGTAATAAAAGGAGGAAGTGTCCTATAAATTAAAAGACCAGTTGACCCAGCCTTATACTAAAGATAGCCTTATGAAAAAGATTTGCTGTGAGGCAGAAGTATATTTTTGGCAGAGAGAAAAATAAAAGTTTTTTTTCCTTTAGCTCAATATCCATATTTTGGTAAGTATTTTTTATTTCACATCTACTTAAAAAAAAAGTTGAGAAACGGAAGTCTACTCATTGACATATATCATTCTGCACTGTTAAAAGTTATAATATACTGCTTGTTGAATTTCCCTTTCTGATCTCTGTTCTTATTTGAAATATCAAGTGAAATCTTCCAATATAAAACATTAAAAGGAAGCATTAATTTACTAAAACATCAATTTAAAGGAAACCAAACCTCCCATACCAGATTTGAAAATAATATCATAAGAGTACCCTGATCCCAAATATTGCAGTGAAACTTTTGAAACAGATGTGAAATATAGCTAAGTTCCATGGTATTATTAAAAGCAAATGTCTGCCTCTACCTGAAAAATAAATGTAAATATTTTTAAGTATTAATATCCCCCGGATCCTCATCAAAAAGGTGGCATTCACCAGGGGATTGTTGTCATTTCTTATGTATTGAAACCTTTCTAAATATGCTCTAGTCTCTAGAAATTTGTTTCATAAAATCCTTACATTGATTTTCATTTTATTCTCAAATATAGTAACTTTCACTCTATTGACCAATAGGAGAACATTTTTTAAACTTTCTCCATGATCAAATTCATTTTCTAATTTTTTAGTAACATATCTCTTTAAAAAAGTATACTACCTTATGAGAAACTTCATTAGAAATTAAAATTTAATGCAAGTAAATTGTCATCTGATAATTCTACACGATATAATCAACTGTAATAACAAAAATAACATCCAATTAGGGAAAAACAAGATATATTTTTCTCTGTATTTCTATAACTTTTGCCACTTCACTGAATACATTGTATATTGGACATTTGATTATTAGATATGCATTCTTGAGATCTTTTATTTTGGAATGATGCTAACTCTGTCTCTTTGCCAATTCTAATACCAGGTTCCAAGTAATAACTCTACAATACAAAGAGAACTGAATACTCATTCTAGGGCTAGGATCTGAACTTCACAATTCATTCGGGTACCTATTCTCATTGAATTTCCTTGTTCCTGGTGCCCAGTGATAATTCAGTCGGGACCACCATGACTGGAGGGAAGGAGAAATGCTAAAGTGCAGCAAAGTGACCCTGCAGGAGAGATTGGTCCCAGGATGGAAGGAAGAAGACCTGGCTGGATGAAGCTGTGCTGACTAATCTAAGCAGTCTGATCATGCTTTTATTTTGGGAGAGGAGGGGGGCAGCTTGAGAAGAATATAGAAGAACCGTCTTTCTGAGCTAGGGGTAGGAAATGGAAAGGAAATACAAGAAGAAAATGCATAAGAGATACTTGACTTAAGCAAGGAACAAAAAGCAAATCCCCAAATGTGCCAATTCTTGAAAGTAACAGTCTTTCCCAAACTACTGCTGTTATCAGCAAGTGATCAGAAAGACTAGGAGCTGTTTCTGACTGTAAGTGAATGCATAATGGCTCTGCTGCAGTTCTGTGACTTCCAAACCAGGAATTAAACACAGTTTTTAAGAAAACAAACAAACAACAACAAAAAAAGAAAACATTTCCTATGCTAGTCTCTCAGCAAAATGTACATGTTTTGGAGACTTCAAAGGTATCGTCTGATTTCACATTTAGCAACAGCGTATTAATAACCCTCAAGCTGTCAGAATCTCTATAGTTAACCATTTACAATTTTATACTGTGAAAAAATACGGATCAGTGAAAATATATAGATAAAGCAGAATTTACTTAGAAGAGAGTCTGAGGCCTGGGAGATTCTCTACTGTGTATCAAAGAATGAGGCATGTATAAAATAGTTGGCTGAATTTCACTGATCTTCCCAATGTGAACAAATATACTATGTATATTGTGTGTATTTCTAGAAATCAATGGCAGCTGCTGGTGGTGTTGTAATTAGAAATCTATATAGAATATAGATGTTTTAGAAAGATGGTGCCAATCCTAAAGATTTCTGTGGGCTACAAGTGCTTGTACTTACTTTTCTCCGCACTTATAACTGATTTGGTTTTAAAATTGTGTGCGTGTATTTGTTCTTTTTCTGTTGTTGCAGCTTATACTATTAAAATAATAGAGAATGTTAAATTATTTTGATGTGAATTGCAAATGATTTTTTTCATAAAGTTTAACATTTTTATCAGCATTGCTTTGTAATTGTATAAATGTGTTTTATTTTAGCATTTTAAAATATACTTGCTTGTTTTCTGAGTTGTCTAAATCATGTTATAGTTGGTGTTTGTGAAGTCAGTTACTTTTTAAAAAACATTAAAAAAAACTATGATATGACTTTAAGATCATTCCCCCAAATGTTTAGACTATTGTCTCAGTAGTGTTTTATAAGAAGAAAGAGCCATGTCACTAAGTAACCTTAAATTCTGAGTGAGCTACACATTTGAACTATGGGTTTATAAAGTGAGCAGTGGACAGTAGATAAAAAGGAAAATATAGGCCAACCACAAACCAAGGAGAGATTCTGTCACCAAAGACATCTACAAACACCATTTAAGACAGAAATAAATACTTTCTCTGAGAAAGGAATGTAGGAAATACACATTGTTTTGTGTTTAGATAAACAAATGATAGAAATATTAATAGTTTCCCAATTATCTGTCTTGATAGAGTCATCATCACACAAATAAAATAGATTATGTGTATATATGTGTGTACATAAATATACACACACATTTATATAGATGTTTTACTTTTGAGTCCATATACATGTGTGTTTGTGTATAAGTGTGTTTGTGTGTACATGTATGTGCATATTTATGTAATTTTTCTACAAAAATTTACTTGTCCAATTACTTTTTGACTCGTAGGAATTTGTGTTCCCTGTACACCAACTAGTGAAAACCTAAAAGCAGAGTATAGATGCTTGATGTATGGAAGAAAAGGTAAACATTTTAAAATATAACTGTTCCATGCTTCCCAACACTGTGTACTCATAATTACAAATACACATACATGGAAATAAATATATATACACATTATAATTCAAAATATATTTGATCTTAAAAAGGAAACTGTTCTCTCTTTGTCCCACTCTGCACTTCAGTATCCTCTGTTCTGAAGTAATATCATTGGGCCTCTGTTCATTTAAAATTAATGTTGAGGTGAGATATCTGAACCCTGAAAACTGTCTTCTAAAAATCAAAAGAGGCTTGTAAGACTCTGTAGAATCAAAGAAGGACATTTAAAAATAGTGGATGCAATAGAAGAAACAGAGAATTAAAAGTCAGGCTCTCCTACCCTGGGTAAATAACCTTCATTTCTTCACAACTCAGCTCCTCTTTCTTTAAATTCAGAGGTGAATTACAATAACCTCTGAAGTTTCTTTCATTTCCAATGTTCCTGAAGATGCGCAATAGATTGTAGCTATTATTATTGACTGTAGTATCTAGTATACAGTGGATGGTCAGCAGGCAGCTTAAATGTGTTATTTTCAACGTTACTTATGGAGCTATGACAAATTCTTGTCCAACTTATAGCACATATGGAGAATCCTATTAAAGTTAAATTCGTGTGCAACCTTTAAACTAGCCATCAAAGAAAAATTAGCATATTGAATGACACAGAAAGAATGCCTTTCCTCTGTTAGGATCTCTGCAGAATGCTAGACAATTTTTTGCTTATGCTGTACATGAATGATCAGCTTTAGAAAATAGGTGGATACATAGAATCATATTAATGAATTTAAACAAGAGCATAGTATGTACATTTTTCTCAAAGTATTTTGAAATTCAGACTCAGTTACTAGATTTCACCCAGTTTACTTTTTAGGGTTAGCTCATAAATTCTACAAAGAGAATGTTTAAACTCAATTTCTCCAAGTTATTAGAAACCTAAACTAAAGGTTTTACAGGAAAACCTAACCTCCAGTAGAATGAAAATTTTAAATTAGCTTTTACTCTAAGAAAGAGGCAATTATTTTTGCCAAGATGTATGTCTTTTTGAGGTATATATGACCTATAAACAGGCTAGTTATGTGATATACATATCAGACACATTAGTCTCATTTATCTATATCTTGTATTCTTACTCAATGACTTAAAAATAAAGCTTTATATACTATCACATTTCCATAATAGAGCATATGTTGTATTATTAACATAAAGTACATCTATAACATGTCCATGAACATCACATAATATTGCAAATTGGCTTTTCTAAACTGCTAAATAGTAGTAATAGATGATTCATGAAAGAAAAGTGTTTACAGTTTTAAAACTCTGAAAAATGTAATAATTCCAAGTTAAATGACTGTCTTCACCTTAGAATTTACCAGTCTTTAATATGCTCATATGCATTAAATTTTTTATAAAGTTGTCTCTCCTCAGAGTAGATTTTTATAAAACATATTTTGGAAATGCTATTATAATTTTTACACAAGTTTTCTTGTAGTCTACAAAAATCTATTGCTATTTCTGTGATCTCCTGAGGCTTTTAGACAGAAAACATGGATGGACGCAGTTAGAAGATCATATTCCGGCCCATCTCACTGACCTGTGGGAAGTCTCACTCGGCTTTGCATTCATTTTCCTCCCCTTTGCTGATTTCTCAAACTTCCATGAGTACATTTACTTTACTTTTATGAGTCAGGCTGAGGATATTCTTTTACATTTAATTTAATCTGATGTAAATTTTACTTTTATCAGAAATGTTGGGTACTTACCTTAGTTCCAACACCTCAGATGAGCAGTATGTGAAATCTTAGATACAGCATGTAAAGATGTTGACTAAGCAGAGAAGTGTACTCCACGGGAATTACAAAGCCTATCAGAATATTATCCAGAAGGTATTTTTAGAAACTGTTTTATAGGTTTTTTTTAGTTTACTTAAATGAACAAAATCACACATCTCTAGCCAATGCATTTCTATTCTTGAATGTTCAAGATAAGGGCTTGAGCCCTTTGCTTCCCTATGTGAGTGGCACTTCAAATACTTAAGCTCTTCTTTCCGAAGAGCTCAGATCACATCATTAGCCCTGGTGCATTCACTCCACTCTTCAAAGAGGCAGAAAACAATCTAACTGTATATGGAGAGAAAAGATCATAGTTTGGAAACATAAGTGCCTCCGCTAATTGCCCAGGACAAATCAGCAACAAAATTACGGGAACATCCTGGCCAGTTCTGTCCATCTGGTAGGAAAGAAGCTAGTGGGAATGCTTTCTTGCTTTTTGTATGGAAATACAAGCACCAAATCAATTTCTTAAAAATAAGAGATTGAGATACAATCATTTCTATTTGACAAAGTCAGAGCCAGGAACCCAAGAAAAATGTGAGTGATAATGGCAGAGCCAATAAAGAGATTTAAAAGCCTAAATAAATTAAAGGAAGTCCCCCTTCAAAAGAATAATGCAATTAAGTGATGTTATTTGCTGAACCAGCATCTTCTTAACTCAATCCTGACATACACAAAGTATTTGGAGAGGCAAACGCTAATAAAGGCAGCTGTAGAAGTATTCATGTCCAACACAGATGATTCAAAATAAAAGTTACTAAAAGTGTCAAGGGGATGTTTTACATTGATAAAAATCTACTTAGAAAACAGGACAGGGATGAACCTATATGTGCTTAACAATGTCTCTTCAACTTATAAAGCGAACATTAATAGAAACACAAGAGAAAAAATGCAAAATCCCAATGGACCCCTTTAATGTAGTTAGCTTATAAATACACCCAGAAGCCAAATATATATATA
>NW_003852396.1:14586950-14594795 GCF_000181295.1 Otolemur garnettii
GGGGAAATCAAATAACTCAAATAGCAAGAATAATCAAACAAATGTATTTAGAGCTTTGTTCTTGTTAATGGAGAACATGCATTCTTTTCATCAATCTTAAAAGATTCAGGAAAGAAACCTTGGATTAGGCCACAAGAGAAATCTTAACAAATTCCAGAAAGCAAAACTCATACAGGGTACCATCACTGACTAAAAGATATGAAATCCTTCAACTAGGAATTATATTTCAGAAAAAAAAAAAAAAAAAGATATGAAATCTTAAATTAAAAAAAAAAAAGTTATCCAAAAGAAAATGTCACTAGGAAACTCTTTTCTAAGATACACTCTAGGGTGAAGAGAAAAACTTAACTAAAATTATAATCTACTTATAAATTATAATCTCCTTAGTGGAATCTTTGTGTATTAGTATCTTTAGAGCAAGCTTTTTATTAGTGTATTCCAAAGAAAATATTTTCTCCTAAATATGTATGCTTTTTAAAGACTAAATATAAATTAAACATTCAATTAAAGATGTTGAAAATAAGTCATAAAAAGATACTATATAAATAATTATCATTCATTAAATCAAAAGTAATACAAGAAAATAAACATTTAACAAAAATTTAAAATAATATTAAAACCAAAATCTTTTCATTTGGAAAGACCAATACATTGATAAACATTCATCTACTCAAGTAAAAAGAGAAACCACAAACAAAATAATGAGAAAGGAGATATATAGTTAAAAATATAGCTATATGAAACTACTAGATAAAAACTTTGCACTGATATATTTGAAAATATAGATGAAATGAATATCATTCTAAGAAAAACATAAGTTACCAAACTGAAGCAAAAACAAATAGAAAAATAACTCAGACCAATAATCATAGACTAATATAAAAATGTATTTTAAAATATCTTACTGTAAAAACCATAAGCCTACATATTTTGCAGGTAAATTTCACCATGAAATATAAATATAGAATGTGGAAAAATATGGAAATATCAACAGTTTATTCATGAGGCTTTCAACACAGATCAGGCAAGGATGAAAATAAAAGGAAATTTAAGTTAATCTCATTTTAAATATAGATTATTTTCATTCTAAGTAAAATATTTACACATAAAATAGTTAAATTTAATAAACTAATAATATTATATAATATTAGTAATAATATACTTTATGAACAAGTATAAAACTGTAAATTTTCTTCAGTATTAGAAAATCTGTTACATAGTCTACCCTTAACGTATGAGACAGATGTGCACAATAGATAAGATAAAACCATTAGATAGAATTTCACACTAATTTCTGATTGCAATAAAAAAAAAAAATACAACCAAAAATGGGAGAAAATTTTCTTAAGCTAGGAAAAAATTGTCAGAAACCTATATAGCAACATAATATTTAATAACAAAATATTAGAATTCCCAGTAAATCAAGAATGAAATAGGTATGCCATATACGCATAATTTCTAAAGAGATTATATAATTTTCATCTAAAACATGTCATTTTTAAGAGTTAAAGTGTTAGTTTTAGTGGTATTAGGACAATGACTTTACCTGGGGAAACTGCCTATACCTGAACTATTCTGGCCAAACCATGATATACGCTCACTAAGAGCTTATCAACTTACTACATTGCTTCAAAAAAATATGAGCCAGAACAATGATGGTAGTTGTAATCCTAAGTACACAGGAGGCTGAGGTAAGAAAAATCCCCCTCCCTTTTTTTTTTTTTTTTAATTTTAGAGACAGCATAAGAGAGGATTTCTCAAGCCCAAGAGTTTAAGTTCAGCCTGGGTAACACAGAAGATGTGATCTCTAAAATAAATACAGTATGTAGATATACTAGAAGATTCATCTACCTTTGAAATCTAGAGTAATACAGAAATAAAATATTAAATTTAATGATACAAAAAAGACAGAAAAGAAAAAGGTAACTAATTATGAGCTGGGTGAATTTCAGCAAGTAATTTCTTGTGAAGAGTAGGTTAGTCATTGTAAGATCTGCTAACCAAGTAAGAAAAATTAAAGATAAAAACACAATAATTATTTAATTGCAAAAAATTCAGTGAAGTATGTGCTTGATAAAAAGCTAGCATAGAGGGTGTGTGTGAGGGTGTTGTCTTAGAACACTTCCAAAAGAGATTACCAAAAAGCAAAATTTTAAAGGATCTCTAGGATCATTTGTGTTTCTAGATAGACACAAGAAAAGAAAGCATTGAGGCACAAGAAACTAACTTCACATCCACTGACACAACAAAATACACAGACATTTGGAGAAGGGCCCTTAGCTCAATTTGACTAATGACACCGGGGAAGATTAAATCAGGTGATGGACATGGAGTGCTCAGCACAGAGTGTGGCACACAAAGTATATTCCCGCAGTACTGACTGCCTTAGTAGCAGTAATTTAGATGATTAGCTCTAATAAAATAAATGTTATATAAAACACATGGAACAAAATACCCATGTGCTTTTATTCCCGAG
This sequence comes from Otolemur garnettii, assembly GCF_000181295.1. Lineage (NCBI taxonomy): Eukaryota > Metazoa > Chordata > Mammalia > Primates > Galagidae > Otolemur > Otolemur garnettii. The sequence goes on from NW_003852396.1 coordinate 14,589,427, forward strand.
TGTGTATAAATCTTTCTCTAGCAATTGAAACACAAATACATTTAACCAATCAAAACTCAGTTAGTAGGAGCCTAATCACTCATTGTTGCAGCAAATATCAGAACTAAATGTAGGGAAGGAGCTGATGCCTTTTACAAGTAAATTAGCTTAAATGAAAAAGGGAATTAATATATAAACTTAACTTTTGATTAATTATTAGCCAGAAATGAATAAATAATGCACAATAACAAAAGCAATGGGAGAGACTGTGACAAGCGCACAGATTTTGATGAGGACGATTAAAACTCAGGAGGGAAAAAAGAAACTTTAGGACGCAAAACTACATCATACTGTATATGACCTTGGTCAAGAGAATCCTTCAGATCTGGAGATCCCCCACTCAGGTAAGTCCCTACTCTAGATCTTAGTTTTTCTTTCATAGGCTGAAATAGTTGTCTTAACTTCTATCAGTGTTTCTAAGAACTTCTAAGTCATTCTAAGGCCTTAGTGCCATCAAGGTATTACAAGCATCCAGTTTAATTTCTCTTTCCTTTTTATTATTGTAAGAACACTTAATATGAGATCCACTCTCTTAAAAAATGTTTAAGAAGTGTATCATACAGTATTGTTAACTATAAGCAGGACATTGTATTCCAGAACTCTACAATTTACTCATCTGCATAACTGGAACTTTACACCAACTGATTAGCAACTCCTTATTTTTCCCGAATCCTTATCTCTGGCAGCCATTATTCTACATTTTCTATGATTTTGACAATTTTAGATACCTCTTATTAGTAGAATTATGCAATGTTTTGTTCTGTGACAGGGTTATTTCACTTAGCAAAATGTTCATTCCCCAGGTTCATCCATGTTGCCACATATGGCAAGATTTCCTTCTTTTTAAACATATTAGTCCATTATAATATAATAATTCAGTGTATACATATATGTACACACACATTATTTATTCATTCATTTATTGGTGGACATTTAGGTTATTTCCTCATCTTGGCTACTGTGAATAACTAAATGTAAAGAAATAAATAGTTAAATCTGTGCTGCCCAAGGCCCTGTAAGAGAATTATAGAGTAAGAGGAATGAGATGTGTGGATTTATGATACATTACTCAGTCTACCAAACACTATAAAGAAACTGATTTTTAAACTCCAAACATACTTCCAAAAATCAGATCATGAAAGCAGGTTGTTTTTGCCATAATATGTAGTGTCATTTCAACCCACCTTTAAATTAAATTCAATTCCTAAACATAAAATAGTCTCAAATCTATTTTGCAATCTAAACATGATGTTTTTCCAAATAAGATATAGGGTAAATTTATAAAAGCTTCTTGGTAAATGGAAAAAAGTTATAATTTGTCCTTTATGGAATCTTAATATGTGTCTGCTATATTCCAGGGCCCATTTCTAGGTTCTGAGGGTCCAAAAATGAGTAAAACAAATAAAAATCATTGTCCAGCTGGACCTTATTTTATTATGTGCATGAATACGTGCATTTTAAAGGTGGAGACAAAACCCAGAAATTAAAAAGCAAAGTACAGTATATATTATGAAATGATAAGTACTGTGAGAAAAAAGTAAATTAGGTAAAGGAGACATAAAATCAGAGAAGGGAAGTGATTTTAGATAGATTCATCAGGACGGATTATACTTCTACAAAATATCACCACTTCTCATGATTTTCCCTGAGCAAGAGAAAAGAGCAAGAGCAAAAAGAGCAAGTCTTATATGGTTAAACATAGTGAGCCTAGGATAGGATCGTAGAGCTGATGTCAGAGAGAAAGCCCAGTCAATTCACACAGACTCTTGTAAGGCAGTTAAGAAGGCCGGCTTTTACTCTGAGGTTTTTGAGCAGAAGAATTACATTAACTGAATTGTTTTATAAAGACTAGTCTAGAAGCCCTTAGAATAAATTTTTGGGACACAAAGTTAGAAGCAAGAAAGATGATTAAAATAAAAGCTATTGCAATGAAGAAGAGAAGAAAATGATGGTGACTTATATAGACCATGGTAGTAGCAGTGGAGGTCATGAGAAGTGGTGATATTTTATGTATGTATATGTGTGCATATGAATAGAGTTGTCCAGCCCTGCTGATGGATTGGATGTGGGGTGTTAAAGAAAGAGGAATGGAGGCTGAGCTTCCCTTAAGTGTGTTCCCCTAAAGAAAGGCTGCAGTTGGCATAGATTTGGGAAAAATGACCAGGCCATGTTAAATTTAAGAGGCATATTACAGTAGATGGTTGAGTTTTAGAGTTTAGAGCTCAGGAAAGAAGTCTAGACTAGAGCTATAAAATTTATAAATAGATAAATTCATTAACATATCAATGACTGAAAATAATGCATAGCATATAATGATCAAAAGTAAACTATTTAATCAGGATCAAGTTAGTTTTTTACTAAATCAAAATTATGATTTTGTAAATCCTAAGTGGGATTGTATATCATCATGAAAAGGGATCACTAATCAAAGATTGAACAGTACTTTTCTCTGTTATCCTTATAGTTAACTTTAGCTTAAAAATCACTAAGCTATTGTGGGAGAAGCTTTATAGTATATGTATCTAAGCAATAATAGTACTTCACAATTGAGAAAGGACCCATCAGGGTGGTAGGTACATGAGATGGGCCTGAGTAAAAAATACTTCAATCCTAGCTCTGGTTCAAAGGCAAAATCTGGAGCCCATATCACTGATATACTTACTACAAACTGCCCTCGGGAACTAATAGGCTCAACATCACCGGTAAATAAGCTATTCATTGTATAAAATTCTCCATACTTTTCTGTCTTAAAAGCTATGCAGCTATCATGGTCAGCAGAAGACCTGGGATTCCCATCTCAGACTTTGAGACCCATCAATTTTTCCAAAACATCTTATGTTATGAGACTTGACCAAGAGCTTCCCTCCCGAACAGCCCATACTTGAGTCCCAGGCCTCAGTCAAGGCCAAGGTGATAGCACATTAAGGAGAACGTCAAGCATAAGTCTTCTGGTATCTGCTTGGCATAGAGCAGAACACTGTCTGGGGATACGTGTGCAATGTCCAACCTTTTTCTTCTCTGCTGGAGGAAGAATTATCTTGGGCCACACATTACACACACAAACACTAATAAAAGCTGATGACCAAAAACAAAGTACTGTGCATAATTTTCATAGTATCTAACACCACAGATAAGCAAAAAAGTCCTCACATAATCTGTATGTGGCCCACAGACTGCAGGTTGGACACCACCCCTGAATCAGAAAACAAACACAGGCAGCACCTGTGGCTCAGTCGGTAGGGCGCCGGCCCCTTAGACTGAGGGTGGCAGGTTCAAACCCAACCCCGGCCAAACTGCAACAAAAAATAGCTGGGCATCGTGGTGGCCGTCTATAGTCCCAGCTACTTGGGAGACTGAGGCGAGAGAATCATCTAAGCCCAGGAGTTGGAGGTTGCTGTGAGCTGTGATGCCATAGCACTCTACCAAGGACAACAGAGTGAGACTCTGTCTCCACAAAAATAAATAAAGAAATAAAGAAAATAAACACAATTATAAATTAAAGCATTCATTGTATATTAGATTTATGTAAAATACCTAGCATAGTGCTCAGCCATATGGGGTCTAAATATGTGTTAGTTTCATTCTCACTTCTCTTTTTTATTAGAGACAAACTTTTAGACAGTGTAGCCAATTTGCTTACTACTACCATGAGTTTATGAAGGAACTAGACATCAAACACATACAATGCCATTTATCCCATAAAAGATCCCTTGTAAATTAGATTGGAACTTACTTTCTGGCTCCCGGCTCTGAAGTTTTTCTGCTTCAGCATGCTGTTTCTCTTGGGTTTGAATCCTCTTCTTGCTCAATATATAGCTACATTAGCTTCCAATGGCAGAGACGCCCACAGAGACATTCACATCTAATTTGCGCTTTTGCTCTATGCATTTTTCTACCATTTTTATCTCACAGCACACTTGACCCTATAGTTAAACTTCTGCAGCACATTTAAATTATGCTGATTCAGAAAAGGAGTAATATATATATATATACTTATTGTGCTTTGAACATCTTTTGAAAATAATTTAATTAATAATCTTTAAAATTTCCCACGGCACACCTAATATCCTCTTACGACACACCAGTGTGCGACAGCACACCAGTTGAAAGTCACTGCTCTAGAGCCATTCTCCTGCTTACCATGCTGACAAGTCCTCAAAAATCATAAGCAGATGGAATTCTGGAGAGGTGAAACAGAGCAGCTGGCGGGCCAAGGTCAGGATGACACTCAGGTTCAAACAATTTTAGAAGATTGGAATTGGAACTGGAAATTTTTCTTCCTTCCAAATTCTTTCCTGGAGAGAGTAATTCAGGATGGTCCCAAATGACTTCTCACTTTTTTTGAACAAGGAATTTCATGTGCTATACAATTGCCAACTTGGAAACGCTTGTAGCAAAGAAGGGAGACACGTTCCATGGCAGCGTTTCTTACACATGGCAGCGTTTCTTGCAGCATTGCCCAGACATGAGTCTCACACACTTCAGGCTCAGAAGCCCTGGCCACGGCTTTGTAGCCACTGCTAACATCATCCATCTGTGCGGACACTGTCAAAATCCATCCCGCCAACAACTGGACAGGCTGCGTGGGATAACGTCTAAGGGAAAGCAGTCCTTTTTAGAGATTCTACCTTTCTTGGTAGTCCTTATGGGATAACGTCTAAGGGAAAGCAGTCCTTTTTAGAGATTCTACCTTTCTTGGTAGTCCTTATGGGATAACATCTAAGGGAAAGCAGTCCTTTTTAGAGATTCTACCTTTCTTGCCCTACTGGAGGTCAGGCTGGTTAATTTATTTTAACTCAGTCTCACCATCATACATCTCTGCTTCTCAAGAAGGACGTGCAAAGCATCCAGTGGGACATTCAGGGTGCTGAGAAACACAATTATCTGAAACAGGCACACAACTCAATACAAATTCTCCTTGCCCTGCATCTAGCCTTGACAGCAGGAGCAAATTGTGTGGATAGAGAATTCAGAGAGGTAAAAGAGAGAAAGGAGAGACTTAGCAAAATTTAAGCTAAAATTTTTATTTTAAAGTTGTCTTTGGATCAAAAAATTCATGAATTCTAGCCAAAATTCCTGGCAAAAGAACACAGGTTTTTCCAGAGACGGAAGAAGAGGAAGGTTTCTACAAAGATGGACTTAACATGTCCCCAGCACTGTCACTTACTAACAGTCTTGGAATTTGCAGGGTAAATGGTGGCTAAAGCAAAATAATGTTCACAATCAATTCCATCTATTAGCTGTTAATTATTCTTATAAATTTTCCTAGGCTCGGCGCCTATAGCTCAACTGGCTAAGGCGCCAGCCACGTACACCTAAGGTGGCGGGTT
>NW_003852396.1:14594999-14618803 GCF_000181295.1 Otolemur garnettii
AAAAAAAAATAAATAAAATAAAAATAAAAAAATAAATTTTCCTAATAATAAGTTCTATCCTGAGTAAGATTTGCTTTGGATTTTTGATTGGAATGTGATTATATAGCTAGTGTTCTAGAATGCTAAAATTTGAAATGGATCTTCTGATTTCTGGTTCCCATGGAAGGCCTATGTCTGTAATAACCCATTTCCTCCTACTTTTAATTGAACTTGGCTATAACCCAGAATTTGTAAAGTAGTCACCACTTCCAGGTCAAAAGCATGCATGGCCAAGTGTGTCCATCTCTTACAGAAGCCTAGTCACGCAGTTAAGCATTCCTCTTATCCTCCCCTTGTGTTTGCATTGCCACAGAATGACATTAGGTAACAGCTGCTTTGGTTACCCAGGCCGGAGTATGAGAAAGTAACATGAAGGAAGAAGTACTTTTAGTTTGAATAAATATTTAACAGCAAATTAAAAGGCAAAAGACAAACCGTGACCTGGTCTGGGGTTTAACAGACCTGGATTAAGATTCAAGACCCTCACTAACTAGCTATGAGAGCTTAGGCAAAGAAACTTAATTTCCCTGAGTAATAGTTCTACTTTCTATAAAATAAAAATGATAATTGTATTCAGCCTATCTCAGTGCTGCTTGGAAGCTAAAATAATAATGTACCCAAGAGTTTTGTAATTATAAAGGACTATTAAAAATACTAGCTGTTAGCAATTATACTGAGCACAAAAATACCCGGATGTTTCTTGTCAATCTCCTACCTGCTCCACTCTTCTAATTGCTCAGTCAAAAATTGAATCTTTGATTGGTCTCTTTCTTTTCTTCCCTTTGTATAACATCATAAATTTTATTTGATCTAACTTCAGAATAGATACAGAATCATGCAACTTCACTGAATTCATTTATTAACTCAGTTTTGGGGGGGTGTCTGCAGGGTCTTGTATATATAAGATCATGTTGTTTGCAAACAAGGACAGTTTCACTTTCTCCTTTCCAATTTGGATGACCTTTCTATCTTTCTCTTGCGTGATGTCTCTGGCTAGGAATTCCAACACTAAGTTGAGAAGAAGTGGTGAATGTGGCCATCCTTGGCTTGTGCCAGATTTTAGAAGAGAAGCTCTTCATTTTTCCCCATTTAATATGATGTTAACTGTGGATTTATAATGTATGGCCTTAATTGTGTAAAGGTATATATCTCATATACCTAATTTGTTGAGAGTTTTTATCATGAAAAAATAATGGATTTTGTCAAGAACAATCATTAGATTGTTTATGAGAAACTAACTTACTTACTTTCTTTCTTTCTTTCTTTCTTTCTTTTTTTTTGAGACAGAGCCTCAAGCTATTGCCCTGGGTAGAGTGCCGTGAAGTCACAGCTCATAGCAACCTCCAACTCCTGGGCTTAAGTGATTCTCCTGCCTCTACCTTCCAAGTAGCTGGGACTACAGGTGCCCACCACAACATCTGACTATTTTTTGGTTGCAGCCATCATTGTTGTTTGGTGGGCCTAGGCTAGATTCAAACCGACAAGCTCAGGTATATGTGGCTGGGGCCTTAGCAGCTTGAGCCACAGGCGACGAGCCCTTTTTTCTTTTTTGATGGAGGTGTTTACTGCTATAAATTTCCCGCTTAGAACTCCTTTTGCAGTGTCTTATAGCTTTTGATCATGTATTTCCATTCTCATTTGCCTCAAATTTTTTTTTTAATTTCCCCCTTAATTTCTGTATTGACCCACTGGTTATGATATAGCAATCTCACTACTAGATATACAAGGTCAGACCATGAAGTTTGAGAATTCATTCTAGTAAAAGTGCTGCATACCTCATTGCTGAAAATCACTACAGTCACCAGATAGCCAAGGGAAATATTCCAAATGTGACCGTAGTGATATTCAGCAATGAAGCATCTAGCACTTTTTGTAGGATGAGTTTGTAAACTTAATTGCCAGACTTGGTGTAAAAGGAAATAAAATCAATACTTTGAAGAGATATCTGCACTCCCATGTTTATTGCAGCACTATTCACAATGGCCAAGATATAAAATTCATCTAAGTGTTCAACATGAACAAATGGATGAAGAAGATGTCATGTATATTTACCATTTAGTCATAGAAAAGGATAAAAATCCTGCCATTTGCAGTAATGTGGATGAAGCTGGAGGGCTTGTTAAGTGAAATAGCCAGACACAGAAATGCATGATCACATTCACATGTGAAATCTTCAAACAAACAAACAAACAAACAAAAAGTTACCATCATAGAAGCTGGAGTAGAAAAGAAAGAGTGAGGTTGGCCAGCAGGTACAAAGTTATAATTAGATAGGAGGAAAAGTCCTGGTGTTCCATTGCACAGTAGGGTTAACCTATGACAAAATAGTTAGAAGTAGGGCCTTTGAATGTTCTCATCACAAAGAAACAATAAATTCATGAATTCACAGATATACCAACTACCCTGATTTGATCATTATAGAACACACATATGTATGGAAACATCAAATTGTACCCCATAAATATGCACAGTTACAATGTGTCATTAAAAACTATATATGCAGGCCAGGCATGGTGGCCCACCCCTGCAATCCTGGCACTCTGAGAGGCTGAAGCAGGTTGATTGCTTGAGTTCACTGGTTCGAGACTAGCCTGAGCAAGAGCGAGACCCCACGTCTAAAAACAGCCGGGCACTGTGGTGAGCACCTGTAGTCCCAGCTACTTGGGAGGCTGAGGCAAGAGAATTGCTTAAGCCCAGGAGTCTGAGGTTGCTGTGAGCTATGATGATACAGCACTCTACCGAGGGTGACCAAGTGAGACTCTGTCTCAAAAACAAAACAAAACAAAACAAATTCACACATGTTTAAACACACACACACAGAGATATATACACAGAGAACCATATATATATATATATTATATAAAATCAGAGATATATATACACACAGAATCAGATATATATATATATATATATTATATAAAATCAGAGATATATATACACACAGAATCAGACATATATATATATATAATCAGATATATATATACACACAGAACCAGAATATTTTGCAACAATCTACTACCACCTAGTTCAATATTTCAAGATGTCATCATTTCCTATCTAGATTCAGCAATAGTCTTTTAAAGGGTCTCATTGTTTCCACCACATATTTTCATTACAATACCCAGAATCTGACCTTTAAAATAGGTCAGATTAAGATACTTTTGCTCAAAAGCTTCCAAGATTCTTGCTGACAATAAAAGCCAGAACTTTTATAGTCACTTTCAAAATCTCCTTTATTTTTTAAGTCTGTCTTACTAATGAATCAGGACACGTATGTTGACAAAATTCTTGAGCTCTGAAGACTACCTAAGAAAAAGAGACCATTCACCTCCATCTCCCACTGAGCTTGATATGATTCCCAAATGGTCCCCTATCTGCCCTTGTTTCCTTGCTTCATTACAAAATGTGGCTTTGGACCAGGATCTCCAGGATTTAGAAACAAACTTTTCACTATAGGCAACATCTGTTACCTATTTCAGAATCCTCCAAAAATCAGGGAGTCACCTTACTTTCAAGTCAAAGGAAAGAACAGAGTTGATTTTTTGGTGTCTTAAGTCTTAAAGAGACCATTCTATAATATTAAGTCCCTTTGTTTATGCACAAAGTGCTCCCTTTGCTTGGACTTCCTTTTCTTGTCAAAATCTCACCCACTGTTTCAGCCTGAGGTCAGTTGCCATTGTCTTTCTAAATCATTAACTAATCCATGTAAATCATTTTCCACATCTCTACTGGCAGGGTATAGCTGCTAAGTACTGATGGGTTTTCACTCTTTGAAGATAAAATTAGTAATATTAGCTTATTATAGCATTAATTCTCCAGGAAAGCAGGAAGTAGGACCTTCAGAATTTCAAGGTGGGTAAGAAGGGGGATGGCAGTGGGCAATATTTTCCTGCAGGTTCAAACCTGCCCTCAGAGAGATCTGGGCTCTTCCTTTCACAGTTCCACCTTTCTACCTCTCAATTCTATTACTAAGTTGTTGAAACTTGTAAACTAGCCTAATGATCCCCCAAAGTAAGATTCTTTCAGCAGAATCATCTGAGGAAAGTTTTAAGTAAATATAACTTCCTAAACTACTTCTGTGGAGTCCATAAAAATTCAGATTAAGTAGATCTGGACCAACATCTGGGTATCAAATGATCAAAAACAATTAGCAATAATTAGCTTAGTAGCTAGTTTTAATGACTTCTTAGGAAAAACACAGGCCAAGATGATTGGAGAGAAAAAACGTAAATTAAAAGGAAAAGAAGGTGTAGAAATAAGACCCCAGCATGGCACATGAAAAGAAAATACCTTGCCTAAATAATGCAATTTTCCAATTTAAGGTAATTTTGTTTTCTTGGTTTTGCTATTATACAGGTGGACATAAAGTTTGTGTGCAATTGAAAATACTTTAACATAGTAAATTGCACATGGACTTTATGTCCACCATATATTCACAAATAACTCTCAAATAAAAATTGACTTAAGCTAAGGTCATTTTCATGGAATGAATATGTAGGCAAAAAATTATAATATCTCTGCCTATGAAAGTTAATGTAAATTAAATAATTGTACTTAATGTAAATTACTAATTGATAGTATAGTAACTAAACATCATTCTCTATGTGCTTGTTTATTGTGAGTCTGTTCTAAAAGACAAAATCAGGTTTTTGTTTTTTTTTTTTTTTTGAGACTGAGCCTCAAGCTATCCACCTGGGTAGAGTGCCATGGCATTACAGCTCACAGCAACCTCCAACTTCTGGGCTCAAGCGAGTCTCCTGCCTCAGCCTCCCAAGTAGCTGGGACCACAGGCACCCTCCACAACGCCTGGCCATTTTTTTTTTTTTTTTGGTTGCCGCCATCATTGTTGTTTGGCGGGCCCAGGCTAGGGATTCGAACCCACCACCTTAGGTGTATGTGGCTGGCGCCTTAGCCACTTGAGCCACAGGCGCCGAGCCTAAAATCAGGTTTTTTGATCTGCAAACCTTTAGGCTTTGAAAAAGAGGACCAAGCAGACATTCTTTCCATCAAATAACCAAACATTAGTATCTGATAACACCAAACTACCTCTTGCTCATTCATCTATTCATGAGAAATGACAAATGGAGAGCACGGTCTGGAGACCTAACTATATTTCTTAACTCTGTGAATGATTTGCTTTGTAATATTGGTCAGTAGTAAAAACCATTTATCTGTTCTACTCTTGTGTCCAAGACATTGTCTTTGATATCTTACATATAGCACCCTATTTAATTATCTCACCAACCCTGTAAGAGAATAATGTGTGATAAGTATTGTTAGATTCCTACACATTAATAATTCTCTCATTCATCTTTAGAAAGAGGGCCTCAATTTGATTAAAGATTCTGGACACATAGAACATATGAAAAATAACTGGGACTTTAGCAGCTGTCTTGAATACTAGGATGATTTTAAGAATAGAAGCCAACGCTAAGGATACATGAGAGAAATATCCCAGATTCCTGATGTTATAAGAAGCCACTATACTTTCCCTGGTTTTCTTGTCTCCATAACTTTTTTCACATAAGAAAGAAATAAACCACTATTATTTTGGACTTTCTTTAAATGCTCAAAACATAATGTAAACTGCTACAGAATTGGATTCTCATATTAGATTGAGGGACCAATGTACAGGGAGAATAAGTAATTTAAGGTCACACAGCTAGTAAATACCAGCAGAAATTGTTGGCCTTGAATGACTTCAAAAAAGGATATTTTGCTTTTATATTTGATACAGAGGGGACCTACAGTATCTACTGACACATTTTTGTTAGGCATTGTGCTAGGTATTGTCACATATATTATCTAGTTTATCTTTTTAAGCTCATGTTTTCCTATATCTAAAAATTAAGTAATATAGAGGGTAGAGCAAGATGGCAGACCAGGATTATTCAGCCAAGCTCTCTCCTAGGATGACTAGGGAAAAAGAGTGAACCCAGCCATCCCTGGTGCAGAAACCTTACCCAGAGTCGTAACTCAGGGAACACAGTGAGGATGTGGTGAGCTGGATACAGCATATGATCTGAAGTGGTGGAAATCTGATTCATTAGGTAAGTGATTGCAACCAACTGGGATCAACTCACCACCTCCCACACACAGAGGTTAGGGATGGGAAGAAGCCTTTCTGGAGTTTTCAGTTGTTGGGGAAAGCTGCACATTGAGTGGAAAGCTTGGAGGAGTGAGCGGACTCAAACGGTATAGAGCAACCAGATTTGAATGCTGGTTGGAGTGGATTTGCCATAGGTTTGGTGGCTGGAAATACAACCATACTGGGAAGATCTCAGAGGCCAGGGACTGCCATTTTGGGAAGGTAATGAGAAGTTCTTAGCAGGGACCTAAAGCACAGCCATCTTAATTCCAACTGCTGGGATCAAAACTCCACTCTTGGGACAGTCTGAGGGACCCCAGAAAACTATGGGATCTGGATTCAGGGGACACTGTGAGCCCTGCCCCTGACAGATTCTTGTGAGCTTTAAGATCCCAACCTGGCAGGAACTTAATGTTGAAGAAACAATCAGGTGATCACCAAAGGCAACTAAGTATGGAATAAGGACCAATGAGGTTACTGGCTGTGCTCTCTGTCTCCTAACAAAACCACAGTGCCCTCTGGTGTCCTGGTACCATATTGGAACATTTTGTCATCAAGAGCAAGAACTTACCATTTGGCCATAAGGAAGATTTTAGCTTTGTTCAGGCTGAGGCCATATTAAGACCTAAACTCTGAGACAAGGTAATCTGAAGCAAAGAAGACAGTGAGAAGGGAAAAGGAGAACAAGGAGGTGAACAAGAAGAACAAATATATGAAAAGGAACCAACAGAAAATTAGGACCACGTGAAAAACCAAAACAGGACCTCCCCCAAAGGGACCATGAAGGAGATACTGCAGAAGACCTCACCTATAAAGAATTAATGGACATGATAGAAGGGGAATTTAAAATATAGATGATAAAGACAATAAAAGGTATGAATGAGAAAATAGAAAGACAGACCAAAAGTTGGATGAGAGATATGTAGAATATAGAAAGGATATGGCAGAGCTTAAGGAAATGAAGGGGGTCAACCAGAGGATATAAAGATTAGTAGAAAGTATCAAAAATATATTAAACCATGGAGAAGAAGGAACCTCGGCACTAGAAAATAAAGTTTTCAAGTTAAACCAGATAGTCAAAGAGGCAGAAAAGAAGAGAAAGAAAGCAGGATGTTTGTTCAGAGAACAACATGACGCCATGAAGCATTCAAACATACCAATAATAGGGATTCCTGAAGGGGAAGAAGAGTGTCCTAAAGGTATGGAAGCCCTACTGGAGACTATCATAAATGAAAATTTCCCAAGTTTTACTAAAAACCCTGACATACTCCTTTCTAATGGGTATCAAACCCCAGGTCATCTCAGCTCAAACAGAGCCTCTCCAAGACACATTATAATGAACTTTTCAAAAGGCAAGATGAAGAAAAATTTCGTCAAGCAGCCAGGAGTAAGCACAAACTGACCTACAGAGGCAAAGCCATTAGGATGACAGAGACTTTTCAACTGAAACATTCTAAGCTAGAAGAACATGGTCATCTACCTTCAACTTTCTAAAATGAAACAATGTTTAGCCTAGAATTTTATATCTGGGAAACTAAGCTTTAAAATTAATGGAGAACTCAAATGTTTGCAGCCACACAAGCATTGAGGAAATTTGCCACAACAAGATGAGCTCTATAAGAAGTACCTCAGTCTATTCTCAACACTGACCATCACAATGGACCACCAGTAAAGTAAACACCCAGAGGCTAAAGGTCAAAACTTAGCTTCCACAATAGTGCAAAGGATAAAACTATACAACAGACCTTGACAAAATAAGATGAATAGAACTCCCCCACACTTATCATTTATCTCAATAAATGTCAATGGATTGAATTCCCCACTGCAGAGGCACAAGCTGGCTGACTGGACAAAAAAACACAACCATCCCTATGCTGTTTCTAGGAAACACACCTAGCCTTGAAGGACAAATCAAGACTCAGGGTTAAGGGATGGAAAACATTATTTCAAGCAAATAGCAATAAGAAGAAAGAAAGGGTTGTGAACTTATTTTCAGATACAAGTGGATTTAAAGCAACTAAAGTTAAGAAAGACAAAGATGGACACTTTATACTGGCAAAGGAATGATACAATAAGAAGTCATTTCAATTTTAAATATTTATGTGCTAACTTAAATGCTCTCAGATTTACAAAACAGACCACAAGCAGTCAGAGCAATATGATATCCCGTAACACTGTATTAGCCAGGGACTGTAACACTCCTCTGACAGACCAGGAGAGATACTCTAAACAGAAACTAAATAAAGATACAAAGGACTTAAATGCGACCCTAGAGCAAATGGAATTAATAGAAATATACTGAATACACCATCCCAAAGCTAAGGAATATGTACTATTCTCCTCAACCCATTGTACATACTCCAAAATAGACCACACACTAGGATACAAATCAAACCTCAGCAATATTGAAAGAATAGAAAGTATATACCTTGTATCAACTTAGATTACATGGCAATAAAGGTGAAACTCAACTCCAAAAAAAAGTTCTTTCCCATACAAAGACATGGAAATTAAACAACATTAAGCTGAATGATAGTTGGATTCAGGAAGAGATAAAAAAGGAAATACTTAAATTCCTCAAACATAACAACAAGGAAGACACAGGCTACCAAAACATGTAGGATATAGAAAAAGTAGACTTAAGAGGGAAATTTATCATATTAGATGCTTACATTCAAAAAACAAAAAGAGAATCATCTTATGGAATTGGAAAAAGAAGAACAATATAATCCCAAACCCAGCCGAAGAAACATAATAACCAAAATTAAATTAGAGATGAATGAAATTAATAACAAAAGACCTGTTCGGAAAATTAATGAAACAAAATTTTGATTTCTTGAAAACATAAATAAAATCAATAAACCATTGGCCAGATTAACTAGAAACAGAAAAGTAAAATCTCTAATAATCTCAATCAGAAATAATAAGGGGAAATGACAACAGATGCCACAGAGATACAAGAGATCATCTCTGAGTACTACAAGAAATTCTATGCCCAGAAATTTGATAATGTGGAAGAAATGGATCAATATTTGGAATCATACCCAAAAGAAATAGATCTCTTGAACAGACTAATTTCAAGAACTGAGATGGAAGAAACAAAAATTCTCCCAACAAAACAATGCCCAGGTCCAGATGGCTTCACAGCAGAATTCTATCAAAACTTCAAAGAAGAGCTTATACCCATGCTGCAGAAATTATTCCTATAAGTTGAGTAGGGAGGAAGCTTCCTCAACACATTCTATGAAGTAAACATCACCCTAATACCAAAACCAAGAAAAGATCCAACTAAAAGGAAAACCTCAGACCAATTTCACTAATGACTATAGATTCAAAAATTCACAATAAAATCCTAGCTAGTAGAATAAAGCTTCACGGTAAAATAATCATTCATCATGATCAAGTAGGTTTCATCTCTGGGATGTAAGGCTGGTTTAACACATGCAAGTCCATAAACGTAATTCACCATATCAACAGAAGCAAAAAACAAACAGCATGTAATCCTCTAAATAGATGCAGAAAAAGAATTTGATAAAATTCAACATCATTTTACAATTAGAACACTTAACAGTATAGGAATAGGTGGCACATTTCTTAATCGGATCAAAGCCATCTACAACAAACCCACAGCTAATATTATACTGAATGGAGTAAAACTGAAAGTTTTTCTACTTAGAATTGGAACCAGACAAGGTTGTCCTCTCTCACCACTACTATTCAATATAGTGCTAGAAGTCCTAGCCAATACAATCAGGCAAGAGAAGGAAATAAAGGGCATACAAATGGATGCAGAGGTCAAACTCTCACTTTTAGCCAATGATATGATCTTAGACTACCCCCAAAGACTCAACCATAAGACTCCTGGAAGTGATCAAAAAATATAGCAATGTCTCAGGATATCAAATCGATGTCCACAAATCAGTACCCCTTGTATACCAATAACAGTCAAGATGAGAGCTAATGAAGGACACTATTCCCTTCACAATAGTTTCCCCCCCCCAAATAGCTCAGAATATACCTAACAAAAGAGGTGAAGAACCTCTACAAAGAAAATTATGAAACTCTAAGAAAAGAAATAGTAGAAAATACTAACAAATGGAAGGCATACCATGCTGTTGGCTGGGAAGACTCAACATTGTGAAAATTTCTATACAACCCAAAGTAAACGCAATGTAATCTACAGATCCAATGCAATTCCCATTAAAATACCATCATCATACTGTCAAGATTTGGAAAAAATAATTTTTCATTTTGTATGGAACCAGAAGAAACTCCATATAGCCAAAGCAGTTCTTAATAGTGAAAACAAAGCCAGGATAGCTGGGTGTTGTGGTGAATACCTGCAGTCCCAGCTACTTGGGAGGCTGAAGCAACAAAATCACTTAAGCCCAAAAGTTTGAGGTTTCTCTGAGCGATGATAACACAGCACTCTACCAAGGGTGACAAAGTGAGACTCTGTCTCAAAAAAAAAAAAAAAAAAAGAAAGCAGGCATATCACCCTACCAGACTTTTGTCTATACTGCGAGGCCATAGTGATCAAAACAGCATGGTATTGGCCCAAAAATAGAGACATAGACATCTGGAACTGAATAGAAAACCATAAAATGAAACTATCATCTTACAGCCACATAATCTTTGATAAACCAAACAAGAACATACACTGGGGAAAGGAATCACTATTCAATAAATGGTGTTGGGATAACTGATAACCACATGTAAGTGACTGAAACTGGTCCCACACATCTCATCACTTATAAAAATTGATTCAAGATAGAGAGAAGATTTAAATCTATGGCAGGAAACAATAAAAATCTTCAAAGAAAGTGTGGGGAAAACACTTGAAGATATCAATCTGGGGAAAGATTTTATGAAGAGGACTTCATGTCAATTGCAACAACAAAAATAAACAAATAGGACTTAACTAAACTGAAAAGCTTCTGCACAGCTAAGGAAACAACAACCAAAGCACAAAGACACCTTCAGAATGAGAAAAGATATTTGCATATGATGAATTGGACAAAAGCTTGATAACTAGGATCTACAAAGAACTCAAATTAAGCAACAAAAAAAGAGCCAACAATCCTGTATACCACTGGGCAAGAGACATGAATTGAACCTTCTCTAAAGAAGATAGATGAATGACTAACAAACATATGAAAAAATGCTCATCATCTCTAATCATCAGAGAAATGCAGATCAAAACTACCCTGAGATATCATTTAACCCCAAAGAGAATGGCCCACATCACATCAAAGCTGCAGATACTGGCACAGATGTGGAGAAAAGGGAACACTTTTACACTGCTGGTGGGACTGTAAACTAATACAACCCTTTGGAAGGAAGTATGGAGAATTCTCAAAGAATTCAAATGAGACCTCCCATTTGAACCTGCAATCTCATTACTAGGCATTTACCAGAAGAAAAAATTCCTTTTATCATAAGGGCATTTGCATTGGACTGTTTATTGCAGCTCAATTTACAATTGCCAAAATGTGGGAATAACCTAAATGCCTACCAACCCAGGAATGGATTAAGAAGCTGTGGTATAATTTATACCATGGAATACTCTTCAGCCACTAAAAAAGATGGAGACTTTACATCTTTTGTATTAACTTGGATGGAGGTAGAACACATTCTTCTTAGTAAAGCAACACAAGAATAGAGAAGCAAGAATCCAAGGTACTCAATTCTAATATGAAGGCATTAGAAGAGCTAATACAAGGGATCTAGGGGAATGAGGGATGGAGAAAGGGGAAGAGAAAGGAGGATGAAGTGTCGCAGTGTATGACACACCTCTTGGGAGCAGGACACAATCATAATAGGGACTTTGTCTAACAAATGCAATCAGTATAAACTAATACTTTATACCCTGAATGAATCCCAAACAATAAAAAATAAAGTAAAATAAAAAATAAAATAAAAATTAAGTTAATATAAAAAAAATTATCTCTTCTTCTCATTTCTATAAAACCAAAACCAAAAACTCTAGCAGGAAACACTTGGCAGTGTATATCCCAGGGTTGCCCAATATCTTTTCTCTAAGTCATGCTAGCTTCACCAGAGATAATGATCTCTTCGTCTTTGATAAACCTTCATACATAGGATTCAGACAAATGAATATCACATTTTTTCTTCTTTTCTTTCTTTCTTTCTTTTTTTTTTTTTTTTTTGAAATAGAGTCTCAAGTTGTTGCCCTAGGTAGAGTGCTATGGCATCACAGCTCACAGAAACCTCAAACTCTTGGAATCAAGCAATTCTCTTGTGTCAGCCTCCCAAGTAGCTAGGACTACAGGCACCAGCCACAACACCCAGCTATTGTTTTGTTGCAGTTGTCATTGCTGTTTTGGCTGGCTCAGGCTGGGTTTCAACCTGCCAGGCTTGGTGTATGTGGCCAGCACCCTACCTACTGAGCTACAGGCACTGCCCTGCTTCCCTTTCAAAGTCATTCACTCTATGAAAATGGTATAAGAAACTTAAGACCCAATAGAAACAAGATTGAAAAATAAAAGTAAACAGCTGTCCTGCCAGAAGAAAGAAATAAAAAAAAGAAAAGGCTTGTTCTTTGAAGTTGTAAATCCACATGACAAAGTTAAATAAAGAAGAAACACTGATGCATGCACATGAAACAACATATGAAAAGAGAGGAAGTAAAAACTGAAATTAGGAAGTTTTGGCAACAACAATCTCAGTACAAATGAAGCACTGTGTGTTAAAAAAAAATGAAGCTTTAAAAAAAAAGAATAAAATTCTGTTCTGTATTCTGTTGAATAGAACTGAAGGTAATTGTTATTATTATTATTTTTTTTTGTAGAGACAGAGTCTCACTTTATTGCCCTGGATAGACTGTCATGGCATCACACAGCTCACAGCAACCTCCAACTCCTGGGCTCAGGCAATTCTCTTACCTCAGCCTCCCATGTAGCTGAGATTACAGGCACTCACCACAATGCCTGGCTATATTTTTCTTTTCTTTTTTTTTGTTATTGCTGCAATTTGGCCAGAGATGGGTTTGAACCCGCCACCCTTGGTATATGGGGCTGGCGCCCTACCCACTGAGCCACAGGCGCTGCCCAGAAGGTAAGTGTTTTAAGTGCAATAAGCCAAGTAGAGAATGACAAATATCACATGTTCTTACTCACATATGGGAGTGAAAAAGTGGATCCTGTGAAGACAGAAAGTAGACCTGTGTAGGGGCCAAAATGGCAGACTAGAAACAGCCTCCGTAAGTCATTCTATAGAAAGGACTGAAGGTAATGAGGGGATATCCAAATTAATTGTCTAAAAGACAGCATTGTCAATCAAAAGAGAGGTGACAGGAGACATCCAAAGTGAAGGTGCAGAAAGAGAGCTGACCTGCTCTACGGTGTGGAGATACACAGGGAAGATGCCTACACACATGGATGCAGCACAGAGTGGAGAATCCCAGGCCACTACCACAAGATTATTGCTACATGACCTGTAGGAGGTTTCCTCCATTGAAAAATGCCACAGGACTGACATAGGCTACTATCTGGAGACTATACAACAGGCATTGCTCTGGAAAGAGTACACAGCAATGACCCACCAACTCATGAACTCTGGGCACTGTGGTTTGTACCATATTAAACCGCAGACCCAGAGTATTACCTCTACCCAGGAGTCAGATGCATTAGTGCCTTCCTTTTGCCCTTCCTGTCCAGGGTAGGGGAAACCAGGCACTCAAATGAATCCTGTGGGCAGCTATCACATGCCTCTCCTATAGCTGGGGGACCTGGGTGGTCCAACAATTTCCAAGCCTATCAACTTGAGAAGGTCTGGACTTAAGCCACTGCCTGGCCAATAAACATGATGGCCAGAGGATCAGAGAGTGGCAACCCTCAGACTTGAGCAGGCTGATGAATGCTGCTGCCTACAGATCTGAGTGCAGTACCTCTCAAGAAAGCTCAAGATGAAAACCTCCACTGCTGACAGAACTCAGTGGGGAATTCAGTCACTCTGCAACATGGTGACTATCACTGACAACCACAGGGGAATAGTGAGCCAGGACTGGCAGGAAAGCAACAATGACAAACAGTCACAGTATAACTGCCCATCTTGGGGCAGGTCAATCATCCAGAGTAAGACACAAATGCACCATCCAGGGACCTCTACTTCTTAATACTAAGCAGAGTTTCCAGCAGAGAACAGGTATACTACAAGCTTATCTGTCTTGTATTGAGAAAAGATACTTCAGATAAGAAGGGATCAGAATAACAATTCTGACAATATGAAAAAGAACACAGTTTTGATACCTTCAAAGTATTACAATAAGTCTCCAGCAATGGACCTCAACGTGTAGGAAACTAAGGAAAAGTTGAGAATGGAATTCAGAGTATGGATGGCAAATAAAATGAATGGGATTGAAGAGAAAATTGAAAGCCAATACAAAGAAAACAACAAAAAAAATGTTTCAGGATATGAAGGGAAAAAATGGAAAACTCACTGAAGACATAGACAACATAAGAAAAGATATTAAAAAAAAACTTAAAGAAATTAAAGAGTTACTTATGGGATGTCAAAATACAGCAGAAAGCCTGAACAACAGGCCATATCAAGAAGAAAGAAGAGTTTCAGAGATTAAAGACAAGGCTTTCAAACTAACCCAGTCAGTTAAAGATACAGAAAAGAAAATTTAAAATAATAACAATCAGAGAAGTCTGAAATTATGCAAATATGGCCAACATAAGAATTATAGGCATCCCTGATGGAAAAGCAGAAAAAGCATAAAGTAGGGAATGATTAAAGAAACATAGATTCAGGGCAGCACCTGTACTCAGTGGGTAGGGCACTGACCCTATATACCGAGGGTGGCGGGTTCAAACCCAGCCTGAGCCAAACTGCAACAACAACAAAATAGCCAGATGTTGTGGTGGGTGCCTATAGTGCCAACTAATTGGAAGGCTGAGGCAAGAGAATTATCTAAGCCCAGGAGTTGGAAGTTGCTGTGAGCTGTGTGATGCCACGAGGGTGATAAAGTGAGACTCTGTCGAAAGAAAGAAAGAAAGAAAGAAAGAAACAAAGAAAGAAAGAAAGAAAGAAAGAAGGAAGGAAAGGAAGGAAGGAAGAAAGGAAGAGAGAGAAAGATAGATTCAAAAATCCTCAACAAAATATTAGCATGTCAAATTCAATGGCACATCAAACAGATAATTCACTATGATCAAGTAAGTTTTATCCCAGTGATGCAAGGATGGTTTAACATGTGCAGATTAATAAACATGATTCACTGTATAAACAGAAGCCCCCAAATTACATGATAATCTCAATAGATGCAGAAAAAAAATTTAATAAAATTCAGCATCATGATAAAAAAAAAAAAACTCTCAGCAAACAAGGCATAAAGAGGACATACCTCAAGATTATAAAAGCCATACGTGACAACCCCAAACCCAACTTTGTATTGAATAGGGAAACATTGAAAGCATTCTCCTGAAGAAGCGGAAAAAGACAAGAGTGCCCACTGTCACCACTTCTTTTCAAAATTGTGCTAGATGTTCTAGCCTGAGAAATCAGGCAAGAAAAAGAAATAAAGTAAATCCAAATTTGGAAAAAGGAAGTCAAACTGTCCCTATTTGCTGATGATATGACTTATATCTATTAAACCCACAGATTCCTAGAATTGATAGATAAATTCAACAAAAAAATCATGTGTGACAAAATTAACATACAAAAATCAGTAGCATTTCCATTTACTAACAGTCGTCAAACTGAGAATAAAATCAAGGAGTCAATACCATTTACAATACCTACAATGAAAATAAAATATCTAGAACTATATCTAACCAAGAAGTTGAAGGCTGTCTACCAGGAGATCTACAAAACATTGATGAAAGAAATCACAGATAACACAAACAATGAAAATAAAATATCTAGAACTATATCTAACCAAGAAGTTGAAGGCTGTCTACCAGGAGATCTACAAAACATTGATGAAAGAAATCACAGATAACACAAACAGATGGAAAAACTTCATATGCTCATGAATTGTTAGAATGAATACTATTAAAATGTCTACACTCCCCAAAGAGACTTACAGATTCAATGTAATCTACACCAAAATACCAACATCATATTCCAGAGATATAGGAAAATAATTAAAAGCTTCATTTGGAACAAAAAGTATAGTCAAAAGAATCTTAAGCAAACAAAATAAGCGTGGAGGCATCACATTACCTGACTTCAAATATACTGTAATTCTGTAATGACCAATACAGCACAGTATTGATATAAAAGTAGAGACAGATCAAAGGACAGAATAGAAAACTCAGAGGTAAAATCATCTACCTACAACCAACCGACCTTCAACCAAGCAGACAAGAATACACACTGGGGAAAAGAAGTCCTATTTATTATATAATGCTGGGAAAATTGGATAGCTATATGCAGAAAAATGAAGCAGGATCCCTATCTTTCATCATATACAAAAACTAATTCAAGATGACCAAAGGACTTAAATGTAAGACATGAAACCATATAAATTCTATAGGAAAATGTAGGGGAAACTCTTCTAGATATCAGCCTAGGTAAAGAATTTATGCCTCAGATGCCAAAGCCAACTATAGCAATAACAAAAATAAATAAATTGGACTTAATTAAATTAAAAAGTTTCTGTACAGCAGTGGAAACAATCAATAGAGTTAATAAATAACCTACCAAATGGGAGAAAATATTCACAAACTATGTATCTGATAAAGAGCTAATGTCCAGAATCTACAAAGACTCAAATCAGCATGTAAAAATCAAACAACCCCACTGGAAAAAGTCAGTTAAAGACATAAACAGAAACTTTCCAAAATTTCAGGCAAATGGCGAACAAATATATGAAAAAAATGTGTAATATCGTTAATGATCAGAGAAATGTAAAATAAAACCACAATAAGATACCATCTTGACCCTGTCAGAATGGCGATTATTAAAAAGGCAAAAGGCAATAGATCCTGGTGTGGATGTGGAGAGATCAGAACTGCCATATACTGTTGGTGCACTGCCAGGCAGGGCAGCTTCTATAGAAAACAATGAGAAGATTCCTCAAATAAATAAATGTAAACTTATTATTCACTTCTGGGTGAAGTGAATGACCTGAAGGAAGTTATTTCATCAAAAAGACACTTGCACTTGAATATTTATCCCAGCATAATTCAAAGCTGCAAAGATGTGGAGTCAACCTAAGTGTCCATCAATTAATGAGTGGATAAAGAAAATATTGTGTGCGTATATCATGGCATACTACTGTTATAAAAAATGAAATTATGTCTTTTGCAGCAACTTGGATGGAACTGGAGACCATCATTCTCAATGAAGTATCTCAGGAATGAAAAAATAAATACCATGTGTTCTCTCTGCTAAGCTAGGAGCTGAATGAAGGACACCCACAGAAACAAAGAAATGTAAGGAACATCGGAATACAAGAAATGGAGAGGTTGGAAGGGAGTAAGGAATAAAAACTTACCTATCAGATGCAATGGACAATATTCTAGTAACAGGCACACTAAAAGCCCTGACTTAAGCCTTACATAAGGTATACATGTAAAAAATAAAGCAACATTTATACCCACTTCATATTTTGAATAAAAAATATACCAAAAAGCAGATATGAAAATGGAAAAAATAAGCAAAACAAAGTATTCCCTACTTACACATCATTGTTCTGTATTTTGTTACAACCTGAGGCTTCTATTGGTACACACTTCATGCTATACCATGAACAAAAAGACAAATGGAACCAAAAAGGAACAGAATGGCACTTCTTTTCTAAATGCAATATAATAACTCTGATGGGCTTTTTTCCTAGATACTGAGAGTTATTTAGGTTTGACACTAACTGAGCAGAATTAAGAAATAAATATTATCTTGCTTAACAAAAAGAAGATTTGAGCTTATCAGATGCCAGGAAAGGTAGTGGAGAGAGGGTAATAAAGAGAGGTTGATTAATGGATACAGATTCAGACAGTCCCCTGATTATGAACAAGATAGGTTCTGTAGGATTGTTCTTCAGTTAAACTTGTATATAACCTGGAACAGGTACATTAATCTATTTCCTTATGAATAGCCTCCATTTGTAAGAGCAGGTCTTATGTCAATTGGATGTTTATAACTCGGAAACTTGCTGCAATAGCCCCTATTCATAAGTGCAAGTTGTATGTAGTTGTATGTAACTCAGGGATGACCTGTATACAATTAGATGGAAGAAATAAGACCTAGTGTTTGATATATCAGCAGGGTGACTATAGTTAACAATTTATTGTACATTTCAGAATTGCTAGAAGATAGTAATTTGAATGTTCCTAGCATAAATATAAATATTTAGAAAATATAAATATTTAGGGTGATGGATATGCCAATTATCCTTATTTAATTTCTACACAGTATATGAATGTATCAAATTATCATGTGTACCCCCCAAATATTTATCTCTGTTATGTATCAATAGAAAAGGAAGAAAAACAATTATTTAATCTCATGGTAAAAGAGGACATTCTACATATAGAAGCAAAAACGAGGTCACAGAAGTAGAGGGAAAATCCAATGAATCTGATTATAAAAAAATTTAGAAGAAATGCAAGTGATAAATAAGAAAAAAATCAATTTTACATGAAGGAAAATAATTGCATATTACAATGATAATAATTTCTAAGAAATTAGCGAACATTTAAGTGGAACTTAATATAAGGCAAAAGATAATTAAACAGTTATCTTCATACACTGATGATGGGGAAATAAATATACACATACAAATATTCTCTAGAAAGAATTTTGGCAATGGCTAACTATTTGTCCCTAAATTAACATCAACATTATATGCAAATACATTCATAGTATTATTATTTATCAAGTGTTACCTTTGACCTTTGACATAAAAGCCACACTTAAAGTATGATGATTTACTTGTATAAAAAACTTTTTTAACAAAAGAGTATGACATATTCTCTTTCAGAAATTATTCAGTAATGCTAGATTAATCAGAACAAAGATGAAGTTTCCCAAGGAAACTACCTATAAGTGCTCTAAAATCCTTTAGAATTTGAATGAAGGTTCTCTAGGATGTCTAGGACAGGAATCCCATTCATTCATTTACTCATCCATCCATTCAACAAATAGTTTCTGATGGTCTCCTAAGTGTGAGGTACCGTGCTAGGCACTAAGGATGCAATGGCAGAAAGAAAACATTACTAGTCCAGTGATGAAAAGAAACAGTCAAATAATTACACAAATAGAAAAGTGACAAGAGTAGAGATGCATGCCTTGAATGAGGTTATATAGCTGTCAGGGAACAGATAACAGGAAAATGAGGTGACTGATGACAAACTCTTATTTTATTGTATACTTAATAGAAACTTTATATTCAGAAATTTGACAATCTTGGCTTCCACTATCCATGGTACACGTGAAGGTCTCCGATGCCTACCTAGTGAACAGACTCTTCTTATGTTGGCTTTGTTGTTCCTTCTTCAAAGGTTTGGAAATGTGTGAAAATCTCTGGACTCATACTTCGTAAATCACAAGAATTTGTCCTACAGTCAATGTTTCTCCTGAGCCTAAGTAAGCCATCTAGAAATTAAGGCTTTAAATAACCTACTGCCTTAAAATCAGGATATCTTATTCACACATGTATCCTCTGCACCTAGTATCTACTATATAATGAGTGCCTAATACAGGCTGCCTTCTGGAATAGCTGGTTTAGAACTAAAAGAGGCTCTCAAAAAAGTGATTGGTCACCCTGTCTACTTGGAATCACCTGGACTTTAAAAAAAATAAACAAATCTTTGTGAACTACCTCCTATACTGATGAACCAGAAGATTTAGGGATGGAGCTTAAAGGCTCTGTTTTTTTAAAGAACCAAGTAATTTTTGTGTAGTCTTTTAGAAACCTGTGCAAAAGTATATTTTGGGACATTTAGGGGTTACTGCTTATTTTTGTTTGTTTTTAAACTGACCTTGAGGCTGTTAGGGAATTGACAAGATTACATAAAGCATGACACTAATGATGTAATAAAATAGAAAAGTACCCCTATATGAATGTCAATAATATATAAGAGAAGAAGAATCTACTTGTTCATAAGAAAATATAGATTTAATTCATTTTTCAAAAATAGGAAGATAGGTACTGTTAAACTGTGTGAAATTTATTCCTCCCAAAGTCAAATCATCAAATGTATATTGAGTGCCAACAGAGTCCTACCCATGCTGAGTGCAGGAAATTTGATTTTTATAAGACATATGCTTTACATCCTAGGGGTATTTATATGACGGTATAGATACTTATTTAAAGAAAATATTGACAAAGCAATATGTGAAGGGAAAGGGGACAACAGCAAAGGTCTAACATCATTTAACCATGAGTTATAATGAGTGCTGATGTTGCTGGATGACCTACCAGTGTCTTGTTTAAGAATTTCATTATATTGACAGTTCCAATCTTAGGGATGAGGACACTGAGCTTTTAAAAATAGGTTCCATTCCAAGACTGTTTTATTCTGAAGTCTATCCTTTTCTCTTAAATAGTTATATAACTAGCCTCGCCTGATATATCCTGATTTCCTGGAACACTTCCAATTCATGCCTGGTGTCCCAACATTTTTAAATTTTGTTTTTTTTATTCATATATTTAATGGATATAAGTTGCTGTTTAAATACATTTATACGCACAAATAAATCAACATATCCATTACCTTCCATAGTTACTGTGTGTGTATGTGTACGTGTTGTGAGAACATCTGAAGTCTACTCTTGTAACAATATTTTTGGTGATTATTAACTATACTCTTGATGCTCTGCATTGCTCTTCTAGATTTATATAAGCTACTTGACGGCAAACTTGTATCATTTGACCTACACTGCCTATTTCCTCCCCATCTTTGTCCCTGGTTACCACTATTTTATCCTCTGTTTTTATTTATTTGACTTTTTGTTTGTTTTAGATTCCTCATGTAATTGGGCTCATACAGTATTTTTCTTTCTGTGCCTGGCTAATTTCACTTAACATAATGTCCCCTATTCACCCATGTTACCACAAATGGCAGAATCTCCTTTGTAAGGGCTAAATAATATCCATGTGTGTGTGAGAGACAGAGAGATAACTTATTTATCAATCCTTTCATCAGTGGACACTTAGGCTGTTTTTGGATGTTGGCTATTGGCTATTGTGAATAGCACTGCAGTGAACAACAGAATAATTTTTATAGCACCCATTTGCACTCTCATAAAATCCCAATTTTATTGGCAAATTATGTGGTCTCTCTAAATTATGAGTTAGACCACATAATTTGCCTGTTTGCCTAACTATTACATATAAGAAGACAATGGAAGTCTTGAGATCTGTGCACCTCTACCAAACAAATTGACATTCAAATCCCTGCTCTTTCACTTACTAGTAGTACCATGAGTTGGAAAAGTAACTGAAACTGGACTCTTGGACAAGCAATTTTACATCCCCAAAATTCAGTCTCATTAACTACGAGACACAAATAATGCTAGTACTTCCCTAATAGGGCTGTGGTGATTATTAATAATGTAGGAAGAATATTGGCATGGCACCTAATAAAGAATAGACAAATATAAAATGGTTTGTTCTAAGACCTACATAGGGACAGTTTCCCAACTCTCTACTTCACTTAAATAACGTAATGAAACCCACACTCTTGGAGGGAACATTAACAATGGTTTACACAAGACACACTTAGTGCCTTGTAGGAAAATACTTTCACCTCAAATCACTGTTTTATTCAACACATCTTGGTTATGGTTTCTTTCCAAACACCTTGCTATTGACCTGAAGATGACATATGCACAAGCCTTCTCTTTCTATTCAGGAGAAAATAAAATAGCCCAATATTCCCAATTTTTACCTCTTTGTAGCTTTCTTTTTTGACTTGTTTAAGGATAAAAAAATAAATAAATTCCCCCATTGTGGTCATTCAATAGCATGTTAATTCACATTGCTCAAGAGATGTACTCTATCTCCTACCCAAGGTCTGTAAGTTTTGCAGCTTACCAGTGAGTAAACAAAAGCCAGCAAAAGAATGGGATGTGCTAGAGACATCTTTCTTCCTTTGCCCTGCCCTCTTCAATTTGCCTGGACATTCTGCAAGGCCTCTCACAAGACAAAGTTCTTGATTAGAGCTTGTGGAATTAGTAGGATTGTGACAGGCAGGAAAGATTCCAGAGGGAACAAAATTACCAAGATACAGAATGACTAGGTCAACTTGTGGAAAGTGAATAATCAGTCTAGGAAAGGTAGAGTATAAATGACGTCAAGCATGAATCAGGAAATGAAAACTGAGTACCCAGTAGGGACCAGATCATAAAGGGCTTTGGACTCTGAATTAATGAGATTGAACACTGTTCTCTAAGTGAAGATTGTGGGGACTAGGGGAGCATATTTTCTATAGTTGTTATTTAGGTTGGGCAGATCAACCTACTCTGCAATGTGACTCTGAGCCTACAATGATTTATTCTGGAACTAGTATAAAAGACAGAAATATCAGCCATCCAGGAGGCTGTATATTAAGAAATGAAGATGTATACAACAGGCCATAGCAGGGACAATCAAAATGCAAAAAACCAATAGGACTTAGTAACTGATTATTAAAAATTAAAGAAAAAGAGAAATCAGATGATTGTCTGATTGCTTGGAAGATGACATTGCTCTAAAACACTTTCACTGCAAACCATTTTAACCTGATGTTAATCTCAAAGGGGCATTAATTATAAACAGAGTAATCGCTAATAGTTACTGAGCATTTACAGTGCCAGGTGCTATTCTAAAACCATTATAGCTATTATCTAATAATATACCTTCTCAAAATAGAACTGGTAAAGTAGGTATTATTTTCCAATGAGCCAACTGATAGTATAGTGTTTACAATCATATAGCTAGTAAGGGGTGGAGGTAGGATTTGAACCCAAATGGCCCAGCCCAGAATGCTCTTAATCAGTAGCCAACATTGCCTCACCACAGTTAAGGTTTTTCGCACAGAACAACCACCTTCCCAGAGAAATACAGTGGGCAATTAGGAAGCAATAAGAACAAAAATAGTAAAATTTGGGGGCAAATAAAGAGGTACTCTGCTTCTGTCTCTCAGATTTACTTCGTGATCCACTTGGTGCAATATGGAGATGCTGGAGGAACATGGCAACCCAGTTCCTAAGTTTACATGGTTG
Source organism: Otolemur garnettii (assembly GCF_000181295.1). NCBI lineage: Eukaryota > Metazoa > Chordata > Mammalia > Primates > Galagidae > Otolemur > Otolemur garnettii. The sequence goes on from NW_003852396.1 coordinate 14,618,302, forward strand.
AACTTCATTCACAGTGGGTCTCTCACTCTTTCTCACTTTTATTCTTCTTTATATTCCTACTCTGCATCTAGTGCCAAACTCCTGGCAAAGGGATTCCAACTGAGCTGTGAGTACATGGCCACCTTGGTCCAGGCACAGAGGCTGAGGCACCCACAAACACAGATGCTGTAGGACCATCTTTATCTGAGAGTTATTCTTTGGTGATCACTATAAATTGCACAGACAGTTTCATAATTTTGAATCATCAAACATCCTTTGATTATATTATATAACTACCTTAACAAGTCATTTATTCTCTCTGGATATTGATTTCCTCAAAATTAAAACATCCATAATTAGATGGGGGAAGGGAGGGTGATTGGTGGGGTCACCTCTATGGTATATCTTACAAGGGTACAAGTGAATCTTTCTAAAAGCAGAGTATGAATGTCTTTTTTTTTTTTTTATTGAATGGTAACTATGTACATTAATGCACTTCTGGGGTACAGTGTGGGGTTTTCAC
>NW_003852396.1:14619630-14626542 GCF_000181295.1 Otolemur garnettii
AGATGGGATCGAGCTTCTGCACAGCCAAGAACACAGTAAGTAAGGCAAGCAGACAGCCATCAGAATGGGAGAAGATTTTTGCAGGTTATGTCTCCGACAAAGGTTTAATAACCAGAATCCATAGAGAACTTAAACGTATTAGCAAGGAGTATGAATGTCTTAACTCAATAACTAAGAGAATGACATGAAGGTTATGTTAGCCAGTTTGATGAGAGTATTTCAAAATGTATATGAAAACAGCACACTGTACTCCATGATTGCATTAATGTACATAGTTATGCTATAAGAAATAAAAAAAAAAATCCATAATTATCCTAGTCCAACCTACATCACAGGATGATTGGGAGGGCCAAATGGACTAACTACAACTACTTCCAGTATAGCTAAAACTAATTAAGTGCTTATCATGCATAAGAACAATTTTAAGTGCTTTGCATATTTTTGAGATTAACTCTCATTGACTCTATGATATCCATGCTAATTTACTCCCATTTCACAAAGAGAGAAACTGAGAAAATTAAAAAAAAAAAAAAAAGCCTTCCTAGGGTCACACAGTTGTAAGCAACAGCTACTGAACACAGTTTTTGGATGTTTTTAAGCACTCTTGACAAGGATGTGAAAGCCCTTAGTAACCCAGACAGCACTATCCAAACACAAGATATTGTTATGCCTGTCAACCACAGCATTCCACACCAGAAAACCATGTAATGGTCAGATGATCAAACCAAATGAAATATTATTGCATATTTGGATCTATGTCCATACAAGATTTTAGTACTCTGTTTTGTTCTATTTCAAAAGTTGCAAAAGAGATACAAATTTATTTCTGGCTCAAATTCGCTTCCTGAGTCTTTTGGAAAATATTTAGTTTGGCTTTCATGACAAATGTTTTGACAGCTTCACCAGAAATTAATGCTTTGTGTTCCGTTTCATGTCTTATAAAATTTGTGTAATTTGTTGCTGCTCTGGGACCTCGGTTTTGAGTTTCACTCAGTTCTACTCCCAGAATAAGGTTCTATGCGAAACAAAAGAAAGCACAAGAAACACAGTGAGAATAGCTGAGTCAAAGAACAAAACGGCCAGAACACCCTAAACAAAAGGCTAGAGAGAGAAGGAAATCTTGGTCACTTCCCAGAGGAGCATGCTCTTTAGAAAGAGACTTTAAGTAGGGATCCCTTATTTATTTTATTTTATTTCTTTTCAATCCAGAGTCATATTCTGCCACCCTTACTAGAATGTAGTGGCACCATCATAGCTCACAGCAACCTCAACTCTTGGGCTCAAGCAATCCTCAGTTTCCCAAGTAGTTGGGCCTACAGGTTCTATTACAATGCCTGGCTAACTTTTTTATTTTTAGTAGAGACAGAGTCTCACTCCTGCTCAGTTGGTCTTGAACTACAGAGCTCAAGCAGTCATCCCGCCTCAGCCTCCCTGAGTGCTAGGATTATAGGCATAAGCCAGTGTCCCTGGCCAAGGCTCTTTTATTTATAGGAGAGCTACCAAATGAACTTGGAAAAAAAGGAAGGGAGGTGTTGACAGGATATGTAGGGGTCAGAGGACATAGTATAGGATGTGTGGTACAGTGGGGCATCCTGGAAGCTGGGGCCGGACAGCTCAGAAAAGGACAAGGGTCTTTATCAGGAGGCCCCACACCTTATGTGACTCAGTGATCATTTGGACAACAAATTGTCCCCTTTCTTTTCTACTTCAAACTAATTCAGTTTGTGAATTAGTGTGAATCAAATCTAAATTGCAGCTTATATTTTTATAGCAGTTTGAACTACCAAAGTTTGATTCAGATGTGCACTTTGTTCTAATGAGCTGTTTCTCAAGAGGAGACTCAAGGTATCTACAATATTTACTAAACTAAAGCTATGGGCAAAAGTGTATACTAGGAGAAGAGGACATGGCTTGGGAGACATACCAAACTACCGCACACCATTCTTTAGCCCTAACTAATTGTAGAAAGAGATGCAAAATAGCAGAAGGCACTTAGTTTTTCTTCACAAAGCTTGAGCTCTCCTTTGAAACATCACACTATCCAAACAATAAAATATTTAGAACTAAAAGAGAAATTGGTGTCTAAGGGTGCAGTAAAAATAGCCAGTACTATAAGAACTCAGACTAAAACGAAACTAAATGACCCTCCCTGGGGATCCCGACCTGATCTGGGCCTGGGTTTAAATACAAAGAAGAACGGAAAGTGGGAGAGGGCTTTGACTCAGACATTCATTTATGCAGCACATACTAACTGAACTGCTCTTATGTGACAAATCTCGTGGTTGGATGTGTACTGGGTGTTCCGTAAGTTCTTGACAAATGAGTAGATGAAGAGTCTACATAATTGGGGAGATGTATTAGATAACAGTAGAAGATAGAAAACTGGAGTGAGGCCACATTATGGAGGAGCTTGAAAGCCAGGTGATGGACTTCCAAAAAACAAAAGGTGCTTAAATTTTTAAAAAGTCATAATAAAATGACATTTACAGAAGACGAATTGAGCTGCAATGTACAGCCAGAAGGCAGAAAACTTGGCCAGGAGAATATTGCTACAGACTAGATAAAAATTTTTGAGGATCTGGCCCAAGTTGTTGGCAATGCCCAGAGGAAAAAACTGACATAAATGATTGCCTCAGTTAGTCTGGGCTGCTATGACAATATACCTTAGACTAGATCATTTATAAGCAACAGAAATATATTGCTCACACTTCTAGAGGATAAGAAGTCCAGGATCAAGATTCTAACAGACTTGATGTCTAGTGAGGGCTTACTGTCTGCTACATAGATGGCACCTTCTTCCTCTATCCTCAGGTGGTACAAGGTGCACAGAGCTCTCTTAAAGGCCTCTTTTATAAGGCCACTAATTCCACCCACGAGAGCTCTGTTATGACCTAGTCACCTCCTAAAGGCCTCATACTCTAATACTATCACATTGGGGATTGAATTTAAACATGTAAGCTTTAAAAGGATAAGAATATTCAGACCATAGAAATGATATTCTAACATAAGAAGACAGAAAAGGATAAACTAGCGATACTTTTGAGATATTCACGCCATAACCAGAGGTAATAGATAGGTTAGAGACAGGGAAATTAGGAGGAAAACTGTGCTTAGGAATCTTCCTAATGTGTGTGGCAATAATAGCTAATAGCAAACACTTAAAGCCCTGATTGTAAGTCTATTAATAATATAATTAGGGAATTTATTTTCTTGTCCTTTTCTGTTTTTTCCTCAGTAACTCATTTATGGCACTTGATTTTGAAGGGATTCAGAGAAACAGCTCTAATCGGTCAGACATTCTCATATCTTTAGTGAGTGACAAATCTGTACTTTGGAGTCATTGTTTAAAAGAAGAGGATTGGCCCAAAATTGAAAAGCCTTCCTATTGGGCATGTAACAGCCAGCTGTTTCCCTGACAATACATAATTCTTCTATTGCACTTGGCTTTACTAACTGGGGCTCCTTTCAAAGAGGTTTCCACACTGAGTTAATGGCCCTGGCCCAGGTACCTAGCATGAATGCCAGCAACTTTCACCTCCTTTTACCCCAAGGGAAACATTTTTTTTTAAATGTTTTTTGTTACTCACCTGCAAAGTGAAGTGTACTTAGAGAGGAAAGCACCAAGGATGTACATTTTGATTATAGCAGAAAAGCTCATTTGAGCTAGATTAGCAAAGAAAGAAAGAAAGAAAGAAATGTGTGTTTACTACCCACTGTAAAAATTCTACCCTTCTTTCCCAAGAAATAAGAAACATTTTCCTCTCTGAAGCCTCTCTGTCTTTGGGCTGGGGTAGAAGACTGCAATATTCTATTCCTTCTGGTGGTTTTTTTTGTTTTTTTTTTTTTTTTTTTTTTTTTTTTTTACCAGAGAAGAAGGTAAGTTTAGAGTCTTCACAGTAAGTCTTGACCCAGAAAAACTTTCCAAGAGGCAGTGTCTGAGGACAAGGGATTTGTGTTAAGATTTCTTTTTTTTTTTTTTAACCTTTTGAACAGAATAATTTTAATCCACACAGAACTGGGAACTCATGACAGCTGAACTATGGCTGATACTCAAGAAATCTGATTGAAAGATGAAAAATTCAATCCTACTTATGTCAAATTTCCAGATGATTCCTCTCAAGTGGGATTTGGGGTTCATAAAGCCAAAGCAGCTGGGACAATGATTTATTTTTCATTTTCCATTAAATCTTCACTCAGATTCAACTTCATTATTAGTGTGAAACAAGAGCCTTTAGGGTAGCCTCTCCATTTTCACGAGTTCACAAATTTTAGACACACTTGGTGCCTCCATTAGCTTAAATTCTGCTCAATGCTCACCAAGGACTAAAACACAAAATCTGGACTTTCTCATTGGAGATCATCCAATAACACTGCCCCAACCAAAATCTTTACTCTGTCTACCTGCCCTCCAGGCGCAGGCTGTCTCATCCCCCTCCACACTTCACTATATTCTTCCTGCTGCCTAGAGAAGCCTTGCTTCTTGACTCCAAATGTTTACATTCAATCTTTATTTCAAAATTCTAAGTGTGAAGATGAGGGAGTGGGAAGAATCAGCATTTACTATCGGCTACACACTATGCTGTGAATTTAATATAATTAACCTCATTTAATCGTTCCAATACCACAGTGTTGGTATTACTATAATCCATTTGAGAAAAGATAAAAATGAGGCCTATTGAGTTTAGGTAACTTTTCTCTGATATAATGGCTAAGATTCAAAATCAATTTATCCAAAGTTTGAACTCTTATTGTCTGTGATGCTGTTTATTTAACTTTTAGTAGCCTGTATCTGAGGTCAGCTGATTCAGCTCTCCCACCCGGCCCCATTGGTGGCTATTCATTGCACACTCACTCTCCCCTCCCTCACCAACTCCTTGAACATAGAGCCTCTACAGAAAACTCCTGAGGCCTCTCTTGACTCCTACCAGTGTCACCAACCATTCAAATGAGGCTGTCCTCACTGCTTCCTGGGTTCATGCATTTTAAAGGCCACCCCAAGTGAGGCCCCATACTACTACATAGCCAATCATATTTATAAAAGTTAGTAGCCAATGAATGTTAGCTTCATGCAGGGTTAACTATTTATTAAATAGAACACAGACAGAAAAGAGCATATACTAAAGCAAACTGAACACGGATGTAGCCTACATACCAGAAGGGTCCTTCGTGCTATTTTCAGTCTTTACCTAGATTGGTTGTACCTCTCTCTACATCCCCTCCCCAAAAGGGAAAGGGAATAATACAATTTACACTATTTGTATCTGGCTTCTGTCACTCAGTATTACATTTGGGAAATCCGTCCATGTTGTTGGAACACTTGAATTCTTATTGCTGTTTTGTACTCTCTCGATATGCTTAATTTTTAATATCAACTATTATGAGAATCCTTCACTTTCAAAAGTTAGAAGAATTCCACATAAACCATATTTTAAGGGAGAAGAATCTTAAAAGTTTAGAATTGTTTAGGATTTACAGACCATTCAATCCAATATTTTTCAAACATTTTTGAATTGAACTGTTGAGACTCAGAAAACAACATCCCAAAATAAAGACCTCAGAAACTGTCTCAAAAGCAACAGGTATTTCCTGATCTCCTCTTTTCTTCCTGTCTTTTAGTCCCATTCCCCCCCACCCCCACCAAGGCTAGCCATAGAACCAGAACCTCTCTTCTCTGAGGCAGGTTATAGAAACCAAAACTCTTTTTTCCCAAAGCCAGACATAAAACCTAAAAATATTATTTTAACTATTACCCTGTCTTCCTATGGAAAAGAAGTTTTTCTGATATGGCTTACTTGACTAAAGGTCATAAGATTCCCCTTCCAGAGAGAGTTCTGCCCCACGTCCAGAAGAAAGAAATACGGGTTTAGAGAGGGCAAGAAGAATCTCCACAAGGAGGCCTTACTGGGTTTCCCTACTCAGCCTATTATGATTAAGTCATACCTTTTTCATCCAATCATATTATTATACAGCTATCTATGCTTTGTTAAACCTAAACATAAAAATAGACCATTTCCACTATATCTTTGAGTCTTCATTCTGAAGGTTCCTGAGTATAAGTTAATAAAACATATGTGGCTTTTCTCTAAGTAATTTACCTTTCATGAGTTGACTTTTCATTGAACCTTCAGGGAGCAAACAGAAAGTTTTCCCTTGGTCCCTATGTAACCCTTAGTGGTTGTGTGAACATAGGCAAGTCAACCGACTTTATCCATGAATTGAAAATGATACCTTCTCCAGAGAGTTGCTACACAGATTACAAATTTCTAGCAGTATGCCTGACATATAGGGAGGACTCTAGTTTCTTTGTCTTTTAAATTGAGTAGGCAGTTATGCTTGCATAGGGGGCAGCATGGATATGCTACCAAGAATTGCTCTTCGTTTTTGAACACTTAGCATCTCTTCCTACCCTCCCATCTTCTTGCATAAAGAATTTGAGGTTTCACATTTTAGAATGTTAGGGCCTCAATATTCTCATCTATTAAATGTGGATATTTTATATACATATATATAGTGTGTGTATATATGTGTGTGTGTGTGTGTGTGTGCATATATATATTAAGGTGACCAGATTTTAACATTGGTAAAGCGGGACACCATTGACAGGGAGAAGGGGTTCTTAATTAAAAATTTGGTCTATATGAAGCAACAAAAATTACAAAAATTTTCATAGAATGCAAAAATAGTTTTGTAATATATATATTTTTAATTTCAACATAAGTACAATTTACAAATATAATGCATTAAAAAATTATGTATAGTATTATTTTATTCTTTGGCATATTTCTCAGCAAATTCTAACAACCGATCAACAATATGAACTTTGATAAGCAGTTCTCGATAATCAGTTCTCAACAATTATTTGTTATTATTAAAGTTTAACATTATAAAATTAACAAAAATAATATAAAACTC
>NW_003852396.1:14626816-14631100 GCF_000181295.1 Otolemur garnettii
TATTTATAAATATATACATATATGCCTTGTAGGATTGCTGTGGTAACATACTATATTCAGAGGTACTTTGTGAAATACAATGGTTTAAAACCATAGAAAAGACCGTGAACCTCCCATCTTCCTGCCTAAAGAATTTCATCTGTTAAATGTGAATATCATGATTTTCATACACAAAAGCACTGTGACATCCCTTAGGAAAGAAATTGGACAGATGTTTTTGGATTCTTTGTTTTTAAAGATCCTCAGCTTTCTATTTTCTTACATAGGAACTACTTGACATTTTTTTAAGTTTATTGTATATTAAGTTACAAATGTGAAACACCTACCATGGTGTGTATGGTTTTTCCCACCATTCAAGTGTCTCAGAGCTATGATAATATGGTAATTATTGCTCTGTAAGTAGGTAGATACTCCCCGACTTACCAGAGAGTCAATTACATCCCAGTGACCTGATCACAAGTCAAAAGTATCTTAAGTTATAAAAGCATTCAATACACTAAACCTAGTGTAGCTTAGTCTAGATTACCATAAACATGCTCAAACATTTATTAGCCAATAGGTGGGCAAATCACTCATTAGATTCTTAATAGCTATGCACTGTAGTGAAACTACGATGCTGTCAAATTTCTCACAATGACCCAGATTCAAAATTACTCCCATTTTCATATAAAGAAATCGAGGAGGTTCAAAGAAGTTAAGTGTGTTATCTAAGGTCACTTGGTGGTGGGTAGGACCAAAGCACAAGCCCAGGTCTGTCTGGCTCCAAGGTCCATGCTCTTGGTACCAGATGGCACTGCCTTGGCAATGTGAACTAAAGCTACTCAAGTTACCATTACATGGAGTTGTGATGAGCAGATTTGCACAGGGCTCAGCGCTGAAGCCAGGAAGAAGCATGTGTGCCGTGTGAGGGAATTGAAGACGAACAATCAAAGAATGTGCCTATGGAAAACAAAAATCTGTTGTTCTCAAAGTGTTCAATATTTTGTCTATAGAATACGCATTTCTCTATAATGAGGAACAGTTAGAGATTTAGTAAAATATGGTTATTAGGGCAATTAGGAATACTGTTAAAAGTTATGGCTAGTTCCAAGAAGACCCCGTCAGTATAGTGTGACCTTTAAATAGAACTTACTTAATCAATTAAGTCAATTAATTACTTCAGTCAGTTAATGCCCCTTTTCTCTCTCTTTTTTTTTTTTTTTTGGCAGTTTTTGGCAGGGGCCAGGTTTGAACCTGCCACCCGTGGTATATGGGGCCAGTGCCCTACTCCTTGAGCCACAGGTGCCACCAAATTAATGTTCCTTTTGACAGGATTTTTTAAATTGCTTATAAACATATCATGCAAATTGTTAAAGGAAACACATGGAGCTTTTTACCCTTCTTGGCTAAGGTAGTCATAGAACTTCTGGGGGGGGGGGACAATGTTATTCTGGGAAATAGTGTTCTTTTCTTTTTTAATGGTGAGTAGAACAATGAACAAGTACGGCAACTTTGTTAATTTACCTAAGATTGAATTTGAAAGGAGCAGAGAAACTGGTTGGTTCTGTCCTTTGTACCTGGTTAAAAAAAAATGTTCCTGAAAATATCATTAAGATGGAAATTTTTTTTAAAAAAAGAAAGGGATCCTCCTCTAAAACAATCTGTGTTGTATCTACCAAGCAAAGATTTGGAGGAAGACATTTCCTTTTCCAAATATTAATTTGGCCTTTCAGTGTTTTTACTAATCACAAACATAAAATATTCTTGTGACTATTTCAAATGATGCTAAAAATGGTGCAGAAAGAAATAGCATCCAAACATAAACATTATTGGAACTCTGAGCACCACTTTTCTGTATAGATATCTCTAATCTGTGTCTCTTGCATGAACACCTTAACATCCACATACATCGTCTTATATAAATGGAATCAAGCCCATGGAGTATTTTATTAATCTTCTTTGAAGATTTACATGGATATTTTTCCAATTTCTCCATTTTGGTTAGTGCCTGGTTAGCATTTGATTTTATGAATGGATGAGGCAATTAATAGTACTCATAAAATACCCTGAAATCAGAGTCAGTAGTTTCTGCTAATTTCTAATCAGTCCCTTTCTCTCATAAGTTCTGAAGATCCCTACCCACAAAGGAAGGAGTTTGCAGTAGGCGATTTACCTAATACTGACATTCCAGACTTCTGCCTCCTGCCTCTGACCTTAAGTTGTTCTTTCCAGTTTTGTGCATTCCTGTCCTCCCTCGCACCTAGAATGATTTATATACAGTACTATAAAACAGGTACTGTGAGAACACAATGGAGAGAGAATGAGAGAAATTACTTCGTTTAGGAATCAAGAATGGTTTCGGGGAAGAAAGGCTTTAAGAGAAAAATTTGACTTTGGTGGTGCCAACCATGTGGTGTGACATGGAAAAAGCATTGCAAACGCTGGGAATGGCCCGAATATAGGCAGTGAGGTAGGACAGTGCACTACATCAGACAAGACTAGTAAGACTATTTGAAGGAAAGTGACCATAGAGCAGAAGGATGAGATGACATTATAAAGAAAATGTATGAGCTGGGAGGTTGTGATGTAGGAAGGAGAGGGATTAAGAGTTTCTGAAGTTTTAAGGAAGCAGGATAAAATAATAAGGTCAAAAGAATTTCTCTTGTCTCCCTCTCAACCCCCTTTACCCTTTCTGAGTGTTTTGGAAGAGCAGAGTAACTAGATGCAGAAAGACTGTTTTGGAGAGTACAGACTGGATCTGAGTTGTGTTGGCAGCGCTGAGATGGGCAGCAGTAAGACCCTGTAGAAGCAGATTGCCCAGTGTTGAAGCTTTTCTCCAGGGAGTACGTCCCCAGGGAGTGATTTCATTAAATATGTTACTGTTTGCATATAATGAGCGTCATGCATGTCTGATAAAAGTATTATAAAAATGTGATGAAATGCGAGAGACATTTCAGAGATAGAGTCAGTGGGACATTTAGGGGAAAAGATTTGATGCTATGAGACTGAGAAAGTAAAAATAACACTAACATTTGTAGCTCTAGTTACTAAGAAATGAGAGGTGGAGAACAAGGAGGAAGCGGGTTTGCCCAGGGAAGACGTCAATGGCATCAGATTCATATGAGGTGGAGTTTGAGGTACACAAGTAAAATTCATGAAAAATGTGCAAGTGGAGATTTGAAACAGAACATGGGTCTCAGGGACCCAGGTCGAGGGGTAGCTTTTGGAGTCATGAGCTTCATATGTCATTTGGAGTGATTTCTGGCTTGGGATGTGATAAGATGAAAATTCTAGGCTCACAAGAGATACAGTGTGTGTGTCCGTCCAATAAGTATACACTGAAGGTATCTAATATATTCATGGCAGGAATATAGCTTTAACATTGGTCCTAGATAACAAGAATTCATTTGACATACACTTTAAACTGTCCTTTACTACCTCCAGGAAAACATAGATGATTCTGTACTTGTGTCTCTGACATTCAAGCAGCCTGTACTGTAATTTGAGAATGATTGTTTTCCCACTGGGCTGCATAAAGCAATGACAAATGCCCCACCTAATGAGCCTCAAAACCATTAAGGCAAACACAGCAGAGAATTCTATTGTATTTAATCATTAGAGAAATAATAAACAAAAATGTACTCTGATGAATAAATTATTTTGATAAATCAATTATAATTTAATTTCCAGAACAGATTTTAAAGACTATTGATCTCCGGTATGACATGAGTACATGTTAGTAGTTCAGTTCTGACAGAATGAGAGGGAAATAATGAAAAGAGTTCTGAGCTAGGAAAGAGTACTAGGTTTTTGTTTATGTTTTTCAAATGATCAAATCACTGTATTTTCCTCAATTTTCTTATTTATCCACTTGAACTGAAAATGTATTTTATGATAATATAATGACAATAAATGAGATAATGTGAGCAGAAATTACCAGTCATCTCTCCTTATCCACGTTTTTGCTTTCCATGCTTTCAGTTGCCCATGGTGAACTTCAATTCCAACATATTAAATGGAAAATTCCAGAAATAAACAATTTCTATGTTTAAATTGTGCATTCTTCTGAGTACTGTGATGAAATTCTCTGCTCCATCTAACCTGGGGTGTGACTCAAAGCTTTGTCCAGTGTATGCACACTTTACCTGCACCTGTCCATTTGTGGATTGGGAGTCATTGGCTTATTGGATCAAAAACCACAGTGTGTATAGGACTCGGGACTCTCTGGATAGGTTTCCACAGTATGCATGGGACTCGGGACTCTCTGGATAGGTTTCCACAGTATGCATGGGACTCGGGACTCTC
>NW_003852396.1:14631237-14637115 GCF_000181295.1 Otolemur garnettii
CTCTGGATAGGTTTCCACAGTATGCATGGGACTCGGGACTCTCTGGATAGGTTTCCACAGTATGCATGGGACTCGGGACTCTCTGGATAGGTTTCATACATTCACTGGATTTGGGAATAAATCCCCCATGGATAAGAAGGGACTATAGTATTTCATAGTCTAGTGATCAGTTTTGCTAACACATATAGGGACCTATTAAGACTGATCATTTGTGTCCACAGCAAAGAGAATTGGCTTGAGTGCCAAGAAATTCCTTCACAGTTTCACTGTCATTTTAGTGTGTTTCACTTACCATGCATCTATGTCTGGATCTCAGGCTTGCAGGCTCAGCACAAGCAGGACAGATGCATTTCTGTCTCATATATACAAGTGCAAAAAATAGGGACAAATGTCCCATGTTCTAATGTATAGCAATACACAATGACCACAGAGAAATGAATTCTTGAAATTAACTTCTCTTCCTTCTGGCAGACTTTGATAAGAGTACAGATACTGATAACGTTATTCTAAAATATAGAATTAAAAAAGGAATTAAGTTGGCCCTCTAAATCTGAGAATTCTGTATCTGTGGATTCAACCATCATGGATAAAAACTATATGAAAAACAATACAATAAAAAATAATGCAAATAAAAATACATTATAATGACCATTTACATAGCATTTACATTATATTAGTTATAAGTAAACTAGAGATTATTTAATGCATAGGAAAAGATATGCCTAGTTTATTTTCATTAGAATATTGTATTCTCTCTTATGAATATACCACAATTTATCTACTTTCCTGTCAACAGAATATTTTTTTCTTTTGCGATTTGTTTATGTATTTGTTTAGTTTTGGCCATTGTGAACAATGTTGCTCTAAACATTCTTGAACACAGACCCTGGGGAACATATGCATAGATTTTTTTTTTCAAGTTAATATGCAGTACAAATGTTTAGGTTACATTGTTTTCAATTCTAAGGTAAAGTTCAGGTTGTAGTTGAGCCCTTTACCCAGGGAGTGTGCTGAACACCCTCACACTGTGCACAGTGGGTGAAATCACACCACTTGCCCTCCCTCTTCCTGCCAATTGTGTTCCCCCTCTCCCCTCCACCTTCCCCTCTCTCTTCTCTGCCCTCCCCCATGCTAGGCTATGTTTCTGTTTTATCTTTCAGTTGGGCATGTAGTTGTTTAAATACTGGTTTCATATTATTACTGAGTATATTGGGTTTTTTTTTTTCCATTCTTGAGATACTTTAGTAAAAAGAATGTGTTTCAACTCCATCCAGGTAAACATAAAAGATGTAAAGTCTCCCATCTTTTCTTATGGCTGAATAGTACTCCATGGTATACATACACCACAGCTCGTGTGTGTTCATGGCTTGGTGAGCATTGGGCTGCTTTCACAACTTGGAAATTGTGAATTGAGCTGCAATAACATTCTGGTGCAAATGTCCTTGTGTTAAAACAGGTTTTGTTCTTCTGGGTAGATACCTAGTCATGGGACAGAAGGATCAAATGAAAGGTCAACTTTTAGTTAAGAATTCTCCATACTTCTTTCCATAAGATTGTATTAGTTTACAATCTCACCAGCAGTGTAAAAGTGCTCCCTTATCTCCACACCCATGCCAGCATCTGCAGGTTTGGGACTTTGTAATGTGGGCTAATCTCACTAGAGTTAGTTGTTATTTCAGAGTCATTTCAATAATGATTGGAGGTGATGAGCATTTTTTCATGTGTTTGTTGGCCATTTGTCTGTATTCTTCAGAGAAGTTTCTGTTCTAATCTCTTACCCACTTATAAATGAGGTTGTAATTTCTTTTCTTGTTGATTCATTTGAGTTCTCTGTAGATGCTAGTTGTCAGGCCTTTATTACATTCATAACATGCAAAAATCTTCTCCCATTCTGAAGACTGCTTTAGTTGTGGTACCCTTAGCTGTGCAGAAGCTTTTTAGTTTGATTAAATCCCATTTATTTAGTTTTGTTGTTGCTGAAATTATCAGTAGGTCTTCTTCATAAAATCTTTTTCTAGGCCAGTTTTGTTAAGCTTTTTCCCCACACTCTCTTCTAGAATTTTTATTGTTTTGTGTCTTAAATTTAAATCTTTTACCCAATAAGAGTCAATTTTGACAGTGGTGAGAGGTGTGGGTCCAGTTTCAGTCTTCCACATGTCACTAACCAGTTCTCCCAGCATCATTTATTAAATGGGGATTATTTTCCCCATTACATGTTTTTGTTTGGTTTATTAAAGGTCAGATGGCAATATGTGGCTGTGTTCATCCATAGATTCTCTATTCTATTGTGTAGATCTATATCTCTATTTTTATGCCAGTAACATGCTGTTTTGATCACTATAGACTTACAGTATAAACTGAAGTCTAGTAATATGATGCCTCTAAATTTGTTTCTGTTTTTAAAAATTGTACTGGATATTCAGGTTTTTTTCTGATTCGATATGAAACACAGTACTATTTTTTCAAGTTCTTCAAAGTATGATGTTGATATTTTGATGGGGATTGCATTAAATCTGCTTTGGGTAGTAATGAGGTTGATTCTTCCCAGCCATCAGCATGGTATGTTCTTCAACTTGTTAATTTGTTAACATCTTCTGCTATTCCATAATTCTCTTTATAGAGATCTCTCATATCCCTTGTTAGATATATTCCCAGGTATTTAATCTTATTTGGAGCTACCTTAAAAAGTATTGAGTCTTTGATTTTATTCTCAACTTAACTGTTATGGGCATATATGAAGGCTACTGATTTGTGGATGTTGATTTTGTATCCTGAGACACTACTATATTCCTTGATATCTTCTAAGAACTTTGTAGTTGAGGCTCTTGGGTTTTCTAATTATAAGATCATGTTCCTTTTGGCCAGAGACACAATCTTTCAGTAATTCACCAAAATGACAAACACAAAGGGAAAGAGGAGAGGCACTCGATACATGTTTTCTAGGCCTTTTAGAAAACATGGAGTTGTTCCCTTGGCCACATATATATGAATCTACAAGAAGGTGATATTGTAGACATCAAGGGAATGGGTACTGTTCAAAAAGGCAGGCCACACAGATGTTGCCATGGCAAAACTGGAAGAGCCTACAATGTTACCCAGCGTGCTATTGGCATTGTTGTAAACAAACAAGGGCAAGATTCTTGCCAAGAGGATTAATGTTTGTATTGAGCATATTAAGCACTCTAAGAGCCAAGATAGCTTCCTGAAGTGTGTGAAGGAAAATGATCAGAAAAAGAAGGAAGCCAAAGAGAAAGGTACCTGGGTTCAAATGAAGCACCAGCCTGCTCCACCCAGAGAAGACCACTTTGTGAGAACCAACGGAAAGGAGCCTGAGCTCCTAGAACCCATTCCCTGTGAATTCATGGCATAATAAGCATATAACATAGCACACAGGAGAACCAGTGGACCCATGTTTTTAGGTGCAAAAACCTATTTATTCCCCATGAGCTCATGGAATAATAGGTGCACAGCATAGCACACAGGATAACCAATAGACCCTATGTAACAGTGATGATACAAGGTGCTGGAACCTATTTCCCATGAATTCAAAAGTCAACGCTTTGTCACATTCAATGGCAAAGTGCCTCCCTGAGTTACTGGAATCTCTTCCCTATGAATTCATGGCATGGTAGATAAGAATAATAGCCTACTGCTACTGTAAAAAAATTTTTTGTTCATTCACTAAAAGTGTGATTTCATTTCCCCAAAGAAGTATTAAAGCAAATTTTAATGTGTCCAAAAAAAAAAAAAGATCATGTTGCGGGCAAAGAGTACTCCTCTGCCCCGACTTGAATATCCTTGATCTCCTTCTCTTTCCTAATTGTAGTGGCTAGTACTTTTAGCACTACATTGAATAGCAGTAGCAATAGTAGATAACCTCGTCCAGTTCCAGTTCTGACTTTTACTCCATTTAATATGATATTGTCTGTAGGTTTGTTGTAGATGGCCTCTATCAATTTAAGAAATGTCCCACCTAGGCCTATTTTCTTAAGTGTTCTTATCAAAATATGAGGATTGAGGGTGGTGTCTGTGGCTCAGAGAAGTAGAGCCCCACATACTGGAGGTGGTGGGTTCAAACTCGGCCCAGGCCAAAAACTCTAAAAAAAAAAAAATGATGCTGGATATTGTCAAAAGCCTGTTCTGCATCAATTGAGAAAATCATATGGTCTTTGTTTTTTATTTATTTATGTGGTGAATTACATTCATGAATTAAAACCTACTTGATCACAATGTGTAATTTTTTTAATGTGTTACTGTATTCTGTTTGCTAGGATCTTATTGAATATTTTTACATCAATATTCTTAATGATATTGGTCTATATTATCTTCTTTTTTTGTTGGGTCCTTTCTTTTTTTTTTATTTTCATTGTTAAGTCATGTTTGCACACATTAATACTATCATGGGGTACAGTGTGTTGTTTCCATATATAATTTGAAATACTTTCATCCATTTGGCCAACATAGCCTTCATGTCATTCACATAGTTGTTGTGTTAAGACATTTATAATCCACATTTAGAAAGATTCACGTGTACACTTATAAGATAAATCATAGATGTGATCCCTGCAATCCCCCTCCCTTCATCCATCTTCCCCCTCCCCTTCCCCTCTCTCCCCTTTCCCTGTATTCTTGGACAAAAATTGGGTTATAGCTTTCCTATGATGGCTAACAGTTAGTTTCACAATAGGGTTGAGTACACTGGATACTTTTTCTTCCATTCTTGAGATACTTTCCTAAGAAGAATATTTTCCAGCTCCATCCATGTAAACATGAAGGAGGTAAGGTCTCTATCTTTCTTTATGGCTGCATAGTATTCCATGGCGTACATATACCACAATTTATTGATCCATTCATGGGTTGGTTTGGCACTTGGACTTCTTCCATGACCTAGCAATTGTGATTTGGGCTGCAATGAACATTCTGGTACAAATGTCTGTATTGTAGCATGATTTTTGGTCTTCTCAATATATACCTAGAAGAGGAATTATAGGATCAAATGACAGATCAATTTTTAGTTCTCCAAGTGTTCTCCAGATAACTTTCCAAAAGGGACGTATTAGTTTGAATTCCCACTAACAGTGTAGAAGTGTTCCCTTTTCTCCACAACCCCACCAGCATCTTTGATTTGGGGATTTTGTAATATAGGCTTATCTTACTGGTGTTAGATGATATCTCAAAGTAGTTTTGATTTGCATTTCTCTGATGATTAAGGATGGTGAGCATTTTTTCATGTATCTGTAGACCATGCGTCTGTCTTCTTCAGAGAAGTTTCTCTTTAAGTCCCTTGCCCACCCTGAGATGGGATACCTTGTTCTCTTCTTGCTAATACGTTTGAGTTCTCTGTGGATTCTGGTTCTTAAACCTTTGTTGGAAACATAACCAGCAAATATCTTTTCCCATTCTGAGGGCTGTCTGCTTGCTTTTCTTACTGTGTTCTTGGCTGTGCAGAAGCTTTTTAGTTTGAGGAGATCCCAGTAGTGTATTTTTGATGTTGCTTTGCCCAGGCCAACTTCTCCAAGAGTTTTCCCTACACTTTCTTCTAGTGTTTTTATAGTTTCATGTCTTAAATTTAAATCTTTAATCCAGTGAGAGTTTATCTTAGTGGTGACAGGTGTGGGTCCAGTTTCAGTCTTCTGCAGGTCACCAGCCAGTTCGTCCAACACCAGTTGTTAAATAGGGAATCTTTTCCCCACTCAATGTTTTTAATTGGCTTGTCAAAGATCATACAGCAGTAAGTAGCTGGGTTCATCTCTTGGTTCTCTATTCTGTTGCATACATCTACCTCTCTGTTTTTGTATCAATACCATGCTGTTTTGATCACAATGGATTTATAGTATAGTCTGATGTCTGGTAGCATGATTCCTCCTGCTTTGTTTTT
>NW_003852396.1:14638185-14681314 GCF_000181295.1 Otolemur garnettii
GTGCTTCCAAGTATTGGTCGATTTCCTTCAGATTTTCATATTTCTGGGAATAAAGTTTCTTGTAATATTCATGAAGGATTTCTTGAATTTCTGAGGGATCTTTTGTAATTTCTTCTTCACCATTTCTGATTGATAAAATTAGATATTTAACTCTTTTTTCTTGGTTAAGTTGGCCAACAGCTTATCTATTTTGTTAACCATTTTAAAAAACTAAATTTTTGATTTGTTAACCTGTTGTATAATCCTTTTGTTTTCAATTTCATTTAATTCAGCTCTAATTTTGGTTATTTGTTTTCTTCTGCTAGGTTTCGGATTGGAGTGTTCTTCTTTTCCAGTTGCTTGAGATGTCCCATTAAGTTGTTAACTTCTTCTCTTTCCATTTTCTTGAGGAAGGCTTGCAGTGCAATAAATTTCCCTCATAGGACTGCCTTTGCAGTATCCCAGAGGTTCTGATAACTCACCTCTTCATTGTTGTTTAGTTCCAAGAATTTGGTAATTTCCTTCTTGATCTCGTCTCTGACCCAACTATCATTGAGCATAAGGTTATTTAGCTTCCACATTTTTGTTTGGGTCTGCAGATTTCTGTTGTCTCTGAGTTCAAAATTTATTCCATGGTGGTGTAAGAAGATGCAAGGGATAATTTCTATTCTTTTAAATTTGCTGAGGTTAGACTTATGACCTAGAATGTGGTCTATTTTGGAGTATGTTCCATGGGCTGATGAGTAAAATGTGTACTCAGTTTTATTAGGGTGAAATGTTCTATAGATTTCCGTTAAATCCAAATGCTGAATGGTTAGGTTTAGATCCAAGATTTCTTTGCTAAGCTTCTTGTTGGAGGATCTATCCAACACTGCCAAAGGAATATTAAAATCTCTGACTATGATGGACCTGGGAGTAATTAGCTAATGTCCGTTAGAGTGTCTCTTATAAATTGAGGTGCATTCTGGTTGTGTGTGTAAATATTGATAATTGAAATCTCATCATATTGAGTATTACCCTTAACAAATATAAAGTGACCATCCTTATCCTTGCTCACTTTTGTTGGTTTAAAGCCTATTGTATCTGCAAATAAAATTGCAATGCTTGCTTTTTTCTGCTTTCCATTAGCCTGGAATATAGATGACCATCCCTTCACCCAGTCTATATTTGTCTTTTAAAGTAAGATGAGATTTTTGTATACAACAGATGTCTGGTCTGAGTTTCTATATCCAATCGGCCAATCTGTGCCTCTTTAGAGGACAATTTAGGCCATTCACATTGATTGAAATTATTGATAAGCCTGATAAAATTTTAGGTATCGAGTTTTTTGAAAGTCCAGTGGGCATCTTTAATCCTTTTGTCACTGCGGAGATTGGAATTTGATTAAAATGTTCTGCATGGGTTTATTTATGTGGTGGAGGATTGCCGTGATCATTATGAAAGATAAGTCTGAGAATGTCCTGGAGGGCTGGTTTAGTTATGACAAATTTCTTCAACATGTGAATGTCATTAAAGTATTTAATTTCTCCATTGTATATGAAACTCAGCTTAGCTGGAACCAGGATTCTGGGTTGAAAGTTATTTTTTGAGGAGATTGAAGGTCTACGACCACCCACTTCTGGCCTGAAAGATTTCAGCAGAGAGATCTGTAGTCATTCTAATATTCTTCCCTTTGTAAGTTAAGGTTTTCTTGTGTCTAGCTGCTTTCAGAATTTTCTCTTTCATGTTAACTTTAGTGAAATTGATTATAATGTGCCTGGGGGATGTCTTGTTCAGGTTGAGTCATGCTGGGGTTCTGAAGCTGTCTGCTATCTGAATTTCAGGATCTCTTGGCATGTCTGGAAAACTCTTTTTCATAATTTCATGCAGAAGAGCCTCTGTGTTTTCTGAGGCAACTTCATTGCCTTTAGGGATTCCTATAAGGCGAATATTAGTTTTCTTTGAATTATCCCTGAGCACTCTCAGTGAGTGATCCTTTTTTGCTCTCCATTTGTCTTGATCTTTGGATGTTTGGGCGTGTTCAGAATCATTGTCTTCAGTGTCAGAGATCCTCTCTTCTGCCTCGTCCATTCTCTGAATGAGGGCTTCAACTGTACTTTCCAAATCTTCGAGGGCTGCAACCTTTTCCTTCAGTATGTCGTAATCTTTGATCATTTTATCTTTGAAATCATTGAATTCTTGAGATAGCTTTTGAATAATTTGAAATTCTAGTTCTCTCCTTTCCTC
Organism: Otolemur garnettii; assembly: GCF_000181295.1. Classification (NCBI taxonomy): domain Eukaryota; kingdom Metazoa; phylum Chordata; class Mammalia; order Primates; family Galagidae; genus Otolemur; species Otolemur garnettii. The sequence goes on from NW_003852396.1 coordinate 14,640,391, forward strand.
CATTCTGTTGATCTTATTCACTATCCAGATTCTGAACTCAATCTCTGACATCTCAGATATCTGTTTGTCGAAGGGATGTTCAGTTGCATTTGCCCTATCCTTCCTTGGGGGGGGTTGATCTGCTCTGGTTGTTCTGGTTACCAGAGTTCTTCTGCTGATTCCACCCCATGATGAATTTGCACCTTTCTAAGACCATCCCTCAAACTGTTCTGTCAGTCACTTCTCCTGGTTGTCTCATGGGTGCGTGCCACCAAGCTCCAGGGAAGCAGGGACAGCGGCCACATGAGCAGCCAGCAGGCAGGGCTCAGTCCTGGGTGCCAGTCACCAAGCCCCCAGGAAGCAGGGACAGCGGCCAAGCAAACAGCCGGTCGGCGGGGTTCAGTCCTGGGCAGTTGCTGGTAGCGATCCCCTGGAAAGCGTGGACAGCAGCCGGGGAGACAGCGGGTGCAGAATGCGCTGGCTGGCGGGATTAGTCTGTGCAGAGCAAGTGAGGTTCAAGAAGTTCTCCCAGTGCAGGGAGAGAGGCTTGGTCCCGCAGGGGTGTGGGATGCTGCTTTTGGGTGTCCTCTCACTGTCTCAGCTGGTAAGGAGGGGGAGGGTGGACTTGAAACTCAAAATGGCAGTTTGCTCACCAGTGCCACTTTTCTGCCAGGTAGAGGGTGTTCAGAGTTCCAGCAGGGTCCCTCCAGGGAGTAGACCCCCCCATGGGTAGCTCTCACTTGTGGAGTGAGATAATAGGTCCTCAGTTTATCAACTGCCTGTAGGAGACTCAGAGGAACAGTTGAAGAGAAGACAAAGCAAAAGCACAACTTTCTTGGGGGAGGGGATGGACACTTTTCCTTTGGGGTATATCATGTACCTGTAGATTGCCTTCTAGGAGTCGCAGCTTGCCTCCACAGAGGTGTCCTGCCGGTATCACTCTTCTCTCTCGCTGGGCTCCCTTCTTCTGGACAGGAGCTTCTGTCTGAGGCTGGTATCTGTTGGCCATCTTGCCCCTCCAGAATCTGGGTCCTTTTTCTTGGTTTTGGAATCAGGGTGATATTTAATTCATAGAATATGTTGGAGAAAATTCCTTCCTTCTTTATATGTTGGAATAGGTTATGCAATATAGGTACTAGTGTCTCTTTGAAGGTTTAATAGAATTCTGGTGTGACATGATCTGGTCCAGGGCTTTTCTTTTTGAAAGATTTTGTATTATTGATGCAATCTCAGTGCTTAATATGGGTCTATTAAAATTTTCTAATTCTTTCTGATTGAGTTTAGGAAGGTGACATGATTCCAGGTATTGGTCCGTTTTCTCTACATTTTCATATTTCTGGGCATAGAATTTTTTGTAGTAATCATTGAGGATCTTTTATATTTCTGAGATATCTGCTGTTACTTCACTTTTCTAATTGAAGTAGTTAGAGATCTTACTTTCCTGCTTCTGGTTAGTCTGGCCAAAGTTTCATCAATTTTATTAATATTTTCAAACAGCTTTTTGGTTTTCTAATCTTCCCAATGATTCCTTTGTATTCAATTTCACTTAATCCTGCTCTAATTTTGGCTATTTCTTTTCTTCTACTGGGTTTGGGATTGGATTGTCCTTCCTTTTCCTGTTGCTTGAGATAGCCCATTAGGTTGTTGACTGCCTCTTTTTGTTTTCTTGATGAAGGCATCTAATACTATAAATTTGCCTCTTAGGAGTGCCTTTGTAGTATCCCACAGGTTTTGATAACTAGTGGCTTCATTATCATTTAGTTGAAGAAATCTAATGATTTCCTTCTTAATCTTGTCTTTGACCCAGCTGTCATTCAGCATAAAGTTATTTAGTTTCCATGACTTTATTTGGGTATGAAGAGTTCTGTTGCTATTGAGTTCAGCTTTTATTCTGTGATGGTTTAAGAAGATACAAGAAATCATTTGTATTCTTTTGATTTTTGTTGAGGTTAGACTTGTGTACTAAATGTGATCAATTTTAGAGGATGATCCATGGGCTGATGAGAAGAACGTGTATTCAGTTTTGTTGGGATGAATGTTCTGTATATGTCTGTTAAGTCTACTTATTCTAGGGTTGTATTGAAGTCCATTACTTCTTTGTTTAGTTTCTACTTGGAGATCTGTCCCGTACTGTCAAAGTGGTGGACAGATCTTGCTGCATGAGAAATTGTTGAAATGTCAGAAACAAAATTCAGAATATGGATGGCAAATAATATGATTGGAATTGAGGAGAAACTGGAACTAGAAATCCAAAAAATAGTCCAAAAGTTGTATCAGGAAATTAATGAATTCAAAGATAAAGTCACCAAGGATATGTACATAATGAGGAAAGATATAGCAGAGCTTAAGGAGTTGAAAGAAGCATACAAGAAGCTTTGAAACATGGTAGAGAGCTTCAGTAATAGAGTAGAATGGGGAGTAAAAAGAATTTCAGGAATTGAAGGCAAGACTTGAACTATCCAATCATTCAAACAGGCAGAAAAAAAGTAGAACAAAAGCAGAATATTATCATGCAGCAAGATATCATATTGTTCATATCCCTTAGGGTTTGTTTGTATGTATTGAGTAGTGTTTAAGTTGGGTTCATAAATGTTAATTATTGAAATCTCTTCATGTTATATGCTTCCCTTGACCAGTATGTAGTGTCCAATCTCATCTTATTTTTGTTGATTTGAATCCAATTGTATCCGCAAATAAGACTACAACTCCTGCTTCTTTCTGATTTCCATTTGCCTAGATTATTGTTTTCCATACCTTTATCCTGAGTCTTGTTTTATCCTTTGAGATTAGGTGTATTTCCTGGAGACAACAGATATTAGCTTTTTAATCCAGTCAACCAGCCTGTGCCTTGTTAGAGGAGAATTCGAGCCCTTCACATTTACTGAGAGAATTAATAGTTATGGTAGAGTTTTGGCCATCTTGTTTTTCAGAGACCCAGAACTTGTTTTTATTCCTTTCATAATGGTGAAAGTGAGGCTTTGTCTTTAATTTCTGTGTGTGTTTACTTGATGGACCATCATACTGGTCATTATGAAGAATGGGCCTGAGTACTTCCTGTGAAGCTTGTCTAGTTATGGCAAATTTCCTCAACATTTGCATGTCTGTAAAATATTTGATTTCTCCATCACAAATGAAACACATTTTAGCAGCATATCGGATCCTATGCTGCAAATTGTTTTGTTTAAGAAGGTTAAAGGCCAATGACTATCCTCTTCTGGCTTGAAAAGTTTCAGCTAAAAAATTTCTGGTCATCCTGATATTTTTCTCTTTGTAGGTAAGACTTTTATTATGCTTGGCTGCTTGCAGGATTGTCTCCTTCATATTGACTTTGACAAAGTTAATTACAATGTGTCTAGGAGATGCTGTGTTTAGATTGAGTCATACTAGGTTCTGAAATGATCTACTATCTGAATTTCTGTGTCTCTCATAATGCTTGAGAAATTCTCCACCATGATATCTTGAAGTAGAGCATCAGTGCCTTTAGGATCATTCTCTTCTCCCTCAGGAATCCCCATAATTTGGATGTCTGATCTTTTGGAATAATCTCATACCTCTCTGAGGGAATATTCTGCTTTTGTTCTACTTTTTTTCTGCCTGTTTAAATGATTGAATAGTTCAAGTCTTGCCTTCAATTCCTGAAATTCTTTTTGCTCCCCATTCTGCTCTATTACTGAAGCTCTCTACTATGTTTCAAAGCTTCTTGTATGTTTCTTTCAACTCCTTAAGCTCTGCTATATCTTTCCTCATTATGTCCATATCCTTAGTGACTTTATCTTTGAATTCACTAATTTCTTGATACAACTTTTGGACTATTTTTTGGATTTCTAGTTCCAGTTTCACCTCAATTCCAATCATATTATTTGCCATCCATATTCTGAATTTTGTTTCTGACATTTCAACAATTTCTCAATGGATGGTATATTTTGCTGTATCTCCCTTGTAATAGCTTGGGGGATTTCATCTGCTCTGATTTTTCATGTGACTAGAATTCTTCTGCTGGCTACTCCCCATGAATATTTTCAGATATGTTTATATTAATAATACTTTTTTAATTGTAATGAGAGGTCATCCCTGAATAGTTATTGAGTTATAATCTAATTGGGGGCCCGTAGGAAGCACCATACAGATCTATTTGTCAACTAATACTGGTGGGGTAAGACTGGATCTGGATGACCCTGGAACTGCAGCTAACTACCCCTTCCTCAATGAGCTTGTGCTTATGGTCCTTCACCTACAGCCTTGCAAAGCTCCCTTTAAGGGCTGCAGCAACAGTCTCTGAGGAACAGCACAACCTTACTCTGTCCTGCTGTCAACCTGTCCTCTCCTCATTTCAGAGGACGTACAGTATTTCACTGGAGCCTCTATTGAGCAACCATTCAAATAGCTGTGGCTCCACTCCCTGCTACAACAGCTGGAAGAAGGGAATCTGTGGACAGATCCACTGATTCCGTACCTCATTGCTCCAACCCCCCCAGCACAAAGTCAAAAAAACAGTGAATCTTCAACCCCAGCCATTCAGGGGCCAGAGAACAAGAATCCAAGGACAGTTCTGACTCAGAGTTCCAGTTAAACTAGTTTAGGAAGTGTGAGCAGCACCCACTCAAACAAGTTCAGAGTTCCCCCTCCCCACTAGATAAAGTTCCCCCTCCCCACTAGATAAAGTACAGCCATCACCCATGGCTGAGGTCAGTCTAGTTCCTTGACCTTCCCAGTACTGATGTCCCAAGGCTAGTATTGTGTATTTCCAAGTTGCAAAGAGGGAAGCTGAGGGTTGCCAGGGGTCACTAGGCACTGACACCAGGCAAGGGTTCTCCAAATGGCTGGGGAAAGGTTTCCTCTAGCAGGAATGAGAGCCAAGAGAGGCTACATCTCCCCACACCAAAGTTAAAATTGTGGAGGCTTCTTGTAGAAGGTGGGGGCTTCTGAGTAGGGGCCCACACAATGCAGAGGCAACTCAGAGAACTCACCAAACACTCTGGCCTCTGCAGGGGGAAGTCCACTAGGCAACCAGCGAGGAGGAAGCATGGGCTGTGGTCTCAGGATAGCAGAGAGAATATCTGTTCACTTTTGCACCAGGCAGGATAGGGACTAGACTCAGAGGTGGAAATTCCCAGGAGACCCAGGCCCTCACAGCTCTGCTGTAGGGTTAAGTTAGAAGTCCTTTGTTCCCTGATTCCTGTTCCCTGGCAGAAAGCCAACATAGGCCTCCCAGTTGAGACAGGGGTCTCCTGTCCTCTTGGGATGTGCACTTTTATTTCTTCTCCTATGTTCAACTCCCCAGTTTCAACTTCTCTAAGTTCACTTCAGTCTAATTTTTCTCCTGGATAGGAGCTTCTGGTGAAAGCTGTCTCTAGTCAGCCATCTTGTCCCTCCTCTCAACATGTGTGTAGATTTTCTAGGAGAGATATATATCTAAGGAGTAGAATAACTCTATCACAAATCATTGGTATCTTCAGCTTTACTAGATAATGCCAATCCATTTTCCATCGTAATTGAATTAATTTACACTGCCACCAACTGAAATAAAATTATATTTTGCTCCACATATTTGATAAAACTTAGTACAATCAGACTTTTCTATATTTGTCTGTCTAGCACTCTGGTTTAAATTTTGTCTTTGATTACTAATAAGATTGTGTATTTTTAAATGTTTATTGGGTATTTGAATTTCTTCTTTATGAAAACAATAGCTTGAGACTTCTGCCTAGTATTATATTGAGTTTCCTTTTTAATTCTCACTACTCTGTCATATGTCTTCATATATTCTGAGTATAAGCCCTTTATCAATTTTATGTGTTTCAATATCTTTTTATGTCTTTTTTTTTACTTTCCTTAACATATCAATCTTTTACCATATGGTTCATTTTTTTCTTCTTTTCTTAGAAAAAAAGTAATAGTAACAATACTATGTAATTTTTCTTCTTTGAACCTATCACTAGTAGTAATGACTTTTTTTAATGTGACATGAAAGCATTATGGTCTTCCTTTCTGTATATAGCTCTACATATGTGGTAAGCATCTAATTTTATTTATTTCTCTATAAAGACTCAATTATTAAAAACATTTATTGAAAAATATATCTTTTCCCTACTGTTTTGCATTTTGATTTTTACATTAAAGTAAATCATTGAGTTTGGATAGCAAGAGTACCCATATTAAATCACTGATAAGTTGATAAGATCATCATCATGTTTGAGGAAGACTATTCTGGTACCAGTGAGAGTCCTGCCTTCCATGGAGACCTGTTAAGGGAAATGAAAAAAAGACCAAACTAACACTATAATGATAGGAATGAAGGTAAGGAACTCAAGGCATATTCAATAAGACTTTATGATTGATTAGTTAAAATGATAGATCAGCAAAAATATGACCACCAAGCATTTGAAAGATTATGTTCATGTCTAAGACAGAATGTGATTATAAGGACAATTGGTTGCATTATTAGAAGACAATGTAGGCATCTGGAAATGTTTTGTTACTGTGATGATATCTGATTACATTCTAGGAAAATGTCATGGTTGATTGGTAGGAAATGGTGGTGCCATCTCATTACTGAAAAGTCTCAAAGGAATTTCAAAGAGTCTGTCATTAAGATAGCTTTCTGTGATCTAGGCAAGAGTAGACAGGAGAATTTTATGAGGATCCCAAGAATAAAGTGGAAGGAGTAAGAGTCTCCTACTTTAAGAGGTGAAATAAAGGGAAAAGTCACAGCTATTTACTGTTATATATCTACTATTAATTACACACAGGCTGAGAGAAAGTTACACATACATTTTTTTGTAAATCTTTATAACAATGACAGCTTCTATTAAGTATGTTGTCAAGCTTTAGTAAAAATGTTTGCATGTATTTATTATTTAATCTTCATTTGTACCTCTGATGGTATATACTTACTGTTATTATTGCCATATCAAAGATGAAGTAGATTGAAGCTTGGTAATCTGAAGTCTTATCTGAAGTCTCACAGTGAGACTATTCCATGTGCCACCTTGTAGGTAATGACCCCTGAGACTGAAGTACTATTTGATATGCAAATTATCAGACAATAGGATCTCTGAAGTCCCTTCCAGATCATAAAGTCTACTAATGTACTATAGCTGACAATGTTTTCTCTTTTTTTCAAACTATAAATGTATTCAGCTGTAAAAGAGAAATTCTATTTACTACGACCCTTTTGAAGGTACAGTTTATTTTGTACAAAGGCAAAATTCCACTAAAAGAAAAAAAATAAAGCTAGGTAGAATTTTCCTCTCTGTAGGAGAGATAAAAGAAATGCTAAAATGTGTGAAAAACAATGGCATATAGACAATACAGAGTCATTCTAAAACTTTGGGACATCTTTATACTCAGGCATTAGTTACAGAGAATGGATAAAAAGAAAGGAAGGCTTCCTGGAGTGAACCCAGACAAAGTAATCTGACATTTGCAAAAATCTTTAGTCCTGAATCCCCCAAACCTAAGCTGTTTATTTTACTTAGAGATTTAATTTAATTTAACAACAGCTGCCAGTGACATGGAAGAAGCAGGTGGACTTTTAAGGCAAACACTGAGGTGCAGAAAGCTTTTTTATGAAGGAGTCAAACTCTACAACAAACTGAAAAGCAATATCTTTCTTCAGTAGACATGTATGACAGGGTTTGGGGCTGGTACAATGACTGAAGTTCCTCATAATTGGGAAATTGCCTCTTTCATACTCACTTGGCTGTACTTAATGGAAGATGCTGATGGAAAGCCACAAAGGTGTCATTGAGGTGACATTCCATTCAAAGTCACCCCCAAGCAGATATTGTGAGCTTTTCCAAGGGGAGGCATAAGCATCAGGCTGGAGGCAGGCAGGATTATAGTGCAGAATTTAACAACACCGAAGAGAGTTCTACAGCCCTGTGCTCAGGGATGGGGCCCAGTGGATATATAGCAATTTTGCTGCCTATAGACGGATTTTGTGTCCTTCTCTGGAGACCTCTCTAAGCCCTGCCTGCTCCCTAGAGAAAGAGCAGGAATGTGGAAACAATGTGTACTTCTGTTTGACTGAGAATTTGTGAAAGTAAAAATAAGGAGTGGGAAGAAAAATAAACATCCACGTACAAAGGCATAAAAACCAGGTTGGAAAGCAGGAGAACAACTGCACACATGGCTTCCCCCAGTTCTAGCTTCCACCTTGTCATCACTGAGAGAATTGCCTTAGATGATGTCAAAGTCAAGACTGAAAGTTTATTTCCATGAATTGATAATTGTTTGTTTTAGTTGGGGAGATTAATTTAACAAAATAGTACAAATAAAGAAATGGCCAGTCCTTCCAAGACATAAAAGAGAACATCAGCCAAAATTGATTTTGGTGACTGTTGGTAACACAACATCCTATATACTGACTCTTGAATTTATTTCCATGCCTGAACCATTACAAACAAAATCCAAACTCCCTGGTATGTTGCAAAATGTGTTGTGTGATATGACCTCAAAGTCTGTGTGATATGGCCACTCACAGCACCAAGACTAGGGAAGAAAGACTGAGAATTAATCGGACAGAGGATAGGAGTCATGTGTGAAAGGAGGTGTGTAGAAGATAGCAGAAATAACTATCATCAGATTCAAAGCTTGAGGACAAAAAGCCTGAAACCCAGAAACAAATGAGAAAAGTCTGAAGCAGAATAAGCAGAACTGATGCAAAGGATGTGTAAAGAAGAAACTTTAGGAGGAAGGTAAAAGTGGAGTTCTTCAAAAATGTACTTCCGTGGTGTCTGCTTGGGGACAGGAGTGATGATGCAAAGGAGCCAGGAGCAACCAGACCCTGCGTTCCTTTCCAGACTCAACTCCTCTACTTGCCGTCACCCATGCCATCCTTCAGCCAGGGCTGCACTGCCCTGTGTCCATGCCCTTCACATAGCTCTGCCCATGTGTTGCCCCTCTGGAACAGACTACGTGGGATTTTTTTCCTGCTGTATCTTCTGTCTGACAAACACTTATGACTTGTGCAGTCTTTAAGACTTGATGTAGATTTCAAAAATGAAATGTACTCTTCCATAGGCCCCCAAACAATTAATTATTCCTTCTCACTGGACACAGTGGCTCACACCTGTAACTCTAGCATTTTGGGAGGTCATGGTAAGAGGATTGTTGGAGGCCAGGAGTTCAAGACCAGCCTGGAAAACACAGCAAGACCTTGTTTCCATAAAAAATAAAAAACCAACTGGACTTGGTGGTGCATGCATGTAGTCTTAGCTACCCAGGAGGCTAAGGTAAAGGAATCATTTGATCCCAGGAGTTCACGGTTGCAATGAGATATGATTGCACTATGGCACTCCAGACTGGGTGACAGAGCAAGACCCTGTCCTGAAACACAACACAACACAACAAAACAAAACAAAATTGTTCCTTCTCCATGTGTCTCTGTAAGACCTTGTAAACACCTAAGAGTATCAAATATTATATACCATTATACTTGCTAATATGGATCTGTCTCCACACTAGAATGTGGACTTCTGGAGGACAGACACACACATTACTCAATGCACTGAATGTAGGAAAAAGACAGAGATTAAGACAAAGTTTAAGACTCTTTAAACACTGTCTCCTTTCTCATAAGTTGAATTTGAGGGGGCTAAAATACAGCTCCAAATGAAGTAGTATTACTTTTCTGACTTCAAATGACCTCAAGGTCTCTTTTCTTCTGATTTAGACTACCTATAACTTTAAGGCCCTTTTTACCTATCCAGAAGAAGAACGCTTGTGTAGAAGAAAAGGATGCTGAATCTTAAGAAGCAGAGATTGAAACACTGGAGTTGTGGGGTACACAGTAACTTGCTTCTGGCATTACACAGTTTAAGAAATGGCTCTAAGATGCCTCCCAGAACAATATGACGTAAGCTGGCTAGTCTGTCTTCCTATGAATTTTCCACTGGTGGGGTAGGAGTAGGGTGAATAAACAGTGAAGAGAGCTGGATTTAGATGAGGAAATGCTTACATCACGCCAATATTTTCCTTTGATTAAGAAGCTACATATCTAGAAAGCTGGATTTTGCATGAAAAAACATTTGGAAAGAAGAGTATCCAAAATCTTAATATTGGTGGGTTTTTTCATTGCTCTATTATCTTTCTGGGATAAGGAGAGCATTTTACTCTGAAGAAGAATTCAATTTAAGTAAATTCAATTCTGCAAATATTTATTAGGTTTCCACTGGGATAAAAGGTACTGCACTAAATTGGAATTATAAAGGACAGAAGGAGTCATACATAAATGAATGAGTGCAGCAGTACAGCAGAATGATTAAATACTTTAGTTTGGATCCAGATAGATCAAGTTCACAGCCTGCCTCTTTCATTATTCTATGTAACATATTTTGTGGGTTATTAAGAAAATTCAAAGACTAAATTGTATGGGTCAGTTAGGGTGATTCCAGCTGCAAGTATCAGAAAACTCATCTAAAAGTGGCTTAACCTACCTTAACAAAATGTTTCACGAAACAGAGAAATCAAGAGAAAAGGAAATACTAGGATTACTGCATGATCCAATGGTGATGTCAGCCAGGGTCATTAACTTTCCACTGTGTTGTGGGTTTAATTCTGTCCCCTCCCCACCAGAAAAAGATATGTTGAAGTGATATCCCCCTCTCCTAAGAATGTGGTCTTACATGACAACAGGGTCTTAGAGGTAATCAAGTTAAGATGAAGTAAGCAAGGTGGACCCCAATATAATAGGACTGGTGTCCTTACCAAAAGGGGAAATTTGGACACAGAGACAGACCAACACAGGAAAGATGACATAAAGACATACAGGAAGACCATCATGTCAAGACAGAGGTATACCCACAAGCCAAGGAATGCCAAAGATTGTGACAAACCCTCAGAGTCAAGGAAGAGGCAAGGAAGAAGCTTCCTACAGGTTTTAGAGGAGGCATAGCCCTGGTAACACCTTGATTTCAGACTTCAAGCCTCCAGAATTGTGAAGCAGTACATTTCTACTGTTTTAAGCCGCACAGTTTGTGGCACTTTGTTACAACATCCCATAGGTAGAAAACTAATCCATACTATTTCTGCTCGGCCATCGTCCACATCTTTACATGATCACAAGATGGCCACTCCTGTTTCAGGCACTGTATCCTGGCATATCCAAATGAGAAAAGAGTGGAAATTCTTCTGGTTTATCTTTTTCTTAGGAAATGAAAAGAATTGTCTTTTCTAGAAGGAAAACTGAGCTTTAGTTTAGTTTTAGTTTCCAAATGAACTTATCTTCATTTCACAATATGTTCATTTCATGCTCTAGCTTCAATAGCCAGTCAGTAGGTCACCAACTTGAGTGATTGGTACAGTAACCCTCTGTCGTGGGAGGCAAGACCTCAAAGGGAAGGGGAGATGGAAATAGCCATTCGATAGGCAACCAGTGCTATCTGGTATAATACACAAAAGCCTTAAGGGGGGTGAAGGCAGCTCAAAGTTTCAACCTTACTCCATTGTTACATTTTATATAAACTCTAGGTAGAATAAAATTTTATACTCTAATAACAGCTACCTAATAAATCTATTTGACCATCTACTATGTGTTACACACTGTGAAAGTGTTTAGTCTACATTTCCTAATTTTATTTTAGTACACACCCTACCAAGTCAGTACTGTTAGTGTTACCATTGAACAGATCAGAAACCTGAGACAAAGAACATAAAATTGTCCAACGTCACACAACTAGTAAAGAGTCGAGCCAAGACTTGATCTTGAGCAGACTGATTTGAAAAATCAATAGATGTAATCCCTAACCTACAAAACAGAAAATCACATCCTGTAATGATCTCTTTCCTCTTTAGAAGCACTATGAAACAGTTGAAATTTTAATTCAAATCAGAAAAACAATGTCCTTGGAAACTTGTATACATTGACAATAATGTGGAATTTCATAAATATACCTATCACATATAAAAATCCATATTCCTCAGAGGAAAATATGTTCTAAACATTTTTGACAAATTTGAGCAAGAATATTTAGAAACCAAATGTAAATTGCTTTCTTCTCAGAGCAGTAGTCTAGGCTAGATCACTAATTTTCGAATCATTGGCTCGGCACCCGTAGCTCAGTAGTTAGGGCACAGGCCACATACACTGAGTCTGGTGGATTCAAACCTGGCCTAGGCCTGCTAAACAACAATGACAACTGCAACAAAAAAAAAAAATAGCTGGGTGTTGTGGTGGGCCCCTGTAGTCCCAGCTACTTACAAGGCTGAGGCAACAGAATTGCTTAAGGCCAAGAATTTGAGGTTGCTGTGAGCTGTGATACCACAGCAGTCTACCCAGGGTGACATAGTGAGACTTGTCTCAAAAAAAAAAATTAAAAAATGTTTTGAATCATTGAATCTCTGATTTGAATCCCAGTTTAGTCCCTTAGAAGTATATTAACTTAGGCTAATTGCCTAATTTCTCAAAATATAATCTTCCCTATTTGTAAAACAAGTATAGTAATGACTAATTTGTGTGGCTTCACAGTAAGGATGAAATGAGAAGAGGTGTGTGAAACCCCTGGAAGGCCGTATAACGTGGAGCAGTCACTCAGTCATAGCAGCTCTTCTGTTATTCCACACAGAGTTTACTATCTCAGTTATTATGCCTGGTCAATGTCATTGACTAATTTATTTGAACATCGTAAGTCAGAGTAGAAAAATAATCCAAAAATTAAATCTGCTTAGCCACTTAAATAGCCCCAAGAAGACAGGAAATGTCATCCTTACTAAGTAACCATATATATATATATGTGTGTGTGTGTATATATATATATTTTTTTTTTTTTTTTTTTGTAGTGACAGAGTTTCACTTTATCGCTCTCGGTAAAGTTCTGTGGCGTCACAGCTCACAGAAACCTCCAACTACTGGACTTTGGCAATTCTCTTGCCTCAGCCTCCAGAGTAACTGAGACTACAGGCGCCTGCCACAATGCCCAGCTGTTTTTTTGTTGCAGTTTGGCTGGGGCCAGGTTCAAACCTGTCACCCCCAGTATATGGAGCCGGCATCCTACCCACTGAGCCATAGGCACTGCCCTAAAGGTAACAAAATGTAATGCTTTTTAAAATTAGCATTATACTAATTAATATTGTGATGTGGCAATATCCTTACCAAACATGGGAGGGAGGGACTAATGGAGTCTTGTATTCAGCAAGGTAGAAACATTGGGTGTATATTAGATAATGTCAGTGTTCCCATCAAAATTCCATCTATGGATTTTGTTATTTGCTCATTTGAATTTCTGAATGTCTTTGAAAAATGGCTCCTTTTTCATTTAAATTTATTCCTTCCAAATGATTTTAATATTTACTTCTGTACAAGATTAACATTTAATCTGTCAACCATGCATTGTGCATTGGGGCATGAGTAGTGCCTTTCTCAGAAGATTTTTTTTTGTAAAGATTAAATGAATTTGTATGCACAAAGTATTTAAAACTGTCTGGCATATAGTGAGGATTGCATAAGAATTAGTTGTTACGATTGTTATTATTATCTTTGCTGTCATTATTAATACATTACTGAGAAAAATTTAATTTATGACATAAAATGACAAGAAATAAGGAGAAGCACACACATTTTTCTATGTAAATCCCTTCATGTGAGATGGCTAAAAATGATAATCTCTAAATTTACATTAAAAAATTATTACTATTACTCATTAGCAAAACTTTAAAACCTAAAAATATGTGATTTATTGTGTTCAAGGTGAATGAGTATGCTAAAAGAAAAGGCACATTAATTTTTATCTTTATTTCATCTTTAAAAATTTATAATAGCATCTCAAATCTTCTTGATTAAAAAAAGCACTTCTCTTACAGAAATATTTTCTTACATGATAAAATGTTAGAAATTCTTAGCGATATTAGACATACCTATCTACTTTATAGATAGTAAGTTTATTCACCATTACAAAACTAATCCTCTAAAAAATTGTATCCAGTGTAATATAAATGTCTCTATGTTTTTTAATACCATTCAGTTGCTCATCAAATGTGGACATTTTGCTTTGCTTAGTTGTTGACATTATATCGAAATAAATTAATTCTTTTAAGAAATATTTATTAGTTCTTTTAGTATAAACCACTATGCTAAGAATTAGAGAAAGAAAGATAGCTAACCCCTTCAAGGAAGTCATAATCCAGGAAAGAATACAATTGGAAATAGGGCAGTGCCTGTGGCTCAAAGGGGTAGGGTGCTGACCCCATAAGCTGGAGGTGGCAGGTTCAAACCCAGCCCTGGTCAAAAACTGAAAAAAAAAAAAAATTAAAACTTTATTTTAAAATACCTTACTAAAGGGATTAAAAAGACAATATGATACAGGCTGAAAGAAAAATCTTATAAATCACATGTCTAGCAAAAATATCAGTAAATAGAATATATAAAGAACTTTTCAAAACACAACAGTAAATATTACATAATTGAATTAGAAAATAGGCAATAGACACAAACAGATATTTCACCAAAGATAGTATCCACGTGGTAAGAAGGAGATAAAAATTTCAATAGCTTAGCCATTAAAAGACAATAAATTAAAACCACAATGAGTTACGACCACACATTCAGAATGACGCTAACAAAAAATAGCAGTAACAACAAATCCTAGCCACTCTGGAAAACAACAAGACAGTTTCTTATAAAACTGAGTGAAGGATACGCGAGGTTTCCTGGACATTTTATTACCTAAAAGCAAAACATTTTAAAAATACATATTTACTATTATTTTTGTGTGGTCATGTTTAAACATTCTCAATTGACTTTGTATTATTGAAAATGATGATTTTAGCTTTCTCCCATTCTTTCTTCCCCATTCATCCTCCAAACCCCCATTAGGGCTATTAATGTAATTGTTGGTTAAATCTGTATTTAGTGTTTTTATTATTATGGTGTTATAAATATTTTTCATTGCTGAAACGAGTAGTCTGTTATCACTAAATTTCTTTTCTTGTGTAAATTCCATATAAGTTATACGGAAGTAAAACTGCCTCTTATCCTCATTGGTTTAGAGTGAAGATGTGGCCATGCCTTCTCCCTACCCTTTCAACAGCTCTATCCAATTTTAAACACAGAAAACTTGTCAAATAACCAATTCCACTTTTTTTCCCATTTCCCCGTTAGAGTTGTTACTGATCCTCTCTGTCCTAGATACCACTCTGAATGCTGGTCTATATAAGTCCTGGGCAACAGTTGAAGCCCTGGAAATTCTGTCATCATTCTAGGGATGCACTTCATTTCTCTCCTCTTTGGGATCCTGTATTTCCTCAGTCCTGAGTTTTCCAGTCTTGATTTACTCCCTTTTTTTGATGTTGCACATCTTCTAGCTGCTCCCTAGGAAGACACATGTACATGTTAGACCTTATATGACTGAAAGCATGTCTAGTTTACCTTACACCTGGTTGATTACTGAGCCTGACATTTAATTCTACACTGAAAAAAAAAATCTCCTTGAAATTTAGATCAGTAAATAAAGTTTAAAAAATTAATCCATTCTCTACAAACTCTTATTTTCAACATAGAATCTTTGTATATAGTTTGGACTATTTAGATCAATATAAAACTGACATTTATTATTGGTGCTTGTAAATTAATGATAATTTGGTGAATTCTTAGTAGGCCTTTTCAACTAGGAAACTCACATCTTAAGAATTTTTCTTGTGCAAGGGACTTGAATAGAAATTTCTCTAAAGAAGACAGGCACATGGCCTACAGATCTTTGAAAAAATGCTCTCCATCCTTAATCATCAGAGAAACACAAATTGAAACTACTTTGAGGTGCCACCTAACCCCAGTAAGATTAGCCCATATCACTAAATGCCAAAACCAGAGATGTTGGCATGGATGTGGAGAAAAGGGAACACTTCTACACTGCTGGTGGGAATGCAAATTAATTTGTTCCTTTTAGAAAGACATCTGGAGAACACTGAGAGAACTAAAAATAGACCTGCCATTTGATCCTGCAATGCCTTTATTAGGTATATATCCAGAAGACCAAAAATTGAATTACAACAAAGATATTTGTATCAGAATGTTTATTGCAGCCCAATTCATAATTGCTAGGTAAATTTGCTTTGCTAGAAGCCCAAATGCCCATCGACCCATGAATGGATCAATAACTGTGGTATATGTACACCATGGAATACTTTTCAGCCCTAAAGAAAGATGGAGACTTTACCTCCTTCATGTTTATATGGATGGAATTAGAAAATGTTCTTCTTAGCAAAGTATCTCAAGAATGGAAGAAAAAGTATCCAATGTACACAGCCCTACTTTGAAACTAATTCATAGCTTTTATAGGAATGTCATAACCTAATTATAGCCTTAGACTATGAGAAGGGGGTGGTAGAGGAGAGATGAGGGGGGTGAATGGGGGGAGGGAGGGTGATTGGTAGGGTCACCTCTATTGTTTATCTTACAAGGGTACAAGTGAATCTTTCTAAAAGCAGAGTATGAATGCCTTAACTCAATAACTAAGAAAATGACATGAAGGCTATGTTAACCAGTTTGATGAGAGTGTTTCAAAATGTATATGAAAACAGCACACTGTACCCCATGATTGCATTAATGTACACTATAAGAAATAAAAAAAGGCTCAGTGCCTGTAGCTCAAGTGGCTAAGGCGCCAGCCATGTACACCCAAGGTGGCGGGTTTGAATCCAGCCCGGGCCCGCCAAACAACAATGATGGCTGCAACCAAAAAACAGCCAGGCACTGTGGCAGGCACCTATGGTCCCAGCTACTTGGGAGGCTGAGGCAGGAGACTCACTTGAGCCCAGGAGTTGGAGGTTGCTGTAAGCTGTGATGCCACAGCATTCTACCCAGGGGGACAGCTTGAGGCTCTGTCTCAAAAAAAAAAAAAAAAAGAAATAAAAAAAAATAATTTTTCTTGTATTATTTCTTTACTACTATCCTTCTTTCCATTTTCTTTTCCTTTCCTTCCAAAAATCCATTCTTCAGATGACACCTTCTAGACAGTGTCCTAAATTTTATTTCTTCTATTTTTACCTCTTTGCCTTTTTTGCCATACTTTGTGAATGATTTCATTGACTTTATCTTCCAAATATTTGATAATGTTTCTTTTATTTTTTATTATCATATTTTAATTTTTGATTATTTTTTCTTGCTTTCTGGTCGTTTTTTAAAGTTTCCTGATGACTTCTCACAGATGCATTATCTTCCTTCACTTACCTTTGTGGCTATTACTTATCTTTTTTTTTGCAGGTTTGGCTGGGGGTGGGTCCAAACCCACCACCTCTGGCACATGGGGCCAGTGCCCTACTCCTTTGAGCCACAGGTGCCACCCACTTATCATGTCTTTCTAACTTTTCTTCCAGTCCTTGTATTGTTCCTGTTTTTCTGAGTATCTCTTTCCTTTCTGTTTGTTTTTTCTTTGTCTCTCTTATTTTAGTTACTTCCCGTGATTTTCAGTGATTCCTTGTTTCTTTCACATTTCACAGACCTGGTTGAAAGTTCAGTGCACACATTTGAGGCTTTTTATGTTTATCCCTCAAAACTGACTAGGAAATATTTCAGACTTTTATTACAATTCTCCAAATTTCAATATAGGTAGGCATTTTCTCTTTGTCAGTTGGGGTTAACTTCTACCAGGAAAATATAAGCCTAGCTACTGGCATTGTGAAGCTAGTTAGACAAATGGGGCTGAAATGGGAAATCCTACCTTCAGTCTACAGACTTTCAACTAATCCCTGTTTTTCTTTTTTCTTTTTTTTTGGGGGGGTCGCCCTGGGTAGAGTACCGTGGCATCACAGCTCACAGCAACCTCCTACTCCTGGGCTCAAGAATTCTCTTACCTTAGCCCCCCAAGTACTGGGACTACAGGTGCCCGCCACAATGTCCGACTATTTTTTGGTTGTGGTTGTCACTGTTGTTTGGCAGGCCCGGGCCAGATTTGAACCCACCAGCTCTGGTGTATGTGGCTGGCACCTTAGCCCCTTGAGCTACAGGCACCAATCCAACTAATCCCTCTGTTTTAAGTACAGAGCTTCACTTTTTTGCTGTGTCCCCAAAGTCATAGCCTTCCTGTAAATCTCAAAAAATATATACTGTATACCTACAGTTTCTTTAACTGGTGAAGGAAGAATCCTAGGTGGGATAAGGACTTTCTTTTGGAAAGTCTCCTCCTGTGTAGACGTTCAAATAGTTCCGCTATTGTCACCTCATCCAAAACTGAAGAAATATTTTTTAACTTGGAAAAGAAAAAGAAGAATGCAATTATTAACCTAGTTCCATTATGTCTCTGACACTGTGGTTTTGTATCTACCTTGTCTCATTTAATCTTCTCACTTTATGAAATATATTATCCTATTTAACAAAAGAGTAGGAGGAAGCACAAGGAGCTAATTCAGTTTCCCAGCACCATACAACAAGTAAGTGTTAGAAAATTCTATATAATTTATTACTGGAGTTCTTCATTCTTCTACCAAAGTTTGTGCACAAGTTTCAAGGTAGAGTACCAGAGTATTAGAAATATCCTTGTTTATCAACCCTTCTGATGATTTCTTCGATATTTTTTGACCTGACACACATGATTCCACCTTGCTGGTTCCTCATGGTATATGTGCATTTTCAAAGCTGGGCAATGACCACTAGCCACAATCCTTAGCTGTATTCCACAGGTAGTGTCTCTGTGGTCTGATGAACTTCCTGGAGGACGAACAGTGCGGGTCATGAGATAAACCTCCTGTGTTCAGAACCCATCAATTTGTATCCCCTTTGCAGGCTAAGAAAATCTCGCAAAAGTATTTATACTATTTTCATCTCTACCTTTCCAGGGACATGAATAGCATCATCTCTATAATAAGCTTAAAATTTTTATAGAAAAAGAAAGACCAATAGACCTAAGAAGTTTCTTTTTCTTACTCTAGATAGAATCATAAAGAAATGAATCGGCCTGATCAAATTTCTTTAAGTAGGACATGGAAAAATAAAAGTGAAAAATTAGTGTTTGATAAATTATTCTGTACATACTACATTTTGTTTATTTTGGCAAGCTCTCTGTACCACTCAATTTTTTTTTTGGCTGGGGCTGGGTTTGAACCCGCCACTTCGAGCATATGGGGCCAGCGCCCTAGCCCTACCCTTTTGAGCCGCAGGCACTGCCCCCTGATTTTTTTTAATTATGTTATTTTGTTCTTTGTTGAGGCCACTTGCAACCCTCAATGTGACTTGTTTTTTTTGAGAGAGAATTATGATCTTTCTGGTAGACTTCTCTTCCAGACGTCTCATATGCTATGTCATGACTGTTTGTTCTTTCAAATTCTTTAAATCTGCTTCCTGAGGCAAACTTCAGACTATGCTTGGTCTCTCCTTTTCACAGTATTATGAACTTACAAACGTGGCAACTTTCTACTCCAAGGGTAATCTCCTCATTTCACTAGATGTCTAGGCCCCAGATGTCCCTTCTTGTAGACACTTTCTTTTTCTCAGAAACAAAATTACACAAAAGATAGTCAAGAATTTGTGAGATGCTCTTCTGTTAGCCAAAAGAGTGTTTTTGCTGATGCTGTGGGGCTGGCTTTGTGTTTTTTTCTTGGTCCTGACATGTTCATTTCTGTAGTTGGTCCCTCCTGCTTATAATAGACACCCACAGTGACCACCTCTGTTTTTCTCTTGTTAACTTCATGAAAATGGACTCTAAAATCTAATTTACAGACTTCCTCAGTATACACACTTTGATGTATAGTAACATTTTCCTAGACTAATAGATGTATTCTCTTTAGATAGTACTCACCCTCAATTTTGAGTTGCAACCTAGAAAGGCTCAATAATCTTGATAAGATTAATATGCATCACCTGATGTGATAATCTCAGTTTCACACATTAATATGTAGGTGTACATTTACTATCTTCTTTATTACTATTTCTTTTTATTAAATACTTGATATATGTTCTTTCTTTATGGATGTATCTTATTTCCTCTCATCGCTCCCTGGCTTGCTGCTGTCTAATTGACAGAAAAACTACCTAAGAGACCATAGATTCTCAAAGCTTATAATGCATGAAGAGCACCTGTAAGGCTAATTTAGAGATGCAAATTCAATGACTTCCAACTCTGTTTTCCAGGCTCAGTAGATTGGTGGTAGTGCCTAGGAGTTGGTATTCTGGGCAGTAATCCTAATGCAGACCACATTTGGGAAATATTATTCTCATCAAGAAAATATCTCCTCTTTAGTGAGATAGGCTATATTTTCCAAATTCATCATTCCAATTTCTTAAGCCATTGTCCAGATCCAAATGTATGCCATTACCATATGTATAGCCAAATGTTTAACTCTGAGACCATTTTTTTACTCTGAAGTCTTGTGGATAGGAAGAAATGTTGAACATGCCACCTGGGATCTCTAGTCCCTTTACTTCTGTCACTTACCCAAAGCTTCAGATGGCATTCTATTTTTAAATGTGGTTAATTCTAATATAAATCAGGAAGAGTGAGAAGTACTTAGCCATCTTCCTAAAATTATTCTTCCCCTATATGTCTGATACATGCTTTGAAAAAAACAGAATGTCTCTTGAATGATAAGGATGTTTAGATTTATTTGCATCTAAATGAATCATTAGAAAGTTATCAGCCATGAGAACTCATCTCTGCTTCCTATGATCAATGGCAAGATTTCTTTTTACCCAAAATTATTTGAAAATCATTCTAACTGGAGCATTTATTTCCCCAGAAGATCTAAATCTCTAAGTCAGTGGTTCTACACTAAGTGCTATTTTGACCCCAGGGGACATCTGGCAATGTCTGGGGACAGTTGTGATTGTCATGAGTGAGAAGTGGGGGAGCTACTGACAACTAGTGGGTAAGTGCCAAGGATGTTGCTAAACATATCACAATGCACAGGACAGCCTCCCACAGACCCCCCAACCCCAAGAGAATAAATGTCAACAGTGCCCAGATTGAGAAACCCTGCTGTATATGAAACAGGTGCCATTCCTGCCATGAACACACAGTAACTACCATCTGCTCTCTATTTTGTGTTGCCTGTTAAATATATATATCACATTAGATCAGTGTCATGACTTTTCAAACTTCATCCTTGTCACTCATCCTTTATCTTCCTTATTCTTTTTCATACATTACTTCTATTTTCTTTTTCTTTTTTTTTTTTTTTTTTCTGTTTTAGAAGCATTGTCACAGACATCTGTGTTTCTGTAACTGTAGCTGCTCTGGGGGAACAGCATGGCATTCTTATGAGCCTGCTAGTCAAGAGTTTCCTGAAATCTTGAGCTTCGTAGGTGATAATGGGGCCCAATGGTAGGCCAATTTGTCTTTTTCTACTGGAATTACAAACCTAAGTGAAGACATAGAAGATTATAGGACCATCATAACTAAAGAGAATGGTCACATATTTCTGTTGCTCTGAGCTATGCTGGTATTTATCAATTACTCAGTATCTTTTCACTAAATAAACCTTTTCAGTGGTGCCTGTGCCTCAGTGGGTAGGGTGCCCGCCCCATATACCCAGGGTGGTGGGTTCAAACCCAGCCCCGACAAACTGCAACAAAAAATAGCCGGGCATTATGGCAGGCGCCTGTAGTCCCAGCTACTCGGGAGGCTGAGGCAAGAGAATTGCCTAAGCCCAAGAGCTGGATGTTGCTGTGAGCTGTGTGATGCCATGGCCCTCTACTGAGGGCGGTAAAGTGAGACTCTGTTTCTACAAAAAATAAATAAATAAATAAATACCTTTTCCTTGTTTATCATGATTAAAGACTGATACTCTTGCTGGTAGACAACTGTATAAGATAAACTTTTCTTTATCACTGATCTGCTGACACAGACAAGAAATATTCTCTCAGCTGCTTCATCTCTTCCTTTGAAAAGAAACTAGCTTGAATCAGTTCGCAATTAGTTTGGGCTTAGAGAAGAAAACTTAGTATGTATCCCTCAGAGCTGTGATGTCTTCACCTCAGAGTCTACTCAATCAACAGAATATTTCACAGCAGTGCCACTCCAAAGGTGGCCTGCCTTCCAGTGGCACCTGTGGCTTCTTAGAAATGCAAATGATGGTCCTCACATCACTGAGGTGCTTCTCAAACTTCAGCATGTATAAAAATCACCTGGAAAGCTTGTTCGACTGAAGTTTTTAACAAGCTGCCCTCCAGAGACTCAGTGGTTCTGGGATGGGGCCCAAGAATGTTCCTTTCTATCATCTTGCAAAGTGGTGCTCCTACCGCTGCAGTTAGTTATTCGGCCACATTCAGGACAGCTCTGTAAGAGCCTGTCACTTTTCCTGCCTTTTAACCTTTATCTTTTCTGACATAAAGCTCAGCTGCTTCAGATGCAAATAAAAGAAAACGACCTCAAACTGACTTAAATAACAAAGAGAATTTATTTCCTGATACAAATTGTAGTTTAGAGATTTGAGGGCTTCAGCTGTAGCCCAATTATGTTGCCAACTGCTTTGTTCATTCCAAGTAAATGACCTCTTTTTTAATATAACTGTAGACTGTGAAGCTGTCAGGTCAGGTGGGGATGTATTTACTAAACTGGTCACTACTCAAATTCATCTTTAACCATATCTATATAGCATTTTTTGCACATTATAGGACCTCAATAGTTAATCTCCATCATTCCTCCTTCTTTGAACATGTCTGTTGTCTCTATCTGGAAAAACTTTTCTTTTTCCATTTCCATATCCCTTCCCTGTCACAGAATAACTCAAATGCCAGGAACTGCTCTAAGCTGGGTAGAGAATGGAGAACAAAACAGACGTGGTCCTTGCTTTAGAATGCTTTAATGATTTTCCAAGAAGCTTCGTAAACTTCTACCCCTAACCCATTCCCCAAACCAACTCAAGAACACTTGCTACTCCTGTCCTTCTCCTCATAAATGTGCCACATTATATTGTGTGTAAACATTCGTAATAAATGGATCATAATAATAAATTTATACAAGTGATAATAATAAATATATATAAGTAAGTGTACAGTACACTGAATCAAGTAGGAAGAGATGACTGGGGAATGTGACAATGTGAATATCATTGTCACATGATAGGCTAAGGGCTCATCTAACTTGAATCAGGACCCCCCCCACACCAAGTGATCTTGTTAGGGACTTTTATTTTGGAATGTGAAACACACAGGGTAATAAAAATTGGAAAAACATAAAAATGCCATACGAGAAATTATATTATGTTTTATTAAATCCAAATCTTAAATTACCTGGTGGTATCTTGAGAAATCAATACCATTGGATTCTTTTTTAATAATTTCTTCTGCCCTGGGATAGTTAACTGTATTTACTGTTATTTCTCCACATAAGGAAAAAAAAAAAAAAGGCCATGAGGGCCAGTATTGGAGATGTCTTCAGTTGAATAAATCTTCTAAAAAGTGCACAGTTGATTTATAACTCCATTTGAGCCATTTGCTTTACTAATGATGTTTTCTCTTTCCATCCAGTGCAGTAAAGCACTGTCAGAGAAAACAAATGACTGGGCCTCTGTGTGTTGTATCAGGTGCAGTTTATCTGTAGTCCTTCATGCTCTTCCCTTATGCACATCTAACAACGTCCTCTCAAGGTCAGGAGGAATGAGCACACACTGTTGAGCAAATTGGGAATAAAACCTGGAAAGATTTTAGAGGAAGGGTAGCAAAAGGAAAGCCATCTCTTGCTCCCACATCATCTTGCCTCTAGGTTTCTCCTATTGGTCCCTGGTTAATGAGTTGAATACATTGGCATACCTTGGATGACTTTTAAAGGTTGAGGTCTAATCTGTTTCTATAAACAATAATGATGGTGGTTGTGGTCTGATGACTTTTTCAAAAGCCAAGAAAGTTCCAAAACGGTATCATTAGAAACAGACTGTCTTTCTATTGTTTGAGTCATTCCCAGCTGACAGATGGACAAATGACAAGCTACAGAAATTGATGAGACACCTGCTGGACTATTCCTATACAAGAAAGGATCCATATATTGTGGGGTCAAAGGTCTTAACGTTTTGGGGCACCTTATGAAGAAAAAAACTACAAAGTAACAAATAAAAAAAAGTGTTTAGAAAGTGAAAAAAAGAAAACAAATTACAAATGTAAAAATGAAGAAAAATAAACAATAGTCTTACTAATAAACATGTTTTTTTTCCCCATTACATATTTCCAATTCCCAGTGCCATAGGGTACTTTTATATAGCAAGCTAACTCTTGTCCTGCAAGTTCACTTCATGACACTGAGTGCGTAGCCACAGTGAGCAGTTGGAATGTAACTGACAATGGTTGCGATGCTTAATAATACCCATAACTATTCACTAAAGGGACAAAAGGGACCGCAGAGCTCATAAACTCTCTCACTATCCCCAAACAAAATGTGTTCTCATTTCAATTCTCTCTTAGCCACGTCATAAATTTGCCCATGGCTACTCTAATGCCCTCTCTTAGGAGGTAGAGTATGACAAGGGGTTTGGAGTGGAACAAGGCAACAGACCAAAATTCTGTGATTAAACTGTACTATGACTGAAAATTTTATAAAGGAGTATGAACAAATTGATGACGGTTCTGTAAAAGGACCTGGAAAGAGCCCAAGCAAGTGAAAGGCCCTGAGGCTTGAAGTTAGTTAGAATCAAATCAAATCCAGTCCTTGTGCTAGTTATGCATGGCTATGAATGTGACTATAAAGTTTCAGTTAATGGTCTGAGAACTTAAATGGATAAACTGGGGGAATGTATGAGGCGCATGAAGGAGTGGAAGGGAATCTAGTCATTCATCTTCAAATTTTGTTCTATGTAAATATGTTGTCTCTTCAAAACATAAATAAATTATTTTTATTTTATAATTTGTATTCATTTTTATTGAAATATTTGAAAATAAATTATTTTTAAATAAAAATTTAAAAGAAATCTGAGACATGATTCCTACTCTTAGCTTGGATAACCTTCTTCAAATTACACTGAAGTAGAAGAAGAAAAAATAACTGAGAGGTTCTAGAACCCTTAGGAGACGAACATACAGATTCTGATCTCCATGAAAATATCTGAGCAGCTCAATTCAGGCTTAGTTCCCAGCTGTGGGATGAGAGATGAGGCCAAACATATAATTAAAAGGATAGACAGAAGGGGCCACTGTGGCATCAACAGATTAACCCATTTACAAAAATCCATTTATAAACTCTCCTGTAGATGAGGGCACAGCCCGGTATAAGCCACCTCTGGAGTGAAGCAGGAGTCCAGTAACTGGAAGGCTTGGTAAGACCCAGTTGTATAGGCTGGACCAAGGTGACTAGATCAGGAAGTCTGCCTCCTCGCAGGCGCTCATGTGGCCCCCACTCACCCCACATTCACTGCATAGTCTGAGTGGCCAACCACAAGGAGACATTGTTACTGGACAAAGGAGGCCCAGATGCCTGTCACTTCAGACAATATGCAGAGACAGGCATAGGTCCACCAAGCTTTATTTGTCAGAAGGCTGGGAGTCTGGAGAACAGTGAGAATAGCCTCCTCAATACTGTTCTGTTCTACTGTTTCCAAAATCAGTTTTATACATAAAAGTTCAAAGCAGAGACCACATTAACCCTTATTTTAAATAATAATCGGCATAACCCGGTGACCTATTACAACATTCCAATTCAAAAGTTAATCTCCTAAATCAATCCACCCAAACTACTGAAGATAGGTGTCTTCTGGATGGGAGCTAAACTGGCAAAACAGTAAGAATGGGAGATGGGGGTGAAGGTCAGGCAGGACCCAAACCAGCCGGACCAGCTGTGTCATGTCTGCCCTAGCCTGACTCCTTACTCTCACTACATGTGCTGTCAACAGCGTTAGGCCATACATGGTGACAGGCTTCCTCACTCTGCCCTTTATGAGCCCCTGACCTACATAATCTGTGAACATAACAGATAGTTGTCATTTTAAGTCAGTACTTTTGGGCAGTTTGTAACACAGCATAGTAACCGGATGACTATTCTCCATTTGTTTTTGAAGCAAGATACTAGGTACTTTGAGAATAAATTGCTTTTAACCAAGTTTGAACTTTTTATACAAGGGACTGAATGGATTCCCTTAGTGTGTTATGGCATGTTGTTGGGTGAGTGGCCTGAGATGGATAAAATCCTCAGAGACCAGCATTGCTGTACCTCTAAGAAGCAGAGTGCACACCAATCCTTGTGTACACTGCATTCCAGCAGAGTACGCACCAGTCCTTGTGTATACTGTGTTCCAGCAGAGTGCATGCCAGTCCTTATATACCAGAGGTCCTCAAACTTTTTAAACAGGGAGCCAGTTCACTCTCCCTCAGACCATTGGAGGGCCGGACCGTGGCCCCCGGGATGAGTCGGCTGCTAAGCAGGACAGGCAGTAGTGGCAAAACACCTGGCAGGCCAGATAAATGTCCTAGGTGGGCACATGTGGCCTGTGTGCTGTAGTTTGAGGACTCCTGTTGTACACACTGCACTCCACTCCACTCTAGCAGCATACACCAGTCCTTGTGTACACTGCATTCCAGAAGAGTGCACGCCAGTCCTTGTGTACTATGTGTTCCAGCACAGTGCACACCAGTCCTTGTGTACCCTGCGTTCCAGCAGAGTGCACGCCAATCCTTGTGTATGTTGCATTCCAGCCACACTGAGCTCCCAGACCTCTCTAGTTTTGGTATACACTCTTTTATCTCTAACCTACCTGTGTGATATTCCTTTTGCCAGAAATACTTTCTTCTGCATCTTATTTCTTCAACTTCCCTCCCCTTGTCCCTACCTTCCTTTGTCAGAGTCTACCCAGCACTAGTTCCTCCAACAAACCTTCTCTCTCTACCTCCACACAAGAGATCTTACCTTCTCTGCATAGCTCCCTGCTTTTCTCTTTGTGAGCAACCAATAGTTGCCTGATAACTTCCTGTCTGTGTATCTCTTTCACAAGTGTATAAAATCCCTGAGGATGTAGACAAATTCTTTTTCATTTTACCCCCAAAAGCTCAAACATGGACCTAGAATTTGGCTCATTGTACATGCTCAATATTTACTGAACAGAAGGATGGGTGAACTATCACATGCCCTTTACTGCAGAAATTCAGTCAAGTGGCCTTAACCCTACTTTAGTTTTTATTAGTGTGTGTTATGGACTGAATATTTGTGTCTTCCCAAAATTCACATGTTGAAATTCTAAACCCCCAAGGTGATGGTGTTGGGAGGTTGTGCCTTAGGGAGGTGATTAAGTCATGAGGGTGGAGCTCTAATAAATGGGATTGGACTTTTTTACCTCTTCCACATGTGAGGACACAAGAAGGTACCATCTGTGAATCAGGAAATGGGCCTCACCAGACATCAGCTGAGAATCACAAACTTTCCAGCTTATAGCTTATGAGAAAGGAATTTCTGGTGTTTATAAGCTACCCGGTATATTTTGCTACATCACCCCTCCTAAGACTGAAACAGTGGTGAAATGAGGAAAAGAGTAACAATCACATCTCAAGAGTGTTCCTGACATTAGTGAACTAAATGAATGGGCACAATGTAAAGCCTTACTCGAGTGCTAATTATTGTCACAAGCAAAAGATAGATGACATATACTTAGTAAAAACATCAGTAAAAGATGAACAGTACTATCTATACTGACACAGCCTATAGCTGGTTCCATTGTTTACCAATGGCCCTGAAGAAGCCACCTAATCATCTTTGTACCTCTTTGATCATACTCAAAGTGAAGGCAAAAGTTGTGTCAACCTATTTTTGGTTAACACATATAAAGTGCTTAATCCAGAAGCTGGGATACACAAAGTTCTCATTAGAGATTAATGAAACACTGTTGTGTGTTCTTAAATACTCTTTGGAAATTTAGGAGGGGAAGTGTGTTTATTTGTAAGAACTAATGACAGTTTTATGGAAGGAGATATGTTACCTGTGTTTTAAAAGATAGGCAGCACTTGGAAATAGAAAGACAAGGAAAAAGATCTATGAATTTTCTTCTAAGGGAAGTAAAAAGGTACGAGAAATAAAGAGGTACACTTTACCAGCTAGTACTATAGAACATGGCAGTCAAGATGCAAAGGGCTCGGAAAGGAATCTTGGAGTAATGTGAACATTTCTGGTCAATCCAGCCCTTGGCATTTCACACACTGGGGCCCATAGAGGCAAAATAGGATCTGGACTAGAATCCTTTGTTCCAGGAGCATTTTAAAGAAAGAATCAAAATTCAGTTTTAAAAGTGTTCATTGATTTAAGAGTGGCACCTGTAGCTCAAAGGAGTAGGGCGCCAGTACCATATACCAGAGGTGGTGGGTTCAAACCCAGCCATGGCCAAAAACACTGAAAAAAAAAAAAAAAAAAGTGTTCATTGATTTAAGAAATGGTGCTGGGAGATTTGGCTATCCACATGCAGAAGACTGAAACTGGACCCGCATGTCTCGCTATTGACAAAAATTGATTCTCATTGGATGAAAGATTTAAATTTTAAAAAAGAAACAATAAAAATTCTAGAATAGATTGTGGAGAAAACACTTAAAGATATTGGCCTTGGAAAACATTTTATGAGGAAGACCACCCTAGCAATTGCAGCAACACCAAAAATCAAGCTAAGAAGCTTTCACACAGCTAAGAGCACCATAAACAGAGCAAACAACAACCCTCAGAATGGGAGAAGGTTTTTTCATCTTATGAATCTGACAAAGGCTGAATAACTAGAATCTACAGAGAACTCAAATTTAACAGTAAGAAAAGTGCAAACAAACTCTCTCTATAAGTGGGGAAGAGATTTGAACAGAAACTTCTCTGAGGATGACAGACAAATGGCCAAGAAACCCATGAAAAAAAATGCTTATCACCCTTAATCATAAGAGAAATGCAAATGAAAACCACTCTAAGATAGGTATCACCTAACCCCAGCAAGATTAGCCTGCACCATGAAGTCCTGAAACACCAGATGCTGGAGTGGATGTGGAGAGAGGGGCACACTTCTATACTGCTGGTGGGATTGCAAACTAATACAGCCTTATTGGAGAGAAGTATGAAGAATCCTCAGAGATCTAAATGTAGACCTTCCATTTGACCCTGTAATCCCATTACTAGGTATCTACCCAGAAGACCAAAAATCATTTTTTAACAAAGATATTTGCACTAGAATGTTTATTGTGGCTCAATTCATAATTGCCAAGTTGTGGAAGCAACCTAAGTCCCCATCAACCCGTGAATGGATCAACAAATTGTGGTATATGTATCCATGGAATATTATTCAGCTATTAAAAAAGATGGAGACTTTACATATTTTAAATCTACCTGGATGGAGTCAAAATACATTCTTCTTAGTAAAGTAGCCCAAGAATGGAAAAATAAACATCCACTGTTCTCCATACTAATATGAAATCAATATATAAACAATTACATGTTCCTAAGAACAGTAAAGCACTAATATAGTCCAGTTCGAGGGTAGTGGGAGGAGGGAGGCAGGAGGACATTTGCTAGAAGAAGGGAGGGCAGGGAAGGGAATCTCACCTAATGTGCACATTATAGGGGTGTATAACACACCTCCTGGGTGAGGGGCTCTTCTACAAATGAAAATTTACCCAGGAAGTGACAACAATGTAACCTACTTATTGTACCCTCATATTAATTTGAATAAAGTTTAAAAAAAAACAAATAAAAAGAAAAAAAGGGTTCATTGAATCATTTGCTGTGCTTTTAACAATAGAAGAGATGGTAATTAACTTTTTCAACACACATACACACATACACAGTTTTTATCTGATAATTAATGCAGAAATTACAACCTATCTATATGACTTTCTTATTTTATCCACATCCCCTCCTCTTGCTCAGGGTAATTTCAGGCACTCCAGCAGAAGGAAATTCTGAAAACAATAAGGAGAAATGTTTATTGTAGACCCCAGTGGGCCAAACTAGCCTTAAAATTGTAAAGAAAGTCTAATTCTATTTCATTGGCAACAATTCTATTTTCAAAGGAAATCTGTTAAGGATAAAACATAAAAAAATGACAATAAACAAAAAGCAAAAAAAGAAAAAAAAAGAAAAGTCCCCCAGGGAGTGTGAGAGGATTTCCCCCTTGGAGAGAGCCGTGCTCTGAAAAGCAAAGGCGACTTGTGGGGTTTTCTGAGCCTCCCTGGAGGGTGGGGAGAGGCGAGATCAAGAGCTGCTCTTTCTTCAGACCGACCAGCTGCCAAGAGGAACCTGTGGGTGGTGTGTTTGCTGGGTCAGCCTTCTCAGAAAAGCAGTTCCTCAAGTCTGCAGGTGCCTGGGAGTCATGTGAGAGGTTATTTCCTTATATCCATTCTGAAGACTTTGGAATCGAGAGCAGATCTCTGTCCCCTACCCCCTCTCCCAACCACCACCCCGAACCCAGTGCCTTCTTATCATGTTTGCTCTGTTTGGGGACTTTTTGTCTAAGAAAAAATTTTCTCTTGAGAAAACACACAAAGATACTGCCCTCTGAAATGCCAAATATATTTTAGTGAAGAGCTAGTGTGGGAACATTCCTTGGAAACTTAGAACAAGCATCACTGGAAAATAGTGCATGCTTATGATTTTAACCTGTAGTCTTCTATGCTGGTTCACTTTAAATCCTCTATTATCTCATTATAGAAAGCTTATTCTTATGGTTTCATCTAATTTTCTGAAACAGCTCCAGATATTTCTCATTTTTAGTCCTCCTTGTCTATAGTCTGTGAAAACGGAAAGAATCTTACATCTAAAGTAGTCAAACCACTCAGACTAGACCAGAGATTTGACTTCCCAAGCAGTACAGCCCAGAGGACTCTTCAACATAATGATTCTATGCCCCTCTCTGAGGACCACTCCAGAAGGCAAGTGCTATGTGGACTTCAGGCTTCTGAACCCAAGCCCTTTGTTTCCTGGCTCCTTCCTCATTGCCCTCCTCTCCTGTTATAAGATGTTTTTTGTCTCTTCCCATATCCCATCTTCTCCATGCCTATCAGGACCTGTTAGCAGGAAGGCTGAGATCAGCCATTTATAAGTTGACTTCGATTTGAATTCCTTTATTTGTATTCTATACAAAGGAAGAGAAAATTGGCCCCTTACTTAGAAGATTTTAGATACTTCCCGTTTCTATGATCAGTAAGGGAGGCTTAAGAAGAAGCCTCACACCATGGAAACATTTGCTCACTTGGCCCAAACATAAAACAGATCTTGACTAAGGTAAAACATGGGCCAAAGAGAGTTTGAAAATTTATTCCTCCCTCTACCCTGTGTCCCTCCTAGGCACCAACAGCCAAGTTTTTACAACTGCCAGGGAACTTCTCTTGACATCCTGTTCTCATGACACACTTGGACTCTTTGCTTTCTCTGTCAATCCCTGATTCTCTTTATGCCAGTTGGAATTCCTGCTGCCACGAAGACTAAAAATGATTCCCAAAAAAAAGCCCTCTTTTTCTTCCCAAACAGCATCTCTGCACAGGGTGTTTTGTGATTGTTTTCTCATCTGTTCTTATCTGCCATCAGGGTTGGGGGGTCTTTGTCTGGAATCCCCCCTCTAATTCATTCCTCTTTTCCATCTCTACACTGCTTGATCCCAGCCAGAGGGCAGAAATTTCTGCAGAAATCCTCTGGGCCCACAGAAGTTAGTCCTAAGCCAAATTATGAGCTCTTCAGGGTCATATCCTGGCCTTCCCATCCCCTTGAGATTCTTCTGCCGGTTGGAAAATGATGCAGGCACATTGTGTAGGCATCCAAGGATTCTCTTTCGTTTGAGTTTTGGATTACCAATTTAACAATACAGCAGGACAGGCAGAACAGGAAATAAACCTTTGATTTTTCTTAATTATCTCCAAAGTATTTTACTCCATCTCCAATTTGTTGTCCTAGTTTGGGCCTTCCTCATTTCTTCATCTGGACAGGAGCAGGAGGGGGTTCCATGCTTCCCTGTGCATGTTTCACACAACCACCACAGTAATCTGTCACAAATGCTAGTCCAGTTATTAGTGAATCTCCTGCTTTAGCATCTATAGGACAGAATCTGAGAACCAGACCATGGCATCCTATTTCTTGGGTATGATCTCCTGTTCCACCCCAAGTCACACCTCAGGCAACAGAAACTAGCTACATATGACAATGTTTCTGAACAGATCCATGAGTTTCTCTTGCCCTTTCATCCTCCTTCTAGAATGCATTCCCTAGTTTCTTTCCTGGAAAACTTCCATTTATCCCTAAGATGAGGATAGAGACTCCACTCGGGCCTCATTCAATTAAGAAAAAACAATTTGTGCACACCCAAAACATCCTGCACGTAACTTTTATATCATACTTACTACTTTATACTTGTATTAACATGATATTGGAGGAGTGCCCATATCTCAGTGGTTAGAGCACCAGCCCCATGTAGCAGGGGTGGCGGGTTCAAACCCAGCCTGGGCGTGCTACACTAAAATACAAAAATAGCTGGGTGTTATGGCAGGTGCCTATAGTCCCAGCTACTTGGGGGCTGAGGCAAGAGGATCACTTGAACCTAAGAGTCTGAGGTTGCTGTGAACTAAGACACCATGGCACTCTACCATGGGTGATCAAGTGATCAAATATATATTTTTTTAAAAGCCAAAGAAAATCATCCAGAGAAAAATCTACTAACATTTTGAGGTATATTTTCCAAGCTTTGGTTCTGCACATATATTCATATTTTTCCCTCTCTTGTTCCCTCTCACACAACATACCTACAGAAGCACAAACATAGGCATTCCCAGTTTAGTGTATTTTTTAACTTTACTTTTATTTTTCATTTAAAAATATCTTATGAGTTTTCAGAGACTAAAGCTCCCTGAGGGACAGGAAACGTGTGTGAGTGGGTATAATACAAATATAGAATACATATGTAGAATTTATGTAACCAAAATGTTTGTACTCTCATAATATTCTAAAATTTAAAACAATAAAATAAAGATATTCAGCTGAATAAATAGTATGTAGTGAACTCTCAATAATTATCAAACTGATTTATTAAAGGAAGTGAAAGAGAGAAGAGAGAAAAAATATGAGATGAGCTGGAGCACATGACTGGTAACAGGATTCAGAGTCACAAATGCACAGTTCCTATAATGTGCTGGTTTCTTCTTGCGTTGTTATCTACTGTGCATTTGATCCTAACAATAGACTTCTGAAGTAGCTAGAGCGTCATTTCAAATCAGGAAAGTGAAACTCAGGAAGGTTAAGTGATTTGCCCTGGCATGTGCACTTCCTAAGTCGCAGAACTAGTCTTTGGATTCAATAAAGTATGTATTCAGATTAATATTACTCCACACAGCTTCTGGAAAAGGAAGGGCAGGAACCAAATTCCTGCTTAGGCCTAGAAACCTAGAGTAAAGTCACAGTGCCTAGCGTGATGCCAGCCACACAATGGGTGCCCTCAGCACCCAATTTAACTGACTGTTGAACTGAACCCAGAAGCAGAGTGAGGAGCAAACAGGACAATATCCAGGGTTAGGTGCCTCTGGCCACTTGGATTCACCCTCACCATGCCTATCTAATCTCCTCAAAAAGACTCCTCATTGATCTGCCTTCTTTTCATCTTTTCTCCCTAAATGCAAACTGATCGTGACAAATAATTTATTGGTTCCCTTTGTTCTCCAGAAACTGTTCAAAATATTCTCCTGGCTTCCAATATCTTCATGACAGAGCACACTTCTTCATAATTAATTCTCATTTCTCTTCTCGCTTTTGCCGTTTAGGCACATGGAACACTTCTAAGTCCCTACAGTGCGGGAACACTTCCTCTTACTCCATGCTTTTCCCAGATAACTGTTACTTTGATCATTTTTTTACTAATTGTGTACATTTTCTATTGTTGTGTAACTACAAATGTAGCAGGTTTTTGTTTGTTTGTTTGTTTGTTTTTTGAGACAGAGCCTCAAGCTGGGTAGAGTACTGTGGCATCACAGCTCACGGCAACCTCCAACTCCTAGGCTCAAGCAAGTCTCCTGTCTCTGCCTCCCAAGTAGCTGAGACCACAGGCACCCGCCACAATGCCCGGCTATTTTTTGGATGCAGCCATCATTGTTGTTTGGCGGGCCTGGGCTGGATTCAAACCCTCCAGCTCAGGTGTATGTAGCTGGCGCCTTAGCCACTTGAGCCACAGGCGCCGAGCCACATGTAGCAGTTTTGTTGTCTCATTCTTTCAATGGGTTAGAAGTCTGGCACAATGTGGTTGATTATTTTTTAGGGTCTTATGAAGCTAAAATCAAGGTATCGATCAGGATTGCAATTCTCACTGGAGGCTTAGGGTCCTCTCCCAGACTTACCAGTTGGTAGGCAAAGTTAGTTCCTGGGGCTGTGGGACTGTGGTTTCCTTTTTCTTGGCTCACGATCCCCTTTCACTTTATGCCAATAATGGAGCATCAAACCCTTGTGCTTTGAATCTCTGTGATTCTGCTTCTGCCTTCTTCTTTGCCTTTGAGAGGGCTCCCGTGATTACATTAGCCCCCCTTGGATGATCATGGCTACTCTCTTTTTTTTTTCTTTTTCTTTTTTTCATGACATTTTTTGCATTTTTTAATTTCAAATTAATATAAGGGAACAAATTTTTGGCTACTCTCTTTGAGGTCCGCTGCTTTATAAAGTTAATTACATCTACAAAGCCCTTTGTAATTTAACGTATCCTATTCATGGGTATAAACACAAGATCACCAAGAGCTAAAATTCTGCCCCACTAATCACCTTAAGTTTGGCTTGGATATCCTTCATACGAGATTCATTCATTTCTCTACCTTCTTTTCTAGAGTATGAGCTCCGTGAAAGCAATGACTGTGTCTACTTCACAAGTCACTGATACGTGGGAGCTGATTTATGCCAACTAACGAGTGCCTGGTACTAAATTTTCAGGAATCTTTCGATCCTGAAAATAGCTAAGTATCATTAATCATAGCTATTACTCTGTATTAGAAATTTACAATCAAATACATTATTTTTCAAAAGGTAATAAGTACCCAGTACTCATTATTTCTTATTTATCATACTACTGCTTACTATGATCTATTCTTTTGATGTCATTTTCCTTGATTGTGTCCCTATGGTGGAAATACTGTTTACTGACGCATTCCTGCATGTGTCTTCTCAGCCCCCAGGTCCGCTCTGCTGCTACATCAATAGCTTGAAATGAATAACAGCAGGTGCATTTACAGCACAGAAATCAGCAAACACTAGCTGACTGCTTGATTAGCTGACTGTGTCGTCTTAAGAAAATCAGGGTGAAAATATTAACAGTACAGATTAAGGTTAAATTGGGCTGTGTCTACAAGCACTACACATAAGGCGATATTATTCTTTCCGTATCTAAAACCTGTGATTCAGCAAAAATCACCTCATGTTATTAACAAGGGAAGTTATAACTTATGACTTCATTTTACTTTCATCTTACTTGTTAACATAAAAAAATAAGGAACATTCACATGTGAACTATATTCATTCATCACTTATAATCACAGCTTGGCTAAAAATACAAAAGTTTAGCAGAAAAATAAAACAACAAATATATTCTGTGGGAACAAATTGACTTCATTAAACTTAAAATAAAGAACAAATCATACACTATGTAATCAAGGAGTATTTTAAAATTAAAAGCATATACATGTGTGTATGTACACATACATGTTTATGCCAGTTGTTAAATATTACCACTGACTATGTCAGATGTGCCCCCTAGAGCTTACTACAATTCCTAGCACTCAGCTGGGGCTCAGGAAATGTTTGTTGAATCAGTGAATGGGTGGAAGACATGGTCTCTATGACTGAGCAAAGAACACAGGCTTGGAGGAAAGGGGACACAGGCCAGAGGAGAAGCGATGCCCCGGGAGGATCCAGGGGACAAGAGTTCAGCTGAGAATGTCTGTAGGATTCAGTAGAAGTGAGGGAGAACTGTAACAAGGGAAAGTATCTTTTTTTTTTTTTTAAGAGACAGAGTCTCACTTTATCGCCCTTGGTAGAGTGCTGTGGTGTCACAGCTCATAGCAACCTCCAGTTCTTGGGCTTAGGCGATTCTCTTGCCTCAGCCTCCCAAGTAACTGGGACTACAGGCTCCCACTACAATGCCTGGCTATTTTTTGTTGCAGTTTGGCCAGACCCGGGTTTGAACCCACCATCCTCGGTATATAGGGCCAGCTCCTTACTCACAGAGCCCAGGTGCTGCCCAAAGAGAAAGTATCTTAAGAGGTAGGAATAACTAGGCACTGAGTATTATGAGGCCTTACACTGTTAGTTCGCTCTGTGTTAATCTTTTATCCTCACAAAACCTCCATTTATCCTCATTTTATGGGTAAAAAAACTAGGTTAGTAAGGTTAATAAACTTGCCCAGCAGTAGAGAGTAGAGGCCAATGTGTTCTGATTCCAAAGCCTGAAATCTTAAAAACCTACACTGAAATCAAAGTGAGAACAAGGCTAAGCCTCATCACAATTCAAGGACTTGCTACTCACCATCTTCAGAGGACCAAGGCAGGCAGCACCCAGGACCTTGCTAGAAAGTCACTTTCAGGCCCCACCTCAGATCTAGGGAATCAGGTTGTCTCTTTTATTTCCTTCTTTTAAAAGATACCTTAGAAACTCCCGTGCCCCTAAAAGTTAGAAAACCATGGGTACAGAGGCCACATGCACCAGAGGACGACTACACTGCAAATCATCACTCCAGCCAAAGAAATCAAGAAATACTGTGGACAGTGTTATAAAACTGAAGTTGCCCAAGGTAAAGTGAGGTTACTTTCTCTAGCATGTGCCATATTAAAATCACCTAGAGAGGTTTATAAAAATGTCAGGGTGTTGATAAATTAAAAATGATTCCAATAAATATCCAAGGTTGAGAACTTCTTGAGGTTTTCGTGTTAGTCATGCCATTCTGCTGAGATGGGCACAGTAGCTCCCAGTTATCAAAACAAACAAGGAAGCAAAGGTCTGTGGATCTGACCTTGGGTCTTAGAGGCTCTGGCCATCTCCTACCCTGGAATATAATCGCTTCTCTCCCTGACTGTGCTTCTCCGGCCTTAGCATTCACACGGGCCCTCTGGCTGTTTGGATTTCACATGTCACATGCCCGTCTTTCCTCCTTGCCATCAAACTACATTCTTTCCTTCCTCCAGCCCACATTTATTTCCAGCCTTTAAAATGGCTTTTTTCTGCTGACATGACACCACATCCCTCTCCAGGATCAAATTACACCACAGATCCTTGGAAACAAATTGTACAAAATAAACAGAAGAATTGAAAGGCCGGTATGCAGTTCTGTTTGTTTGCATCAAGCATTCTTAAAAAAAAAAAAAAAAAAAAAAAAAACCACTAAAGCTAGTTCCTTTATCTGGTTCCTCTGCTGTGCAGTAACAAAAGGAGCTCTGCAGGAGAGTGCTGTGCTCCCCCCACCTGAGCGGCTTTTCTCCAGAGATAGACTGTATTCTGGCCAACAAGCAACAATAGTCCACTCCTGCTGGCCTGCTCTCAAAACGGGCCTATAAGAAGACAAAGAACAGGGTGAACTGATTCTTCTAGTTTTCTCTCAATAATCCCTCCCCCCAGGGTTCAGGTTGACAGGTGAACTACTGTTACCAACCAGCCTTGTTTGATCTGTTTAGAAGAGGTCCCTTGGCTGCATTTGGGTGATGCAGCGACTCTAGGAGGACGTCAGTGAGAAAGCTCCCACGCTGGCCTCCCGTGTTTAACACACTGATTAGATCCCTGGGCCAGTGACTTCCTCTTTACTCTCTCCAGCCACTGTCCCCGTTGTCGGTAACCTTGACTGGGGATGTAATTGACTTTTTAGAATTTGCTCCAATCTTAACAATATTTTAAAGATTTTAATTAGATTATGGGCTAGGTAGACCAAAAAATGATTTTGCTGAGTGTAACGGCATGTGTTTCCAAGTCATTCTTTCCCCATCAGGATTCATTAAGGCACACAAACCAATTTTACTTTTCTCTTTTGTGTCTCAGGAAAGAGCTAAGATGGGGGAAGAGGGAAAAGAATGGTGGCGGCTTAATAAAATTCCAGAAGAGAGAGATGGAGATGAAATTATGCTTAAAACAAGAAAACCAAAATGGTCTCTAGGAAAGAAGTTAAGCAAAATTCCTTTTGAAATGTAAAAGCTTTAGTTTGACTGGAGCTTTCACTTGTACTCTGTTATTTAAAATGCCCTGTGTTCAGGTTATCACTTCTGGGAACATAGGTAATGATTTTCATTTATTTACTCATGCATAGATGCATTTAATCACTAATTCATTTGTTTATTCAATAAATATTTAGTGGATGTTCAATATGAATGATGGTGGCCACTTTTATCCTAAATAACCCCCACACTCAAGATGCTGCTGGACAGGCCTGGCAGGGCTGGATGAGCCTAGGTGCTGCCATCTGAAGGTGTTTATTCACTTGCAGGACCTTCTGTCATAGACAGAGTTAGAGGACTGGCGTTCCAAGATCCTGGTGCTAGTCATGGACCCAGTGCACCAAGTGCACTCAGTAAGGCACTCACTAAAGTATTGACTAACTATAAATGTAGTCTAGAGAATGCCTTTGAAGATAAAAACCACTTTGAGATAAGGAAAATATTTTGTAACTTTGTAACCTCTGAAAGGGAATCTTTCTCTGTACTATGATGATTGATAACACTGTTGATGCTTGCTTTTACAGTGCCAGTGTAAAAGTAACAAAGAAACAGAAGAACAGCAGTTCTTTGAAGAGATACCCTAACTGCTCTCCAGAATTGCTGGGATTTCTGTAAATTAAGTGAAACTGTTGCTCTTTCCTCTGCTTCTTCCTTAATTGGCTTGGGTGACAGGTGGATGGACTTCTTACTCTGGCAATATGAACAACAGGTTCAAGGTAAACAGAAATAAATGAGACATATTCCCTGACCTCAAGTAGCTCAGAATCTAAAGAAGCAGAAAGGTTTACATGTAAACACATAAGTTCTCGAAAGTTTTTACAGGTTCCCAAATGGAAATCTCTAGAAAATATAGTGAGAACCTAGCAAATATTACCATCAATTCTATAGGGGTGGAAGTATCAGGGTGGGAATTTTTTCTCAATAAGGCAAAAGAAGAAAGAAGAGAAGGAAATTTCAGAAAAACAATTTCAGGATTGTTTTTATACAATCAAAATGGAGGTGCTCAGATTTTAGGACTAGAACCAGCTTTTACATGAACCCAAATGTTAATTGGAATAACCCTTCTACTTAAGCTAAGGCTGTTTAGAATGCTCACGCACAAAGCCTTTCCTAAGAGTTCTATGAACCAAGGAGACCCAGTGGCTTCCATTGTCATTCCCACCTCTGAGCTCCTGCTTTTGTAAATTAGTTCCCCTTGTGGATGATTCCATCTTCCTTGAAAGGTGCCCTTGAATTATTGTACTTGGATTCAGGTATGGACTTTTAATATTGTTCCTTGATCTTAAAAACATCAACAACAAGACCATGCAAGTATTGTGCTTGTACCTATAGTAACACTGTAGGCAGCAAAGCCCCAGATCTTCAGGTGAACTGATCCACTCTTGTCCTTTGTTCATGGGGGCACACAGCATCCTGTGTTTTTTCTTTATCTCTTTTTCCCTTCCCCACTATCTTTTTTAAATTGGATCAGTTGGGTAGTTCCTAGCAACTCCAAACTCTTTCCTTATTGTTCAGAGTAACTCAAAGAGTATTCTCCAGCCCAATCCCAAAGTTAAGGTCTTAGGCATTTTGTTTATTCAAAATCCTCTAACATTTAAGCAACCCTGGGATGATGCTTTTGTTCTCAGAAAAAATTATGCTTCTGATACAATCTACTATCTTAGAAAGTTCTTATTTTTATTTATCAATTTTCTCCTACATGACAATAAACACCTTTCACTTTAAGGATGACATTACAATTCATCAAACTGCTTTTTATTCCCTTCCTACTTCTGTTTTAATTTTCTTTAGAGCTGATTTGCAAGAAATCTAGTTTCACTGCTGTACAGCTATCATTCACTCTGAACTCTAAACATTGCTTAGTCTTGTCACAATTTTGTTAAATCTAGATGTTTTATGTGTAAATCTTTTAAAACCTCAAACACCCCAGAAACAAGTATTATCCACTAATTAAAATATTAAAAATGTCCCCCTGACTTTAGGTTCATTTACTTCTTCCATAAATATTAACCAGGCACTGTATATTAAACTGATCTCTTCTTCTCTTGAAGAGTGAATAGTCTAAACAAATATAAATTCCAAATGTTGTAAGGAAAGACAGCATCTTTGGAATTAGTGAACAGCTTCTCAAAGGGTTGACTCTACAGGGGCAATCTTCTTTTACAGCCTGTTTCCCAGTTCATTAGTTCAAACATTAGTCCCAGGCTTTGCAGCTGTGCCTCTCACCACATGTTCCATCTCCTGGGTTATAATGGCAATGCTGCAGAAATACCCTTTGAAAAGAAAAAAAAAGTCATAGAAATGTAGAGATAAGTTCCTCCCCCATACACACACACACCCGCGCACACACACACACACACACACGCACGCATACTGTGACTTAGAAATTCCACCTCAATGCTTTCATAGAGCATCATATGTTATGCAGTGTAGCTGTGCAATTGTGGGTCTGTTTCCTCTACTAAATGTGAGCCCTTGGAAAGCAGGCGATGTTTTATCCAAATTCACTTCCTAGTATAGTGTTTGAAATCATGTACTAAGAGAAACCTTATGAAAGAAAAGGAAGAGGAAAGGAGAGCAAAAGAAGGTGCCATAATTCTCATTACTGAGGATGAGATGATTCTATACAACCCCTTCAATGTGGCATCCAAGAGACTCCTCCTTCAGAGGTACAGTTCACCTTGCTGTTGTCAAAGCAAGGTTGTCAAAGTCTCAGCACAAGGACCTCAGCTAACAGCTACATCAGGATGAGTATTGTCTAAGCACTGGGATACAATGCCTTTTGAAAGATGGGCATGTAACACTGAAATCTTTTGTTTTCTTTTTTTGAGACAGAGTTTCATTATGTCACCCTTAGTAGAGTGTTGTGACATCACAGCTCAAAGCAACCTCAAACTGTTCAGCTTAAGCGATTCTCTTGCCTCAGCCTCCCA
>NW_003852396.1:14682500-14700161 GCF_000181295.1 Otolemur garnettii
AAAAAAAAAAAAAAAGCTCCTGCTCAGAAATGGTCATGTATCTACCACCTTCATTCAAAATACATGATAAAAAGTAAATTGCATAAATATGGGATAGAAGTATAATTTTCCTTTGTGACAGAAAGGACAAGAAATGGAAGTAGCCTGGTTTGTGTTCAAGGGTGAACATACTTTGGAAATACCAGTCTACTAGAGATAGGAAACTCAGCTTGAACCTTGAAAGAGTGAATTTAACCACAAAAAGAGAGTGTGGCTTAAGAGGAAGAAGAAGAAGTTGAGAAGAAGCTTTAGCCTAAAGATTAGGGAGTAAACTTCTGAAACTCATTACTTCAAAAGTTGCTATGGACTAAAAATTGCTTTGCAGAAAGTCTACATTAGTAAATGGAATTGACTCCATGTCAGCTAGGAATGAAAAATTTTAGCTTAACACAATGTCCCCAGTCATTGAATCACTTAGTCATTTTCTTTTCGTCTGTGTGTTTGTTAAATTTTTAATTATAATGGATAAATAATAGTTGTTTATATTTTGTTTGTTTGGTCTGGTTTTTCAACAGATAAGATTGGCATGAATGCAATGCACTAACTCAGTGGTGACAACACTATTGGGTACCCATAGAAACAAATATAATATGTCTTTAAAATTTGAATTTTCTGTCAGTCCATTTACCCATTCAATCCATAAAAGAGGACAAACAATTTCATAGCATACAATTGGTACTGAGAAATCCAGGGAGGGCTCCTTCGGAATTGTTTAGTATATGCCTTGCTATGAATGCCTATTGGATGCGGTCACCCTGCTAGGTACTTGTTCATGTTTATTTTTCTCCTCAACCAGAAGATATAATGGGCATTGATCCTGAGCTGTTCCTACAGGTGTGTGGGGCCAAGATTGATGGATATGTGACAGGAAACCATCCTCCCTCTCTGGAAAAATTTGAGTTTGTTCAACTGTCACTTGTGGCTATAATCTAGAACATAGTCTCAAACAACCTCCCCCCAAATTACTTAGATAAGTAACAAAGAAATACTATGAAAATCATAAAGTCATCTTAGCTTTTTTTTTTTTTTTTTAGTGCAGTTTTTGGCCAGGGCTGGGTTTAAACCCACCACCTCTGGCATATGGGGCCAGTACCCTACTCCTGTGAGCTAAAGGCACCACCATCTATGAACTATATGGCATTGGGCAGACTTCTTTTAGTTTCCAGCTGCATTCTT
Source organism: Otolemur garnettii (assembly GCF_000181295.1). NCBI lineage: Eukaryota > Metazoa > Chordata > Mammalia > Primates > Galagidae > Otolemur > Otolemur garnettii. The sequence goes on from NW_003852396.1 coordinate 14,683,716, forward strand.
AGACAAGCCTTTTGGAAAGAGAAAGGCAGAAGAAAAGAGAGAGAGGGAAAGAGAAAGAAAGAGAGAGGGGAGGGAGGGAGGAAGGAAGGAAGGAAGGACTGAATCTGAACCAGAAGAGGGCCAAGAAACATGTATAAGAGATATATTAAAATATATATACATATACTATATATCTTGAAATTCCAAACATACACTATTTGTTTTGTAAAAAGAACAAATTAATTAGTGAATTAATAAGTGTGGCAAAAGAAAAAGGGTCTCCTCTGATTATTGGCCAAGAATCCCCAAATAAATGTTATTGATTCCATTTTACAGATGAAGAAACTGAGGTTCACAAAGGTCATCAGGATGAAATCCAAAACTGATCTTCTCTACTCACAGTGACATTCTCAAGCCTTCACTCCCTTTTTCGTTCTATCTAACAACTTGGAATGTCTTCCTTTTTCAGCTCACTGCAAGAATTTCAGGATCCAAGATCAGGGAAAGTCCTTGATATGCTACACTCTCGAAAAACACTGACACACTCCCAGCTCCCAGCCCACCTTCTCCCAGGCCCTTCAGTTGTTTCAGAAGAGGCTCTCTCACAATTTTACTTGTTAATCTTTGTATCAAGGTTTATATTTTAAAATGAAATTTGAAAGAGTGATTGATTCTGATGAAACAAGGAATCCTTCACCGTGGGATAGAGAAACCCGAGTAGAGGGAAACGTGAGTGTCTTTTCCTGGTATCATATCAGCAGGCTTCACTGAGGATTGGCCTTACTCTAATTCTTAAGGAAATTTAAACCCAAGGGACAGGGTTCAAGAATAAAGGGAATGAGGGGAATAATCTCAACACTAAATCCAACCATTGGGTCTTTAAAACAGAGAGAAATCAGTGAACACTCCTGCGGTTCCTCGCTCAGCAATGAGTCATCTCTCTCTATTGTCCACTGAGCCTGTGGTTCTCCCCTCACTAAAACTCCCACAGATGTTTCCAGACTGACTATTGTCCTCTTCCTTCCCAGATTGCTGAATCTCTGCCCTCTACAGAGTGTGATCTCTTATGTATTCAGCATTTGAACACAAGACTAGTGTCCGGATAATTAGAAATGATAAAAACGTGATAGTAGATACCTACCAAACTTTCCCTGTAATTCAGTTAAAGAAAGACAAGAAAATAAATAGAGCAGCTACTTTTCAGCAAGTTGTGACACTGCCCTCACTCTCCCATGGGTATTTGGCACACCAGCAAGCCCTTGACTTGAATTTCCTTGCTGGTACTTGTCATATATTTCCCCCCACAGTGTTGCAACATGCTTACCTAAGCCTCATCAGCCTACTTAAGCAAGCATAAATGGGAATTTCCATTCAACTCATTCTAAAGAACATCTGGTATTGGACATTGAACTGGAAGCAGTCATGAATTAACTAATGTATGAAAAACATGAATTAACTCCTTTCACTAGTATCACCTTTCTACTCGTCTTTTAATGCGCAACCAGAGACTGTATTTAGAATATCCCTCTTTTCTGAGAGCTCTAAGTACGTCAATGAATTGAAATCTCATAGATGAGATTAGAAACTAGATGTGACTTGGAAATGGGAATTTTTTCTGCAGCTCTTCAATAGATGTCTGGGTTCTGGGCACTGCAAGTTGACCCACAGCTCAACAAATTCCTGATTAGCTATTGTAATAATAGTGTAAATACTTGGATAAAATGGAGAAACAGGCCTTATGATTTTTACAGGTTGATGAAAGAGAAAAGTAAAATAATTCTTGTCTGTACTGGTGATAATTATAGAGAGAGACAGTTTGCCCACTGGTGTTAAAAATGATCTTTAGAGAGGAACATGAGGTAGCCTAGGGCTACCACAATGGTGACAATGAGATTTTTTAAAATATAAGCATATTCAGTTTATGTACTAACGTGCACTTCTTTGTGTGTGTTTTTGTGTGTATTGTAGATGTATACTGTATTTCTACATTCTTCACAGATCATTTTAGTTTAAAAAGTACTTGAAAACTTTTTACTTTAACTACACATGTTGAGCTCTAAATCTTCAGCATTATTTCCCAAACCCATCCTAGTGATATTTGGCCAACATAAATGCCTTTTCAGACAAGTGTGAGGGAATAAAAACAAGAGAATGACCACCTGAAATGACGTTTCCTTATGTAGGTGCTACCATGTTCCAGGTACTGGAGCTCAAAAGTCACAGTGCAGGGAAGAAGTTGCTAGCCCAATGTAACTCTCAAACTGAGACTTAGGTCTTCCTGTGCTATGCTTTCAGGCACAGAATGTTTTCTTGCGCGGGGTGGGGGGGGGTGCTCAAGAAAGAAAACAGAATTTGAAGATGTTTATGTGAAATACTCTTTCCAGTCCATGGCTAGACCACACCACATGCCATTGTCTTATGTCCATCTCCTTCACATATTCACGCCCACCTGACAGGCCCAGAGGGCAGCCGAGTTTCCCCACCAGTTCCAGGCTCTTGTCTTCTCTCTGCTGTTCTCTGCATTTCAAACTTTCAGGTCAGCATCAAGCTCTATGAGGAGCCACTGAACAAAGCCTCAAATCCCCACACTGCTATTGTGTGGTAACCACAAACCTATAGGCCAACCTAGGCAGCCGCCACATGAGTCCAACTAAGAGTCAACTGTCGGTTATTGGAGGAGGAGTACAAAGGCCAGCGAATTCTTCATGAACTTTTAAGGTAGCCCCAGTCAGCACTATCATTCTTGTTTTTGAAAAAGGAGTAAAAACAAAAATTATGACTTTTACTGTTTTTTAAAAAAAATGGTGGCTTCACTTCTCAGGAAAAAGTGAAATGTTTTCTTTTGCTCTTGTCCTTTTCACAGCATCCCCATCCCTGCCTCCCACCTGCCTGCCCCAGCCATCTCCCCTGCTCCTGATTGTCGTTCATAGAGGCGTGGCCATCCAAACTGTAAAGGAGAAGATGGCAGTGATTTTAACTTACTCATTGGTGTGCCCACTGCCTAACATCCTATTCAAACCCCAGGCATTCTATAAATGTGAGTTAAATAATGAAGAAAATATAGAGACTAAAGTATATGAAACTACATATAAGTGTATGACTTAAAAACATAAGAATTAATTTAATCTGCCAGAAAATTAAAGCCTTTTGTAAAATGTTAGAAATTGAAAGAATCTTATATGTTTTAGCTGAATTCCCATTTTTGAGAATGCAGATACCCAGAAGACATCTGGGAAAAAAGCCAGGCACAGACCTCCCTCTGGGAGTCAGGCTGGGTTTACCACCCCAGGAGTCATCTTTTCTGGTTAATTTCACTTGCAGCTTTGGCACTTCCCCAGCCAGCCACCCGAAATGTTCTCATGATTTTTTTTTTCTGGTTTATTTTTTTGAATTAGAGAATTTTTTTGTTTTTTTCTTTTCCATGAGTCAGACTCTTCTCAGTAATTGTAGTGACCTTTTCTCACCCTTCTGACTACCTCTCCTTTGTTTTAGATAGTCTCCAAGTTGCCTGAATTTCTACCAGTGTTTTCATGTTTAAGGAAAAAAAGTTTTAATAGGGGAGTTGTGGAGGATTTGGGGAAGAAGGCTGACTAGTAGCAACCCTCGGCAGAGGCTCCTGAACAGAGGAAGAAAAAGGATGGAATCGGACTCTATGAAGCCAAAGATGGGGAGCTGAGCCAAGAAAGAAGTTCATCAAGCTAAAAATTCAAAGAAAAGCATTCAAGAAAACAAATTATGGGTATATAGCCTATAGACTAGAGGATAAGTGACCCCTCTCCCAAGCAGGAGGCCTGCCTCAGGCTATCTGCGAACAAGCAGGGAACAAAAGACCTCTATTTCACCTCACTGGAGAGAGCAGCTAAACTCCAGTTCTCTTTCTCTAGGGAGGTCTAACTTATGACCCTAGACACCACCCCCAGGCAAATTGAGCAGATATTTTCCCCCACAAGCCCAAACTCCCTGTCTACCCTTTCCCCCTCGCATGGTGGTCTGAAGTTCTGCCCCCTGCAGAGCATAGAGTGTTTGGTCTTGTCCTGAGAGATCTGGGCATAGTGTGGACTGACAATCATCAGGACAGAATCTGTGACTAAGAGGAAAGAAAGAGGGTATGGGAAGAAAGGGACACTCAGTGGGCGGAGGAGCAGTCCCCTGGTTATGACTATGTCTAGCCAGTGGTGGTGTTGACCCTCAGTTTAGGCTGAGTCTGGCAGGATGGTGCAGAAACCCCAGCTCTGATGACACCCACAGCAGGAAAGTGGTTGCTCCATGTGGACTGAGTTCAGCAGACAGGGCTGGTCCCCAGCTCCTGTTGGGCCTGTGAGCAGAGGCTTGCTAGGCATGGACTGAGACCAGAGAGCGAGAGCATGGATCCCTGATTCCAACAGAACCTTCGAGGAGTGGCTTACTGGGTGTGAACCAAGACCTGAGGGCGAGGGTGTGATCCTCTGTCTCCAACAGGGCTAGTGAGCAGAGGCTTACTGGGTAGAGGACTGAGAACAGAAGGGGGAGTGTGGTGCCCTGACTCTAACAGAGCCTGCGAAGAGAGACTTGCCAGGCAGTGGACTGAGACTGACAGGCAGGGACATGGTCCCCTGACTCCAACTGGTCTGGAAAGCAGAGGCTAGCTGGGTGTGGAATGAAACTGGAGGTCGGGGGCATGGCCCCTGGCTCCAACCGGGCCTATGAGCAGAGAAGCAGACAAGAGTGTGGACTGAGTCTGGCAGACAGGAGTGTGGATCCCTGGCTCCAATTGTGCTGTTGAAGACCCTTGAATCCCTCTCTGTTGAGCAGGGTCTGCACTACCTGAGACAATTTAATTGGAACTTGTGTCTGTGGCTCTCCACTTGGGGACATTCTGAGGTTGACCTTTGAAGTTCTATAGCAGAAAAGAACTGAAGGGTGGGGGCTCGGTGCCTCAGCTGCTTATATCTCTTCACAGTTGAGATTTAAACCTAATACTGTGGTTTCTTAGGATATGGTGGAGGTTGGCTGATATCAAAACTGAGCTTGCTAGTGCTATCTCACCAAGTAGGTCCTCAGAGTCTCCAGCTAAAACTCTGAAAGGGGCCTTCGTAAGGTTGTAGGAGATAAGCCACAATTACAAAGCTTAGCACTTTGATAAGGGGCTACCTCTACTACCTAGGAACCACAATTCAATCTCACCCTACCAGTTCTAATAACCAAATGGTGGAAAATAAACATGGTACGGACCCAACAGAACTCTGCAACATGAATAACCAGTGTAGATCGACCCCCCCCAAAGAAATGACAAAGAAGATACAACTGAAAATACCATGCATAGACAAATAGCAGCAATGTCAGAAATCAAATTCAGAATATGGATTGCAAACAAGATAAATAGAATAGAATAACAGATAGAAATTGAATTCCAAAGAGTAGTTCTAAAGTTGTCTCAAGAAATTAATGAATTCAAAGCCCAAGTCACCAAAGATATGGACATAAAGAGAAAAGAGATAGCAGAGCTCAAGGAAATGAAAAAGTTAGTTGAGGAGCTCTAAAATACAGTAGAATCCCTCAGGAACAGGGTTGACCAAGCAGAACAAAGGATCTCTGAAACTGAAGACAAAGCTTTTGAACACTCCCAAACACTCAAAGAGGCAGACAAATGGAGAGCAAAAATTGATCATTCATTGTGAGAGTTATGGGATCACTCCAAAAGATCAAACATTCATCTCATAGGAATTTCTGAAGGAGAAGAAGATGGTCCTAAAGGTACAGATGCTCTACTCCAAAAGACTTTGGAGGATAATTTCCCAAGCACTGCAACAGATACAGAACTTCAGATAGCAGATGGTTTCAGAATCCCAGCAAGACTCAATCCAAATAAAGCATCTCCTAGACACATTGTGATTAACTTTGCCAAAGTTAAGACAAAGAAGAAAATTCTGCAAGAAGCCAGATGTAAGAAAAGCATCACCTACGAAGGGAGAAACATCAGAATGACTGCCGATCTCTCAGCAGAAACATTTCAAGCCAGAAATAGATGGTCATCAACCTTCAATCTCCTAAAACAAAACAACTTCCAGCCCAGGATCCTATATCCAGTAAACTGAATTTCATTTGTGATGGAGAAATCAAATATTTTAATGACATAGACATGTTGAAGAAATTTGCCATAACTAAACCAGCTCTACAGGATATTCTTAGACCCATTCTCCAGAATGACAAGTGCAATGCTCTACCTCCAAAGTAAACTCTCCCCAAAATTTTTTGAGCAAAATCCAACTTCCACAGTGGTGAAAGGATTAAAAATATCCACTGTACATCTGAAAATCATGACACCAAAAACACAACCAGGCTTATCAATTCTCTCAATTAATGTGAATGGTTTAAATTGTCCTCTAAAGAGGCACAGGCTGGCTGATGGGATACATAAACTCAAACCAGATATCTGTTGTATATCACCTTACCTTAAAGGATAAAAATAGACTCAGGGTGAAGGGATGGACTTGTATAATACACGCAAATGGAAACCAGATAAAAGCAGGAGTTGTAATTTTAGTAGCAGATACAAATGGCTTTAAACCAACAAAGATAAAGAATGATAAGGAAGGTCGCTACATATTCAACAAGGGAAACACTTAACACGAAGAGATTTTGATAATGAACATTGACGCACCCTACCAGAATGCTCCTCAGTTCATAAATCAGACCCTAATGGATATCAACAACTTGATATCTTCCTGCTCTATAATAGTTGGAGATTTTAACATTCCTTTGATAATTTTGTCTAGATCCTCCAAGGAGAAACCAAACAAAGAAATATTAGACTTAAACCTGACCCTAGAACAAATGGACTTTACAGACCTCTACAGAACATTTCACCCTAATAAAACCGAATATACATTCTTCTCATCAGCCCATGGGGCATCCTCCAAAAATAGATCATAGCCTAGAACACAAGTCTAACTTTAGTCTAAATTTAAAAGTGTAGAAATTATTCCTTGTGTCTTCTCAGACCACCATGGAATAAAAGTTTAACTCAACAGCAACAGAAATCTTCATACTCAAACAAAGTCATAGAAACTAAATAATCTTAGGCTGAATGATAGCTGGGTCAAAGATGAGATCAAGCAAGAAATCACCAAATTTTTGGAACAAAATGATAACAAAGACACAAATTATCAAAACCTGTGGGATACTGCAAAGGCAGTACTAAAAGGGAAATTTATAACATTAGAAGCCTTCATCAAGATAACAGAAATAGAGGAAACCAGCAACTTAATGGAACATCACAAGCAACTGGAAAAGGAAGAACATTCCAATCCCAATCCAGCAGAAGAAAAGAAATAACCACAGTTAGGGCAGAATAAATTGAAAACAAAAGAATCATTCAGAAGATAAACAAAACAAAAAGTTGGTTTTTTGAAAAGATTAACAAAACTGATAAACCTTTGGCCAACCTAACCAGAAATGGAAAAGTAAAATCTTTAATATTGTCTATCAGAAATGATAAAAGAGAAATAACAACAGACACTTCAGAAATTCAAAAAATCCTCAATGATTACTACAAAAATCTCTATTCCCAGAAATATGAAAATCTGAAAGAAATGGACCAATAACTGGAAGCATGCCACCTTCCTAGACTCAACCAGAAAGAATTAGAAATCTTGAACAGACCTATATCAACCACTGAAATAGCATCAACAATACAAAATCTCCCAAAAAAGAAATGTCTGTGACCAGATAGCTTCACATCCAAATTCTATCAAACCTTTCAAGAGGAGCTAGTACCTATATTATACAACGTTTTCCAAAGCATAGAAAAAGAAGGAATACTTCCCAACACATTCTATGAAGCAAATATCACTCTGACACCCAAACCAGGAAAGTATCAAACAAAGAAAGAAAATATAGACCAATATCATTAATGAATATCAATGCAAAAATATTCAATAAGATTTTAGCAAACAGAATTCAACAACACATCAAAAAAATTATGCACCATGATCAAGTTGGTTTTATTTCAGGGTTACAGGGTTGGTTCAACATATGCAAATCTATAAATATAATACATCCCATCAATAAAATTAAAAAAAGACCATATGATTCTCTCAATTGTCACAGAAAAAGCCTTTGAAAATATCCAGCATCCTTTCATGATCAGAACACTTATGAAAATAGGCATGGAAGAGACATTTCTTAAACTAATAGAGGCCATCTACAGCAAACCCACAGCCAAATTATATTGAATGGTGTAAAATTGAAAACATTTCCACTCAGATCAGGTAATAGGCAAGAATGCCCACTGTCTCCACTGCTATTCAATATAGTAATAGAAGTCTTAGCCAACACAATCAGCAAGAGAAGGTGATCAAGGGTATCTAAATAAGGTCAGAGGAGATCAAACTCTCACTCTTCACTGATGACATGATCCTATACCTGGAAAAATCCCTGGAACTCAACGTCAAAACTCTTAGGAATGATCAAGGAGTACAGTAGCATCTCAGGATACAAAATCAATACTTACAAGTCAGTAGCTTTTACATATGCCAATGATAGTCAAGCTGAAAATATAGTCAAGGACACTATTCCTTTTACAATAGTGCCAAAGAAAATGAAGTATCTGGGAAATTACCTAGGAACGTGAAAGATCTCTATAAAGAGAACTATGAAACTCTGAGAAAAGAAATAGCTGAAGATGTTAACAAATCGAAAAACATACCACGCTCATGGCTGGGAAGAATCAACATTGTTAAAATGTCCATACTACCCAAAGCAATCTACACATTTAATGCAATCTCTATTAAAGAACCGCTGTCATACTTTAGAGAATTTGAAAAAATAGTACTTCATTTTATATGGAATCAGAAAAAAACCTCAAATAGCAAGGTTTACGCAGAAATAAGAAATCAGGAGGTATCACGTTACCAGACTTCAGGCTGTACTATAAATCTATAGTGATCAAAACAGCATGGTACTGGCACAAAAACAGAGTGGTAGACTTATGGAACAGAATAGAGAACCAAGAAATAAACCCAGCTACTTATCATCATTTGCTCTTCAACAAGCCTATTAAAAATATTCAGTGGGGTAAAGATTCCCTATTTAACAAATGGTGCTGGGTGAACTGGCTGGTGACCTGTAGAAGTCTGAAACTAGACCCCCACCTTTCACCATTAACAAAAATTGATTCTCACTGGATAGAAGATTTAAACTTAAGACATGAAACTATAAAATTTTTAGAAGAGAATGCAGGCAAAACACTTGAAGAAACTGGCCTGGGAGAATATTTTATGAGGAGGATCCCCACAGGCAATTGAAGCAACACCAAAAATACATTACTGAGATTTGATCAAACTAAAAAGTTTTTGCGCAGCCAAGATCACAGTAAGTAAAGCAAACAACATTCAGAACAGGAGAAGATTTTTGCAAGTTATGCTTCCGACAAAGGTCTAATAAAAATTTAACTCAACAGCAACAGAAATCTTCAAGGTAGGAGATTCATGGCTATTCTTATTATTTCTCCTACCCAAGTGCCCATCAACCCATGAATGGATTAACAAATTGTGGTATATGTACACCATGAAATACTATGCAGCTATAAAAAAAGATGGAGACTTCACATCTTTTATGTTTACCTAGATGGAGCTGGAACATATTCTTCTTAGTAAAGTATCTCAAGAATGGGGAAAAAAGTATCCAATGTATTCAATACTACTACAAAATCAATATATAAATTGCCTACAGACTCATATGAATGGCAACACATAACTATAGTCCAGAAAGTAGAAGGGAAGAGGAGACAGGGGAATGGAGGGGGGATATGGGATAGAAGGAGGGTATTTGTGGGGACCTCACCTAATGTGCATGATGCAATGGTACATTTCAAAACTAAAGAAATGAGTATAGTTGTGATGGATGTGTTACTTAATTCAGTGTAAGCAGTTCACATTGTATATCAAAGCAGTATCCTGAACCCCATAAGCACATCAATGTACAAAGTTATGATTTAATAAAAAATAATAATAAAAAAATAATAGGGGAGTTGTAAACCTTTCTCCAAATGTGAGGAGAGTTAATGATATGTGGAAGGGGGAAGAGGAAAGGAAGTGTCCCAGGCCAAGTAGGAATTGAGTCTCCTGTTAGATGACTAAGCCAGAAAGGACACACCTGACAAATTTGGAGACGCCATTCAAGAAGGCATTTTTTGCCAAAGAATAAAAATAAATGGATAGAAGACTCATCTGGAATATCTTTCCAAACAGTAAGCAATGTAAAAGTGAAACAAGGCCCACAGTTGGTAAATTCATTCAAATATTCATTCATTCAACTAATATTTAAGAAGTACTCATTACTAATAAACCTCATGTCAGATAACTGGGCTGCAGTGGAAAGAAACAAAGTTCTCAAGGAGTTCGGGGAAAAAGGACAAACGAATATTCAAGAAAATTTCCCAGATGGTACCTATGCTCAGTGGGTAGGGCACTGGCCACATACACTGAGGCTGACGGATTTGAACCTGGCCCGGGCCTGCTAAAACAACGACAGATGTTCTTTCTTAAGCATGTGCATGTGTGTGTGTGTGAATAAGATTCATTCACGGCACAAACCTACTAAGTATGTCCTAAGATTCCTTATCAGAAAAGTGGATAGCGGAAAGATTTAAACTTAGGTAGTAAACACAAGAAACACACAAACTTTTAAGAAGAAAGAGTTCTATTTGTACAAACAAACTCAAAATATACCTCAGTAAACAGTAAGGAATATTATTATGCAGTAAAATAAAATTGGGGATAAATTGTGACTGTTCCACAGTTACCATTAAGAGTTCACTTCTTGGCTTGGCCCCTGTGGCTCAAGTGGCTAAAGCACCAGCTACATACACCTAAGGTGGCGGGTTCAAATCCAGCCCAGGCCCGCCAAACAACAATGACGGCTGCAACCAAAAAATAGCCGAGCGTTGTGGTGGGCACCTGTGGTCCCAGATACTTTGGAGGTGGAGGCAGGAGACTTGCTTGAGCCCAGGAGTTGGAGGTTGCTGTGAGCTGTGATGCCACAGCAGTCTGGACAGCTTGAAGCTCTGTCAAAATAAAAGAGTTCACTTCATAACTTATTTTTTTATTGCTTTCCTTCCCTAAGAAGTGAGACAATAATTCCCAGCTTGAGGAAATTAAGCTCTTTGGTCATTTTCCATGAAGAAATTACATTATAGAAGAAACCACAATTCTGTAACTGCTCCCTTTCCTAACTAGTACAGGAAAGCTCTATGGGCATCTGGTGTAAGCAAATAGAGAGGTTTCAGCACATAACCGATCCTTCATAGGTACTGGAGAGAAACATCACAGAATACTCAGAAATGGAGGATCTCCAGCAAAAGACGTGGTCTTTTCTTAACACATTGTATGTATTTCAGATACACAGATTTCTTTCTTCCCATCTCATAGGAAACTGACAAAAATAAATATACCAAACCCTTTCACTGTTTAATAGTCCTCTCTTATCTGAGGTTAACTTTTCTTTAATTTCAGTTACTTGTGGTCAACTGTGGTCTGAAAACTTTTTCAGAAAGACATAAATCATAAGTGTTAAACTCTGCAGTGTTCTGAGAGCAGTGTGATGAAATTGTAAGCCATCTCTCTGCATCCTGCCCAGAGCATGAATCATCCCTCTGTCCAGCTATCAACACTGAATACACCACCCAGCCATTAGTCTGTTAGTAGCCACCTAGGTTATCAGATCAACTGTCATAGTATCATAGTGTTTGCGTTCAGGTAACCTTTATTTTACTTAATAATACTTGACTAAGAATAACTTAATTATGAGTTATTCTTGTTAATATCTTACTGTGACTAACTTACAAATTAAACTTTATCCCAGGTGTTTATGGATAAGCAAAACAATATATATTAGGTTTGCTACTGTCCACAGTTTCAGGTATCTATTGAGGGGTCTTGGAAATTATCCTTCGTGGATGATAGGGAACTATTGTATGTATTATTCATCTTTTTATTAATATTAAGATCTTGTTTTGGCTGGGTGCCCATAGCTCAATGGTTAGGGTGCTGGTCACATGTGCTGGGGCTGGTAGATTCGAATCTGACCTCGGCCTGCTAAACAAAATAATAATAATAATGATAATAATAATAATAGCCAGGAGTTGTAATGGGCACCTATACTCCCAGCTACTAGGGAGGCTGAGGCAAAAGAATCACTCAAGCCCAGGAGTTTGAAGTTGCTGTGAGCTATGAGGCCACGGCAATCTATGAATGGTGACAAAGTGAGACTCTGCCTCAACTAAAAAAAAAAAATCTTGTTTCCAAATTCACTTTAAGGTTGTTGATCTTTGTATGTCTCTAAGAAACTACAGTAAAACCTCTGTAAGTTGACTACCCATGGGACATAACAAACTGGTCAACATATGGAGATGGTCAATATTAGGAATGGAGCCTACTGCACTGATACATACGAGTGGTGAATGTCTGGTCTATGAAATTAGGTCGACTTAATGAGATGGTCAATGTAGGGAGGCAGGTGACTATGGAGGTTCTACTGTAAATGGTACCAAGTGGTTACTATGTAAAATTAAGAACTGGGGTTAAAATAAAGAATAAAGACAACTAAATATATTTCATGCCCTCATTTTTTTTGAAGACTTGAAGCTAAAAGTTACTTTTTTAAAAAAAGAGTTCATGTTATGACCTTAGTTGAAAATACTTCTATCATTGCCATTTTACTCTGTAGGGCATTAAACTAATACGGAATCTAGGTTGTTTCTAATTATATAAAGATTGGGATGAACAGAGCCTTTTCAGGCTTGGCGTTCTTCTGCCTGCTCTGGGAACTGCCACAGTTAAACAAGATGTAAGAGCATCCAAAAATGTTTATTTATTAAATTACGTGAAAATAGATTCTGATAATCAGCATTAACACATCTAGGGCACACTGTGTCTACAAAGTAGTAAGTGCTCGCTTCTTTACATGTGTGAACTGCCATTCCTCAGTCACCTCGACATATCAAATGCCACATGAGGCACAGTACTTTGCTTTACAGACTACACAGGTTGGTCTGAGTGCAATTCCCCAGCCCCCTCTCTCACTGGACACGCACACACACATTCATTAAAAAATTCTGGGAAGCATCCAGTCTAGTGATCCCTCAGTCTAGCAAAATCACCTGGAGAACTTTCAAAAACTTAGAATCATGATGTCCTGGTGCAGTGGGATTTATTCGTCCGCTGATGGTGTTGTTACTGGCATGCATTTTTAGATGATATGAAAGCATTGCAATACATTATTTTGCTTCCCATAATCACATATAGAGGATAAAAAGGAAAGTGGAGAGTCTCACTGCATTTGGTCTTTACTATAATCAAGGCAAATTCTGAAAATACTCAAGGCTCCATTTTGAAATATAAGCATTCTTCAATTTGCCAATCTAATGTAATATTGTAGCAATAATAAGTATCATTTAAGAATATTTTATATATAGTAATAATTTTTATTCTTTTATACAAAAGGGCCCTTCAAAAAACTCACTTATGCTTTCTGAGACAAACACCTGATATTTTGAAAACACTGATGGTTAGAAAAAGATTTGATAGAAAGCTTATGATAAATATGACAATATAGCTACTGCTTTGATCACCATGCATATGAATACAGTTATATTTACATGAAGATTTTCACATCACAAGGACATTTGTTTGCTAAAAATATATCATGTGTCTTCAATGTGTTCAGCACTATAAAAAGTAATTAATAAACAGCAATGCCCCTAAAGATGTCCTCTATCTGGAAAAAGGGGGAAAAAGTAAAAATAATGCAATGGTGTCAGTAGGAGAATAAAGGTAGAGAGAAGTTCTGTGGCGCCCAGAGGAAGGAAGGGCATATTCAGTGTGAGAGTTTCAGAAAAGACTTTCTATAGAAAGTGAAGTTTGAGCTGCAAAGCCTATTCTCACTGATTGAATAAAAAGGACCTTTAGCGATGGCCTAGATAGACTGCAGCATATAAAGTTCTGTGCGACGCTTATGTGCACATGGGGAAGTAAAACTTGAGAATCAAGTAAGTGGTGGGGCCGGGGAGGGGCTGGGTCAATTCATACCTAACAGGTACAGTGAGCTCATCCTGGGTGAAGGGCCCACTTACAACTTAGACCTGAAACTACAAAACAAATGATGTAAACAAAACATATGCACCCTCATAATACTCCGAAATAAAATACAAAAATAATTTTTTAAGTCAAAATAAAAGAAAAGAAGGAAAGTTCTGGGTGAAGCCTTCCATTCATCAACTATAATGCGAGATCATCTAACAATTGCCAGTCCTTCCATAGATAAGCATGAGTGGCCAGGTTCTAAACCACGTCATCAATTACTCCTTCCACATTCACTTAATGAATCTTCATACATTTGTTTTTGTTTATTCCTTCATGAATGCTTATTGTAAATATTTGGGAGGTAGTCTGGTAGGGGCCAAGGTAGAAAGTATTTGAAGCTAGACAGCCTGGATTTTAGAACTGAATCCACCATTTGTTAGTAATGTGACCTTAAGCAATCCATGTATTTACAGTTGTTTCATTTATAAAATTGATGAAAATACATCTTTCCAGCTACTTGTATGTTATATAATTAAGAAATACATGATCATGTCTTTGTTATATGTATTATATTTTAAATAATGGATTTTTCCCAAAAAGATGAAAAGCTGATTCTGAGTAATAGTGTCATGCACACTTTCTGGCAAATGGCAGGTGGTAAATCTACGTAAATGTTATTTACAAGGGTAACACAAATCTACTAGTGCTTCTAATACATAGTGTGAGATGAGTGTGAGAAATGGAACAAATCATCATTCTATGAGTTTGAAGAAGTATAAGGTATTTCAAGCCGAAGGAAATCAGAGAAAGCTTCACAGATGAGAAACATTTGTTCTGTTTGGTAGATGACTTTTCAACCAATGGTATAAGAAAAAAATAGGCATAAATGTCTTTGGTTGTTATCAGGTCTTCATTGGGGGATGCTTTATAAGATGCATAAATTTTTACGTGTGAGCTAGGGTCTTAAGCCTTAATGTCAGGCCAAGAGGTTTAGATTTTATACAGTAGATGCCATGACAGTGTATCCAAATGGCTGAGTGGCAGATTTAGATCTGAAATTTAAAATAATTAAAATTATTCTGTCAATACTTATAAAATGTTTGGGGATAATGGAAAAAGTGAATTTTGGAATGGAATTGTCAAATTCAGACTATCTACTATAATCTACTTTATGAATAGTCTTATTTATTTAATTAAACTTTTTTTTTTAATTTTTTTTAATTAAACTTTTTTGAGGATCTCTAAAATTCAAAACATCAGACAAAGCAAGACATAGATGGGGTTCTTGTTATCTGTTTCTTTCATGTCATTTGCTAGTTTAGGGGTATTATTTTAAAAATAAGAATAGCAACCCACATCGTGGCTTCTAAATACCATTCTCCACAAAGTGCAACACTTTGAAATGGGGAAATGGCTGGCTCTAGGGCTGGAGGAGGAAAACTACAAAATGAGCTTTTAGCATCTTCCAGTGACAAAAAGTAAGGAAGAAGCTAAAGAACTGTATGACATGTCAAAAGGACACAGGGTCCAACTGTTAGTAGTTCTCTTGGGAAAATCAAAAAAACTGGAACACCAAAATAAGATTGCAAAGGATTATAAATATTCTGTAAGTCCAGAGCAATTGAAATAAAATGTGTAAACATATAAATGGAGAAAAATGGAAAATTCTTCCTTACAGTGAAAAGCCACCAAATGGATGTATAAAAAAAGATGAAATTAGCAAGTCACAACCATCATAATCACAATTTATTCAGCAAAGTGTGCCCATACAATATCATACAGTATGGTAGATAAAAGTTTAAAGAGGAATAGAATATTTACATCGGCACACAGCATTTCTCCATGGCAACCAACACAAAGTGGGGAAGTGTAATTTTCAGTAGAGAAATAACCGCAGATAACCACGAAATCAAAGTTAACATCAACAGTAATGGGATACATAGATATCATATGCCATCTTAATGAGCAGAGACATAAGAAAACCCAAACTGAGACAGAGTCTACCAACTAAATGATCTGTACTTTTCAAAAATCTCAAGATAAGCTATTTATTATCTAGAAAGCTGGAAAATAATATTACTTCTATTTTAGCAATGAGAAAAAAAGAAGGAATCATCTACAAAATTATAATTTTACTTGAGCCCATCAGAGAACTTAAGTCACAAAGCAATCAGCAGAAGTGAATTCTAAAGAGTGGCAGGCTCGGCTCAGCGCCTATAGCTCAACGGGCTAAGGCGCCAGCCACGTACACCTAAGGTGGCGGGTTCGAATCCCCAACCCGGACCTGCCAAACAACAATGACGGCTGCAACCAAAAAATAGCCGGGCGTTGTGGCGGGAGCCTGTGGTCCCAGCTACTTGGGAGGCGGAGGCAAGAGACTCGCTTGAGCCCAGGAGTTGGAGGTTGC
>NW_003852396.1:14700456-14704865 GCF_000181295.1 Otolemur garnettii
TTTTTTTTTTTTTTTTTTTGAGACAGGGTTTAACTCTGGCTAGAGTGCAGCGCTGTATCATCATAGCTCACTGCAACCTCAAACTTCTGGGCTCTGGACTCAGGCCCCTGAGTAGCACGCTGAGCTAATTTTTCTAATTTTTGTATAGACAGAGTCTTGCTCTTGGTCAGACCAGTCTTAAACTCCTGGTTCCTAGCAATACCCTCACCTCAACTTCCCAGGGTGCTAGGATGACAGGTGTGAGCCACTATGCCAGCCACACTTGCTCTTTTTGTATGCATCCTCTGGGTGTTCATAAGAAAGACTGTGACAGGGTCGGAGACCCCAAAAAGTCCCATTCCTAACACAGGCATACAGGGCACACCTAGGTGTGTGGGTGGAGGAGGAGCCTGTTTGCCCTCCAGGGCTTGCATGCGTACAAAACGGTGAGCAGCTGCCACTTAGGAACAGAAAGAAATGTTGAGACACACAAGCACAGGGCCTTTTTTCAGTCAGAGGCTGAACCAGGAGAACCAGGAAAACCCTGTTGACACCACAGACTGTCAGCAGTCTGTCACCAGGGAGGGGCAAGAACACAGGGAGGAACTACTGTGTTCCAACCATTCCAGTGGTGGAACAGGAATTCTGAGAGGAAGCTTCTAGCAGTGCACCCCTAGAGCAGTTGGCGGTCTGTAGTACACTGAAGGAACCAAAAAGCCCCAAGCCAGCTCAGGTACGGACTAGATTTACTCAACTTTCCTCCTCAAATGGCCTGACAGAAGAAAAAGCTCACAACTTCTAGACATGAATTTTAACCACCTAGTATCAATTTAGCCCTTTTACTATCAATATCTGGCATTTATCTTAACTTTATGGGACACACAAAGCAAGAAAAAAAACTTCTATTCAAGAAATAAAAACATAAAGAGAACCAGACATGGAGCTGACCCAGAGGTCAACTACCACAGGGGAAGTTTAAATTACTATGGCTAATCTATAAAAGGAATATAGTAGTGATAAAGATGAAAAATGTGAGTGAAAGAATGGAGGAATTTCAGAATACAGGAAGAACATTTAAAAAAGATTCCAAGAGAAATGCTGAAAATAAAAACACCGTATCAGATATGAAGAATTTCTTCAACAGGCTTATCAATAGAATGGTCACAGAAATGGAGAACAGCTGTAATTTTGAGGATTATTAAAACTCAAGAGGAAAAAAAGAACTAAAAAAGCATTTAAGAGTTGTGAAACAATACCAAATGGTTTAATATACACTTAATCGGAATCTCAGGAGATGAGAGAAAGGAGCAGAAGAAATATTTGAATAGATAAAGACTAAGACTTTTTCAATGATAATGAAAGACAATAAACTAGTTTCAGAAGCTTCAGAGAAAACCACACAGAAAAATAAATACGAACAACTATGTTTTAAAGAGATTTAAAAAATTAAAGTCTGTTATATTTATCCACACTGGTACCATGTCCAGACTTCTTTTTTGTCCGGGGTGGGTTTGAACCCACCACCTCTGGTGTATAGGGCCAGTGCCCTACTCCTTTGAGCCACAGGCACCATGTGCATGTGGTTGCATGTGCGTGTGTGTTTGCATGCATTTAGATTCAGGAATCTAACTGATGTCATACTCGCTCTGCCAGAAGAACTCTCAGTAACAGTTTTTCTTGCATGCAAGTCTGCTGGCAATAATTTATCTTAGCTATTGTTGTCTAAGAAGCATCTTGCTTTCTTATTTGCAAGATGTTTCCTCAGGTCATAATTCTGGGTGGAGAGTTGTTTTTGTTTTCTTTCTGTATGTCAAATAAGCAAATATCTTCTAGCTGGTACACTTTCGTAAAAGAAATCTGTTTATTTCATATTTTTGTCTCCTGGTGTCAATAGAAAAAAGCCACACTCTGTAAAATAATTTAAAGGAGTTGATTCTGAGCCAGATTTGAGTACTATGACATGAAGCCAAGCCAAGAAGCCTCAAGCAGGTGGACTTGCTGTAGTGGGGTTATGGTTTAGTTTTACACACTTCAGGGAGACAAGAATTACATAAAGTGATAAATCAATATGTAGATGGCATACATTGGTTCGGCAAAAAATGTGCAACTTCTAAAAGTGGGGAGGAAGAAGGGCTTACAGATGATAGGTGGGTTTAAGGATTCTTTAGTTAACAATTGGCTGGAAGAGTTAGCCTTTGTCTAACAGACTAGGAGTTAGTGAAAAGGAATGCTTGAGTTAATGTAAGGACCTATTGGCCAAGTGTGACAGCTTATCCCTGTAGGGGCTGAAGTGGGGGGTTGGTGGGTGGGGGGGGTGGATTGCCTGAGCTCACCGGTTCAAGACCAGCCTGAGCAAGAGCGAGACCCCTGTCTCTAAAAATAGCCTGGCATTGTGGCAGGCATCTGTAGTCCCAGATATTGGGGAGACTGAGGCAAGAAAATCACTTGAGCCCAGGAGTTTGAGGTTACTGTGAACTATGACACCATGGCACTCTACCATGGGCAACAAAGTGAGACTCTGTCCCCACCCCACCCCACCCCCCAAAAAAACAGTTAAGGATCTATTATGCCCAGAATCAGGTGGTTAGTTACATATACTAAGGACCTGCAGGTAGGTCTTGCATAGCCTTAGGCCTGTTGATGAGTCACAAGGGACATCTCTAAAAAGGGAGGGGACTGTGATGAGGCCTGTCTGGTCTCCTTTCTAGTTGCTAGGATCTTAATTTCAGGGGATGTCCTTGGCCAAGAGAGAGCGCATCAGTCAGCTTCTAGGAGGGGAGCCTTAAGATTTGATGGCAATGCCATGAAATGTATAGATTTCTTGGGGTACCTCTGATATTTTAACAATATTAAGGCTTCCAATCGATAAACACAGGATGTGTTTTTATTTATTTGTGTCTTTAATTTCTTTCACCAGACTTCTGTGTCTTTCACAAGCCTTCCACCTCCTTGGTTAAATTATTTTCTTTTTTATGCTATTAAAAGTGAGATTGTTTCCTTAATTTCTTTTTTGGATAGTTCATTGTTAGAGTATAGAAATGTTACTGATTTGTGCATGATGGTTTTTGTATATATAATTTTCCTGAATTCATTTATTAGTTTAAACAAGTTTTTTGGTAGAGCCTTTAGGATTTTATATATATAAGATTATATGATCTGCAAATAGAAATGATAGAAAAAGCTTTCAATTTTTCATCATTAACTATTAATATTGATACAGGGCTCCCCCATGGAGGGATGGACAGGGACTCCCGTTTTCTAGGCCTGGGTGAGCTCAGAAATCAGTCTCATCACAGGCCCCCCCATCTCTAGGCCCTTTTCAGGCTGCATTGTCTGGGCTCAAGCAAGGTTGTGAAAAAAGCAACCTGCCTGGTATCTTATCCGGGCAGTTCCTCCTGAAGTGGGGAGCACACACCAAGCTGCCTTACCTGGGGGGAAAATTGTAAGGACTGTCTTCCTTCACTAATTTTATGATTATTTTTTGCCTGCAGGGTCCTGGCCAATTGTGACATGTTCTGGCCATCTATTCCCAAAACCTCCTGCCTGTAGGATAGAAAAACATTATCTAACCCCCTAGACAGAAGGCCTACAGGGGCTTCCCACTTGGGCATCTTCCTTTGTGGCTGGAGCTTCTATTCCCTCTCTTCTGCTCATCTATCCGTTTTATTTTTCAGTAACTTTTGTTCTTTTGTTTACAAAAGTGGTCCATGGTTTCATTTTTCGAGCCTCAGATGAAAGATTGGACACAGAAATTGTGGCTAAAATATTAGAAATGGGTTTTTCATACGTGAATTTGATTATATTAAGGTAAATTCCTTCTATACTTTCTATACTGAGAGTTTGTATCATAAAAGAATGTTAAATTTAGTCAGCATTCTGCATCTATTGAAATGCAGAAATTCTGCATCTTTTAACCACTCATTCTATCAATGTGGTGTACAAGGCCTGACAATTAAGTTCATGAACTCACCCTAGAAAAAGTGCCACATATCTCACTGCTGAATATCACCACAGTCACCTTTAAAGCACTTCCCTTGGGAAGCTATGCACTGACACCAGTGCTCAGCTCACCCCTCAAAGCAACTTTGGAACCCTTTTTCTGGAATGGCCATCCAAGTTGTTGTCATGTTATCCTTGAGGTCCTGAATGTCATCAAAATGTCTTCTTTTCAATACTTCCTTTACCATCATGTAAAGAAAAATGTTGTTGGGGGCCATGGAATGTACAACAAACAAGATGATTGAGAGTGGGTCAGTGTTATTACAGACCTGGAAATAATTTTCTACAGGACGAATTAATTCTAAAAAACATAATCAAGGCTCACTAGTTGGCTAGACATCATAATGTGAGTTGAATGTCTAGGAAAAGGAGATCACATCAGACTGTCATTATCAAGACTAATTATCATGAATAAACTTAGACAACAATTT
>NW_003852396.1:14705620-14784466 GCF_000181295.1 Otolemur garnettii
TGTGAGTTGAATGTCTAGGAAAAGGAGATCACATCAGACTGTCATTATCAAGACTAATTATCATGAATAAACTTAGACAACAATTTTAGACTCAGCATTATAAAAATCTTAGAATTATAAAGAGCTTTAGAAACTATTTCATTCAAATTCTTTTCCATCTATAATTTAGTTCAGTTTAATGAACATTGTGTAATGGAAGCTACTGATGTCCTGTCTGTATTCTCTTTGCTACCCCGCCCCTACCCTGTAGCTTCTGGGAGTGTTGGTGTTGTCTGAAGCCCACCTACAGTTTCCATTTTCTCTAAAGAAGTGGCCTTGACCAGTGGCAGCCTCCTTGCCCAGAAGGCCAACCAACTCCACTAGCCTTTTCCATACTCCTGTATCATAGCCAATAAATGACTGCTCTGGGATTACAAAAGGCCCTCCTACCTCAAGGATAGATTTATGCTGTAGGAGACTTTTTTATCTAGAGATCCTATGGGATCAGGATGAAGCCAGTCTGCAGTGGAGACAATGTTCTGGTAGCTTTTCTCTCCTGCCCAGCTTGCTTCCTATGTTGACATTCTCATATTCAAGAACATGGAGAGTAACCAGGACTGTACTAGTGTAGGCAGGATGCTAATTTAGATTGTACTGGTGTAGGCAGGATGCGAATTTAGATGGTCAGGGAAGCCTCTCTGGGAGAAAATGCTGGGGCTTCCATTTGAATAAAAGGGAACTAGCAGGAGCAAGAGGAAGTATTGTGTTCAAGAAATGAGAAAAGCTAATAATGTTAGAATACAGAGAGCAAGAAGACAAGTGAGAGAAATTGTGATCAGAGAGGTAGTCAGAATCCCTATCACATAGAACTTAGGCCATGGTAGGAAATGTAGATTTTATTCCAGGTACCATTTGATAGCTTTCAACAGAAAGCAACATAATCTGCTTTATGTGTGTGTGTATGTATATATATATTACATAAATGTAGGGGTGTGTGTATAGATGCATTTATTATATTATATATAAATATATATGTTTAATGCATTGCATGCTCTGCAAGCAGAACCTGAGGCAGTAAGACCTGTTAGGATGCTAAATACAATAGTTCAAATGGCGCAGATGCACATAAACATGCTGCAAAATGAAAGTTTCAGCATGTACTTGGGCGGGGCAGATGATTGCACGTGCTACAGCCTTGGGTGTGGGAAGTGAGCATAAGAGAGCAATTAAAACATCTAAGTTTTTGGCTTGAGCAACTAAGTAGATGATGGTAACTTTTACTAAGATGAGAGAGACTATGCGAGAAATAGATTTGCTGAAGGTGGAGGAGAATTAGTAGTCCTGTTTGAGATAGAACAAGTTTGAAATATCAATTCGTCCTTAGAGTTATAATGTCGCAAATTTACCAGTGCTTGCAAGTTTGGAGCTCAGAACAGATGTCAAGGGCCCTGCTAAAAATTTTGGATACCTCAGCATGTAAATAGTATAGAGCTCTTACTTTCTATGGAAAAAAATCTACAGGCAGAGAACAGAAAGAAGCTCAAGAATGAACCCTGGAACACCTCAACAATTAGAGGTTGAGTAGGAGAAATGAAGCCAGAAAACGAGAATGAGAATGAGTTTTTCACAAGGCTGAAAAAGAAATGCATGGTGTCAAGGAAGGCAGAATCCACAAACGTTTCAGGAAAGACATAGTGATGGCTGGTAAGGAATTCCTAAGAGGCCAAGTCAATGGTGAGAAGACACCACTGTCTTAGCTGTCTTGGCTAGAGTTGACTTGGAGGAGTAGTGGGAGCAACATGAGGGAGGGGGTGTAATGAAGGGGTGAGAGGGAAACGGTGGAGGGATGTGGAGTCACAAGGTTTATTTATACTTCCTTTTGTAGTGTTTTAGTGTAACTACAAGAATGTTTAGATGGCAAAGGGAATAATTGAGTAAAGAAAATGACTAATAATGGAAGAAATAATGTGTGAAGATCAGAGGGTTTGTGAAGGTGAAAAGAATGAAATCAAGAGCTCAGAAGAGTGAGAGATCTTTGATAAGAGAATCCTCTTTCCCCCATAACAAAATGATAATAATTTATAAAATTTCATTGCTGGTGTGCAAAATACCATTTGTTTGTGTATATCTACTTTTTCAATCTTTTTTAATTTTTATGTTTTAAGTTATAATAATTTCTTTTTGTTTATTTTCTTGTGACAGGGTCTTGTTCTGTCACCTAGATTGGAGCGTCTGTTGGATTATAGCTTGCTGCAGCCTTGAACTCTTGGTCCCAAGCAATCCCTTTGCCTCACCCTCCTAAGTAGCTGGACTACAAAGCACACACTACCACACCCTGCTCAGTTTAAATAATTTCTATGTGTCTTACCTCCCAGTTCACTCTTCTTTTCTCAGTTGTGTCCAGTCTACTTATAAATTGCCAATATTCAGCTGGACATCATGCTAGGCTTATAATCCTAGCAATCTAGAAGATCAAGGCTGGAGGACTGCTTAAAGCCAAGAATTTGAGCAAGCCTAAGCAAAAGCCTGTCTTAAAATGAAAGAAAGAAAAAAATAGCCAGGCATTGTGTTGGGCACCTATAGTCTCAGCTATTTTAGAGGCTGAGGCAGGAGAATTGCTTGAGTTCAGGAACCTAAGCTATGAGGAGGATGCTGCACTCTAATGTCTAGGTGACAGAACAAGACCCCGTTGCCAAAGAAAACAAAAACAAAAAATTCAATATTCTTCCCCCAAGATATCATATTTGTCTTTTTATTTCCAACATTTTTCCGTTGGATTAATTTTTATTTCCATCTTCATTCTAAAATTTCTCATCTGTTTATACATGTCATCCTCCTTCTTCATTAATTATTTTAATGTGTCAACCATAGTTATTTTAATGTTCTTGTCTGATTGTTTCAACTATGAAAGTCATCCTTGAGTCTGGTTCTCTTGCTTTTCTTATCTCTTGACAATGGGGTCATCATTCCTTCTAGCTTTTGTAGGTATGGGTCATAACATTTTTTTGATGAATATTGTACATTGTGAGAAAAGTTAAGACTGAAGTAAGTAGTATTTTTGTTTAGAAATGGTTATACCACTCCTGAGTTGAGTCAGTATAGTTAGTAGTTCATCCAGATTTGGTAACTGGTTTTGCTATTGTTACCCTAAGCGTACCATGTGTTCCTACAGTGATGGGATGTGTTATATTGCACTTAGACTGGTTTCTGGGAATCAGAAGGTTTTTCCCAGTGTCCCTGATCCATCTCCAACTTTCAGCCATTCTGTACCACAGACAGGCTCTCTCTCCACCCCATGGCTACCTCCAGTGGTTGGCTATTGTTGCTGGTTACTCAGTTGGAAGCTCCTGGTGAAAGGATGAGATTCTTGGTTCTTCTGAGCTAGCCTCTGTCTTGGGCAGATCCTACATAGAGGCATGAGCCTTGAAACCCTGACTTTTCAGCACTCCTGCTCCCCCTTTTTTTTCTGGTTCCTGGCTCTCGCCCGTTATAACAGATTGTTTTGTATCATTCCAGGAATCCAGGCCCAAGAATTAAAATAGGAATATTTTAATTCCACTCTTCTCTCAGGAGTGGATCTTTCACTGGGTCCTGGGAAAGGAAAGGTTTCTTACTTTTCCTCAGAGATGTTCAGCTTTTATATCACCATTATCACACAAGCAGAGGACCATTTCTTTTGCCCTAGGTGTTAGAGAGTTTGTTGTTCCTCCCCCAGTGGCTTAAGAATTTATTTTACACGAGACATGGATCCAGGAAAGTGACTGGTACTTTGCACCTTTCCCCCAGTGCACATCTACACACTAGTGCCCCTAAGGAACCCCCGTGCTGCCTCAGTGAATACCCCTGGAAGCCTGTGTAAAAGAACTTGTTAGTTAGGGTCAACTCCCTTTGTGTCTGTCTTCTCACAGTTATTGTTAAGGTAGTCCACATATTGTGCTGAAGAATTTGATACCATTGTAGCTGTTTTCCTTTTAATTTCTTTCATGACAGCAATATTTTCTTCCTATGTTCTGTCAAAGATAAAATACTTCTTTTGTCCCATCCTTTCTCATAGTGGTACATCATTCACCAGTAGTCAGTTGGTTTGCCTACCAATCTCAAATTCTTTCACGGTTTTAAGAAAATTCATGATTTTGTACATTATCTAACATATCTTATTATTAAAATGGGAATGACATTTGCTTATCATGTTCTACATCTTATGTAAAAATAGAAATCTTCATATGCTCACTTTAGCATCTATTTTATTTATATATTTGTTTGTTTGTTTATTTTTGGGACAGAATCTCACTCTGTTGCCGTTGGTAGAATACATGTCATCATAGCTCACAGCAACCTCAAACTCAAGTGATTCTCTTGCCTCAGCCTCCCAAGTAGCTGTGACTACAGGCACCCACTACAATCCCCAGCTATTTTTTAGAGACAGGGTCTCACTTTTGCTCAGGCTGGTCTCAAACTCCTGAGCTCGGGCAGTCTATACTCCTCAGGCTTCCAGAGTGCTGGGATTACAGGCATGGGTGACCGTGCTGGCCCCAGCTTTAGCATTGATTGCTACTTCTTGCCTGAAATAGTTATTGCTATTGTAGTCACAATTTTTCAATTTCATCATCTTTTCCATGTTTATTAGTTGACATTAAAGAGCTGTGTTTGAAAAAAAGGCAGGTGACAGAGGGCCGTGGGTATTAATGAGTAACGAGGAGAATACCCCACACTATTTCTAGTGTGGGGAGATTTAAGAAATATAAAAGATAATTTACAGTTGAGAGAATACTATAAAAATATTTTCCAGAAAATTCCAGTAATTTATCTTTTTTTTCACTTTTTGGCCGGGGCTGGGTTTGAACCTGCCACCTCCAGCATAAGGGGCCGGTGCCCTACTCCTTGAAGCCATAGGTGCCGCCCAGTAATTTATCTTAATTCTGCTACTTTAACAGCATGTAATTAAATTCTACAATCACGTTTTGAGGATTTACTAAGTGAAAAGCATTGAGTTCTACATCATGCTAAATTCTGTTAATACAGAAGAAAATTATCTGTTATCTGTTCTCCCCAAAATACTTTACCTTTACTCAGCACTGATCATGGCTTGGGAACTTTTCTAAATAATTAATAGGAAGTATCACCTCATTTAATTCTCACAGCAATCCTATGAGTTATGTAGTATAATTGTCTTTTCATTGGCAGTTAACTATGGCAGGCATTATCAGCTCCTGTGAGACAGTTGAGATATAAACCCAGGCACTCTGCTTCTAGAAGCAATGCTACTATGTTCCACTGCCCGTAAGTAAGGTGGAGGGAAAAGGGCTTGAGATCTTCTGTCAGTAAGATCTGGGTTCTCATCTTGGAACATCACTTACTCTATGCATGGCACTGGTCAGTTTCTGTTTGCCTCTTCTTAGCTTTTTATCTAAAAAATGGGGAAAATAATATCAATGTCACTAAGTTAGTCTGACAATTACATTAAAATACAGAATGTTAAAAAAAAAAATCCAGCATTGTGTCTGTCATAGTAACTCAATTAAATCTTAGTCTTCTTTCCTTTTTCTATTAAGGATCTCTATCTGGTTCAAGTAAAATATATTTCAGTGTGGCAGTGTTAGAACAAGAGATGTACTAGGTGCTGTCCTATTACAGAGGAATTGGGTCTTTCCACCCGGAGAGGAGGTGAGAAAAGGTCTAGGTCTCATATGGCAAATCAGCCTGCAGTCCTATAAAATGCATTGCCTAATCTGTCTACTGGAAAATGAATGATAGTAATCACTTTTTAATGCCAACTTCCTTTCAATCTTCTCAAAATACTCTACTCACATTAGCAGATGTAGCTGATACATGAGTTTTGAAGACAATTTTAAAAAACAGAATTTTTTTTTTCCCACAAACAAACTCTTATTGGTTTTGAGTCTAGACTCTGCTCTCTGCTGCCTCTACTAACACAGAGAAGACTTATTTTTCCTCCAGTTTTTTACTAGGGAGGAAGCAAGAGGATCACTTGAGCTCAAGAGTTTGAGGTTGCTGTGAGCTATGATGCCACAGTACTCTACTAAGGGTGACAAAGTGAGACTCTGTCTCAAAAAAAAAAAAAACTAATAAATGACATTTAAGTCCTTTAAGGTCCTTTCTTGTCCTGCAGAACACTCTAGGTTTTTCAGTGAATCTTCCTATTCTGCTAAGTTTATTCTTCCTATAAATATTCACTATTGTTCCAGGCTCTAAGAAATATATTGGAGATACAGTAGCAAGAGTTACTAGATGCCTTTCTCAGGAAGAGTGCACAGCCTAGAGAGAAGACAGACAAGTGAAGAGATGTTTTTCAGGGTTCTATTGACTTTAGACCCTTCTTTTTCCAAGTTTCCATTTCTAGGCAAACACCAGTGAAATGTGAGCAAGGCTCACATTTTCATCACACTTATGAACAGAACAGTATTATGGTGAAGTTCTATCTCCTTTACTTCTTGTTGAGATTATTCCTGTCTCTGGTTCAGGATAAAGCAGCAGATTCAGAAAATGTGCCTAACTAATCCTGCAGAGAAAACAGAACTTGGAGGCAGAAAGGAGTCAAGCTAGTTAGTTCAGCATCAGTTTAGATGAGAACAAACAAAACCATTTGATGCAATCTGAACCCAGTACTAAAATATTTCCTGTTCTCATGATCAAACGAACTCTCCACCCCAGTGGAAATAATGTCCTTTCTTAGGCAATCCTCTAATTCAGCTGACAGAATCTCCTAAGGAATTAACAGAAATCAATGGCTTCCCTAACCAGTAGCTGTCAGTGTATCTCGAAAGTGTTCAGTGGAATTATTTCAATCACCCTTGGTCCATCTACACACTTTTCATTTTAAATTTGTTGATTGTAGTGTACTCAAAAAGAGATGAAAATACCTTGGCATATAATTTGCTACTGGGAGAAAGGTAGAGTTGGGGAAGGGACACATCCCAACTTTAAACATTCTGCATCTTTTCCTCACAAAGATGAGACCACTGATGCACTACCAATGGTTTCCTGTTTCACGCTCTAGTGACCAAAGACTCACATTTATAAGATGGTCAGCAAAGGTTAACAGTTTATTCTGTGACCACAGATTCATATTTCTCTCTGTGCATAACAAAGGAAGCTAGGCAGACACCCAGATTTGAAATCACCATGTCTTTACTCACCAAGATCATTATTAACCAACCCAGACTCTTAGGTAACACAGTTATCTTATCCACGCCTGTTTAAAATCAGAAGTGTAAGGGTTAACAGAAATATTAAACTACATCGTAAGAGGAAGTGCTAGGCTAATTCAACCCCCATGTAAAAAGGCCGGATGAAAAGACCAGTACTGGTAAAAAAACGGATAGAACTAGCTACATTGTAGAAGACTTAGACGGAAACGCAGAGCTCAGCGCAGGGCCCCTCCCGTCATAACAGCATAACCCCTCTGCCCTCCTCTCATATTTTAAACCTATCATAGGCCAAAGACTACATTCCTAGCCTTATATAGGTTCAGCTTCATGAAGTAACCACACCCCCTCAACTAACCCTATATAAGATTGTACCGATCCCTAATAAACAGCTTCGGCTCAGCCTTCTCCCTATACTGTATGAGTGGTTGTGTGATTGTGTCTACCCTTTCCCTTTCCCTCTCCCTCTCATGCGCCGATCACGAACTCCCCGACACCGGCCGCCGGTTGGGCAGTGTCAAGAAGAGATGTGAATTCACAGATTTGTCCAAAGAAAAGTTTTGTGTCAGAGGGAAGGGACTGATGTTTAAAGAGAGATAATAAGGCCCAATGCAGTGGTTCAAGCCCATAATCCTAGCACTCTGGGAGGCTGAGGTGGGTGGATTGCCTAAGCTCAGGTGTTCGAGACCAGCTTGAGCAAATGCAAGACTACATCTCTACTAAAAATAGAAATACTAACTAAAAATAGAAATAGTGGCACATGCCTGTTGTCCCAGCACCTCCGGGGGCTAAGGCAAAAAGATTTCTCAAGCCCAAGAGTTTGAGCTTGCTGTAAGCTATGATGCCAAGGCACTCTGTCCAGGGTGACAGAGTAAGATCTGTATTAAAAATAAAAAGAGAGAGATAATACTAGAGCCAGATCTTCGAACATTTCTCAAGGAGACTCAGGAGAAAGAAGCGGTTCCATAACCCAGAGGCATACATGTCTCTCGCAGACTAAGAGCCAAAGAAGATCACATCTGGTTTTCAAGTTATGCTAATCTTGTATAAGAAAAGAACAGTGTTGGATCTTCAACAAACCATAGACTTCTGAAGGCACCCATTGGGGAGAACTCAAAAGTCAATTCTAGGATTTTTATTTAAAAATAAAAATAATAGAAATAAACATTTTTTGTTATAATGTTTATGTGTGTAGAGTGGTAGAGAAATACTGAAGCACTAGGATGCAAGGTCTACTCTCTTGATTTCCAAAAGTGATTATAAGAATTATACTGATTTTCTTATAGTTCCTTGTTTCAGAGATTGCAGCCAAACATTATTCACATGATATTAGCAACACACTAACAAATTGATTTAACCAGCCATGAATAATACATGTGGTAAATACACCTCCTGGCTAGACCAATGTTTGACTATAGAGTTTTGCCTTCAGACTTTGTGGACCTTTGATGCCCCTTCCAAGTTACTTTATCAATGTCATGCATGGCTCATTAAAAGTTATTTTTATTCACAAAAAATATATGAAGTATGTACTTTGTATAAGGCATTCTGCTAGACCCCTATTGAGAATGGGGAATATAGAGATAAATAAATATAAATTCCACATATTTATATAGATAATGAGAGAGACAAAGTGCCATAGAAATGATGGAGGGAAGGTGTCATGGCTGCCAATTGAGTTGCGTAAGAGAGAAAATCAAGATTTGAATGGGCTATGGAAGAACAGGTAGGATTTGAACATGGTAAGAACATTCCAAAGGCACGCATTGCCCATGGGCCTGAGGCATATATTTGTTTCTTTTGTTGTTTTTTTTTTTTGTTGTTGTTGTTGTTGTTTTGAGACAGAGCCTCAAGCTATCTCCCTGGGTAGAGTGCCGTGGCATTACAGCTCACAGCAACCTCCAACTCCTGGGCTCAAACGAGTCTCCTGCCTCCACCTCCCAAGTAGCTGGGACCACAGGCACCCGCCACAATGCCTGGCTATTTTTTGGTTGCAGCCATCATTGTTGTTTGGCGGGCCTGGGCTGGATTCCAACCCGCCACCTTAGGTGCATGGGGCTAGCGCCTTAGCCACTTGAGCCACAGGCGCCAAGCCCTGAGGCATATATTTGAAGGGAAATACTGAAGGCCAAATTTAGAAAGAAAGATTTGGTTCAAAAGTACTGAACCAAGGCCTAGAATTCAATTACCAGTGAGAACTGGAGTTCTGCTCATTATTGAACAACTTGGCTCCTTAAGACATGCTGATTACTTTTCTGAGTTTACTTTTATTATTATGTTTTTAATTTCAAATTAATGTGAAGGTACAAATTTTTAGGTTACATTGTTCTCACTTCCAGGGTAAAGTTCAAGTTGTCATATAGCCCTTCACCCAGGGGACACGCTGAACACCCTCACATTGTGCACATTAGGTGAGATCCTGCCCATCACCCTCTCCCTGCCTCACCCTCCTGCCTCCCTCCTTGCTAGACTATATTTGTGTTTAGTCGTTCATGTGGGTGTGTAATTGTTTATATACTGGTTTCATATTAGTATTGAGTACATTGGATTTTACTTTTAAATTCTCTCCCATCTTCCCATCTTTCTTCCTCCCTATCCCTGGCCACTTTTTTCTACCTAATTCTTACCTAGTCTTTGGATATTAGCTTAAATATCATTTCTTCAAGGAGGCTTCTTTAACTCCTCTCATGAAGTTATTGCCACTCTTTAAATAATTATCCATAACAGTCTATGGTTTTCTGATATAACAGATATGAAATTTTGATTCTATGCATCCTTTTTTAAGGAGAATGTTTCCTGCTAGATGATAAACTTCATGGGGGCGGGAATAACTTTCTTCTTATTTACTTCTGTATCCCTAGTACTTAGTAAACTATCTGATTCATAGTGAGTGTTCAATAAAGATTTCTGGGGAAAAAAATTAAATGAAGAGATAATTAGCAGCAGGATAAACTAAAAGCAGGGAAGATAAAAACCTTCAGGATTTACAAAAGCACTGGTATCATCAAAAGGACAGTACTATTTTCAGCCAGGGATTAGGTGATAGACAAGCATTTAAAGTACGCGCCATGAGTAATTTACAGATTCAAGCAAAATCAATTAAATACCAAGTTTGAAATACACATTTGAAGAGGCACTTAGAATATAAACAACAAAATAATAGCTGCATATAGCAAAGGCTCCCTCTATGCCAGGTTACGTATGCATTACTTCATACAGAGAGGAATTAAGGCTCAATACCAGCAACTCATCATTGAGAAGGGGAAAATGGTAGCGAGCAATTCAAATAATTAATATATAAACACTATCTCTAATTTAGGTTAGAAGTAATTACAGAGAGTTTCAGGAAACAGAGAGCATGGGAGAAATTAGTTCTGCCTATGGCATCAAAGAGGAATTCAAAGAGGTGACAGTTAGCAAGGTCTTGAGTCGAGTAGGTAGATAGGGGCAAAGGAGTGTGATTGAAGATGTTATTAAGAAGGCATGGAAGCTGGGGGGTGTTTAGCCTATTTCACAAAAGCATGAGTAGTCTATTGCAGGAGCTAAGTGAATGGGAAAGATGGAGAAAGTAAATTGGTCCAGGCTGTGAAGATCTTGGCATACGTGTAGAATGCTGCGAAGTTTGGACTTAACCAGTATTCTGTAAAGTATGGGGAGACTTCTAAGGTTTGCTCTTTTTTTTTTTTTTCTTTAAGAGACTATGTGGGAACAAAGTTATAGTTTAGAAAGATCATTTGAAGGGCAGCACCTGTGGCTCAGTGAGTAGGGCGCCAGCCCCATATGCTGAGGGTGGTGGGTTCAAACCCGGCCCTGGCCAAATAGCAACAACAACAACAAAAATAGCCGGGCATTGTGGCAAGTGCCTGTGGTCCCAGCTACTTGAGAGGCTGAGGCAAGAGAATCAGCTAAGCCCAGGAGTTGGAAGTTGCTGTGAGCTGTGTGACACTATAGCACTCTACCAAGGGTGATAAAGTGAGAATCCACCTCTACAAAAAAAAAAAAAGAAAACTAGAAAGATCATTTGATATTTGATCCAAGACCTGTGATCACTGAAAGTGGAGATCTTCATCACCAAAAGCAGAGATCTTTATCACCAAAAGGCTGTGCCTGGTCAGCACCTCCTGTGGGCTTCTGTGCAGTAGGAATAGCATGTGACCTTGGCCCTGGAAGACAGATGACCTTGCCCTGATCATCACAAAGATTGCAACTACTCTTAGCAAAAAGTCAATAGTATGGGCTCGGTGCCTGTGGCTCAACTGGCTAAGGCACCAGCCACATACACTTGAGCTGGCAGGTTTGAATCTAGCTGGGCCTGCCAAACAACCATGATGGCTGCAACCAAAAAATAGCCAGGTGTTGTGGTGGCACCTGTAGTCCCAGCTACTTGGGAGCCAGAGGCAAGAGAATCACTTGAACCCAGGAGTTGGAGATTGCTATGAGCTGTGATGCCACAGCACTCTACCTAGGGTAATAGCTTATGGCTCACAATTGTAATCCTAACACTCTGAAGAGAATAAGGAGGCAGGAGGAGCACTTGAGCTCAGAAATTCCAGACCAGCCTAAGTAAAAGCATTAGCCAAGTGGTATGTATGCACCTGCAGTCCCAGCTGCTCGGGAGGCTGAGGCAGGAGGATGGCTTGAGCCCAGGAGCTTGGAGTTGCTGTGAATTACGATGATGCTCCTGCACTCTACCCAGAGTGACAGAGTGATTGATACTCTCTCAGCAAAAGAAGAAGAAGAAGAATTATTGAGAGTAAATACACAGCTATGTATCCTCTCCCTCTCGGATGTTGATGTAGTCGGCACCCCCAATGTTTACAACTGTTTATAATGCATTTTTCATGTCTATTTTCCCTACAGAATTGTAAGATCTTAAAAGGTAGAATACAATTTTGCACAGTATAAATCCAAACCGAGGTCTAGTGAGTACATAATTAAAAATTAATATTTTTATATAAATTTTTTAAATTTCAAAAAGAAAACATGTGTTTACAATATTCAAGCAGTGCCTCAGTATGTAAACCCACTCTCCAGTGAAAACTGCCAATGGCACTTTGTCTTACACATATATTTTGATGCATAGACAAATATACATGTAAACTTTTTATTTTTCCCCTTGGGAAGTAAGTTTGCCACACTATGTGTATTTTTAATTATATAATTAGTTTTTCATTGAGACTATCAATGATAGGTTTTCCAGTCCATATTAGAGGTCTAATATCCTTTCTTAAATAGTTGTATACAGTTGCCTAGAATGAACATACAACAATTAATTTAACTTATTTTAAGATATATAAGTGATATCTAAATATTAATTCTCACAAAGTATGCTTCAAAAATATTATTTCACATTTTTCACACTTTTGAGTATTATTTTACTATGAGTTACCAATATTAGTATTGCTGTATCTAGAAAATATACCTTTTAAATTTCAATTTCTCCAAATTATTTTCCAAAAAGAGCATATAAGTTTATAACACTATAAAAGGTTTAATGAACTGCCTGTTCTCCCAAACAGTGCTGTCTAACACAGGAAACATTAGCCATCAGTGGCTACTTAAATTTAAAAGATTTAAACATTCAATTTTTAATTTTCAGTAACACTGGCAATTTCACCAATCAATAACTACATGTTGATACCACAGATACAGAACATTTCCATTATCATAGAGGGTGGACAGTGCCACCTCAAATTGTGGGTCAGCATGGGATATTACAGATCCGTATGGCTCTTTTTTTTTTTTTTTTAATTAGTCTTGAATTCCTATGCTCACAGGATTATCCTACCTTAGCCTCTCAAGTA
The DNA here is from genome assembly GCF_000181295.1 of Otolemur garnettii. Lineage (NCBI taxonomy): Eukaryota > Metazoa > Chordata > Mammalia > Primates > Galagidae > Otolemur > Otolemur garnettii. Next base: position 14,718,570 of record NW_003852396.1, read on the forward strand.
GCTGGGACTACAGGCATACACCACTGTACCCAGCAATATGATAAATTTAACAAGGTCTTATTTTAATTTTGTTTTTTGTTCAAATTATATTGAAGTGTTTACTAATTGTTTAGATATCTTTTCATGTTAAGTGGCTGTTCATATTTTTCTCCATGTTCTACAGGATTGTTTAACTTGTATTAATATGGAAGACAAATATTTATTGACTTAATACATTTACAAAGTAGCAGAGCAAAACATAATTTAAATAATATAATGGTGATATACTAAGTATTTGACCCATAAAAAAAGGGGTCGGACTTATAATAAGCAATTTCTGGGAAAAAAATGTCTCATAATAAATTATATATCCATTTATCGACATATTTTCCAAATGCCCTTAATTGTTTACACTTCGTTAATACACTTGAGATTATGAATCAAAACTAATGAAACTGCTTTTCTTGATAAAGAAGTAAATACATCTGGTTCATCTTAAATAAGCCCAACTTTATTCTCAGTTTTCTTTATCCAGGGAGACTTAACTGATGTGAAAGTCAGACTGCACAAGTTCTCGCATGTCTGAAAAAGTCCTTGGTTGGCGATACAGATGAGGCTGTAAAACCCTCCCCCTCAAAATCTAAAAAAGTGTACCTCTGTCTGCTGTAGATATAAAAATACAGATGAGATCAAAATGTAAATGAGGTTTTTCATGCACAGTTTTAATGATCATAATTTAGGGCTAAGAATTTACTAACAGCTGGCCGGAAGACAGAAACAATGGCAATTTCAACATCTCAATAGCATTTTATCATTTCCAAAGAATTTTCACATAAATCACTCTTAGGGCAAGAATAAATGAAAGACAACAAAGTTTCCAGAAATTTTGAAAATGTAGAGTTAGAAGTTTAAAGGTTTAGGTGATAGAAAGCAGAAAAGCTTTTCTTGGAATTTTGATCAATGTTCCAAAAGAGAGGTTTGTTCAGATTGGTCCCAATGGTGCTCAATAGAGTTATGGTCACCCAGCCCGTCAAGCTTAGAAAGCAATGTGGTTTGAAGACTGGAAATAGACCCAGAGAACTAGAGCACAGCCCAAGGAAATCAGGAGAGATGGGAATTGAGCCAGGGTTTAAGAGCAAATTCTAAATCTGAGAATGGGAACGAACATAGAGCAGTATGACCCAGTAAGGAAGACATAAAAGTGGGGGTTTTTTTGTTGTTGTTTGTTTGTTTTTCTTTTTTTTGCAGGGGCTGTGTTGGAACCTGCCACCTCTGGCATATAGAGCCAACATCCTACTCCTTTGAGCCACAGGCACTGCCCAGGAAGACATAAAAGTTTTTAGACTTAGGAAATGGTGAAGATGATGGGGATGACGGCAGCCCCCTGTGCCATATCATTTTACAAAACTGGCTTAGAGAGATGTAATAAACTGTCAAAATCTAATAAAAAGCAGACCCATGAATCTAATCCAAATCTGTTCATTTAAAATTCTATGCCCATAACCACTATTCCCCTGCTCCTGGGGAAGTGAAATAGCCTGAGGATATATCTTTAGGCTCAACCGAAATGAGTGACAAGACTGTCCTTCAATAAACAAACGTACAGGTTGAACTCCAAGATTCCAGACATTGTGAGGAAACCATTTTCAACTCTCTTTTGTGGACTGGGTTTGCGTAAGAACCGGAAGTTTCTCCTTGGGGTGATCTTACTAGTCCACAATGTCAAAAATAAGTTCATTCTCATCTTCTCCATTAAACTCACTTTGCCGCTGTTGCCTTTGCTTTCTTCACATCAAGTGCTTCAGCAGCCTCTGATCTTATGTTCTTATCCCTCTAGTTTTAATCAAAGTGGAAAAAGAAGTCTTAGGTACGTATGGAGGAGGAATAAGGATATGTATCCGGCTGGAGTTGGAGGATTAAATGCAATGGTTATGTAAACATTAATCAAGTTCCTGAGCAGCAAGAGACAATAATGAAAGGAGACTTTTGAAGTGGTAGTGAATCATATTCTTCTTATAAAATCTTTCTGAACACCCTCTTCTTATTGGTAAAATAACCTTTCTAATATTATGAGAATTAAAAGAGGCATATATGCAAAATGCTTCATTCACAGGATGTACACAAGGAGCGAAAGTTATTAAACTACAACTATCTGTGTAGGTAAAAGATTCTTGGTAAACACCTCACTGTCGCAATCTCCAATTTTCTTCCTAGTGCCCTTGACGATTTATAGGTAGATGCTAATAGCTCATTAGATAACAGATCCATTCATAGAGAAAGGGCATACTCTCACAAATGCCCAACTATAGGGGAATAATTATGTATATTTTGAGATTTGTCTTTGATAGCACTTGAATGTACTCAATGTAATTACAATATTATTAAACTTAGGTAATAAAATATGATGTTAAGCAAAAGAATAATAGGCATGAATTTTATGCAATAGTGATGTAATAAATACATGTATGTATAAAGACAAAGTCTGTTAAATTTGTGAGAGCAGGGACAGTAGTGTATGGGTGGGCATGCACGGGTATGTGTGCCTGGGTGTGTGTATATATAGAGTGTGCTTACATCTGAGTGTCCATGGCTCAATGGTTAAAGCATACCAGGGCTGATGGGTTCAAACCTGGCCGGGGTCTGCTGAACAGAAGCAAAACAAAACAAAACAAAACAAACAAAAAAAGAGTGTGCTTGCATTGTACATAGTACCACTGTACTTGTCCAGCAAGGTGCATGGCACAAAGTAATCAAATAATATGTGCAGTAGGAGGAAAGAGAACATAGAAAAATAAAAACAGTTGTCTTAAATTGTTAAAATTTTGGGCGGTGCCTGTGGCTCAGTGGGTAGGGTGCCGGCTCCATATACCGAGGGTGACAGGTTCGAACCTGGCCCCAACCAGCTAAAACAGCAGTGGTAACTGCAACAAAAATAGCTGGGTGTTGTGGCAGGCACCTGTAGTCCCAGCAACTCGGGAGGCTGAGGCAAGAGAATCACCCTAGCCCAAGAACTGTAGGTTGCTGTGAGCTATGCCAGCACTCTACTGAGGGTGACAAAGTGAGGCTCTGTCTCAAAAAAAAAAAAAAAAAAGTTAAAATTTTGCTTTAAGAATTTTCTCTGCTAAGTTTACAATATTAAAAAATCAGGTGATAAAATTCATAGCTTCCTAGAATATTAGAGGCAGTTCTCATTTGCAACACTGAAGTACGTAACATCTAAGCTTTCTCCCTGTCCTCACCTCAAAGTTACCATTGTTAAGAGTTGTCTGGTAATCTGAGAAAATTTTTTTCTTTTTATATGCAAACATGAAATGATGAAATGATACATATCCATTTATCAGCTAATTTTCTTTTACATTATGAGTTTTGGCCATCTTTCTCTATCTGTATTTAAAGCTCTATCTCATTTTCTTAACAGCGTCATAAATATTGTTTTTCAAATCACTTTATAAATAGTTCATAGAATGAATTTTTTTAATTTTCTTAACCATTCATATTTAAGTGTATTAAGAAGTGACACTAAGCAAGGGGCTTCAAAGGGGTAGAAGGAAAACCTGGGCTGCTGAACCAGGAAGTCTGGAAGGCCCATAAGAATATGATGTGAAGAAACCCAGGTAACCAATGAGACAGTAGAAAGAGACAATCAATGACCAATACAAAAGGGCACTACTGCCTGTAGGTGCAGAGAGGTCAATGGAAGACGCACAGCCAATTTCAATGTGGTATTTCACGCCCTGCAGGCCTTCACCTCCTTGTCTCTCTCACCTGTTCTCCTTCATGAGACAGACCCACTGCCAACTCTCTTTGAAAGTGCTCTCAACTTTCTCTTTGTTCCTCCTAAGTAAAATCTCTCTGTTATGCTGAAACTTGTGTAGGTTCCTTTTACTTTCTGTCTACACTGCCTGTGCTGCTCCAGTTTTATTTTCATTTCCACCCACTTTTGTTTTGGGTTTCCACTGTGCCTCAGTTGAACTTTGTAGCTCAGCCAAGGTATGGAACCAGGTCAACTGGGTTCAGGGAACTGGGACCTCCCACCCCAACATGTATTACTTACCATTTATTATTATAATCCATGCTATAATTAACCCTCTACCCACTGAATTGCAGAGGCAAAGCAATACGTGAACTTAAATTTTTGATCAATATTTCCAAATTGCTCTGCAAGAAAGGATATTTCTGTTGTTGCACACAGCAATAGAAGAGCAAAGTGCCTATTTTCACACACATCACTCAAACTGGATATGATAGATCTCCATTTTTATCAATCTTATAGGTAAAATTAATATACATTTTAATATACATTTTGAATTACTGATCAAAATTAAAATATTTTTATTTCACTTGAACTGCTTGTTCATATCATGGGTCATTTTTCTATTGGGTTTTCTTTCCTTATTAGTGAAGAATTTGTTCAAAAGAAAAATTGAAATGCAATCACTAAAGAGCCTTCTTACATTTAAGACTTTTCTCGGTGAGAAAACAAATCATTTACAGCTGAGCCAAGAAGAAAAGCCCTGAGGCAGGCACAGAGAGTGGGAATTCAGAGTTTCCCATCACCACCAGAGCCACTTTGTCCTTATTCCTTCCCAATATATAGCAACACTCTGTTCAAGAAAGTTCAAAAAAGCTGGCATCTTAGCCAAAAAAAAGAGCTGAAGATTAGACTGGGCTCTCATTTTCCACGGGAGAGGCAGGTTTTGTAGGTGTTTCAGATACTTTGGCTTAAAGAAACAAACAACAGTTCTTTCATTCAACAGGTTGCTAGTTACTGAGGATACATCTGGACCAGACATTGTCAGGAACACATAATTCCAGGGAGAAAAACAATTTCTGTTCTCCCTCCTTCTTCCTGGAGGTTGAAAAATAAGGACAAGTTGATGAATGGGGACAAAGGTGAACAGGGATGAGAAACTTGTCAGAATGAGGAGAGAGAAGATGCAGACCTGGTGAACACATATTGGGTTATTAGTGAGCAAACATAACCATGGTAAAACAATTAGTAAGTTATTCTTGTAGTTGGTTAACTTTTTTGCTACTAACGATTTAGCAAAGTTAACAACTGAAAGCAGTTCCTACGTTATTTTTCTCTTGTCTGGTTAGGTTTTCTTTTAGTTAAGCTTGCCTTGCTCTCCTCAACCCCTGTGAGAGACACTAAAGTTTACATTCAATGAGGAGATACTGCTGATCGCAGTATTAATCTACTTAGCCATGTTAATGTTGCTGAAACTGCAGTGGGTTTTCAATCTATGTCCGGTTACTCAACACACAAAGATCCAATTACTGAGACAATGAGGATTGCGAAAGAAGAAAATAATTTTTAGTACAATAGGAGTCTTGTTGGGATAAGCTGCCCTAATTCTATCAGCCTAACAGAGATCATGGGCTTGTAAGCAAGGGATCATGTGCCTCCAGGCAGGTCAGGGAGTAACACGGCTTTAGGAAGTCTCCCCAGAGGTCTTCAAAATTCCAGCTCTTCTGTCTTTCAGAAAAACCCACCATTTCCGGGAAACAACCCAATAGGTCAAGTAGTGAGAGGATTATGAAAAAACATATAGGGGTCATTGAAATCTGTGAATAGAGCTGGTTACATTAACTTGTTGGGAAAACCAACAGACACGTTCAGCTTTTCATATTTGAAGAAATAAGCCAATTTCTATCTATCCCTAAAAATATGAAATGTTTTTAAATGCTTTAATGATCCCTATCTAAATTTTTTTTTTTTTTTGAGACTGAGTCTCACTCTGTTGCCCAGGCTAGAGTGCGATGGTATCACAGCTCACAGCAACCTCAAACTTCTGGGCTCCAGCAATCCTCCTGCCTCAGTCTCCCAAGCAGCTGGGGCTTCAGGTGACAGCCAGAATGCTCAGCTAATTTTTATATTTTTAGTAGAGAAGGGGGTCTCCTTCTTCCTCAGGCTGGTCTTAAACTCCTGAGCTCAAGGAATCCTCCTACCTCAGCCTCTCAGAGTGCTAGGATTATAGGTGTGAACCAATGCACCTGCCCTCTATTAAAATTTCTAAGTTTAAAATGGTGATTTCAGGAAATCAAAACTTCTTTTCTCTAAAAGTAGAGAATTTGACAAAATTCTTTACTTTTAGAGAAAAGAAGACAAGCCTCAAAAGTTGTAAACCTTTTCCCTAATAAGAACCTTCTGCTCCATTCTTTCAAATCCATCATTGGTATAAGAAAAGATGAAAAGAGCAAGAAAAAAAAAGAAAAATGGAAATTAACACTCAGTTTGGGTGGCATATACTTTCTGATATGGGCATGAGTTTTTTATTAGCAGATACAGAAAAAATTTCCTCTTCTCATTGTCAGTTTACTATTCCCTTGAAGCATCACTGTGCCTCCCACCTGCCACTCCTGGAGCCACTCAGCTCTTCCTTCTCACGTCCCACAGGACATCCTTGTGAGCTAGGGGAACCCTCTGGGCAGTAGTTACTCTTGTTTCAAAACTAAGCATGTTCATATAAACAGAAAAGAACCCAAACTCCTCTAAAAACAATTTAAAAAGGTTTATTCTGAGCCAGATATGTGTGACCATGGCCTAGAGAGCCATGCCTGTGTGCTCAAGAAAACTTGAGCAGGGGTCTTGGGGGGAGGGGGGGCTTTGACGAGGAGGAGGAAGCAGCCCTGATGGAACAGTTAAGAATTAACAGGACAAAGGACAGAGCAAATGAAAACACATGTAGTAAAAATAAGATAAAGTCTGTCAGGCTAGAGAGGACATGACACAGTTGATCTGGTCGTTTTTTAGGTCCTAAGTGACCTTCACCTCCTGTCTCTCATTCTTATTATTTTGTAAATTTAACTCTTACCCTAAAGATGGCCATTTTAAATAGTTTAGAAATTAACTTTTAAATTAAAAATGTTGTAATAGGTTGTCATTGAGTTGTGCTGATTATTATTTAAAATTAGGGTTATGGTGGTCTTCACTGTGAACCATTATATATAAAAGTGTACTTCTGAAAATAAAAGAACAGAATAGCCTCTTAGAGAGGCTGTTCCCTAGAATCCCAACCTTCTGACAAATAAGGTTTGATGGACCTATCCCCATCTCTGCATATTGGCTGATAGTGACAGGCAGCAGACCCTCTTTGTCCCGTAACACAGTTGAACAAGAGGGTATTTCAGCATAGAGAGGAACTTATCTAAAAGCAGGTGGAACCACAGGTCAGATGGCGCCAGTACTGATCACCGTACTGGGAGCAGTTAAGATGAAAATTAAAGATTAAAAAAAAGAATGTCACAATAGGTAAATGCAGTTTAATTTGAGGAGGGGGGTGGTGAGCCATTTCTGCCACCTCTCTACTGTTGAGTTTTACCTTAACTTTGTAGAGCATTTTTGTGTCTTTCAATAAACTCTGAACGTCCTAATGACATGTGTTATCTCTTTCTGTTTCCTCCTCATTGTCCCATCTGCTCCAAAGAGAGGTTCCAACTGAGGGACTCTGGCTGGGCTACTCTCTGTGTCTCAGAGGTTGCTTCTCAGAAGACAGGTGGTCGTTAGCCTGACAGGGTTCTAAGGCAGGTTTTTCTCTGTACTTTTTCCTATGAAAGGTGGTCTTTTTGTAACAGAAAGTGGTCATAGCTAGGAGCTCATTCTGGCCCAACTTTGTCTATTTTAGTGTTTGTTGGTGGTGTGTCCTTCAACTCTTGGCCTCACTACTCAAGAATTCACAGTTTATAAAGACACTTTCAGTCTCACCATGATTGGGTTACAGTTTGATTTTACAGGTTTCTGGAAAAGAGGAATTACAAATAAAGTCATAAACTGATACCTAGAAGGTATAAATTGGTTTAGCCTGGAAAGGCTGGACATCTCTGAGTAGGGCATTGCAGGTTTAAAAACTCTTTAATTTGGAATTGCTTAAATAAATGGAGCTTGGTGTAATGGCTTGGATTTTTTTTTTTTCCAGATGGAATTTTACTATGTTGCCCTTGGTAGAGTGTCATGATGTCATAGCTCACAGCACCCTCAAACTCTTGGGCTTAAGCAATTCTCTTGCCTCAGCTTCCCAAGTAGCTGGGACTACAGGCATCCGCCTCAATGCCCGGCTATTTTGTTGTTGTTGTAGTTGTTATTGTTGTTTTAGCTGGCCAGGCTGGGTTCAAACCCACCAGCCTCTGTTATGTGGCCATTGCCCTAGCCACTGAGCTATGGGCATGGCCAAAGCTTGGAATGTTTTAAGATAAGGAAGTCTGTTAGTCAGAAACAAGCCACCAGCCACACACCCTTCATATCCCCAGACTCAAGAGATCTGTTATATAAATTGATGACCTGTAGTTTAAGACTTGTGGTTTAGGCTCGGTGCCTGTAGCTCAAGCAGCTAGGGTGCCAGCCACATACATCAGAGCTGGCAGGTTCAAATCCAGCCCAGGCCCGCCAAACAACAATGACAACTACAACCAAAAACTAGCTGGGCTTTGGTAGCGGGTACCTGTAATCCCAGCTACTTGGGAGGCTGAGGTCAGAGAATTGCTTAAGCCCAGGAGTCTGAGATTGCTGTGATTTATGACACCAGGGCATTCTACCCAAGGCAACACCTGTCTCCAAAAAAAAGACTTACAGTTAAAGCTTTGTTTTGCATAAGCTTACACCTATTAATGACTACCAAGGATATCCCCAAGGAGGGAGGGGGCATGATGAAGCATTCTGACCTCCCTTCTCACGACCGGCAACTCAACTTTAGGGTATTTCTGAAGCTCTCCTGACCAAGGGGGGCCCACTCTGTCATCCGGGGTGCTTAAGATTTTACCTTAGTTCATACTGAAAATGACTACTCCCCAAAAGGTGAGAGATCTCATCTAGCTTTGAAAGCTCTGCCACATGGCTTAGCTTGTTGTTCTCAGAGCTTTCTCTAACTTAAGATATATTTGTTTAACATAAATGCTTCTTGAGCTGTTAAACTTTCACAAGGATTAATTTGCAGAGGGGAAGTAGAGATTCATGATAATGTTAGATTTTTCAGGTCTTGGAGGTTAAGGATATTTTATTTTATTTTATTTTATCTTATTAGAGACAGAGTCTCACTTTGTTGCCCCGGTAGGGAGCTGTGGCATCACAGCTCACAGCACCCTCAAACTCTTGGGCTTAAGCCATTCTCTAAAGTAGCTGGGACTCTAGGCGCCCACCACAATACCCAGCTATTTTTAGAGACCAGGTCTCACTCTGGCTCAGACTGGTCTGGAACCTGTGAGCTCAGGCAATCCACCCACCTAGGCCTCCCAGAGTGTTAGCCACCATGCCCAATCTTCCTCTTATTTTAGTTTATTTTTCAGAATAATAGCTTTATTGAAAACATCCTCTTAACTTGCCTGAAAGACATTTTTCAGTAATTTTTTTGGGTGGGGGAGATAATCTATAAGTGGAAAGAATATTTCACTGAAATTGACTGTCTGACATTAAAGGGAAGGGAATTCCAAGCTTTCCTTTTATTTATATGCAATAAAAACTTGGGTGCATAAGCCTAAGATTGTGGGATCTGGACTCTCACTTAGGTTTGAATGGTCCACCAGATGTGAACTATCTACAATAGTATTACACCTACAGACATTAGCCAAAGTCTGTAAACTCCTACCTCGACTGCAGCAGATGTCTCTGTTATCTGTAAGCCCTTCCCTTGGTATGTGCTGGACCTAGATAGTAGCCTTGTGACTTCCTTAACCTTTTGTCGCCTTTGAGGACAGGTAGTCAGACAGGTACCAAGGGCCTGGACCAACCTGACCTTCCCTTGAGTCCCAAGACTTTCTCGTCTATCACGTCTCCCACATCCTTCACGAGTCTCATGTGCACCCTAACCCTAAAAAATGTATAAAAAAAGAGGCAAGATATTGAGTCGGTGGGCTCGGTTGCCGAGTCTCCCCACCGGAAAATAAAGCCGCTTCCTCTTCCAACTGGTGCCTGGAGTCTTCTGTCTGCATCGGTTTCCTGCTACAAAGAGACACTTGACTCTTTCAGTAAAGAGACTATACTCTCTTCAGTTCTATGAGTGTAATGTCTTAACGCAGGCCAACAGTTTTCTCCCCTTTATGTAGTAATTAAATCTTCCTATTAGCAAAAAGTGGTGACCAGCCCCTGGAGACCAAAGGGACTAAAGTAACAGGATGGGGATTTATTCATAATTTTTATTTTGATCTTTCTAACTCTTGATACTATATTCTAGAGACAGGTGCTTGGGACACTCTGTGTCCAAGGGACTGATAAAGGAAAAAGCTCTATTTATTCTTTGTGATTTGATGCACAGATGAAAAACCACACACAGTAACAGAAGTTGGTTGTTAATAAATCACTTCCTACTCTTTCAGCAATTCAGGAAGCAGACACCTTCCGTTTTCTAGCTCTTGTAATTTTAACACTGCAACATCAATGATGCATATGTCCAAATTCATTTCAAAAGACCATCAGATTCCTTTTATCTTAGCGTATCTATTTTTCACTTTCTCTTGGACCCAGGGTTTTCTGCATGGGCATCCTCTGCTGGTTGGGAAAGGGCGCTCGGGAAGGGTGTGCCACTGTAGAGAGGGTGTGAGTCACTGAGATACCTCCAGGGACCATCCTTTCTACTGCTGCAGGAAGTCCTCAGGGAGTCACTCTCAAGATATCTGTATGTGGCACCTTTGAACTTGGGATGAATGGCTTCTTGTTCTATTACTGACCAAGGAGCTGACTTGACAAAGAAGTCCTTGTTTACACAGTTTCTTAAGCTTTCTGGGATGTGACTGGGATGTGACCTGTGATTGTCTGGCAGATATGGGGGCAGTGGACTCCCTCATCTCCAGTTCCAAGGCCACGTGGGGAGTACAGATGAGGCTTGGTGCACCTTTCAATGGACCCAGAGCAAAGCTAAAGAAAGGGCTCTGATTCTCACTCCTTGTATCCTGCCCTCCTAGAGGGCCTGGGCAAACGCTTTCCCATCCACCAGGCTGCCTCATCTGCTTTATAGTACAGTCATTGATGAGGTGGTGGTTATGCTCACGGAGATCACAATGTTAGGAGATGCAGTGGCTCCGGTGCAGGAAGAACTGCAGGACGTAGACCCTCGGCGCGCCAGGGGACAGCTCTATCCCATCCTGCCAGTGGGGGTCATAAAATATGATGCTGAATCCAAAAGTTTAGCCAGGAGTTAACTGGTATTTTTCTACCTTAGCCTAGGCCTAACATTTTCCCCAGGTATCCTCTCTCAGTCGTAGCCACTCCCTAGCCCCAGGTCACTCTCAGGGCCTTGAACTTCTCCAGGTTCTCCCTGGTGTGGTACATCAGGGCGCCCACGATCTCATTTAACACCTTCTCCTGGATCTCCCCAGTGGATGGGGCAGCACAGGCCATGGTTGGCAGGTCTTCAGGATCACCATCTCCATCGTGCAGCCCTGGCCTTGCAGCAGCACCACCAGAGTGAGGGAGTGCAGGGGGTTGTTCATGCTCTGGGGGCAGCTACCTTCTCAAATTCTGTCCAAGCACTGTCTCTTGCTTTTGTGCTTATCCACAAGGGCCATTCTTTATGGAACTTTGCAACTCTAATTGGAACAGCAAAGCAGTCCTCTAAGAATTCAGGGGAACTCAGGAGTCTTTGTGCATTACACCACCATGAACCATGTATAAATCTGTCCACAAACTCTAGAGTTCACACATGGGTTGTCCATCTTTCTAAGGAAATACAGCTTCATTAGTTCAACACCATTTAAGATGATGAAACCTTCATTCCAAGTGGCCAGAGTCCTTGGCGAAAGATGCCCACCCTAGGGGCGGTGACCATCTCTCTTGCTCCTCCTACCCCACCCAAAAGGGGTGGCAATGGCAGCAGCACTGTAGGAGTTCTTCCCAGCATGGCATGGCTCCTGGTTGGGTCCCTCACTCCTGGAGCCACCACTGGCTCCACTGGGCTGCTCCTGAGACACCTTAAAATAACACACGCATACAGGGACACACACAAAACTGAAACTCTCCAGATGCCTGCCCTCCACTCCTGTCCCCTCCCCTCTCCACCCTGCCCCTCCCTTCTCTTCTGATTATTCTAAACCACTTTGACTAACAGAGAACAATTAAGTCAAAGCCCACTTAGTGAGAAAAGGTGATATGCCCCAAATCATTAGCTAGTGAATGGTAGATTATGGCCTGATCCAGTTTTCTTGACTTCTAAGGTAGGAAATGCCAAAAGCTACCTCTTAAATAGAATCCTTCCCAACTCCTCTACTATAAAATAACTATATTAAATAGTTAAAAACAATTTTTTGTCATAAGCAACTTCCACCACACCCCTCATAACAGTATCATTAATATTAGCTGCTCAAGAACATACATTTGATTAGTTCTATAGATTTTCTTACAGAAATCTATACTTTATTAATTACAACAGGATCCAGTAATACATATATATGAAAAAGTCATAAGAATATAAGACATATTACCTATTTGCATGTGTTTCTGATGCACTTTTTCCCCTCTCTACTCCACAAGGTAACTTCATGTGGTTTGTATTTGGAAAACCAGGATGTATAGTTTTTCCTTGTTTTCTGTTGTTTGGATGTTCCTCTCTCTTATCAAAAGAACTGTGAGTTTCTTGAAGGCAGGGAGGGCAGATTTTTATGAAAAAATGTGAAGAAAGCTCAGATTGTTTATTTTGCTACATTGCATTTCCCCTCTCCTCCTTTCTTACTCTCAGGAAACCTCTTTAGGGCCAGGGCCCTGCTGCTACACTGTTCTCTTGGGCTTTATCCAAATTCAAATCTCTCTTTACTCCTTTTCTATGGTATCACTAAGGGATTGTGCAGGAAAAATAATGTTAGCCACCTATGAAGTTAGTAAAACTTAATATTGTGGGCATTTTTTTTTTTTTTTTGAGACAGAGTCTCAAGCTGTCCCCCTGGGTAGAGTGCCATGGCTTCACTGCTCACAGCAACCTCCAACTCCTGGGCTCAAGCGAGTCCCCTGTCTCAGCCTCCCAAGCAGCTGGGACCACAGGCGCCCGCCACAACGCCCGGCTATTTTTTGGTTGCAGCCATCATTGTTGTTTGGCGGGCCCGGGCTGGATTCAAACCCACCACCTTAGGCGCCGAGCCCATGTTTTGTTATTGTTCTCAGAAATGTTTGCATTTTAACCAGGCACAATTAAAGTCAATAAACGTTTATTTTTATTGTCATATTCACCACCTAGACACATTGCTCCTTGCACAGAGAAGAGCCCATGAGAGAGGAGACCCAGAAAAAGTAAGGTCAAAGAGAACAGAGGTCTTCTCAAGGAAACCCCAAGAATACACCTGAGAAGGCCTCCTTGTGCTGACTCAGCTCTTAGGAATTAAAATCTTAACTTCCTGGGACTTGGAGGCTGACGCTTGCTTCTGCTTCTGTGAAAGCCAAAGCTTGCTTCTCCAGCTTGATTCAATCTGACCAATCAGAAAGATACGCATGGCCAGAACTTTTTGACTGGGGATAAAAAGGAAAAACTGAGCCAGTTGGGGATAGTGGCCATTTTGAATTCTTCTGTGCCTTGCTCAGCTGGCTGAAATAAAGCTCTTCTGCTTATAAACATGGTGTTTGGGTGCTCCTTCTCTCTATTGTAAGGATTACAATGGAGAAAGGGATTAATTCTTCAAAATATTAAGTGGGGAAATAAAAGGAAGTTCCCAAGTCTACTCCTTGAGAATTTGGAAGATGGGGTTTTTAAAGACAGTTTGACCCTCAATGGATAAGACAATTACATAAGGTTTTGCAATTGGTTAGTTTTGAAGCAAAGTTTTAGGGGTGTAGAAATCACTTTCTTGTGTTGCGTCAGTGCTTAGGTTGGGATCACAATTACAGTTGAGTCAGTTTTTTGGTATTACCTGCTGCTCTGGGTGGGTCAGCCAATCCATTCGAATGCAGGGCTTGGAAGATATTTCAGAAACTACCTTTAGGTTTAAAAAAGGTTATGTTATCTAGAGAAAGTTAAGGGTCACACTTCCCAAACTACTGAACATTATCATTTTATCTGATTCTTCCCTTAGTGACAGTCACCCCACATGCAACCAATGTTTTGATTTTTGGCTTAAATTTAAGCTTCATGACAGCAAGGATCTCACGTGTCATGTTCATCACTAAATGCTGGTGCTAGAACATAGCTTGACACACGATAAGCATTTGTACAAATGTCCTGAATGAATTACTTTTTTTTGAGTGAGTGAATCTTGTTCAATTCTCGTAACAATCTAATGAGGTAGTTAGGGCAATTCTTCCTGACTTGACACATAATGAATCACAGGACTAGTCTGAATTGATTTTCTCAAGGTCCAAATGAGTTTGTACAAGAGATACCAGCTCTTCTGGCTCCCAGTAGATATCATCAATATTTGTGTCATTTAACAATAACATATTTTCATGTAAATTGAGTTCTTAGGGAGAATCAGAGAGAGTCTATGAATGTGTAGTATATTATTTCTGTGTCTATAGAAATATCTTATAATACCTTTGAATCAAGAATTTCCCCATTAGTAAATTTAATTTGACCAAGTCAGAAATTATGACCATAGAGAAAACATTTTGGGGAGCCATGCTGTACTTAACTTTGTTCAGGAAATTAAACCACACTTTTGTTTTCACATTTAGACACATCATGTAAATCATGTGCAGAAGAGTTTTCAAGAGTTCCTAAAATCAGGCAACAAGTCTACTGCCTACAACTTTTAAGTTTTCCAAAGAGGCCTCTTTGCCTACCTGCCCTGGTAATGGTGGCCCATTCCCTGTCTATGGTGAATGTATCCTGTTTTCTTACTCTATAAGCTTTCTTACTCTGTAACCCTATCTTTCTCTTCCTCAATAAACTTTGTTTCACACTTCCCTTTAAAAAGAGAAAGTAAGTTTTCCAAAGAAAAATCATGAGAGACAGTCCAGCATAGTACTATAATTCTTATTTATTTCTCTTCATTCAGGTTCTAAGTAACTAGAAAGTTCAAATTGTACTGTTTTTATACCCTTTCATAAGGAAAGAAAAGTAATATGTTAATGTTAGAAATTATTTTTAAAGCAATTCCCAGCACAAGCCACATTGTGGTATGATGTTATAATGGAATTTACCAGGTTTAACAGACTGCTCAGTCAGCATCACAGAACTAACGTATGAACTGCCCCTCATAGAGGTAAGCATCAGGGTGGTCACACTGCTTTTTAGATGGCCTGAATTCTCTAGTGGACTTGGGGACTGTCACCTCCAGGTTTCTCAGCAGCATCCCAAGAAACTGGGAGCTTTTGTTGTGAGCCCAAGAAATGGGACATTAATTTGGCATCTGGTCCTCAATGTGAAAGCTCGATTTGGCTATGACTTAGGATTAGTGGAAGCAAAAACAAAAACAAACAAACAAACAAACAAACAAAACAAAGAAGTATTAAATATCAGACTTAAGATATCCTTTGACCTGCTTTCATCAACTGTTTTTTTGGCGCTTATTCTGATTCTCTTAATTTTTCTTTCATGAACCCTTTTTCCTAAGCTTTTTGGTTAAATTTCATTGATTGCTAAGGTGTCTTCATCTCCTTCTCCCACCTCTTACTCTGAGTATATAAGAATTCTTTGCGTGATCTTCTCTGCTCCTGTAAGGGCAACGCTCTTTTCTTTGACAGTTAAGAAATTATTGTGCCAATAATTTCAATAGCGGAACAATTGACAATAATTTCAATAGTCAATAGTGACAATTTCCTTTTCTTTTCGTGAGACAAAATCTCGTTGTCTCCCTTAGCAGAGTGCTGTAGAGTCATAGCTCACAGCAACCTCAAACTCTTGGGCTCCAGCAATCCTCTTGCCTCAGCCTGGGACTACAGCCACTGGCCACATTGCCCAGCTAGTTTTTAGAGATGGGGTCTTGCTCTTGCTCAGACTGGTCTCCAACTCCTGAGCTCAGGCGATCCACCTGCCTTGGCTGTCTAGAGTGCTAGGATTACGGGTATGAGCCACCATTCCTGACCTAAGGGGTGGTTTTCTTTTCTCTCAATAGAATCTCATTCTTGCTCCAGGCTAGAGTGCCATGGATCAGCCTAGCTCACAGCATCCTCAAAATCCTGACTGCAAGGGATCCTTCTGCTTCAGGCTCCCGAGTAGCTGGGACTATAGGTGCCCACCACAATGCCTGACTAATTTTTCCATTTTCTGTAGAGGCAGGGTCTCACTCTTGTTCAGGCTGGTCTTGAACTCTTAAGCTTAGGGGACCCTCCTGTCTCACGCTAGGATTACAGTGGTGAACAACTTCACCCAGCCTCTAAGTGGCCATTTTCTTAATTACTACTGAAGGCAGGACTAAGTGACTTATTCTGAATATAAACTCTAGATATACAGACATATCTCTGTGGGCTATAAAGGATGGAGGATGGAAACAGAATTTTATTTATTTATTTATTTATTTTTGAGACAGAGTCTCAGTATGTGGCCCTTAGTAGAGTGTCATGGTGTCACATCTCACAGCAACCTTAAACTCTTGGGCTTAAGAGATTCTCTTGCCTCAGCCTCCCAAGTAGTTGGGACTACAGTTGCTGTCACAAAATTGGACAAGTTTTGCTCATTTGTTTGTTTAGCAGGCTCCTGCCTCGTGTGAACCCATCAGCCCCGGTGCATGCGGCCAGCACCCTAACTGCTTAGCTACAGATGTTGAGCCTGAATTCAATTTTTTGACATGAAATGATCCCTGTAACATATTTTTTGAGAATGAAAGAATTTTGAAATTTGGTTGAGATGAAAGAGAGAATGAAAATAAATTTGAGGAAAAATGTATATAGAATGCTCTCATTTCATAGAAATAAACACCCCACAAACTGTTTAGATGAATGCATCAAAATAATAATAGCACATTTATGAATGCTATTATATTAGCGGTATTCCTCAAAGTCTTTCACATAACTTATTAAAATTCTCACTACAATCCAATAAAGTAGATAAAATTTATTATTCTGGTTTCACAGATAAGAAAAAAAAGTCAGGATGGCCTCTGTGGCTCAAAAGAGTAAGGCCCTAGCCCCATATGTGGAACGTGGAGGGTTCAAACCCAGCCCCAGCCAAAAACTGCAAAAAAAAAAAAAAAAGAAAAAAAAGTCAAAAGAGATAAATTTCCTAAAGTCATACGGGTAGAAAGAGTTTGTGGCAGGATTCAAACTATGGCATTCTGGTTCCAGAATCTGAGCATTTAAACATTCTGTGCCCTGCTGCTCATGCATGTTTGAAAATAAAATAGCTGGGTACATTTACCAAAAGCTTTGGAAGGCTATACGGGATACACACTAGGAAGGGAACACATGTCACCTTACTCATCAGATATCCAGGGGAAGGGAAAGGGGAAAAGAGAAAGATGGGAAAACAAAACAAAACTGCTGGAATTTCAAGTAAAATTTATAGAATTTTATAACTAATCAGATAATAAAATATATAAATATAGTTAGGTAGAAAAGACAAAGACAAAAAAGAGGTAAGCATAAATTAAAATATTGATAGATTTGAAGTCTTTTTCTTCCTCAGAATTCTGTTATCTTAATCTTTAGTATCTGAAGTAAAGTTATTTTGGGGGGAACAAACTACGATAAATAAAAACAAAGAACAAAACAAAATATGAAGTAAAGTTATTTATTTACATCTCTATCTGTTCTAAGGGTGGAGAGTGGTGTTTACAGTGGGGGAGGAATGTATAAATAATCTTGATCTTCTCAGGTGATCATGCAAAAGCAATCATTTAGATGTTTCTCTAGTCACTTGGGCAAGTTATCTGATTCTTGGAAGAGGAATGAACTTTCTCAGTTGGGAGAAACTGATAGTCTTGACCTTTAAACCTGCCACCTTTAGACCAGCTGCTGGTCTGTTTTGTTCTCCTCCTGCCAGTTTGGCTGTTTGAGAACTTAACCTCGTTTGACTTTGTATTTTATTCTCAGCAATAACCTGTAGTTGCAGGAAAGTCATCTTAAACTGCAAAACTTTGAAAATAAAATGCTGACATATGGCTTAGCATGTCTATTGCCCAAGATGTGTTTATAACTTGACTTATGGTTAGCAAGCCAAATATTTATAAAAATAGACCAGGTTCAACTTCCACAGCTTCCAAGCCATTCCACACTAGTACGTTGACATGAAAATCCCAAATGTTCGCTGGGGCTCATTAGCTGGCTCCTTATGCTTAGTGAATACCTCTAGAAGTGAACAGTATGACATAAAAATTACAAAAATAATCATCTATTGACAAGTGTTTGCCCAGTGAAAATTTGATTCCAGTAAACTTGATTTTTAAGCTGGAGAGTAAGTAGTTTTGTTAAGTAAATAGTTAGAACCTGGCTCTCTTAGGTAAAAGGACAAAATGGGTGCTCTGCCTTGGGGCTGCCTGGAACAGTTGTCCCACTTGGGAAGAAGCACAGGGAGACCCTGTCTTAGTGCTACCCCTCCTTAATTCTATCCTGAGCAACTACCTGCCATACCTGGGGAGGGAGAACACCTGGGAGATGAGCAGCCCAGGGCACAACAGGATTTGGAAAGTGACTTAAGCTAATTGTATATCGTTAGCTGTCTATCAAAGTGCCCCTCTCAGACATAAAACAGAGCCCAGACCACTACCACTCCACTTCTTTTGCCACAAGAAGGGAGTCCATTCATTGTCTATGGTGAAGGTATCTTGCTCCATAAGCCCAGCTCCTGCTCCTGATCTATGACCCATCTTTCTCTTCCTCAATAAACTCTGTTTCACACTTGCCTTGCTTCGGTTATTCTTTAGCCAAAAGAATACCAAGAACTGAGAGTGCAGACGACTGCCTGAACCTGACAGTTTCAATCAACATTTGATAAATGCTGAGCACCTACTATGTGCTAGGAATATAGTGGTGAACAAGCCAGGTCAGGTCCAGATGGCAGGACACATCTATTTCAGTGGGATAGATATCTAATAAACAAGAAAACGTAATTAATTATGGGAAATAACAGGGTAATAAAATTGAATAGCTGAAAAAGGCCACTTTAGGTATCATGGTTAGGAGACAGCTTTCTGAGGAGGTATAACATCTATCAGTGAGAATTTCATAAAAAGTCGTGAAAAAACTGGGTGGATTATTTTGGATAGAGAAGACAGCAAAGTGCAAAGCAATGAAGAGAGAAGGAATCTACAGAGTGAGCATCAGAGAGAAAGCAAGAGTTTCTGAGGGAGCGAGCCCGTGAGGAACAAAGGGATAGACGGGGCCTCGGAGGATTTTATTCAAGCCTGATAAAAAGGCCACCCATTGAGGAGTTTTAAGCAAGGGGGCAACTTGGTAGGATTTATATTTAATAAAAAGCACTATGGTGAAGGCACTCAGTAAGATACCCTGACTGCTCTGATGAGGGGTCGGGGACTGGAGAGGGAAGAGAGAATGATGGCTTCTCAGTTCCTGGCTTGCACACTAAATTCAAGAAAAAGCGGATGAAAGCAAAAGATGATTCTTGTAGTCCAGGAAGAAATGATGGATCAGAATGATACCGCTCACTCTTAGTTTGTGTGACCTATGAGATAATCCTTGTCTATCAGTAACATATAATGCTTTGCATAATTTTCATTTTAAAAACTTGGTTTGGGCCAGGTGCAATGGCTCATGCCTATAATCCTAACACTTTGGGAGGCCAAGGTGGGTGGATTACCTGAGCTCAAGAGTTCGAGACCAGCCTGAGGAAGAGTAAGACACTGTCTCTAAAAATAGCCGGGCGTTGTGGTGGGCGCCTGTAGTCCTGGCTACTTGGGAGACTGAGGCAAGAAAAAGTCCAAGAGTTTGAGGTTGCTGTGAGCTTTGATACCAGGGCATTCTACCAAGGGCTGCAAAGTGGTACTCTGTCTCAAAGAAAGGACATAAAAAAACAAACTTGTTTCAATGAACAGAAACAGTGAAGTATGAATGAGATGAGACAGGAGAGACTATCTCAGTAACTCACAGTTTCATAGCTGCTTAGCATGCCTTGCCTGTACAGTTAATCTTTACACCTTCATTTTTCTAAATTTTATATTTGACTGCACCAATAATTAGACAAGACTTCACTTTCTTAATTTCATTCTAACATTCCAATTTCAAATCAGAAGTCTTTTGTTGCTAGTCAGCTTAATGCTCACTGCAGTGTGCCCATGGAAAGTCATTTGCCTTGGCGAGCCTCAGTTTCCCTACCTGGAACATGGGAGTAATATCTGGGCAATCACCCAGATTGACACAAGATGTGCATGTCGTGTGCGACTGATAACAAGCTATTCACACTGAACACAATGATTAGTTTTCTAACTTCAGAAATTCTTATTCCAAATTCAAAAATATTCCTTTTTTATGTCATAACTGAATAAAATCAGAATATTCTCAAGTCTGAAATACAAAGATGACACTAATGACCCACAATTAGTAGGGAATGTGCTTTCAGTGGTTTTCCATTCTTGAAATTGTGTTGTGGTCACCTAACCACACTCTCTGCTCATTCCGATTTGCCTTGTGAGGAAAGGCATATATTTTTGAGAGAATCTCAGGTTAGAAAATTATTCTACATAAGAGACTCTCAGACTGTGGTACAAGGACCAACGGGGGCGTTTTCAAGAGTTTACAAGTAAAGACTTTTCAATTACATATTTGTATAATGCTTTTTTTTTTCATATTCTTCAACCAAAGCATGTTGAAACAGACTGAATGCAGAAGCAGGTTTAAGATAGACAGCGCTCTTCCGTTAACCCTGCTGTTAACGAGTTTGCAAAACTGTAAAACAGTGTTGTTTTTCTCTCTACTTTCTTTTGAAAATATAGCTAAATGTTTTAAAAAGTGTATTATTTTTATTTCATTATTATCAAATGTATCAATCAATGTTCTTTTTTTTTTTTACTTTTCCTTTCTAATAGTGTAAATATTACCAGATACGAATCATATAAACAAAAGCTATTTAGAGTCTTTATAACCTGTAAGAATGTTCTTTGGGGTCCTAAGAACAAAAGTTTGAGAAAGATTGCTGTAGAGCAATCAATCAACCCGGGCAGTATTATCAAAGCAATCCTGTGGTGCCTTCCACCATAGTGGTAAAGTTTAATCAGCTGATTTTTCATTCACTGCTTCTGCCTGCCTTCCTTTCTTTCATATATTTTACTGAGATGAGTACAAATTGGCTAGGCTCTGTGATAAACCTTGACGTACAAAAATAATACAGTCCTGACATCAAGGAGCATGGAGCCTCGTATAAAAGAAGGTCATTCCGATGATTATAACGAACTGTGAATGCGGAAGCCTGAGGTCATAGAGAGTTTTGACATCTGCCTAAGAAAAAGGACAGAAATATTAGAATACAAGGCCTGGGACATCACAAAGCTTAAGCAAATGATCCAGTCTCCTTTTTAATGCTTGTGAATCAACCCTTAATTTCAGTTTCCCCACTGTGATCACCATGGTTCAAAAGAGAACCTGTCGTAGGAGTGTGATCTGCTGGCAGCTTCTAGCTGTGGTGACATCAGATCCTACCTCAGCTTTTCAGTCAAGGCCAATGACTGCCTGGGACCAAGCCAGGCGCTTCTATAGATAAGGTAATCTTTGCCTCTCCACAGTTTCCTGCTGGGCAGGCTCAGACAATCTCAGAGTTGTATTTCTGAGTTTCTTTTTCCCCAATCCTCTTTTCTTCCTTCTTTCCACAGGTGTCAGACCTACAGTTTTCCAAGACTTCCTCTTACCATTTCTGTTCCCTTGTTTTATTTTTTCCTTGCATGCATTACTTCTTGATAAATGCTTTGAGCCTTAGATTTTTTAGGGCTAAAAATAGAAATTAGGTCATTCCTTCTCCATATGGTTATGTAATAATTAAATGGATAATATGTTTATTACTTAGGTGAAATGAAAAGTACTGATAAACTTATTACCGTTATTATCATTACTACCGAGGATAGAGGTATACACAGTACCAAATAGCACTGGACAGGCCAACTGCTTCCTCTATCTCTAAGATCTTTCTTTGTTTCATATGCTTTCCAGTGTAATGGCTTTAAAATTTATTCACAAGGCAGAGAAAATGAAAATCATGATGTTCTTTGCCAGATGCCATAAAACATAGATGAATTTACATCCATCTTATTATGCATTTATTTAACAGACATTTGGGCACTTATTGTAGGCCAGGAATTACTGAGGGTACTAGGAATTACAATGAACAGGATTTGGAACCTACTGTCTAATTAATTAAAAAAAGATTTTTCATAGAAGTATACACTAATAGATATAGTGTACTAATTCATTTAGTCTTCTAAAAAAACAGATGAAGGATTCATAGGGGATATAAGTATGCACATTTTATAGGTGAGAAAATCAAGGCACAAAAAGAAGTACAATGACTTCCTCAGATTAAGCAGCAGGTGAGCGTCAGAGCCAGTATTAGAGCCAGAAGTTAAACAAGGCAGTTTGACTTGCTACCAATTTCTAAGCCAGTGACTCTCAATCTTTAGTTTATACCAGTATCCTATGAAAGGGCTTGTAAAATGCAGATTGTGGGGAGCCATTCAAACATTTTATTATTTAGTAGGTATGGAGTGGCACTCAGGAATTTGCATTTCTAACAAATTCGAAGGTGATGCTTCTAAGATTTGTATTTGAATTGCCCCCCCCCCAAATTCCTATGTTAAAAATTTGTTCCACAGTGGAACAGTGTTGGGAGATGGGACCTTGGGAGGTGACTGGGTCATGAAGGCTGTGCCATCATGAATAGATTAATCCATTTATGAAAAAATGAACTAAAGGATTGGGGTTATCAAAGAAGTGGGTGAGTTATCATGTTAGGGGTCTGTAATAAAAGCCACCTTGGTTGTCTCTCATGAGCCTCCTTCCCATATGATGCCAGGTGCTACTTCATGAACTTTGCAAAAAGTCCCAATCAGGGTATGGCCCTTGACCTTGGGCTTCCCAGCTTCCAGAACTTTAAGAAATAAATTTATTTTTGTTATAAATATCCTAGTCCTAAGACAGATGCTGATGCTACTGGTCCTTCTGGTCCTAAGGTCACATTTTGAGGACCACTACTAAGCAACACTACCTCTTGTGATCCTACCTGTAGTTATGTGGGCCTAGTGACAACTTTGTTTTGTCTCTAAGCTCACTTTCACTTCATGTTATTTTGACGTAATACTGAATTTTAGGGAATACAAGGTCCAGATAAATCTGCAACAGAAAATTGTACTTTGCCTACCTGGGAACTTGATCAAGAATTGCCTAATAGCAACAACTCTAGTATGGTGTTTGAGTGATCATTGGATAAGGTATTGGAGTTATAACTCATCAGAAGTTATTTCTGGGACTGGGAGCAGTGGCTCATGCCTGTAATACTAGCACTCTGGAAGCTGAGGTAGGTGGATTGGCTGAGCTCACAGGTTTGAGACCAGCCTGAGCCAGAGCAAGACCCATACCTCTAAAAGTAGCCAGGCATTATGGTTACTACTCAGGAGGCTGAGGCAAGAGAATTGCTAAAGGTTGTTGTGAGCTATGATGCCATGTCACTCTACTAAAAAAAAAAAAAAAAAAAAAGAAGTTATTTCTCTTTTTAAATAAAAGGTATCTGTTGCTTTTGCTATGGCATGACAGCTCACAGCAACCTCAAACTCTTGGGCTCAAGCAATTCTCTTGCCTCAGCCTCCCAAGTAGCTGGGACTATAGGCACAAACCACAGTGCTGGCTATTTTTAGAAACAATGTCTCACTCTGGCTCAGGCTGGTCTTGAACCTCTGAGCTCAGGCAATCTACCTGCCTTGGTCTCCCAGAATGTTAGGATTACAGGCATGAGCCACTGTGCCTGGCATTGGCTCATGACGATTTCTAGTAAATACATAGTTGAGCATTTTACATGATGAAATGTTATTTTATTAGAAATTTATTTAAAATATCTTTTTACTTTTCCTTTACGTTTGGCATTATATTTCTTTTTAAGTGTGCAAGTAGTTTATATATGAATTTCATTTCAGAATAGGACAAGAGCTCTATAAAATATATGTCATAAAAATAAAACTTTGGATTTGATCAGTTTGAGAATCATTAATTTTTTCTTCTGTGGATTGGACAGAGAGCTATTACTTACTTTTTTTTTTGGCGGGGGTCAGGGACAGAGCCTCAAGCTGTCACCCTGGGTAGAGTGCTGTGGCATCACTGCTCACAAGCATCCTCCAACTCCTGGGCTCAAGGGATTCTCCTGACTCTGCCTCCCAAGTAGCTGGGACTACAGGTGCCTGCCACAAGGCCCGGCTATTTTTTGGTTGCAGCTGTCATTGTTAGGCTGGCCTGGGCTGGATTCAGACTTGGCAGCTTAGGTGTATATGGCTGGCGCCTTAGCCGCTTGAGTCACAGACACCGATCTTATTTACTTTTGAGAGAGAAATTTTGAGATTATTAGATGAGTGGAAATAAGCTAAACTGAAAATCAAGGTGCCCAAGGTTTACTCCTGAATGTCACTAAGTGGTAATATGACATTAGTAAGGGGCTTCACTCTATTTCCCAATTATAAAATGGAGCAGTATAACATTATACTAAAAAGTCTTCAAGATCTGCTTTTACTTGTCATTCACTGAGTAAAGATTATTTTATTTAATTTTACAAACACTGTTTTAAATTTTTTTCACAATTAAGTGTGCTAATTTAATAACACCCATCAAAACATTTTCCAATTAAATTGGCTCTGTAATATTGATCACCTAGTAAATGTTGTAATGTTTTAACAACCAATGATACTCTTTCCCAGAGATTTAGGAAGGCAATATTGCTCCGTCAATGTATCTTTAACTATTAATAGTAAGTGTGCTAGCTTAATTATACAAGATCAGCTTTTAATGTTAAAAAGGTCTATAAAACCTAAAAATGTTACCCCTATCCTAGCCTTTACAGTTTGTGCCCACATTAAGCAGCATTTTCATCTCGGAGCTTTCAAGGGCAACTCCATTTACCATGTTCAAATTGGCTTTCAGGCTTGGAAACCAAGATGACTATATTAAGTGCACTTATTTTAACATTCAAGGATACTTCTTGAGTAAACTAGAATCTAGGGAAATATTAACATTCAAGGGTACTTCTTGAGTAAACCAGTATTAAGGGAGGTAAAAGTGAATAATTTGAACCTGCTCCCTTTGAATACTTACAATCTGGTGGAAAAGATGGATATCTAAATACTTATTTAAGGCCAGAGGTATGGGGGCAAAAATGCAGGTGCCTGAGAGGACACTGACTCATCAACCCATCTTGTTCGTCACTGTGTCCACAGGGCCTTACACCCTGCAGGCTCAGTGGGAGCGGGAGGAAAGGGCCACAATTACCAACGGCCAGGAAAGTCAGAGAAGCTCTCACAGAAAAGGGCGATACTGAAACTGAGCAAGGAGGCATCTGGAAATAGGAAATAGTGCTCCCTACTAGTGTTAATAGTGCTGCAACAGTTTACCCGCAGCCCGTGAGCCACTTCCTTTCTCTGGGGCCTCCTGCTTTTCATCTGTAAA
This sequence comes from Otolemur garnettii, assembly GCF_000181295.1. NCBI lineage: Eukaryota > Metazoa > Chordata > Mammalia > Primates > Galagidae > Otolemur > Otolemur garnettii. The sequence continues at coordinate 14,743,978 of NW_003852396.1, forward strand.
ACAGAAGAGGTCTAGTTGGGTGCAATGGCTCACGCCCGTAATCCTAGCACTCTGGGAGGCTGAGGCGTGTGTATTGCTTGAGCTCAAGGGTTCCAAACCAGCCTGAGCAAAAAAGCGAGACCCCGTCTCTTCTAAAATTAGAAACCCTTGAGACCAGAGGATCGCTTGAGCCCGTGTCGGAGGTTGCTGTGAACTATGACACCATGGCACTCTACCCAGGGTGACAGCTTGAGACTCTGTCTCAAAAAATAATAATAATAAAGATAATTAAAAGTCTAGCAATATTATTTCTGAGAGATGGCCGTGTAGGGGAATGTGTGCGAGTTTGTCCCATAGAGTTCTAAGAGGAAGAAAGAAGAACCACAAAACTAATACACAAAAACTGCAAGTTAGCACGACTGAGTTCCCCAGTGGGCCAAGGAGGCAAACAGCCTCCTTAGCAGGAAACCAAGCGGAAACCAGCAACTACACAGTTAATGAAAGTTAGAAAACGGAAGGCAGAGAAGTCCTCCAACAGCTAGAGTGGATGCGGTTAGCAAGTAAAGCTTTCCTGAGGGGATTAAAAACAAAAAAAACAAACCCACGGAGTTGGTAATGAGGCGACCAGACCCCAGCAGACTGAGGAGGGAAAAACGCAAGAACAAGCGAACTCCTCTTGCTAATCTCTCGTGGCCTTTCCTTACTGCACAGAAACGCAGTAAGGGTGCTTAAGTCCTTGGCCGTACCAAATGTTGCAATCTCCCTTGGCAACATCACCTGTCCCTAGGCTCTCCCCCAGGGGAGAGTCCGGCCGCAGCCAGGTGCGGGGCCGCGCGCCCCGAACCGCCACCTGACGGGCGGAGCTGCCCGACCCCACCCCTGCCTGGCCGTGACCCCGCCCCCGCCTGGCCGTCACCCCGCCCCTGCTGAAGGGTTTCCGGGCTGTGTGGCTATTTCAAGGCGCGCGCCCCTGGATAGCCTCATTCTGGGCTCGCGCGCTCTCGGTTCCCGGTGCTCCCAACCTCTCCTTGGAGCCCCCGCCAGCATGGACCTGAGGTCCCGCACGCCGCTTGCCGCCCTCCTGCTGCTTCTCTCTGTGGTCTGCACTGTGCGCTGCGACACACCTGCAAACTGCACCTATCCTGACCTCCTGGGGACCTGGGTCTTCCAAGTGGGCCCCAGCGGCTCCCAGCGCGACATCAACTGCTCAGTGATGGGTAAGCCGCCGGCAACCCCGGACCTGCTCGCTTTTGCGCGCCTGCCGGACGCCCCTTATCTCGCCTTCCGCCCCTGAGCCCTTCCTCCTGAACCAGCCACCCTTCCCCCCAGGCCAATGCTTGTGGGACATCTTGGAAGGACACAGAATGGGGGACTTTCGGGGGACCTTCTCTCCCACCAGGGCCGCGAAGTTAAAGTTGAGCTGCTGAGAATGTCTCCGTTCACACTTTGACACTTTAGTAGTTATCTCGGGACTTCAGTAACTTTTTAAAGATTAACCACCCCTTAATTTAATTTTTTTTTTTCGTTTAATTTGGAGGAGAGTTGGGAACCGCAGTGTTTTCATTTCCCAGTCCAGTGTGCGAGGCAGAATTTTGTTTATTTAAGTTGTTAAGTTGGTGAAGACGAGCTGGAAGACTCTGGAGAATATAGAAGTTTCTCCTTTGTTGTGGCAAAAAGCCTTTGTGCCCAGTAACGCGGCTACTCTGACGAAACAGAATCTAGTGAGGGGTTGGGGAGAAAAAACAGTCAGAAGAGGCACAAACTTGTGCAGAATGAGTGAAGCTCTCGGCTGTATTTCCTTGTCAGCGGAATTATCCTTAATTTCTTTGTTACTTAATAAAACCCAATTTAGCGAACTCCCTATCACCGTATACCTACCATCTTGTAATGCTGGGCATTCTAACATTTATTCTTTTAAAAATTGAGTTTGAATGTTGGTGCAGAAGTAGATTAGAATTTGCACGGTTCTGTCTCTTGCAATCCGTCAGGTCAGAGCATTAATCTGAAATATGGAAAAACTGTCCAAAGTGTCAAACTCAGCAGATGGACACAGCTGAACCCCTTTCAGGCAGCAGCCCTCTGCCTAGAAAACTATCTTTGGCCTTTATCCAGTAATTAAAGACGTCCATCCATCTGAGCCCCTTTCTTCCAAAGTTTAAATGTTTCATTTTTATGAGCACAAATTTGTTTTGTGGGGTAGAAACCTCCAGGTTGCTGAGTATTTTGGAAAGATTCAGATTCTGGGGTTCTTAACTCTAGAGCCATTGAGGAGAAAGGTACCTCGCTTCTGAATAGATTATTTCCTGTCTCCTACTGGGCTTAACATATTGTCCTTCTTGAGATCCCATAGCCAGTCTTCTTATCTCCATGTCACCATCTCTTTTATTCTTATCACTCTCATTTTTTGACGACCAGTTTGTCTTCTTCCTGTCTCTACCTGTAATTTTCCACACCCTCCACTTCCCCATTTTCATCAGTACTTGAATGCTATGGGAAGGCAGGAGCTGTTCTTTTGGGGCTCTGCCAGCCCCCTGAGTGCATGGCATGTCTGTCTTTGGGAACCCTCACTGTCCTGTCTTGCCTGAGACCCCTTTGGGATTATACAGAGGCAAAATGATGGAGACTGATTTCTTCACAAGGCAGACTGTGGGCCCACGTTAGGTAGCATGAAAGGAAAGCAACTCAGTTTCAATAGTATCATTGAAATTGGGGGGTTCTTGCCCCCATTGAAATTCAAATAATTTTTCTTTTTTCTTTAGGACCACAAGAAAAAAAAGTAGTGGTTCACCTTCGGAAGCTGGATACAGCACATGATGACCTTGGCAATTCCGGCCATTTCACCATCATTTACAACCAAGGCTTTGAGATCGTATTGAATGACTACAAGTGGTTTGCCTTTTTTAAGGTTAGTTTTGGCGGAAAACCCATTTATGTTTTTAGTAATTTGATATCTGAAGTCTATGCTGATTAGGAGAGCCTCAGAATTTTACTTGTAGATTAAGAAGGTAACCAGCATTGACACCACTCTTCCAAAGAGAAGTTAGATGGTATAATTTTGCTGCATTATTTATAATTATGATTTTAGTAGGTTTAAAAAACATACCTGGATCTATATTTGAATTTACATTTGGTAAGTATTAATACATTTTCAATTTATTTTCTTTATTATTACACCTTTATTTCTAAACGTTTCCATACTCTAGGAAAGAGAAGATTATATATTTTGGGTTCTTTTTTTAATGGTTATTATTCTAACCTTATAATTGCCTGCTGGCTCTGGAAGATCAGCTTAAATAACTCATTGAAGTAATGTACTAAACATATTAAAATAAATAATTTATTTGACTAAGAGAGAGAACATAGGAGTTACTCCTTGTGGTGATTAAAAGGTGGCCCAGTTGGTCCAACTTGTTTCCTTCCCTCACTAGCACAAATGGGTGTCCATTCTTACATTATAATACACTGCTTCTAATTGCAGATGCACTGTGGGTTAAAATAGTTGAGCACAGATTGCAATCCATCCCGTTTGTTCTTCTGCGCTTGGAGCTTATCCTGTTCCAAGTTTCAAATCGTTCAAGTAAATTGAACCCCAAAACATTAAACTAGCTGTTTTTCATTATACATACAGTGTAAAGATTTTTCCTTTCCATGGGAAATGGTTTACAGGCTTTACAACATGTGGTAATAGTTGGCCAATTTTAGGACTTTATGGGAATGTGAGGAATGAGTCTGTTAAAGATGATAAAAGGCAAAACACCAATAAAGGCCCAAACTTATAAATTTGTTATGATTTCTGGTTTATCTCCAAGATTCGGCATTCCATCCAAGCCAGCCTTATTCCTTGGATGAATAACTTCTACAGATTTTTTTTTAACAAGGACCTCTCTTTAAAATGAAAAGAGAAAAAGAGAAGTAAAAAACTGGGTGAGTTGTTCTGATATTCAGCTTGTGGATACCAGTCTGTCCCTTCCATGTTGGTTGATGGTGGCCACTAGTCCATTAGTTCAAGCCCGTGCTTAACCAGATGTTAACTTTTTTTTTTTTTTAATTCTGACAGGATAGAGATTATTGACAGGGAGAAAGATTGATAAGCATGACAAGCAAAAGAGGGCAAAGTAAAATGAGAGAAAACAGAACCTCTGGCAGTGGGGCTGTGGGGATACAAGTGGGAAGCCCCCCCAGCTGTTCACTTTTTAATATTCCCGCGCACTATATATTTTTATAAGTAAATACATAAAAATTATCGATTCTAAAAATTGTATTAAACTTGAAAATAATTCTTGGTTTGTGTATTGATGAACCTAGGCCTTGTCAAACCTCTTACAATTCCTTTCCCACAGCATTTCCAAGGTTAATTCCCTCAAATTATGAATCAATTGCCTTTGGAATTGATGCATAAAAGAGAGATAGTCAAGGCAGTTATTACCATGTACCCTGAACCTTGTGCATCATTTCCTATCCTTGTCATCATGATCTTTTTTTCTCTTCCTCTGTCTCTTGTTTGAAGCATGATACACACTGTTGATATTCATTAAATATTAAACATGAATGGACGAAGTGGGATTCACTTAGGAAATAGATTGAATAAATTACTAATTTCAGTAGGAGAGGGGGAGTAGTATATAAATAAGTAAATAATTTACACATTTGTCTTAGAAAACTTTTCATGCTTTAATTCTGCAGAATTGGAGACACTGATGGGGAAACGTCTAAAATCATCTTTTAATTACCAGAGACATAATAATCAGATACAGACAAGGACAGTTTTCTTCTTCTAATACATGTTCATCAGTTTGTTCTCAGCTTAAACAGCATCCAGAGCTGGTGGGGATAGAAAAAACCCTTGGCAACAGGGGGAAGGGTTGATGGCTGAATATACACAGTCCCTGGATTGCAATTGAGATAGTTTCTGTGGTTTTGTTCTTAAGTTGAATTTGCATGTGAGTTGAAAGAGGTACATTTACCTAATACCTTTATAGCCTCTGTTCATAAGTATGAGCTGTAAAGTCAGATGTTTGTATCTAGGAGATTGCCTATAATTGGAACACTTTTTCTTATTAGTCATATTAGGTGAATAGAAAGGCTTTTTTTTTTCTTTTTTTTTCTTGAGGCAGAGTTTTACTCTCTTGTTTTGGGTAGAGTGCAGTGGGGTCATCATAGCTCTGTGCCCCCTCAAATTCTGAACTCCAGTGATCCTCCTGTTTCAGCCTCCTAAGTAACTGTACCATGCCTGATTAAGCTTTTTTTTTGTTTATTTGTTTTGTTTTGTTTTTTGTGCTTTTTAAACACAAGGTCTTTTACTCTTGCCCAGTCTGGTCTCTTAACTTAGGCCAGTCTTCCCACCTGGGCCTAAGACACTTGTTTTTATTTTATTTTATTTTTAAATTTTAATTAAAAAATGTTTTCCTAGGTTCATAATTTATTGTACAAATTGAGTATCACATGATGAGATGATATGTGCTTCTCCAGGCGTGGGAATTTAATAGATGAGATACAGTTTAGAATCCATTTACATTGTTTTCACAGCTAGAGTTTTTTAGACCTTAAAGCATAAGATCACCGAAGCACTGCCTCTATACCTGGCCAGTATGCAGTTCATGCTACCTGTGAGAGTATAAGAGTTAAAATATTTTTTAAGACCAGTGAACTGAAATTGGTCATCTGTTTTTGGACCTGCCATGATTCCAGTCTTGCCAAACCCACAGATGTCAGAGCCAGTGTCTTTCAGCGGCAGCATCCACAGCCACCTTTTGCCTCAGCTGGAAGGAGATACTTGTTTTTAAAATTTAATGTAAATATTTCCAGAAAAACATATTTTGCAAAGTGTAAAATTCTATGTTATTTTAGTAAATGCATCTGCAAGAGTGATGGGAAGCAAAACTTTAAAAATGTAAGAAAAGTGGTAGGCTGGAGTTGACTTCAGATAATGAGAAAGTCAGCCACTTTTGGTGACATGCGTTAACACCCAAAGTTTGACAGTTTTACCACAAGCATCAGGGTATTTCCTACAGTATACTGGGGAAACCATTCTAGGAAGGGTTTTCTCAAGAAAAGTCCTATTTAAAGCATCTGAGAATATTTCCTACATGCTTCAAGTATCTTTTAAAACATAATTTTTTTAAAAAAATGAGAAATCCTCAAACTAAGTAACATTTGCCCTTCAATTTTAAGTGTCCTATGTAAACTGCAGCATAGTCTATTCAACCTATTGCCGTTGTAGAAATATCTGATAAGGTTTTGCCATGTACACCGTCCATCTCTATTCTATGCATTGTTATCCTTCACATCAATCAGATTTCTGGATCTCTCTGATCACTCATACTGGATCTAACACTTGCTTCCTTTGCTGCCTTCAGATATGCTTTCATCAGATTGTTCCTTATTATTGTTCTTGCTGCTAATGTTTGCTAAGTAGTTGGTAAATACATGCATGGTATTTGTGATATTACGATAAAAATGTGTTTTTGTCTGTGGTTCCTGGCTTCCAACTCTCATAGCTCTTGTTAGCAGTAAACAATAATTTCCCTCCTTTCACCTGCCCACAGCAGGACTCTAATCTGAATGTGGCTTATAATCCCCTCATTCCAGTGAAGGTCTTGCCCCATTCCCTGGAAGGAGGAATTGTGTGCACAGAGAAGCCAGGAAGACAGCTCTTCAATCATGCCTAGCTGATGCAGTCTTGATAAAGGGCCTGAGAACACGGGGAGCTGAACACAGGGGGGGGCCTTCAGAAAGGTGAACAGAATTCATCCATTGGGAGGATGAGACACCCCAACTCTACAGGGGTAGAACGTCCTGTGCTTGGGACCCTTCCAGACTTTACTCTGTATCTCTTCATCTGGCTATTTATTTTTGTCTTTTAAAATATCCTTTGTAATAAATTGATACACATAAGTGTTTCCCTGAGCTCTGTGAGCCCCTCAAGATCATGGGAACCCTAAGTCAGTGCTCTGGAGGTCTGGACTTGAGATTGGTATTTGAAGGGGTCATTGACACAGTCTTTGGGACTGAGCCCTCACCCTGTGGAGTCTAATGCTGTCCTCAGGTGGAAAGTGCTGGAACTGAATTGCAGGACACCCACCTGGTGTCTGTTCCAGAATTCCTTGCTTGCTTGCTGGTGGGAAGAAATCCCCAGATATCGTGTGCTGGGTTTCCACACCTTGGGATCCTTTCAGGCTCCTGCTGTACCTTCTGCTCCTGTAAGCACCCTATAGCTCAAGAGACAAACCACTTCCTCTTCGTTCTCTGCATTCCAGCTCAATCAGTGTTAATACCACTTCTATTGCTAGGAACTTGCTCTATTAAATTCTGCTTATTCAGGCCTTATCTGAAAGATAAGCATTTTTTTATCATTTATTAATTTCTACTTATTCAGGTCTCATCTGAACGATAAGTATTTTTCATGAGTTGAGGGTTTCCTAAGTCCTTTTTTTACTTGGTTTTAACTGCTTGAGAAATGGAGGGGAGAGTAGGGATAATTTAACTTTTTTTTTTTTTTTTTTTTTTTTTTGCTTTTGACTTATGCTTGGAAGGAAATAAACTTTGATACGGAAAGTTTTTGCTTAGTTTGAGTTGGCCAGGAACATTAGGAATATATTTTTAAAAGATATTTTTTCCCCACTCATTTTCCTCCAGGCATTTGTTATCTGAACACTTTATAGGAGTTATAGGCTAACATCCATTTAGGAACCACTAGGAAGGGTACCTAAGTATTTAGAGCACCTTATGTAAAACAATAAAGAGTAATTATGCCTGTGGCAAAATGGAAATTTTCTTAGAGACATTCAAAGTTAAATTTCTGTTAAAAAACTTAGCTGGCCAAAACAAAAGAGGGTACAATCTACATGCCCTGCCATGTGTCTAAGACTATCATATTTTAATGGCATTTTCCTTTTGGTTATACTTGGCACATGCCAGCAAATTTGTACCTCTTAAAAGTACCTGTAGCCAACCTCTGAAATAAATATATGCAGTACTATAAAAATGCCTAATTATGCCTGAGTTTATGTGATGGGTGGGTGAGTTTGTCTTCTTTACATGCCTTTGTGGTTTGCTCTGTGTGTGTGTGTGATGAACACATAAAGCTCCTCTGTGTAGCATCCTCCCCCACACTGCTCCCAGGAAGGAAGTCATGTGCAACACACAAAGCTCAAAAGAATGGCCTGTAGTCAAATAGGCTTTCTAACCTTTTACTGTTTCTCATTTCACTTTCTCTGAAGCAATAAAAGCAACTAGAAGAGGGAGCAGTGGAGAACGTAGTTACACTTGGATTCTATTTTGAAGTTAAGACACTCAAGGGCTGAGAAAATACATGAAGGGAAATAGACTTGTTATGGCTGAAAATTCTATTTGGCAATAGTCAATCAAATCTTGTTGATTTCTAATTGAGCTCTTGTTTGGGGCCCTCCTATCTTAATGGAACTCTAAGTTAAACAGCACTACCATAGGGACTTCTAAAGCAAGTTGCTACTTAGAATAAGAGCAGTATGCTGAGAAATCTATACTGGAGGGTTTAATTGCACGTTTTGTATGATAGTGATTTATAAATTTCAAGCTTATCACAACCGCCAGAAATGTCAATTGTATTTCTACAGTAAAGGATCTGAGAATATTGTGCCTTTATTCCACTATGCCTTCTGGGTTCATTTTTAACACATAACAACTTTAGAAAACTTGTTAGATGAGTATACTTTTTTCTTTCTTTCCTTTTTTTTTTTTTTTTTTTAAGAGACAGAGTCTCATTTTATCACCCTCAGTAGAGTACTGTGGTGTCATAGCTCACAGCAACCTCCAACTCTTGGGCTTAGGCGATTCTCTTGCCTCAGTCAGCCTCCTGAGTAGCTGGGACTACAGGCATCCACCACAACGCCTGGCTATTTTTTTGTTGCAGTTTGGCTGGGGCCAGGTTCAAACCCACCACCCTCGGTACATGGGGCTGGGGCCCTACCCACGGAGCCACAGGTACCACCCAACATGAGTATACTTTTAAAAGTACAGGTCCGATACATCAAGCTCAAGTTTTGTCCTTTTTAAAAAAACAAGTTGGGGTTAACTGGGCATTGTGGCGGGCACCTGTAGTCCCAGCTACTTGGAAGGCTAAGGTAGGAGAATTGCTTAAGTCCAAAAGTCTGAGGTTGCTGTGAGCTGTGATTCCACAGCACTCTCAGGTGACAGCTTGAGACTCTGTCTCAAGAAAAATGAAACAACTTGGGGAATACTGTAAGATTATTTTAATTGAGGAACCGTATCAGAAGTTTAGTGCTTACTACATGCCTATTTTATCTTTCATGATATGCTTAATAACAACATAATGACTCAGTTTACCATTGTAAACTCTTTGTAGGATGTCACTGATTTTATCAGTCAGTTGTTCATGCAGCTGGGAACTGTGGGGATGTATGATTTGCCACATCTGAGGAACAAACTGGGTGAGCTTCGTTGAAATACTTCTAACTTCCTTATTAAAAGCAAGCTTCTTCCTCCCTGGTGGCTTATGCAAATTAATTTGTATTCATCAGAGAAAGGAATACTGGAGACATGGTTTTTTATGGCTACCTCGCTTGAGCTTGCTTATCTGCTATTTCTAAGTTGCCTGCACTGTTTTATGTGAGGGATTTTTTCCATGTTAGTATTATTTTCTGTTTGCACATGTCAATTTAGCTTTCCTCAGAATGATACTCGTGACCTAGGCAGACAGGAATCCCAAAAGGTAAAGACCTGGTTAAGGAAAAGGTTGGCCCAAGTTCATTTCACACTCTTCAAGTAGCTATACTGCTTCAGGTTGCTTATTTTCCCAGAAAGACTCCCTCAAGAGGGGACCATGTGAGGCCACAGCGTTTTATGTCCATCTTACAGTAGAGAAGGTGGCTCTTTGAGAGAAATTGGCACTGTCACTCCTCTCTCTGAGACATCACCCACCTGTCATAAACTGGCTTCCACTAAGAACATAGACTATTGACTGGGAGGAGGAGAATTTTTTTCACTCTTTACATTCCCCGTCACCTTTTCATAATAGATGTTTAGACCAATAGATTGCTCACACCATAAATTCACATGTCTGAAATTTTGATAGAAAAATAGGTGTTTAGAGAGTAAAGTTGATAGGACTTACCCTTCCTTGCATTTTAATGAGGCGCCCGTCCTTTCCCCCTTTTCTTCCCCCTTTATTTGGCTCTTACATGCTAGAAGTGAGATATGAAAAAGGGAACCAGGAACCAGTGTTGAAAGCACCAGAGGCTTGTTTTATATCAGCATTTCCCAAGCTTATAGTAGACCAGCAGTGGCCCACAGGTTCACATATGGCAGCTGGGAACTACAACAGCAGTGGAGTCATTTTATCTCTAGAGATTGTTCCAGACAGCCACTGATAAGAGAATCAGAGAGAACATAAGAGCCAGAATAAGAAGAAACTGCTTCTTTCTGGTAGTTGAATGAGTGTCAGTTGTGTTAAACAGTTTTACTTCAGAATTTCTCAGGATCATTACTATATTGTATGGTAGCTTAGAAGGAAGATATAATAAGAAACTTTTCCAAAATAAGTTCACCACTTTTTTCTCCCCACAAAAAATAAAGTGCTCTCAGAATGCAGTCTGTGAAATTCTGTCTTTAACCTTTTCTCTCTTCCTCCAGGTTAGGGAGGCACGCATGCCCCCAAGTAGAAAAGATAAACCCTAATATTTGTTCTATAAAAGGCATGAATAGCCTAGGACCTGGGGTCCTAGACACGGATCCAGGTATCAGTAAATCTCCATTTAGATTTTGTAAGGTATGTGTATGAATGCATCTAAGTTGCTCAAATGTAGCTTGTAGACTGCTTCTTAATTATATTTCAAAACTGAATTAGGTTTATCCAGTGCGGTTACTCTCCGAAGCTTGTGCTTTATAAGCATGTTGGTTGCATGTGCAGTACGTATTGGCTTAAGCAGTCAGCTTGAGAATGGCATCTTTTGTGAATGTCTTAACTCGCATTAAAAATATGCCAGATCTTAAATATTAATCGCGGTATTTTTTACTTAAAGTGATATTGTTAAGTATTATTAAGAGACAGTATGATGCTTTGGGGCTTATAATGCTAGTTTTTATTGCCTTGTGGTTATTAAATAGGGGCTTTTTTTAAAACCACAGCCAAGAAAAAACTTTGAGGCTAAGAGACAGCATCATCCAACAGTGGACCTACCTCTAGCAGCTAGCAGAGGCCTCTAGCAGCTCCTGTGCCTCCTGGAGTCTTAAATTGCATGTAAAATGCAAAGGAGTCCTGGTGACCTACCTCTAAGGCAGCTGCCCTCCCAAAGGAACATTTCCTTGGAAAGCAATGACCACCAGTATGGAATGTGAACAGCCAGAGTCTACACAGGAAAAGGACAAACAGTCTGGAAGAGACGAAGTCCAGGTGGCTTTTTAATAAAAAGGAACAATATACAACATGTTGAGATTTTTTCTTCTTGAAACCTCTTCTGTTGAAGAAATGACTCTTCTAAACTGATAGGATTTGAATTTTGCGTTTTGTTATATTCACAGTATAGATTTTGTTCACAGCTCAGCTATCTCTGAGTATCTTCTCTTTCTCTAATACCTTGAGGAACTCCAGAACTTATTGTAAGAAGGAAATAAGACCTTAGGATCTCTTGAGATGCATGGGTGTAAGTTATTGGAGGGAAGATGGTCCTATGGAGGATGTGTTTAAAGAAAGGGAAAAAAGGCCTGGATGTGGTGGCTCACGCCTATAATCCCAGCACTGTGGGAGGCCAAGGCCAGTAGATTGCCTGAGCTTAAGGGTTTGAGACCAGCCTGAGCCAGAGTGAGACCCCCGCATCTCTAAAAATAGCCAGGCTCTGTGGTGGGCACCTGTAGTCCCAGCTACTTGAAAGGCTGAGGCAAGATAATTGCTAAAGCCCAAGAGTTTGAGGTTGTTGTGAGCTGTGACACCATGGTACTCTATCAAGGGCTACAAAGTAAAACTCTTGTCTCAAAAGAAAAAAAAAAAGTGGGGGTGGGGGGACAGGCTTTTTCAGAAAAACCAGACTGCTACAGAGTTGTCCTTCTTCAGACTGTGGACCTACAGTGCCTGTGGCCAGAAAGGTGGTATAGTTTGTATATTTCTTTTGTTGTCCTTTTTTGATGAGGTGCCAGTCTTGTGCTAAGTTGACATACTATAAGTTAGAAAAATCCTCTAAAATAGATATTACTAATCTCATTTTATAGCTAGAGAAAATTAGTCTCTTACAATGCTTAAGCTCATATATAGCTTTGAACTATAAATGCTAAACCTAGTCTTTGATGCCTGAAGACTTCCCTGGAGTCCAAAGAGCGAAAGAAAAGCCATTTCATAAAGAAGAAAATGGTAGTTAGAGTCAATTTGGGTAGATTTCCTGGTTGATTCCAGTCCGTGGGCGTCATGAGTATCAGTTTAATGGACTCTATGTACTGCGTTGGCTCTTGTTGAAGTCTTATAAGAAGAATTGCCTTGAGGCTTAGGTTTCCTTACCAGTTGGGCTGCTTTCTTGCCTGAAGGAGGATTCTTTCATTCAAGATAAAAACTTACCTTCTCCTTCCCTTGGTAGTCTTGAAAATTGGAAACTGAGCTTTGTAAACTTCAAATTATTCTTTCCAAATTTACTTCCCTTAATTACACTGTTGCTCACAGCGATTCCTTTTAATTTTTTGCTGCAAAATAATGGGCTGTTTTCCTTCTCACTTGGTTTAAAGTTGATTTCTATCCACATTGGTAAACCTGAAATGTGGAGTGACACCTAATTCATATTATCTGGGAAGATTTTTCTCCTGCATCTGTGCTTGAATAGAAGAATCTTTCTCTAGATAGTAGTTTGATATCATCACTTTATGGATTCAGATGATTTTTTACACCGTCTGAGAGGTTCTGTTCCAGTAAGAAATACGTCTTAAAAATGAAGTAACAGTAAGAAGACTGCTCTTGCCTGGATACTATTTTTCCAACCCGCCTCTGGAACTGATAAATGCTTCATCACTCGGGACATTGTGGCCACCTCGCTGTGAGCCCTCCCTGTCTGTCTTCATCAATGGGAAAACTGTCTTTACCTTGGTTCCTGTTGCACTTTGTAGGTGTCTCTGGTTTCATACTATGTTATAATGGTGTGATTTGATAGCTCATTTTCATCTTCTTCCAGACTGAAAATCTGAAATTTTCTCTGTATATTTTCATTACCTAATGCACTTAGAACTTTGTAGGTGCTTAGAAAATGAACCACACGTCTTGTCTTCTTGAAGGTTTTTCCCCAGTAATGCTAGCTTACAAGGTTAGTTACAGGATTTTTGAAACATAAACCAGGTTTTGGGTGTGCCTTGAAATTTTTAAAGATCATTCATCAAATTCCTTGTGAAAGAAGTTTAAGGCACAGTCTAAGTGTTTTTTTTTGTTTGTTTGTTTTTTTCTTTGAGACAGAGCCTCAGGCTATCACTCTGGGTAGAGTGCTATAGTATCACAGCTCACAGCAACCTCCAACTCCTGGACTTACGCTATTCTCTTGCCTCAGCCTCCCAAGTAGCTGGACTACAGGCCCCACCACAACGCTGGCTATTTTTTGGTTGTAGTTGTCATTGTTGGTTGGCAGGCCCAGGCTGGATTCGAACCTGCCAGCTTTGGTGTATGTGTCTGGTGCCTTAGCCGTTTGAGCTACAGGCACCAAGCCAGTGAATGTGGTCTTATTTTTACTCTTTTTTTTTGATCAACATAATTTAAGTGCTCTGTGGAAGTTTAACTATAAGTTCAAGTGTGCCATGAGATAAAAAAGGTTGAAAAACACTGCTCTAGGGTCTTAAAAGGGTTGCATATTTTCAAGCTGGTTTTGAGGATGTAAATACAGCCAAAGCAAACAACGTTAAAAAAATGTATTTAATGTGGAGTTAAAAAAATTATTTAAAAAGTTTGTTTCTCTGAGCAAGTTTGTATTAATGTGTTTTGATTATGGAAGAGAAGATTTATGGGGCACAGAATTGCAGACGTATGTGTTAGACGGTGCTGCAGAATAATAAATAGTGCTTCGCATTCGGTCATAATTGCCTGTTAGTTTTCTTTCTTGTTTTTAAACTCCATTAGAGCAGGAGTATTATAATACTATAATTATATAATATTATATAATTATATTACATTAACCATTTTATTCCCTATGTCTAGTATAATATGTGACAAATAATAGGCTTCTAATAAATATTTCTGAAAGAAAGAAAATTGAATAATATATCATTGTGGTGGTGTTTTATTGATGTGCTTTGGAACTGTTGTTGCCTTTGTGTCCTTCATCCTTAGAGGCTGTGGTGGACCCTGAAACTATATTTGCTGAACGACTTAATGGAAAAGAGATTAGACATTTAAATTTTCTTCTGTTTGTTTATTTATGTTTTAATCTAGTGTGAACCTATAGAGACCAAGGTAGGGCTCAAAGTTAAAAATAATAAAATTCTACCTTTTAGACCTACTAAAAATGAAATTAGCTGTCAAGTGTTGTGACTGCAATGGTTCCCCAAAGCCTGGAGAACCAAGACTTTGAAGTGGTCTGGCATGATGCAGGGTGTGCCCCACCTCTGTTAAATGTAATGAGGAGCACAGCCAGGGAGTGGATTGGAGCAGCAGTCCCCAGCCTTTTTGGTATCAGAGACTGGTTTCCTAGAAGATAGTTTTTCCATGGGCCGGGGTGTAGGGTAGGTCAGGGGGAGGGATAGTTTGGGGATGATTCAAGCACATTACTTTTATTGCATACTTTGTTTCTATTGTTACTTTTTTGTGTAATGAAATATGTGACTCACCATAATGCAGAATCAGTGGGAGGCCACCTCAGCTCCCCCTCAGATCAGCAGGCAGGAGATTCTCATAAGGAGTGCACAGCCTTGATCTCCCACATGCACAGTGTATGGTGAGGTCGTCTCTCCTGTGAGAATCTAATGCACTGCTGATGTGACAGGAGGCTGAGCTCAGGTGGTGATGCTCGCGATGAGCTGCTGTTAATACACATGCGGCTTCGCTCCCTCTCCTGAAGGTTGGGGACCGCAGGGTTAGATGAACATGAGATTTCTTCCAATTTCACAATTCAGAGTTTATGAGTGAGTCATGAGCCAGGGACTTTGACTACTTTGCTGAGTGGCAATTTGCTATTTATTTAGCTAATTCTGGAATGAACTGGGTATCTTTTCAGCACTAGGAATAATCCAATTTATGACCCTTTTTTTCCACATGTAAATCTAACTACTGATTCTGATAGTAAAATGCTGTAAGTTATTTGGTTGCAACTACTTTTGAAATTAATTAAAATTCATCTTTTAAAATAAATGGTTCAGTATAGTTAGTAGGCACAAAAGTAGAGCTAATCCTTGGAAGTGATAAAGGGAAGTTGGTTTCTTTCAGAGGAAAAATGTACTCTTGGGTGAGTTTGGCAAAATAACCAATTCAGAAAAAGTTGCCTGGTTCTATTTGGTTGTCATCTAATGGCTGGAACTCCCACTGTGGACAAGAGAGCAAATGGAAGTACGTAGATATCTACAGTAAACAAAAGGCAAAATGGAATAAACATTTTTTTTGTTTGTTTGTTTACTTTCTGAGTCAGAGTCTCACTCTGTTGCTCCAGGGTAGTGTGTCAGGCACAGCAACTTCAGATTCTTGGGTTCAAGCATCTTCCTGTTTCAGCCTTCAAATAGCTGAGACTACAACCTGTCCAATTTTTGTATTTTTAGTAGAGACAGGGTCTTCTTGCTCAGACTGGTCTTGTACTTCTGAGCTCAAGGGATCCTCTCGCCTTAGCCTCCCAGAGTGCCAGGTTTACAGGCATGAGCCAACTCTCCTGGCCAGCATTCTTTGTTTCTTAACATTGAATATCTCCAATTCATCTTGCATAGATTTATTATTAAATCAGTCACCTCTGTGCACAGTACTCTAGAAGGGCAAACCATCTTTTTTTTTTTGTTTGAGACAGACCCTCAAGCTGTCCCCCTGGGTAGAGTGCTGTGGCATCACAGCTCACAGCAACCTCCCAGCTCCTGGGCTCAAACAAGTCTCCTGCTTCAGCCTCCCAAGTAGCTGGGACCCCAGGCGCCCGCCACAACACCCAGCTATTTTTTGGTTGCAGCCATCATTGTTGTTTGGCGGGCCTGGGCTGGATTCAAACCCACCACCTTAGGTGTATGTGGTGGCACCTTAGCCACTTGAGCCACAGGCGCCAAGCCGGGGCAAATCATCTTGATGCTTTAGACTGAGATGTCTAAATTTCTTAATGTATTCCAAGATGCATACATATACATTTTCAAAAATTATATACATCTATCACTATCTTTATTATAAAACATGGAATATTACATAATTAGGTAAACACTATTTGATTTTTTTGTTATTGTTCCTACCAAAATATTTCATGACATCACTTGAAAACAAGGTAAAATATGCTTTATTATTTTGATTTTGTTGCCAAAAGCAATGTGACAATGTCTGTTACTGATAGGCAATTTTTGTGACTATGAATCTTCAACATTTGGAAACAAAGTTTTCTGATGTGTTTTAAAAACTTGAAGAATTTTAGTGGGTTTTGACACTTTTTTGTTACAAGTATGAAAGTATCATAGCTTTAGGAGAGTTAGAAGAATTACTGATTGGTATTACAGATGATAATTTAGTAGATACATTTGCACTAAAACTTTTGTTTATTGATGAATAGGATTAAAAAGCAAATACCACGTTTCAAACATCTGTTTTCAAAAACTTTGTTTTAACATCTGACAAAACTACACTAAGAAGATGTAAGCTTTGCCATTTCCTTATGTTTGCATCATTAGCATTTGCAAATCTTCATTTCTTTGCAAATATATTTTAAGCTACTTGTTCATTTTGTGAGGGTTAACCTGATTAAGTCAGATAAGAAGCTTATGTTAGTTTAAGCAGGCACATGGAAAAGGAAATAGGCTGTGTGTTAACCATCTTGTCAGTACTTACAAGCATGTCTGATATTGGAACGGAGTGGGAGCATCAGGGTTGCTTTGTATATTAGATAATAGAAGTTGGTTTTCAATTTTTTTATGACTAGAAGTTACAATGCTTTCTTCCCAATATTCCAATGGATCATTTTCATTTCATTTTCGAACCATAGGACCCAGTGTCAAATGCTACGTTGACAGTGTGGGATATAGGGGTCCTCAAACTTTTTAAACAGGGGGCCAGTTCACTGTCCCTCAGACCCTTGGAGGGCCGGACTGCAGGCCCCAGGACAAGTCGGCTGCTAAGCAGGACAGGCGGTGGTGGCAAAAACACCCAGTGGGCCGCATAAATGTCCTAGGTGGGCTGCATGTGGCCCGCGGGCCGTAGTTTGAGGATGCCTGGAATAGAAGTTCCATGAAGGCATGGATGAAGTCTTAAACGGCTTTCTATCCCCTATGGTAGCAGGTAGTAGTATTTATATTGTCACTTGTTTAGAGTTTTGTAACATTTTAAACTTTTCCAACTGCGGTATTATTATTTTTCACAGTAAACCAGTAAAGTATCAGTTTCTGGTATCGTTCCTGTCATGAGAGGAAGAAACTGAGGCTACCTGGTCGTGACCTGCTAATGATTCCATAGGTGTTAAGTGGCAGAACTGGGATCTAAAGGGAAAGATCTTTTTACTAAACTGCATCTGTTTCCTCGTCAGTGTGTAACATGAAGCGAGTTTTCAGATGTTTGTGAAGTATGTTACTAAGTCAGGAAAAGAGTGGAATGAAGTTTAAGTGACTTTTTTCCCCCTCCTTCCTCTTTAGTGTCAAAATGCAGTCAAGTAAGAGATCCAGGATAAATGACTTAAATTCCAGGTCATCCCTGTGACCAAGCAGCTCTAATTGAAAATTTCTCTAATTAGTGAGAAATTGAAAAAGGGGGATTTTGAGAATGTTTGGCAACTTGATGGTAATTTTGAAGAAGCAAATGGATAATTGTGGAATCATAGTAGTTTTCTAAACTTAAGTGTTAGGGTTTGGAGGTTCTTCAAATTTTGTGAGATTAGCTATTTGTTCCAGTAGAAATTGGCATAAATGAATGGAAACTTAAATTACCCCATCTGTGCAAGGCAGTCTTCTGAGACTGACATTTATATAAATGAAAACCCTTGGGGAAAACAAAATTGGCTATATTTCAAGCTGGGTAGTGTGGTTAAAACTTCAACTTCATAATTGTTGATAATCTCCAAAATCACCTAAGAGGTATTTCACAGTGGCAGGAAAAATGACAAACGTCCCGAGGGCACTGAAATCAAGAGAATACAGAGGGGCAGTGAGTGGTCCCGTCACAGCTGCGCGATTGCCCTCCAGTGATCAGCCCCTGTTTCTGCTGAGCTGTAGTTGCCGTGTGCAGTGCTGTTGCAGTCCTGTCCTGTCCTGTCTTCTATAGTAATTTCCAAATATTTCATAATTAAACAACACATTTCCAAGGTTCTAAAAAAGACCAAATTATTTTTGATCATGAAAACTATAAAATAACAAATAAAGTTTTATTTATTTTTTTGAGACAGAATCTCACTCTGTTGCTCTGCATAGAGTGCTGGCATCATAGCTCACAGCAGGGGTCCTCAAACTTTTTAAACAGGGGGCTAGTTCACTGTCCCTCAGACCGTTGGAGGCCTGGACTGGGGGCCCTGGGACAAGTCAGCTGCTAGGCAGGACAGGCAGTGGCAGCAAAAACACCCGGTGGACCAGATAAATGTCCTAGGAAGGCTACATATGGCCCGCCCATAGTTTGAGGACATCTGGCTCACAGGAACCTCAACACTTGGGCTCAAGCAATACGCTTGCTGCAGCCTACCAGGTAGCTGGGACTATGGGTGCCCACTATAACATCCAGCTGGGTATTCTGTTTCCTAGAGTGCTAGGACTACAGGTGTGAGCCACTGAGCCTAGCTAATAAAATTTTAAAGAGAAATTAATTTAATTAATGTAATATATTAGAAATGGTACATATACAGGGTCTAAGTTAAAACAATAAGAACAAAGTTGTGGTGTTGTAAGTATGTAAGGAAAGAATGTGTCTGACGTAAGAATTATCTGTCTTGATGACTGAAGTAAGCAAACCACATGTTAAGGATGTGCAATTAGAAGGCAGAAGAGACCTTTTGGAACTTCTAGGCCAATCTGAATTTACACATAGGGCAGCAAGTAGGGAGAGGAAAGGAAAACTGGTACTCGGGAGGTAACAGTATGAGTTAGAATTAGGGTCTCTGTGGTAAACAGGCATCCCCACACCTCTACACATTACAAACTTACCCTTTCTCAGTTTCTTGTGTTATTGTAGAAATAGGAGTTAGTATTTGTTCCTTCCCTCTTGTTCACTTACTCATTCAATAATTAGTTACTTCCTAGTGCCAGTTTTCTAGGTAGTTAGTGAACAAAAACTCCAATATTCACAGTGCATATGTTTTTGTGGAAAGAACAACCCAATCAGCTGTTGTGGAAATTAAATGAGTTAGTATACATAAAACACAACCCGTGAGAAGAAATGTATTTTTTTTTTTGAGATAGTCTCACTTTTTTGCCCCTGGTAGAGTACTGTGGCATCATAGCTCACAGCAATGTTCTTGCCCCAGCCTCCCAAGTAGCCAGGACTACAGGTGCCCGCCACAATGCCCAGCTATTTCTTAGAGATTGGGTCTCACTCTTTCTCAGGCTGGTCTGGAACTTCTCAGCTCGAAGGATACATCTGCCTTCCTCCCAGAGTGTTATGATTACAGTGAACTACCCACCCAGCCTGATCCTTTTTTTTTTGGTAGAGGATGATGTGGTTCAAGCAATGACCTTTGTCACCTGTGAACTTAGGTTTGAATCTTGTCTTCTCCATTTAACTTTGCCAAGCTGCTTTTACTTTATTAGAAGAATAATGACAGGTGGAAAACAATACAGGTGGAAGTCCTTTGGGCTGTAAGCCCTTCTTGTGTAGTTTCTGGATACCTCCCCTCGGTATTTGTAGTCATTGTTCACCGCTCCAGCTCTCTATGGGAAGACAACTTGTATGGAGAAATGCTGTGTGGTACTGGGAAGAATGCTTGGTCTGGGAGCCCTTGGTTATAAATTCTGTTCAGCTATCTACTTAGTCTCTTTTTTTTTGGTCCGGAGACTATGTTATTTCTGTGTACTCTTGAACCTTGAGGATTGTGAGTAATCTGTATAATATTTATAAAGTATGAAGTTTCTGCTATTGTGGAACAAAAGTGCCATAGATGGTATATAAGTGAATGAGTGTCCTGTGTTCTAGTAAACCATATTTATAGGGTGGTGCCTATAGCTCAGTGAGTAGGGCGCCGGTCCCATACACCGAGAGTGACATGTTTAAACCCGGCCCCAGCCAAACTGCAACAACAACAAAAATAGCCGGGCATAGTGCTGGAAGCCTGTAGTTCCAGCTACTCAGGAGGCTGAGGCAAGAGAACTGCCTAAGCCCAGGAGTTGGAGGTTGCTGTGAGCTGTGTGACGCCACGGCACTCTACGGAGGGCAATAAAGTAAGACTATAAAAAACAAACAAACAAACAAAACCTCCTATTTACAGAAGCAGGCAGCTTTCTCCAGCTTAGTTTGCTCACCCCTTTCTTATAGATCACATGTTTATCAGGCAAAATGTTAACATAATAGTTTTTAATGTAATTTACTTAAAACTTTGGATATTTGAATTTTTTAGGGCATTCTTTTGTTTTTAACATTTCTGCTATCCTGCAACAAGTGTCTTCCTGTGTATAGTACTGCGTGGGGGTACAGTTTCTGTAAGGTAGCTCTTACAACACTGTCAAACTGCTTTTTAAGCCAGCAAGGCAGGAGGGAGGCCTTGCTCCACCCAGCCTGTCTCCCTAGCGTGCAATAGAAGAAAGCATGTAATTAAAAGCCCGTACCAAAGAAAAACACAAAATATATCTCTAAGGGTATGGTTTGTATTCTGTGAAATTTGACTTATAAAAACAGAAGTTTTATATAGTTTAATATGATAAAAATAAATTTTACTAACACACATAACACACCCTCTAACATTGAGGCTGAGGAATGTTCTAGGCCTTTGTTTCAGTGTTCCTCATTCTGAGTTGGGGCTTTAGAAGGAACTTGAGCAGTGAGTCAGGTGGACAGATGGGCCGCAGAGTGTCAGGAACCAAGATACAATCAAGGTGTGCATGCATAGCCCTGAGGAACTTACCCTGTGCTGTGCAGCTTAGTCAGTGGTGAATCTCAGGGTTTGCGTCCAGCTCTCTGGGATTCTAAGGCCATATTTTTAACTCTACCCGAAATAATGATTGAACTCAGAGATAATCAAATGTTTAGCTTTAGGTGTGGTTTGGCCACACATTCCTCCAAACATGTCCTGTTTTTCTAAGTATAGTTTTTTGGAACATGGCCTAACTCATTCATTTATGTATTCCTTATGCACTTTTTAGGCTGAGCAGATATGACAGAGGCATTCTTGCCTGCAACCTAAAATATTTACTGTCTGGCCCTTAAAAAAGAAGTTTGCCAACCTCTGCAAACAGGGAAAGTCGGATTTGTTCTAGTATATCAAAAATCTGCAAACTACCACCCATGGGGCCAAAACCGACATTTAACTACTTTTTTTTTTTTTTTTTTGAGACAGAGTCTCACTTTGTCACCCTTGGTAGAATACCTTGGCGACATAGCTCACAGCAACCTCAAACTCTTAGGCTTAAGCGATTTTTCTTGCCTAAGCCTCCCCAGTAGCTGGGAGTACAGGTGCCCACCACAACACTGGGCTATTTAGAGATGAGGTCTCACTCTGGCGTAGGCTGGTCTCGAACCTACTTTTGCACTATCACAGCACAGTTGAATAGTTGCAAAAAACCTCAGTGGCCTGCAAAGCCTATATTATTTGCTGTCTGTTTATTATAGGAAATACCAACCCCTGTATTTGATCATGGAATCCCAAAATGTGTTTCTACTTCTGAAGGTGTTTCCCCCCCCTCCCCCCCCCGGTTTCCTTATTTTACAAATGAAAGATCTAAGGCCCAGTAAAATCTCACCCAAGGTTCTACAAATAGTCTGTTCCATTACATGAAGTCAGAGACTGGAATCAGCTGTGCCCAAGCTTGTCTCCATCCACACTCAGTATAGCATTTCCCTCCTGCCTCCCATGTGCTCCACTCTCATTCTGGATCACATACCTCTTCTCCAGGGGATGTTATGACACCTCTGGAGCCAAAGTGTCTCAGTTCAAATTCTGGCTCTGTCACTTTATGGTTATTTTCATTTCAATGTTATGATTAACATTGAAATAAGACAGTATTAGTGAAATAAAGGAGAAGAAAATTTAATAATCAGGTTACTTTTGCCTCCTCGTAATCAATATCCTAATAAATTGGGAGATGGACATAAAAAAACAAGGATCTTGTGTAGTTCTATAGAAAATGTTGATAGATTGTTCTTGTAGTTTCCTGATTTCCTCTCTGGGTGGAAAAATAGAGTCTGATAGACTGAAGACAGTTTTGTTTCTGCCACTTAACAGCTGTGTTGCCTGGGAAGAATTCCTGGGCCTCTGAACTGGGCCTCCACTCCTCATCAGTGAAATGAGGGGGTTATCTGCCTCCTTGTAGGCTTAGGAGGACTCAATGAAGTAGCTTCTGTAAATGTCTTGAATGTGGCAGAGGTTCTACTTTTTTCCCTTCCCTTTCATTCCTACGAGAGTTTTGTTACGTAGATTTGTTCAGTGGACAACAGTGCTATCCGTAGAAACGTTTTGTTTCTATTTCTTTTCTAGAAAAATTCTTAAAATGCAACCATTCAGGGACAAGTTTCTGTTCAAGGTGACAAATGGTGAAAAGGGAAAGCTGGAGAAGGGGCCTGAGAGTTGAGCACAGATTTCACTTGGCCTGCCCTTGCTTTATCTTTTGCAGTATAAAGAAGAGGGCAGGAAGGTGACCAGTTATTGCAACGAGACGATGCCTGGGTGGGTGCATGACGTGCTGGGCCGGAACTGGGCTTGCTTCACTGGAAGGAAGGTGGGAACTGCCTCTGAAAATGTGTATGTGAACACAGCACGTCTTAAGAATCCCCAGGAAAAGTGAGTTGTCACAAGTGAGATACACATTTAGTTTTTGTTTCATGGTATGTACGAATGTACACATACTCTTGGCATTGTACTTTGACCATGTGGAATTTATTTGGCTTAGAAACATAAGCCATGTTATGTAAAACTTTTCTAGAAAAATCGATTAACCAATGTAATTGAGAAAAGAAAGTATTTTTTCCCCCAAATGTTCTGAAAGTAATGGACCAGTGATAACTTTAAAAGAAATTCAGATAAAGGATCATAGAACTGCAAATTACTAATAAAGGAAAATCATGTTATTGGTTGCCATGTAATGACATGTTACATAATATCATAGATGCTCATGCTGATGTTGCAACAAATGTAAGTTGTACTCATTTGAACTAATTTTAAACAAAACAATAAATAACTGAAATCAAAGTTAATATTTGTGCAGTGTATTACACGTAGTTTGCTAGGAATGCTATAACAAAGCACCATAGACTGGTGGCTTAAACAACAACGAGTTATTTTCTTACAGTTTTGGAGGTTAGAAGTCCAATGTCAAGTTGTTGCCAGGTTTGGCTGCAGATGGCTGCTTTCCTGCTGTGTTCTTTTTTTTTTTTTTTTAGACAGAGCCTCAAGCTGTCCCCCTGGGTAGACAGCTCACAGCAACCTCCAACTCCTGGGCTCAAGCGAGTCTCCTGCCTCTGCCTCCCAAGTAGCTGGGACCACAGGCGCCTACCACAACGCTGGCTATTTTTTGGTTGCAGCCATCATTGTTGTTTGGCGGGTCCAGGCTGGGGATTCGAACCCGCCACCTTAGGTGTACGTGGCTGGCGCCTTAGCCGGTTGAGCTATAGGCGCCGAGCCCCTGCTGTGTTCTTACCTCATCTTTTCTGATGGTGTCCTAATCACCTCTTCATATAAGAACACTAGTCTGACTGGATCAGGGCTAACCCACATGACCTCATTTTATTTTAATTGCCTCTTTAAAACCCTGTCTCCAAATATAGTCACACACCAAAGTACAAGTGAATGGGGAGTGAGGAGACACAGTAACATGCAGTTAATGTTTTTTTGTTAGTTTTGTTAAATAACATCTATAAATAACTGAAATGTCAGACAAGACTAGAATTTTCAAACAAGACTGTATTGGTGCTGGAAGGACGACATGAACAAATATTACTACCTTATCCGTTGTGTTTTGAAAGCCACCAAAAGTATACATGAACAGGTCATCCCAGCCAGGCAGCACTGGCAGTGAATGCCTGTAGCAGAGAGGTAAAGGGGGATGATTTATAAGAGAATGAATTGTCTGCAGAAGTACTGAACAAGATCTAGACTAATTCATCCCTTTCATTTTGAGTTCACCTTTTAAATAGCTTCGTTTGGCTTGATTTTTGAACAGCACACTTCCTACTAAACTTTTCTCCCAACCTTTTAGGATATAGAGACTGTGTACCTTTGTACTCTATTTGGGATTTCAAACATTATCTCATTGTGAAGTAGCTCCTAATCGGAATGCTCTGAACTGATCTTGTCTCCCTGTAAAAGGAGTGTTTGGGACTAAATTACCTTTGCGGTGTCTTTCAGCTCTTAATAATCTATTACCCCTTAGTAAGATACATTATTTTTAATCTCCTTGGATCTTAAACAACAAAAATAAGTGTTTTCAGTCCCGTGATGGCATGGTGTCATTACGGTAATGCATGTATCGGCACGCCAGGTTCTGCTGGATGTTGTGATAAAGGAAGGATACCAGCTACTGCTTCACTCACACCTACAGCCAGGGACATTCACTCCCATTAAAGGAAAATACCTTTTAAATATTTTATTTACGAGTAATTTACCCTTGTGCCTAAGGAAATAGTGAAACAGTTGTAACTCGTTTTTGTTGTTATGTTAGAGTAGTCAGAAATATGATACCAGCAGTTTTATAATCTGTTTCATAAATGTTTCACAATTTGAAGTCAGTGGAAAAGACCCTTGATAAAAACATCAACATGGTTGCACATTTTGCTCATTATTTTCAGTGTTGCCAGGTTCTTTGACCATATTAAAATACACTCCCTACTGGGGCCAAGTGTGGTGCCTATAATCCTAGCACCCGGGGAGGTGGAGGCAGGAGCATCCCTTCAGGCTGGGCGTTCAGACCAGCCCGAGCAAGAGGAAGACCCCATCTCTACCAAAAATAGAAAAATTAGCCAGCTGAGGTGGTGCACACCTGTCATGCCAGCTACTTGGGAGGCTGAGGCAGAAGAATCACTTGAGCCCAGGAGTTTGAGGTTCCTGTGAGCTAGGTTGATGTCATAGCACTCTTCTACCAGGGTAACAGAGGGGGACTCTGTCTCAAAAAACAAAACAAAAGAAAAAAAAAGAAAAACTCTTCCACATGACAATTAGAAAGAAATGCTTATAAGATGCCTAAAATACACTGTGGACAGTAGCACAGTCACAGCTGGGAGATAGGAGGACAAAACTCGGTCAGGTATATCTTCTTTTGCATAATTAAGTGTTTATGGAAGTGAGTCACACTCAAACCACAGAGTCTTTTTTAATAGAAATAATAAGATGAGTTCTATAATGCCTGGCATCTGGCATATAGGTGTGATAAAGTTTGAATTCACTGAGAAATTACTCCCTCAGTATTTTTTGTTGTTGTTGTTGTTGGTAAATATGCTCTTTGTGTGTTAGATTTATTTGCGTCTGTATCCAAGCGTTTGGTATACAGTAAACCAGTGCTTCCAGATTTTAATGTTATTGTGAATCCCCCGGGGATCTTGTTAAAGTGCAGATTCAGATGGTTGGATTGGGTACTTACAAACTGCTTTCTAACAAGCTTCCAGGGGCTGCTTGATACTGGTTTAAGAAACAAATTTTGAGCAACAAGTGTAAACCAAACACCCACATGGAATAATTTTTTTGTATGATGTGGTTATAATACTTGCACACTACATATACATTGCATATAGTTTCTGTTGTTCTTTTTTGTCTTATTAAAAAGATCACAAAGATGTACTGTAAAAAATGTAAGGAGTGGGGACAAGGTGGTAATTTCATGCTGCCACTCAAAAATAACCACAGTTACCTTTTTTTTTTTTTTTTACTTTGAGACAGAGTCTTAAGTTGTCACCCTGGGTAGAGTGCTGTGGCATCACAGCTCACAGCAACCTCAAACTCTTGGGCTTAAGCAATTCTCTTGCCTCAGCCTCCCAAGTAGCTGGGACTAAGGGCGCCTACCACAACGCTGGCTATTTTTTGGTTGTAGTTGTCGTTGTTTGGCAGGCCCAGGCTGGATGCGAGTCCACCAGCTCTGGTGTATGTGGCTGGCTTCCTAACGGCTGAGCTATAGGTGCCGAGCCAGCATTTTTAAAAATGCATTTATAGTGTGGAAATATGTATTATTATAAATATTGATTTTAATTCTCTATAAACTTCTTTGACTTCCTTTTATATTTCATATAGTATAAACATTCTTCCTTAGCTCAATAATGTTTTCAGTATTTTACTGAATAAATTACATAGCAAATGAAATATTATTATTTATGTAATAAATCCATTATCTAAGAACACTTATTTAGTTTATTTACAATCTATTACTAATGCAAAAGTGTTGTATTAAATAACTTTATACATGTATCTTAGTTAACTTGAACTTTTTAGTGAAGACATTCCAAGATATTCCAGGCTATTGATTCCTATTGGCAGTTGCCTTTCTGAAAGATACCACTTTCCACTTAGGCATAGCCTGTATGAGTACACGTTTTATTTGGGTCTGTTCACATCAGTAAAGACTGTATCTGAAACTATCTCACTTTTGTTGCATGTATTCTGGTAGGCTCTACAAATACAACCACAACTTTGTGAAAGCCATCAATGCCATGCAGAAGTCTTGGACTGCAACTGTATACATGGAATATGAGACTCTCACCCTCAGAGAGATGATTAGGAGAAGTGGTGGCCACGGTCAGCGAGTCCCAAGGTAATCACGCGTATCTCTTTATCACTGATGAAAATGTTAATGTTGAGCATTGTCCTCTCTCCCAACCAGCCCTACCTAGCTTGCCCACTGTTATTGTTAATCTCAGTTTAAACTTATGTTCCTTTCTTAAAGCATTTCCCTCTCCTGTTCATGCATATTCTATTCCAAGTCTTATTTATGGGTTTTTCTTTCATCATGTCTGTTGTTTCGGTTACTCCTTTCCCGTGTTCTGCACTCTGGCTTGGGGTTCAGTCCTGTCTCTTTGGTCTCTCTGCCTCATGTCCTTATTCTTCGCTGTTCTATGAAATACTGCCAGTTTCATCTTCCTGTACCCAGCTGTAACTATGTTAGTGCCCACTGTGTAAGGATTAAATTTAGCTTGCTTCCCAAAGCCATCTAAATATGACCATAACTGTATTTACTATCTGGATCTGCTTTCAAGCAATATGTCACAATTAGTGAAAACTTGGATTTTGCCCCCATTCATGCTGCTCTCTTTACCTCAGATAACTCTCAATTTGCTTATAATAACTGTTGCATTTGCCACCTATAAAAAAATCTCAAATTCTCCGATTTGCTGTAGGGTCTAGCAAAGGGGGAAAAAAGTCATTTATTAATATATCTCTACTACCCTTACCCAGAGCAGGCATTTTCCATCTTTATCTTACATCCCCTATGATGTAGTTCTTACTTCAAGAAATTATGTCATAGTACTTTGAATTTATTTAGTTAGGGATTTTGGTAGATATTTTTATTTCCCCCAAATTATAGCTGGACCTAGCAAAGGATATATAGTTCTTTAACATTTGTTCAATGGCCAAAGATATTCCCAGTGCCATAGCTTGCTTTAAGATCATACGACTCAAGGGTAGGGAACTAGAAAGCCGTAGTGAGCTAACGGAAGTTGATAAATTGTATAAGTAGGTTATTTTCCCTTAATACATTGAAATAGTCTCCAATTCAATATCCTAATACCTATAGCGTCCTGGGTTTGAATTTTTTTTTTTTTTAGAGACAGAGTCTCACTTCAGGGCCCTCAGTAGAGTGCCATGGCGTCACACAGCTCACAGCAACCCCCAACTCCTGGGCTTAGGTGATTCTCTTGCCTCAGCCTCCCAAGTAGCTGGGACTACAGGCGCCTGCCACAACGCCCGGCTGTTTTTGGTTGCAGTTTGGCCGGGGCCGGGTTTGAACCTGTCACCCTCGGTATATGGGGCCGGCACCGTACCCACTGAACCACAGATGCCGCCCCTGAATTTTTATTAATATTTGAACAAGCCACCAGTAGATTAAATACCCAGTTACCTTTAATGCATTACTTCTTCATCTGCAGACTGATAGTGGAGTTGGGGCTTTTTTTGACTGTGAAAATGTATGGAGTTTTTTTTCTGTCCAACCAAAAGCATCTTCCCATAATTCTCCTTCTTTTCTCAAAAGAATCTTCAATACTATTTCTCAACATGTATTCTAAAGAATTTCTAGTCCATGAGATGCACTAGTTTATCAAAATCAGGAAGGAAGTGTATTGTGTACCCTCTCAGACTCACTAAAGTGGGGATCTACAGCGTCTGTATCACACAGGAAGTTGAGACTTATTCAACAAAAACGTTGTTAGTACTTGATCCCAGGCAGACTGGCTCCTGCCTGAAAGAGGTGAGCGTCAGACACAGCGGCTTTGCCACATGTCACCTCATGTGTCCTGTTTCTGAGGAATTCTTTTTATGATCTCTCGTCTATAGCCAACCACTTTTACTTTCAGAAGCAGCTAGATTTATGAAGGGCAGCTTCTAGGATGAAAACTCTATCTATATTAAAGATAAGGAGATAGATTTTAGTGAAGTAGGAAAAATACTAAAGAGATACTATAGTCTGGTTACCTGATTTTCAATAGTATTTTTGTATTTAATTTAGTTCATTTATAAGAATCCAGTCACCTAATAGAAACTCAAAAGAATCTTAACCTGAGCTACGCAGTGAGTCTGAGAAACTGCTGAAATTATAGACAAAATTTATTGTTTATGGGAGTCTCTTTAAATCCAGAGCTTTCACCAGATTCCTAAAGAATGGAGGCCTAAAAGATTAAGAGCCTGTACTGTAAATCTTACCTTTTCATCATCCAAATTCCTCTTTCTCTCTCTCTCTTCATTTCCACACTAATAAGCCTCAATTCTCATGTTCTCATTTTTTGTATATGTGTATTGGTGGGTATATCCTCTGCCTTGCTGGATGGCAGGAAGAAGAAATTTAACACTTAAATGCCTGTTTTGTGTCAAGTAATCTCTTAAATGTATCGGCATCTCATTTAATCCTCTGAGTGACTTGGAGGAGCTTGACGCTAGTTACCACCTTAATAGCTGCCATTGTTAAGCACTTATCAGAGACAGACACTGTGTTCTGAGCACTTGTTAACCATTATTGCACTGAATTTTCATAACAACCCTTGAGGCAGGTATGATTATACTCATTTTAACAGAAGTAAACTGTGGTTTGGCAATGTTACATTCTCTGCCAAATGCCCCCCAGACAGTAAGTGGTGAAGCCGCTGTGACAGCTTGGTATGATGCTGAGATACGCCCTGAAATTATATTATACTGCCAAAGTTAAAGTTCTCTTTTATCCTTTTTATTCCTTAGTATATTATTAGGTATAGACAAGACAATTAGTTCATAGGTATATGTTGGTTAACCTTTTTAGCCTCTGTGGTATCTATGTGGCTCATAACTCCCATCATGCTTGTTGTGCTCTTTTATTATAAGGTTGGGACATTTTAGGCCTTAGAAGCAGGTGGAGAAAACAGAATGTCTTTCTCTGACCCTCTCCTGCCCCCGCTTCATCTGCCCAAGGCAGGACTCTAGTCTTCCTTTTCCTTTTCTATATTGTGGGTCATAAGATGCCCATTTCAGAAGGGACGCTGCACGGGGGCCAAGAAGAATCTGAACAGACGGGCTTGCTGAGTTTTCCCACTCAGTTTATGACCTTTAGGTCATGCCCTTTTTGTCCAGTCCCATTTCTACATCCTTCTCAATCATTCCTATACATTGATGTCTCCGTAAAGAGGACCGGGCTTGGTGAGCTTCTAGATGGCGGAACACATGGAGTATCCTAGAGGATGGTGACCCGGGGAGGGCAGGAAAGCCCTGCATCCCTTTCTTGTATCACTCTATACATTTCCTTATCTGTGCCCTTCACAGTATTCTTCATAATAAACTGCTAAATGTAAGGGTTTCCCTGAGTTCTGTGAGCCACTCCAGCAAATTACATAAACCCAAGGAGAGTTTCATGAGGGTCACCAACTTGTAGACTGTTGGCCAGAAGCAGAGGTGAAACAGCCTGGGCTTTTGATTGATATTGGAAGTCAGGGGCAGTTTTGTGGAACTGAGCTCTAAACCCATGGGATCTGATGTTATCTCCATGTAGATAGTGTCAAAATTGGGGGGTACCCATCTGGTGTCTGCTGCCCAGTGGGGGACAACCTGCAGCTTTCTGAACAGTGTGGTATGACAATGCCAAGGTGAATACAAAGATTTTTCTCTTTTCAGTACCAAAGGAGGTGCGATTCTGCCTTTCCCTGCTGCACTGCTTTTAATGAAAGAATTTGTTCTATAAAATGTGGATGTAGTGAAAAGTCCACACTTCATGACCTAGAAGGCTCTATGTGGCATGAAGGCCGCAGGTTCCCCGCCCTTGCTTGGTCACAGACCTCTGCATTCATTGTTGTTGGTATTATTGAGTGAAAGAATTAAAAAAAAACACAGTTTGAATTTTTTCTCCAACACGGTCTCAGAATGTGAAACCACAGAAAATTTCCATTCAAAAATTGGTTGCACTCTAGTTTTTATTCATAAATCTCAGAAGAAATGTTCAATGTTTAGATTTTTTTGCCACCCTATATATAAAATTATACACAGTGCATAGTTGTTAAATGCCTTGGTTACTTGGACATTATCCAAGTTTTACAATGTTACTGTAACATCTTTGTATTTGTCATAATTATTTTATGTATTTCGTGCCTAACATTATTTTCTATATGATTAAAATGACCTCATGTTTATCTCTATGTCATACAAATATTCGACCAATGTCCCTGGCTTGGGAAATATTTTGGGGAATAACTAATTGACATTCTGTATACTATATGCTATCTCTTCTATAGTTGTTAAGGTTATGATTGCTATCCTTTTTTATTTTTTGGCATAAATAATACAGTCTTTATTATCACAAACCAGACCAAACTGAGGCAGGCAGTTCCAGACAGGTGATTTGGCCTTTCAGCCTGTGAACTCTCTGATGGTTAACGAGACTGGGGCTTTGGTTAAAACATTTCCCACCTTTGCTGCATTCTAAGGCCTTTCTCCAGTGTGAATTCCCGGCCGCTGAGTAAGTGTGGGTTTGTTGCTGAAGGCTTTTGCTCATTCCCTGCAGTCATAAGGCCTTCCTCCAGCAGGGAATGATCACTACTCTTAAGCAGCTCGTTCACTTTTTTCTTTCTGTTTCATTTTCAATTTGTCTTGCCATTAACTTGTGTCACTCTAAGAGAAGTGTTTGAGAGACAGAACCACTTGGAATTAGAGGTGTAGAGGGTATGAAGTAGTGTGGAAAGAATCTCTGCCTATAGCTGAACTGGAACCTAGTAAAAGACACCCTGGTGCCACTGAAAGTTAGAACAGTGTGGTACGACAGTGCCAAGGTGAGTACAAAATTCAAGCAGGTTATAGTGACAGAGCAAATAACTGTTGCCATGGTGTGACAGTAGTGCCCAAGCGAAGGAGTTGAAAGAATGTAGAGAGAGGAAGCGAGTTTTTGTTGGGGGCTGGCGGGTGGAGGCTACTCTATGAGCAGTTTTTATTAGAAATTAGGGGAAAACTCAGGGGAGTTCTAAGCAGCAGGAAACAATCCTTTACAGCAGCAGTTCTCACCCTGTGGGTCGTGACCCACAGGAACTATATTAAAGGGCCACGGCATTAGGAAGGTTGAGAACCACAGCTTTACAGTAAAGAGCAGCAGCACAAAGACACAGGAACTGGGCGCCTATAGGTCAGTGGTTAGAGCACTGGCCCTGTGCACTGGGGGTGGCAGATTCGAACCTGGCCAGGGCCTGCTAAACAAACAAACAAACAAACAAAAACCAAAGACACGGAAGCTGAGGGCACTTGGCAGGCTGGGGGAAGGTCTGGTGGGTCTAGGACTACAGTGGGGGGTGTGTGTGTTTTAAATCTCTAATACAGAGAACCTAATAGATTAGTTTTCTCATTTCCAGGAGAAATTTTCATTTTCATTTGTAGGCCCAGGCAACTCTCATTGGTGTGCTTACGTTTCAAGTCCATCACACGAGGTATAGTTCTGTAATAGTGAAATGGTTTCCTCTATCACTTGTGCAGCTAGTCAGCCCCTTTTATGCTGAGATGCCACCAACCCCACTTCCTTTACACTACTAATCCCCCATTTCCCGGGTCCAACACCAGCCATTCCTCTGTTGTTTCTGACCCTTTGTAGGCCTCCTTTAACTTCTCACATCTCTTTTCTTGGTCAAAATCTGTTAAAAGTGAATAAGAATCAAGCTTTTCAGTCGCAATAAAAATAACATCACAGTGATACACAAAACCACTATTTACTCACAAGGGAAAATGACTGGATCCTAAAAAAGAAATAGCTAATGAAAGCCATTTACACAACGTAGTTGCATAGTTGATGCATTCAAACCCTCAGGGGACATGGGCTCTTTGGGCGTGCTTCTGCATCTCAGTCTAGCTGGGGAGCTGAAATCCTGGAGTTAGACCTGGAAATCCTCCACTAAAGAAAGATCATATGTTGATGTCAAATGTGCTTTTCCTTTCTAGGCCCAAACCTGTAGCACTGACTGCTGAAATACAGAAAAAGATTTTGCATTTGCCAGCATCCTGGGATTGGAGAAATGTTCATGGTGTTAATTATGTTAGCCCTGTTCGAAACCAAGGTAAAAAAAAAAAAGTCCAATTTTTTCATTAATTTATTTTTAACTATTACTTGTGAGGCCCTAAGGATGGATTTGGGAGATACATGGATAGAATGAACATGATCCACTTTGATAAAGAAATGGAAAATAATGTGGTCTATGAATCCTCACTTTTCATTTTGTATCCATGATAAACTTTGGTTATAGATAGTTTTTGCACCCGAGCTCAATTTATGTTTCTGGTAGCTAGAGACAGTCAGAGTGATATGTAAGACAAACTCACATGGCCTCC
This sequence comes from Otolemur garnettii, assembly GCF_000181295.1. Lineage (NCBI taxonomy): Eukaryota > Metazoa > Chordata > Mammalia > Primates > Galagidae > Otolemur > Otolemur garnettii. The sequence continues at coordinate 14,777,157 of NW_003852396.1, forward strand.
TTGCTGAAGAGAATCCTGTGGAAATGAAGAATTATATACAGTTAAATTGGTCTTCCTTCTGTAAGGGCTTTGCTGTAATCCGGCTTTCCTTTTCCACCATCATTTTACTTTGTAATTTAGTACATGAGTCCCCAAAATAGATCTTTAATTTTTTTTCTGGTAGATTTTTTGGGCTGCGTAAGGAACTTTCAGTTCATTATGTGATGGTAACTGTTAACCCAGCTTTCTTCATCAAACTTGAGGCAGTATGAGTGGATTTAATTACACCTCTTTTAACTGAACTTGATAGCAAACTATCTTGTCATCCTAAGTTTTAGGCAACATTGACTTTGGGAATCATTTATGCAGTACTCAGGGTTATTGTTTCTAAGCTTATTTTGAAAACAATAGTACACGTGACTTGATCTATTACTATAAATAGGTGTAGTATTTGCTATCTGCAAATATTCCGATTAATGTCTCCTGGGAGGATTATCCATTTATAATACCTAAAGGTGAATTGTTTTCCCCCTTTCTTAAACACTTAGTGATAATCAGCCTCTCTTACTTTTCAACATTGTCATCTGCCCTCTACCCCTCTTTCTCATTGAATTCTTGCAGTCTTCTGATTGCAGAAACCCCCAAGCAGGTCTCATGGCTGCCAGTCAGCAAGATTCCTGTCCTTTCAGAGATTCTTATTTCTTGCCTTTCTCCCAGTTATTCTGGGACACTTCATGTCTAGAGAAAGTATAATTCTTGAAATCCTTCTCTAACTTCTTGATTTCTTGAGGAGGCCTCTTTTTGTACAGGTGGGATTAGAACTGAGAGAAAATTGAAGGTAATTGCTAAATGAATGGCAGATGAGAACCATAGGGTTGATATTAAGAGGTTAAAAATTACCCTTTCAAACAGATCTGTTCCTAATGAGGAGATGAGTGAGTGATGCCCACCATGTGTTGCCTTGATTATTGAGGGCCTGGCACGTGGTTAGCACTCTGTACTGTGAGCCAGTTATTGTTACTTCTGTTGTTTATAGAACATTATATTAGATTCTAACATATCTTAGAAATTTTTTTCAATGACAGAGGATATAAAGACTAGTATATCTGTAGTGCTAATGATTAAAGCTGAAAAAGTTCACACTATATTCAAACAAACTGAAAAAGAACTGAGGAGCGAAAGGTACCTGTGACATGCCCTGTATTCAACTTGTCACAGCCAGTGAGCAGGTGTGGGGACATCCACCTTCATCCAGCTCTTGAGGGCATGTGAGCTAGCATAGGAAGCTGCTTACCCCCGCCAATAGGTGGAAAGCCTTGGGACCTCATATAGTAGCCAGAACAATAGTGGCTCCGAATTGAACATTAATGATTATTATTTAGGAACCCAGGACACCTGCCAGCTTAATCGTAGTTATTCAAAACAATCAGGCACCACGTGGTGTTCAGGTGCGAAAGCCTAATTTAACTCATCTTCCCCACAACGACACAGTCCTTGTCCTGGAGACTTATCGTTTAGCAATACTTGTATGCAAAACATTAAAAGCATAACATAACTACATTAATAAAGTGTTTTTAAGATTTAGTGGGAGCATAGGAGAGGGTAGAAAGTTATATTCCCTTCCAAAATATATGATTGATGAGTGATAGGAGATGACAATTCAAGGGAAGAAAGGGAATTGGCCTTTCTAAAGCTAAATTCTTTGACACTAGGTTTCTTACAGCTTGGTAAAAGCTTTTATTGTCTCCAGTGTTCCCTATTCTTTAGCTGTTACAAATATGATTTGTACACACAGAGGGCAATTGTAAAACAGACAGCTTTGATGGAAATTAATTGCTTTTGAATTGATTCCTCATCTACAGCATCTTGTCAAGTACTTGAGAAAATAATGTACTTAGAGCTTCTTCTTTTGACTTCCTTTTGGTTTTCTGTACCATAAGTTGGGGAAAACTAATTATTTTCTCTCCCTGCTAATTGGGCTACTTGGAAGTTTCCACTAACTACCAGTGTTTTGTATAATACAAGACTCAGAATAAGCTGCAGTTAAGGGAATTCACAACTGTTCTTTATTTAGGGACCAAATTGAGATAAAAGGGGAAAGAAATATTGAGACAAATGAGGTTTTACCTTTGCACTTGAAAATAGCTTTGAGATCAAGCCTTATAGCAAGATTTACTTTGAGTGTGGGATGGAAGAGAAGCAAGGAAATTGGGTGAGATAGGCTTTCTTTGTTCTTCTCCCAGCTATGCTGTCTTGATTGATTATTGTGTCTTTAAGAAAAAATGAGAGTATCTCTCATGGGTCACGTTAATTAGGAAATGAAGGTTGTTTTCCTGGTGTTTAAAATCTAGTCTATTTAAGTCTTGGTTCTAAATACTGTTTATGCTATGAAGCAGAAAGGCAGGGACCTTAAACTGTCTGCTCCACCCGATTAATTTTACCCAGGTGATAAAAATGCCAAAGGTCAAGTGCATTTCCCAGGGTCACATAGCAAACTGAGAGAGGCCAGAGGGGGGAAACAAAAGAAAGTCCTGCCTCCCTACCCCTAGTCGAGTGTGTTTTCCACTGTGATAAGATAGAGCTGAGCATGGTTACACCCTGTGCAAATCACATTATCTATCTGAGACTGTGCAAATCTGATGACTGCAGAGCTCTGGCTAGGCCAGACCCACTTCTTATTCTTTATGGTATTGTAGTCTTCTTAAGGGATAATGATTCTTTTAGAATCAAGGCTGCCCTTGCTTTTTGAGACGAGGCATTAATTACCTTGGTAGCTACCACATTCTTTTGGGAAAGTCAGGGGCTTGAGGAAGGTTATCTTCTTTCCTCATTCCTGTAATTGCTTTTTAAACAGAGCACATTCTGAGCCCTTGAATCTTCTTGTGGCTCATCCCTCCCTCAGTACCTTGTGGACAGATAGTGAGGGTTTAATGGCTAATACTATTAAAGAGAGATTATGTTTATGGCTATAATGGGCCAAGACAGCAGGATGGCCAAAAAGGACTCTTTTCAGGTTCTCTGAGGATGTGTTATTTCTTTTAAGACCTTGGTGTCTCATGGAAGGAAGACTGGCTTTCTCTACTTACTCATCGTCTTCTACTTTGACCTTCCCTCATAGGAAAAATGGGTCCTACAGAGAGTAGTATTTGGATGTTTTAGGAAAGAAAGATTCATTTTTTTTCTCTCTAGTGACTGTAACATAGAAAATCTGAAAATTCCTTAAAATAGGTACAGACATATCAATAGAAAAGAGCACTAATCCTGCATTATCATCTCCTGATGATAAGCACTTGCCATCCCTTAGCTGTGTGACCTTGGATGGGTCATTGCTTCCTTCTGAACCTCAGTTACATGTTTTCTAGGAAGTAGGTTGTGTACTCGATGAATCCCAAGGCCTCCTTCCAGGTGCTCCTCTTCTAATCTTCTTAGATGATTCCTCAGCAATAAAGGAGTATATATGATCAATGTGAGATTTTTAGGGGTTGAACTTCAGGAAACATTAGAAATAGTAGTTAAGAGAGAAAACAGGGCTCTGACACCCTCTAGGTCTGGGGCCTTGTGCTGTTGTTGAACTACTTGGAGGAGTTTTAACAGAAAAACTTTAGACAAATTAAATTTAACAGTTTAATGGAGCAAAGAACTGCTTACGAATCAGGAAGCGCCCCAAACCAGGACAGGTTCAGGGTGACTCTGTTGCGTGCTTGGAGAAGATGCATGGACGGAGGAAGGGAAGTGACTGTATAGAAAATGGAAATCGGGTACAGAAACAGCTGGTTTGGTTACAGCTCAGCTTTGCCATGTTTGAACACAGTTTGAACAGTTGGCTGCCCCAACTGGCTGCAGCTTGGTGATTGTTAAGGAGTAGGTTATACTCTGCTTATGTAACCAGCTGGGTTATAGTTCACAAGAACAGAGAAGCCTTTAGGCCAAACTCAAAATATGTAAGGAGGCAGCTTTAGGCTAAATTTAATTCAGGAGGTTCACATTTGGATCTAGGCATCTGCCTTACCTATAAATAGCTTAGAAACAAGTAAAGCTTGACTTTTGACTTTTTCCGCTTTTATTTTATGGTTGTCAATACATATCTATTTGTTCATTCCTTGACATTCTACAAACACATCATTGTGTCAGGCATGAAGACAGAACACATGTCCCGTGAGCTCTCAAATAAATTCAGTTTAGTTTCAGGTAAACAATGTAAGTCCTTCAAATAGTGTAGAATATTGAAGGATGAGACTAGGTCCTGGCTTTCCTTTGCCTCAGGGCAAGACAGACATTGGCAGTTACCTGGAGAAGGGGAAGTCAGCAGCCCTAGTCATATTTTGAAAGCATAACATTCTTTTGAATACTTCTCTTTCTAAAGAAGGCAGTTACTAAATTATGATATTCAGATTTACTAAAGAGACTTTTCTTTATGTAGAATGAGTCTATTGAATTGTATAATTGACTGTTCATAAATTTTATTATACATTCATAAGGGAATGCTCACCATTCAAATAATCTGGTAGAACTAATATATTAGTACAGCAAATAGAATCACATACCAGTTGTGTAGAGCTGGTTAATACCAGTGTCTTAATTTGGTACAAGCACATCTCCATGGAGAATTCGTGTTACTGGCAGCAGTAAAAAAGACTAATAATAGAGATATTAAAATATGCTCATTTCTTTTTGGAATTGTAGCAAGTGGAAATCCCTGTTTTGTTGTATATGTACCATGTTTTCTTATATATGTTTATTTATTTTACCCATACATTTTGCAGAAACATACAAAAAAATATTGTTCATATAAATTACCTCACAATACAGCATTTTTTCTTTTCTTGAAATAGCAGTTCTATTCCTAGCAGATGCTTCCTAAGTAATTTTTTTTCCTTGCCAGAGCATCCAGCTGCTAAATGAAGCAGTTTTTCTTCCCCTAACCCCCACCCCTATTCAGCTACTCTTCACTTCCTCATTGTCCACCTTAAATACCATATTCATCATTGTAATCAATCTTTTCCATTCTTGGGCTTTGTTGGTCCTGGTGGTCTTTTTGTCTCCCTTACTTGGGTTAAGACCAATACTCTACAACACACCTGTACCTCAGTGATTCTTAAGGTTGTTTCCACCCCAAATGCTATGGAAAATACTGCTTATCTTAGTCCCTCGGGGGTTCCTATAATAAAATATTGTATCTTGGGTGACTTACACAGAAATTTTATTTCTCACAGTTCTGCAGGGTGGGAGGGCCAAGGTCAAGGTGCTAACAGATTTGCAGTCCGGTGAGGGCCCACCTCCTGGCTCCTGGCTCACACACTGCCGCCTTTTCTCTGTAACCTCGTGTGGTGGGAGGGATGAGAGATCTCTCTGAGACTTCTTTTATTAGGGCACCTATCTCAAAGGCACCTCCTCAAGGCCTCTAGGGGTTGAGATTTCAATGTGAATTTCAGGGAACATAAACATTCATTTCATTGCATTAGAGATATTTAAAAACTCAGCTCACACACACCCCTCCACCGTTGCCTCTCAACCTAATGGCTCAGAATGTTGTGGAAATAAATCCTTTCTTCATTATCAAGAATACTGTCAAATGCTCCTTAGAAGTTATGAGAGGGTTCTTTTTTTCTTTTTAGCCTCTAAAACATTCCCAAAGAAAGTCCCATATAGAATGTATTCCTTTTAATGAAAAAGAATGAAATTTTAATGTTTGTAAACTCAGCAGTGTTTGGGGATTGAATGTTCTCTGTTGTGCAGATCCTTAACAGACACCACCCACATTCCATGTAAACGTCCCTGTATTTTTCTGATCCACTCAGGTTTCTGTATGGTTTTCTGTGAGGCTTCCAATGTCTCTTAGATTGTATATCTTTCTTTCCTGTTTTCAGAATCATGTGGCAGCTGCTACTCATTTGCTTCTGTGGGTATGCTAGAAGCAAGAATCCGTATACTAACCAACAATACTCAGACCCCAATCTTGAGTCCTCAGGAGGTTGTATCTTGCAGCCAGTATGCTCAAGGTAAGTGTTTTGTTTCAGGCACTATCTATGAGATGTTTAGCTGGGTGTAGTTGGCCCTTGTTTGCAAAAGCAAAAGGATGGTGTAGCAGAGAGGGCACATGTCTGTAGCTAGATAACCTGGGTAGAAGTCTGGACCTACTGCTTATTAATGAATCCCTCATGGAATTCAATGTGCCCTCAGCAAATTGTCAGTAGTTAACTATATATTTAGTGAGCATTGCCTCTTATATACATTACCTACCGATGCTTAAAGCTCTGAGAAGTAGGTACAGTCCTAGTCATAGGCAGGAAATAGGAACAAAGAAGTTTTATAATTTGGTGGTCACACAGCTTTTAAGCATTGAAGTATAGTTCCAACCATAGTCTTACTCCAAAACCCAATTCCTGTTAAAATCATACTAATACTGGTTTCTCTATATTTAGACTTTTAGAACAAGCCGTATAGAATATATGTAGAAAGCCCAGCTGCAATTGATCAGGAAAAAACATTATCATTTTAAAGTTTTCTGCTGTTAGACCAGATTTGGCCACTGGAAAGTTTTCCAGCACACCAGTGAGATGGCCAGTGAATGATTATTTGCCATTGAGCTCTTCATCCTGTGTGAAGAACTTACAAAACACCGCCATTGTTACTGTTCCTTAAACTCATGAAGCTTACAGTTAAGCAAGGGAAATAGAAATGAAATAATTATAATGGTGAGAAGTACAATGAAGACCAATTACAGAGTTATGGGTATGTGTAATGGGGTGAGGACTACAGGAGAGGGGTGTGGGGGAGGAAGTTTTATCTGGACGTTATCAGGGAAGACTTAGTTGAAGAAGACCTGAGGATGGGGTCTGGGCTTTCGCAATGCCAGTAATAGCTAACTTTTATTGTTTGTGGATGAAGTAACTAATTTAGCCCTATGAGAAAGGTGCTATTACGATTTATATTTGGCAAACAGAGGCACAAAGAAGTTAAATTCTTCACACAGCTTTAGATTTGAGCTCATGCAGGATTCAGAGCCATCCCACTTCACCACCACACCATGGCTACCTTCCATATTAGGTGATAACTAAATATATATCCAATAGATCGGGGGAGGGGAGGTAAAAGGGATAGTTAGCTAGACTGATGACTGAAGTGACATTTAAGCTAAGGACAATTTCCAGGGGTAACATAATAAAGAATAAAAGAACAAATAAGAGGATGGAGTTAGAACATATTCTTCTTAACAAAGTATCTCAAGAATGGAAGAAAAATAGCCAGGCGTTGTGGCGGGTGCCTGTGGTCCCAGCTACTTAGGAGGCTGAGGCAGGAGACTTGCTTGAGCCCAGGAGTTGGAGGTTGCT